>NC_138768.1:716475682-717075682 GCF_965119305.1 Pelophylax lessonae
AACTATGAACTCTGCAAGAAAACCTGTTACGCAAGAAGCACTAATGGAGCACCTAACAACCTGCTTTCCAGGTAAACAAAGACTTCTCTCCTTTGCTTCCATTCGATTTCTTTGTCTATCCTCTTTCACGTTCTCCCACTCTTGTTTGCACTCCCCCACCCCTGCTTGCATTTCAAGTTAGCAGTGTGTTATGTCCATTATATCACTACAGGAAACCAGAACCGTTTTTATTTTTTAATTTCAGGCACTGGATCGTGCAACGTTATCCGTGTTTGTGTTTTAAGTTGGAGATCATTATGAACTTATTTTGAGAGTATAGCTCCAGCCAAAACTTTTTTCTAGGATTGGCTTGAACCTATGTCTGCTTTTTTTTTTTCCATGACTTGAGCACCACTTATTTACTGTGTGCTGGCATTAGCCCTTTATGGAAGTGTTTTTCATCATATAAAATTGCATGCAAATGTTGCAGAATTTAATTCTGTTTTAAGGATGTCAATATTAGGCCAGCATTCAACTTAAATGCCCTTTTGTTTTAGGATACACTGTTGGCAACATTCATGAAAAAAGCAAGGTATACTGAATTTGCAGTGCTTTGCATAGGAAAAATACTTTCCTGGCATCATAGCTTTACCTTTCGTGCTGAGAACCAGGGCTACATTGTAAACAGGGTCTGAGATAAGTAAACAATCACCACTTGGGTGTTGGACTACAAGACTAAGCATGCTGTTTCAGCCAGTGCTGTGTTAGTATTTATTCGAATTGTAGCTTTTATGGTCAACATGGATCAAGTAGCTGCAAAATTTCATGTTAAAAATATTAGATCCAACCTTCTTCCTTAATTGGCCTTTTTAGTATGTTGGGTTTAATGTGATCATGTATGCTTTATTACATAATATTAGGGTCATAATGGAAGTCCTTTTAGTATCAGCTGTTTCTGCAAACCAGAAAAATGATTATGCAAAGGAATTGTGTGAGTTGTGTCTGTTCTATTAATGATAACCATTCTATCATCTATATTTATCATAGTGGTGCCTGCATTATCTGCCCCATCGGCTGTTTCATATACAACACTGCATATTCAGGGTGTAACATGTTACTGTAGCACTGGCCCCTGCAGCCCTTCCCGATCCCCCATTGTGGCAGCAAGCGCGGGATCTTCTCCCCCCCCCCCCCCCACTCACTTTTATGATTTGAAAACCACAGTCCTGCAGAGTTCCTTTGGTGCTGTCAACTTGTAGTTCTCAGTGAACTACCAGGGTACTTTTGCTTTCCAGGCTTTACCTGCAAAAAAAAAAATGTGCATTTATTATTGTCTTTTAAAAAGTAAAATTAGCCTTTAAGGAAGCCTGTAGTAAGATAATATGGAGGTTGCCAATGCTAATACTACTTTATGGAAATGTGAAGTGCCTGGCTGTGATGCATTTATGAGGACTTTAATATTTTGAAATCTCTGCCCTGGAAAAAGTTTGCTGATCAATAATTCTGACTTCACTCTTTCTAATCAGTGTGCTTGTTCTGAAAAATACTGAAGCCTGTGACAGCCAGTCATCTAGTTTTTTTTTTTTTTTTTACAGAGAGGTCAACAGCGGCAGCCCTCAGGTTTCTTTCACCACAGGTTTCATATCCATCTTCCAACACTCTCCTCGGCTTTGAATGTATATTTGACAATGGACAGTTTGCTTTAAAGTAGAACTATAGGCAAAACTTTTTGTTCACCATCTGTGTCCCATTGTGCAGATTTCCCTTCATTTCCTGTCCCATAGCCAAACAGGAAGTGAGAGGAAATACCTGTAAATCAAGGGAATTCCTTGGGAACACCCAGGTCACCAGAACTAGTGTCCCCATTGGAAGATTTCCCCTCTGTTACTTTTCTGGGGACAACCCAAACTTTGGGTAATTTCTTTTACTTTCAATGATAATGGTAAACAGAACAAATAGAGAGGGGGAATCCCCGAACGGGAACACAGACAGCAATAAAAACTAACGGGTTCTAATCCCTTTCGACTCAAAAACTAAAAAAAGAACGTTTTGCCTTTAGTTCTATTTTAACTTTGAGATAGAAGAGATGTATATTTAGTGCAGGGAAATCTCCTCCAATGAAGTCTATGAAATTTTACAATATAAAGATTTCCATCCACTGTTTAAAGTTGTAAAAAAAATTGAAATGGAGGCGCCACACCACTGCTAAGAGGTCAGATACAACTTTATCCTAGTAAAAGTCAGGAGTAGAATCCAAAAACTATCCCAATGCATTTCAGGGCTCCAAGGTCACCCATGTTCTTTCTAGAAGATGAACATAAGGACGTCTCCATATCAGGAATTGCCCTGCCAACATGTGTTTGGACACCATTCAAAGTGAGATTCTAAAAGCCTCGTACACACGCGTCGAAATTCGGCAGGGAATTTTCGTCCGACGACCGATCTGCCGATTTTCGGCTTGTTAGTATGATGCTTCCGACAACCGACTCCGACTTTTCGGCCGAAAAAAATCTGGTGTGCAGACTATAACACAAAACACGGCCGATTTTTGTGCAGTCAGTACAGATTTCGACAGGGAAAAATCTAATGAGTAAGTCTGGGCATGCTCAGAGAAGAAAGAACACAAAGAAAACAAAACCAACACGTGACATCACTTCTGAAGTAGAATTTTATCGGTCGACAAAAGTCCAGTGCAGTCTAGGCACATTCCAACCAACAAAACACCACTCTGGACAAAAGATGAACGACCGGTCCACGGAAATTCGTTGCATGTGTACGAGGCTTAAAGTGGAGTTCCACCCATTTTCGTAACTTTAGATGTATGTAATCCCCTTTAAAACGACTTTTACCAATGGAAACTTTTTTTTTTTTTTGCTAGTAAATACCTTATTTTCTAATTTTTTCCTCCTCTCCTCACTTCCGGGTCTGATCGGCGATGACGTCATTCGGCGATTCGCAGTGTGTGCTGGGATGTCAGTGTGTGCTGGGATGTATTCCATGCTAGAAATCTCGCAGTATTACCCAGGAGCTGAGCTGTACTGAGCCGTGACCTGCCCCGCCTCCTCTCAGTGAGTTGTACTGTATGCATTGTATTCAGCCCGTGCTCTGCTAGAAATCTCGCAGTATTACCCAGGAGCTGAGCTGTACTGAGCCGTGCTCTGCCCCGCCCCCGCCCCGCCTCCTCTCAGTGAGCAAGGACTGAAAGCATTATATCCTCACTGAGCTCACTGAGAGGAGGCGGGGCAGAGCACGGGCTGAATACAATGCATACAGTACAACTCACTGAGAGGAGGCGGGGCGGAGGCGGGGCAGGTCACGGCTCAGTACAGCTCCGCTCCTGGGTAATACTGCGAGATTTCTAGCATGGAATACATCCCAGCACACACTGCGAATTGCCGAATGGCGTCATCGCCGATCGGACCCGGAAGTGAGGAGAGGAGGAATAAACGAGAAAATAAGGTATTTACTAGCAAAAAAAGTAAAAGTCGTTTTAAAGGTGATTACATACATCTATGTAATCCAACGTATTAAAAATTGGTGGAACTCCGCTTTAAGGTTCTCATTCTGTTTTTGGTATAATGTTTGATTGTGATCACACTGTGCTGCTGATGCAGATGAGCAGAGGATGGCGATTCAGAACGGTCCGTTCCAGCAGCTGATCTCTGTTGTGTGATGTCAGCTTGAGAGAAGGCTGCAGAACAGATCTAAAAAAAAAAGGCTCTTGGGACTTCATAGGCTAAAAGAATGCAAACAAAGTTCTCATCCTGCTTTCTAAACTTCTAAATACGACGGTTCCAAAATTTGTGTAGCAAAATGGTAACTGGCAAATCTGATATGTACCTACTCTATATAAAGTTACAATAGAATAATATGTAGAGAGGGTTTTGTTTTCTTTTCTGTGATCATATTACAGGATCCTTTATTTTAGAAGGCATTCCAATGGACATTTACCGAAGAGGTTTCAGTAACTTAGTTCAAAGCATTGAAAATACTCCAGAAGGCATGGTAATGACAACTAGATAAGTGTCTCAATGATATATAAGCCATAGATTAACAAATACGGTTGAATTGTTTGTACAAAGAATACATACATAGGGAATAGAGCCCCATCACGCAGGCATAGAGTCTAACAGATTGTATAATTAGGAATGGCATTGTATTTAAAGCTGCAATGTGTTCATGTATGTTTCTGGTTTTAATCCACCATGATCATAAACAGTTGGGTCAAGTTTCCTATAGAAGTAAAAGACTTGGTATGTTCAGCATTGTTCACGTGTTGTCCAGGGAAGCAGGTGTTACTAAATAGCACTAACCCTTAAGTTGTCCCTAAGGGGTATGTGATATTTTAGAGCTTGGTTAGCCATGGACAGGGGCTAGTAAACCACAGGAAGGAAGGAATGCAGGAAAAACAAACCCTTTTGGACAAATCTACTGCCCAGCTTTTCCTCCAATCATGGCCAGCTGAAATATGCGGAGCAATAAAATCCAAATTCACTCTGCTGCCCTAGAAGTGACATTCCTTTTTATTTTTTTTTTCTCTACAGCAGTCTTGTATTACATTTAATTAGCATGGATTGAATCACAGCCTAAATTCCTACAGAGTCTGCAGGGTAGTTAAGCTGGCGAAAGAAACACTCAAAGAAATAATTTTTTAGCAAGCTACATTATGGAAAAAAAAAAAAAACCTCACTCTTAGTTTGTAAAAGACAAGGAATAATATTAATTTTGTACTTGAAGAGATATTACAGCAACCTTCCTAATTCAGACCTGGGAACAGCTGGGGACGAAAACTTGAACAAGAAACCTTGCTCAGGAATCCATCTTAATCTTCAATTCTCTTTTATTGCATTCGCATGTTACTTCAAACAAGCTAGCTCACCTTTTCAACTCTCTCCTTCACTCCTATCTCAGCTTCCCTTCCCCTCCCGGGTGACTGCTTTTTACTACCAATAGATGAGGAAGCCTACAGCCAGAATATGTTTATAGTCAAAGAAAAAGTCATCATATGCAGGAATTTGGTTGGGTCTGTCCGTGATCACAATTTTGCCATCTGCTTAAAGGGAATTTGTGCTTCGCCCTAGCATGACAATGGACAGGTTCCTTTCACAGGTGTCAAACTGGCGGCCCTCCAGCTGTTGCTGAACTACAAGTCCTATGAGGCATTGCAAGGCTGACAGTTACAAGTATGACCCCCAAAGACAGAGCACGATGGGATTTGTAGTTCCTCAACCGCTGGAGGGCCGCCAGTTTGACACCCCTGCATGCTTCACTCCCTAGGTGCCCATACTTGCCTACCTTAAGCCCTGGTACACATGGTAAGTTGGTCTCCCCCCCCCCCCTTTAGTGGGCTGAACCAAAACAAACTGAGGAGCTTGCAAGGAGGTCCTGTACTAACGATGCAATGTTCTCCCCACGTTGTGTTCGGAAAGGGGGGGCAGTCCCCCCACCATAACACACCGGTCGACCATAACACACCGGTCGACCATAACACACCGGTCGACCATAACACACCGGTCGACCATAACACACCGGTCGGCGCTTGCAGCTATTGGCTGAGAGTGCTGATCGGATGCCGATCAGCTGCTGGTTTTCCAGCATGCTTGTTCATCAGAAGCCGGTCATAAAACAAGACCTGTACACACGGGCTGAATGTTGGCTGGTATCTACTGTACCAGCTGATTTCAGCCCATGCGTTTGGGGTTTAAGGCTCCCTTACCACTGTATTTGGCTGCCAGTTGCTTAAGCTGGCCGTACATTATACCCTTTTCTTATTCAATTTGCTTTAGATTTACCTTCAACTATGTAGTGCAAGGGGCTACCTGATTGCATACAAATTGAAAGTGTTTTATATTGGTTTGGTAAATCTAAAGGAAAATTGTATAATGTATGGTCAGCTTTATTCACAGGACTGAAATCTCTTTAACTATTTGAAAGGTTAGGGTTTGTGAGCAGCCAATCACTAAGCACCTGATGTACCAGAGTATGTCACTTTGCTTCTGCAGCGATAAGAAAGCAAAGGAAAGTCGAGTATTATGTGTAGCTGGGGAGGGCAGTAGTTGGGTAAACCTGTTGCTTCGTCCTTCTTGGGCAAAACTCTATAATGTCATTACCAAAAAAGAAAGATTGTATGTGTCCCCTAGAAACTCAGGTAGAATATTAGTGTAGATGAAGTCCAAATAGGAAAAACCGCTCCAGGTGGGCTGGGTATCGGGTGCTGGTCGGATCCGTCAATCCAAGATCATGTGAAGCAAAAAGAGATGACCGCACTCCGATGTAAATCAAAAATTGGAGTAAATTTATTCCACATTAAACAATAGGCAACTGGAACAACACACTGTGAATGCAGGACACAAAGGCAGACGCGTTTCACGACTTAGAGATGTAGCTTACTCATTGCCAAGGCTTGGCAATGAGTAAGCGACATCTCTAAGTCGTGAAACGCGTCTGCCTTTGTGTCCTGCATTCACAGTGTGTTGTTCCAGTTGCCTATTGTTTAATGTGGAATAAATTTACTCCAATTTTTGATTTACATCGGAGTGCGGTCATCTCTTTTTGCTTCACATAGAATATTGGTGTGTTCACGCCTAAATTTGAAAATTTAAAGGTGAAAGATGTTTGGCTGCTGTGGTGCAACACATTGGGGTTGATTTACTAAGGTTCAGTTCACACTAGTGCGACTTTCATGCGACTCAAGTTTCAACTCTCTGGCAATCAAGTTGAAAGAAAGTTGCATAAAAGTAGTGCAGGAACCTTTTCAAAGTCGTTGCGACTTTAAGTCTCATAGATTAGAATAGGTGTCATTAAAATCAATGGGCTGGGACGTGTAATGCAACTTTGTCTAAAGTCGCGCTAGTGTGAATGGACCCTTAAACTGGAAGTTGCAAAATTTGGTACACGTGTATGGTAGCCAGTTGGCTTCTAACATCAGCTTGTTCAATTAAGCTTTGACAGTCAAACTTGGAAGCTGATTGGTTTCTACGCAGAGCTGCACCAGATTCTGCGCACTCCAGGTTTATGAACCCCATTATTTAATATTTTAGACAGAACCCAGTCTTTAGCCTCCCTCTCTGTTTATGGTGTTACTGCTAGCTAAAGTATAAACTGTGCTATATATTGAGAAATTAGGTGGGCATTGCTTGCTACAGGTGATTAGTTTGGTTTATTTTTCATCTGATCTCAAGCAATGGGTTGGTTGAAAGATTTTTGCTAGAAAGTGTCTTGCAATTAACGTAGATTTGATATCAATGCCCAACCCAAACCTACCCCTTTGCATGACTCAGAAGCTTTTGTCACAGTGGGCAGTGGCACTAAGGCTCCTTTCACACACTCCATCCGTCGTTTTTCTCAGCGGGGGATCGATCCGCCAATCCCCCGCTGAGCAGGAGGATGACAGCTGTGTCTCCGCGCTCTGTGCGGAGACACAGCTATCAGTTCCCCATGCATCTCTATGGGTGTAATCGGATGGGAACGGACCGTCGGTCCGTTTTCATCCAATCCCATCCGATCCGCTGGACGGATGGAAAAAAGGGTTTCCATCCGTGCAGATTTGACGGATCGGATGTCAGCGGACATGTCTCCGCTGACATCCGATGCCCCATAGGAATGCATGGGGGGGACAATTCAGATCCGCCTAAAAAAACTGACAGGCGGATCTGAACGGTCCGCCTGTGTGAAAGGGGCCTTAGCCATTGCTTTAATAATGCGTAGAGATGTTCATTAGAATTGCTTTCTAACCTTAGTCCTAACTTCCTCAAACTGATAGAATAGTTAAAATAAAGATTCTATTTCTTTTACTAATTTCAAAAGTAAACTGTTGCTTCCATAAACATATTTTCCTCGATTATAAATGTGTTGACATCAGACTTCAAAAAGAATTCCAGGATTTTTTTTTGCCATGTGTTAACTGCTCATTTTTGTCTAGGGGTGAGGAGAGCGGAGATATACTTTCTAATCTGCCGAACCTCCAAGCGCAAGACTGGAACCTACCACTCCTGAATCCCCACCTTATGGAACCGCCCTATACTAGTTACATAATTACAACCCTGGTGTCAGGAAGGCTTCACCTATGTTAATCCTTCATTTTACATGGCTGAAGGTGTTAATTGATGTCAAAACCTTGGGATAGAGATGTTTAAAAGGAATTTTACAGATGTTGTTGAAAGTTTCAACAATGGTTGTTAGTTTTTGATCATAGGTGGCCTCTTTCGTGCCCCTTGCGTATCAGTCAGGAGTATGTAATGTACAGCACAGTTTACAGAGTGTAACAGTCAGGAGTATGTAAGGTGGTACAGCACAGTGGACAGTGTGTAGTTGTTAGAAGTACATCCTCAGCACCCACTCTACCATCCTCCAAACCACAGTTCCTCTCTAACAACAACTAACAACAATACTATGGCCAAGAGTGTGGGACTAGAGACCACGCCCTTGATCACGTCTTTTCATTACAAAACGCATTGGGTGGAGCCTGGTCACATGACATCGAAACACACTGGAATCGGCCATTTTCCTGGTTGCAAACTTTCTTACCAAATTTGAATGACATGCTTATTTTATCTTCTTTGCTTGTGAGTATTTTGGTGTGGTTTTAAAAAATGCTGGATTATTTTTATTACTGCGCAATGAGGTTTTTATTTACTACCTAATGCTGTATTGTTTGATACTGCTTCTGGTGGAGTGTTCCAGCCCAGAGGATTTAAAGACATCAAGAGGCTATTTTGATCATCTGGTTTGGGGTTTGATGTGTAATAAGAACGCTGTTGATCATTTCTAGTGTATGGTCCACAACTGAGGGTAAGAGCCTTGCATTGGTGTATATCTGTGGAGGAAACCTTTTATCACCCTTGCATACTCATAGTGCACTTGTGGAGGTTTGTCTGCCAACCCTGGGACCTGTTTTACTAGGACTGTGAAGGACTTTATGTTAAAGTGCTGCATTTATGTTTTTGATTTTGTAATATTTGTTACTAGCAATTTTTGGTAGCTGCCTTTACTTGTTTAATTTACCTTTTTTCCAAGGGCAGGTGAATTCTATATTTAGAAGTTCTGTATAGCGCTATTACCTCTAAGCAGGTGTCCCTACAGAGCTGCGGCCGACACAAACTGTACTTGGTAATGCTAAACCACTTGTGCAGGTATTGCTGACCTGAGGCTCTCAGCAGGAAAACAGAGGAACATACCCAGGTGCCCAGGCCTTGTGTCTTCCTTGATCAGGCTGATTTCAGGATACAATCCAACCATAATTTTTGTTTCATAGTGAAGCTATAATTCAGCAGCGGCTCTTGCTGCAGTTGCCGTTCTCATTGGGCAGATTGATAGCAGTGGTAGCCATTGGCTTTCGCTGCTGTCAGTCAAATGCCGTGATGAGGGAGTGGGGTCCAGTCACCCGGTCTGTGTCAAAAGACGCAGACTGGGCTGGGCGGCTCAGGAGCGAGCACGCACAGGTCCAGGGAAAATGTTTTTTCTTGGGGGCACCTGGAGCTGGAGCACCGGCGGTGGACCCCAGAAAAAAAGGATTGGGGCTGCTCTGTGCAAAACCATTGCACAGAGCAGGTAAGTATGACATGTTTGTTATTTTGCTTGGAAAAAAAAGAAAATATTCTATTCAAAGCAAAAGTTTTGCCACAGTTGGACTTTTAATAAAAATATTAAGTGTCCCTCTAGTAAAAAATGGTGCTCAGGTTTTTTGGATAGATGGAGGACATTGCAAAGCCCACCAGTTTAATAGATGTTTCTTGCAGACTCTGTTGGAGATAGAATACTTGTGTTCCCGGCTCTTCCCATCAGCCATGGCAATCGTAAGTAGGTGTGTGTTTGTCGCCCCCCCCTCTCCAAAAGATACACTATATTACTAAAAGTATTGGAACACCTGCCTTTACACGCGCACAAACTTTGATGGCATCCCAGTTTTAGTCCGTAGGGTTTAATATTGAGTTAGCCTACCCTTTGCAGCTATGCCAGCTTCAACTCTTCTGGGAAGGCTGTCCACAAGGCTTAGGAGTGTGTCTATGGCAATGTTTGACCATTCTTCCAGAAGCACATCTGTGAGGTCAGGCACTGATGTGGACAAGAAGGATTGGCTCGCAGTCTCCTGCTCAAATTCATCCCAAAGGTGTTCTATCGGGGTTGAGATTAGGACTCTGTGCAGGCCAGTCAAGTTCCTCCACCCCAAACTCACTCATCCACGTCTTTATGTCTTTGTGCAGTCATATTGGAACAGGAAGGGGCCATCCCCAAACTGTTCCCACAAAGTTGGGAGCATAAAATTGTCCAAAATGACTTGGTATGCTGATATCTTAAGAGTTCCTTGCACTGAAACTAAGGGGCCAAGCGCAACCCCTGAAAAACAACCCCACACCCTAATCCCCCCTCCACCAAATATTTTGGACCAGTGCATAAACCATAGTCCATAAAGATATAGATGAGCGAGTTTGGGGTGGAGGAACATGACTGGGCTGTCCTGGCCTCAACCCGATAGAACACCTTTGGGATGAATTCAAGCGGAGACTGAGAGCCAGGTCTTTTTGTCCAACATCAGTGCCTGCGCTTCTGGAAGAATGGTCAAACCTTCCCATAGGCACACTCCTAAACCTTGTGGGCAGCCTTGCCAGAAGAGCTGAAGCTGTTGCAGCTGCAAAGGGTGGGCCAACTCAATATTGAACCCTACGGACTAAAGCCTGTACACACGATCAGATTATCGAACGATCTGTCGTCCGTTTTTTGTGGCATGCTAGTCTGATGTGGAAAGTGAAGAGGTTATTTTCATACGAATTTTCCCGTATGACAGAATTCTACTTCAGAAGTGATGTCATGTGCTGGATTGCTTTGTATGTGTTCTTTCGTCTCTGAGCATGCCTAGTCTTGCTCTTAAGATTTTTTTCCGTCAAAATCTGTACTAATGAGACGAAAATCGGACGTTGTTTTGACGGACGACAAAAATTTTATAGCCTGCACATCAGGATTTTGTCAACCGAAAAGTCAGAGTTGGCTGTCGAAAGCACCATACTAACAATCCGAAAATCGGCAGATCGGTCGTCGGACGAAATTTTCCCTACAGATTTTCTTATTGTGTGTACGGGCCTTTAGACTGGGATGCCATTAAAGTTCATGTGCGTGTAAAGGCAGGCGTCCCAATACTTTTGGTATTATAGTGTATGAGCAGCCAATGGGAGAATTGATTCAGCAGCATTTATTCCGAACTAAAATGCTAGAATTCACTCACTTATAGGGAACTAAATTTTAAAATCTAAAAAAAGGTTTACCTTTTTGAACATTATAAATACATCATTACCGTTTCTAGTGATTAGACAAATAAAGGATGGCTTGAGGAAATGCTAATTCCTGGTGTCTGCTCATTACCCAGGAAAGATTTGGAGCCCATTCATATCTGTACATTGTGGTAAGCAACAGAACTATGTATGTACCTAGTCTGTGTACCACAACACGTGTGTTTAAACACCCCACAGTGCTCATATATATCTTATCTGTACATTGTGTTGAGCTAAGTTGTAAAAAATAGTGCATGTTCATTAAAATACATGAGATACACAATGCAACAGTCTGAATGGGCTGCCAAACTCTGCAAAAGTCAGACTTTCTTCATGAGTGTTAGCTGTGTTAAGACACCTCGTGATTTTGGATGGGCTACCAATACACTGTATATTTTACCAGCCACATACCATATTTTACAAGGGAACTTGACACGCTGCACCAATTGTTCACAGCTGTGCAATGCGAGTTAAAATGTATGTGTACTCCCCCGACTCTGAATGACTAGGCTGACTCCTTCCTGACCAAGCCCACCTATTCATTTGTCCTAGGTCTTTTGGTACTGTGGTCTAACCCAGTGTTTTTTGTAACCTTTTCCCATTCCGGGCACCCCTGAAAAGTATTTTCGGTCTCGAAGCACCCCAGTCTAAGGTTCGGCTCACATTACTGCATGCCGCAGCTTGTGCGCTCGCTCATTTGCTACAGGGGGAAGCTGATCTGTGGCGCAGGGATTGCCGCCGGGCACCTGTGATCTCTCCCCGCGAAGACAGAATGGTGGTTTGCCATTGTAAACACAGCAGACCGATGTTCTGTCAGCAATGAACACAGGGATCCTGTGCTGCTCCTATTTAGGAAGACAGGTCTGTGTGTTCATTCCATAAGTACATCCCCAACAGTTAGAAAGCACCTCTAGGGACACATTTAACCATTTGATCGCCCCTGGGGTAACCCCTTCCCTGCCAGTGTCATTAGTACAGTAACAGTGCAGTTTTTTTTAGCACTGATTACTGTAGTAATGTCACTGGTCCCCCCAAAAGTGTCAAAAATGGCAGTTAGATGTCCGATCTATCCGCCGCAATGTCACAGTCCCACTAAAAATCGCAGATCCCCGCCATTACTAGTAAAAAAATAAATAAAAACGACATAAATCTTTCCCCTAGTTTGTAGACGCGATAATTTTTGCACAAACCAATCTATATACACTTATTGGAATTTTTTTTACCAAAGATATGTAGCAGAATAAACATTGGCCTAAAATGATGAAAAAATTAGATTTTTAGATTTTTTTTTATTGGAAATGTTCTATAGCAGAAAGTGAAATTTTTTTTTTTTTTTTTCCAGAATAGTCGCTTTTTTTTTTTTTTTTTTTTTTTTTTGTTTATAGCGCAAAAAATAAAAATTGCACAGGTGATAAAATACCACCAAAAGAAAGCTCTATTTGTGGGGAAAAAAGGACATCAATTTTATTTGGGTGCAGCGTCGCACGACTGCGCAATTGTCAGGTAAAAAACGCAGTGCCGAATCACAAAAAATGGCCTGGTCATTAAGGGGAAAAGCCTTTTGGTCCAGAAGTGGTTAATACTACTACTGGTGGTGATCGGTGACTTTTAATGGGACTGTAACAGTGCTGTGGGCAATCTGACACTGACGCTGGGAAGCAACGAATTGCCACTGACCTCACCAGTGATACTAATACAGTGATAATATTATATATGGTTATTGTATAAATGACACTGGCTGGGAAGAGGGCTTACAATCTAGGGCGATCAAAGGGTTAACTGTGTGCGTAACAAATGTTAATCTGTGTAATGTGTGCTGATTTTTACTAAATATCTTGGTTTCTTATTTCTGCTCTGCAGGGATGAGAAACAGAGAGATTGTTCCTTCTGTACAGAGCCCTGTGTTGATTGTCAGCACAGGGCAGTGGGCTGTGATTGGGCACAGCCGTTTTAGCAGGTCCTGGCCATGAACCATTGGCCAGGAACTACTGACAGACTCGCACTCTTTACCATCATGCATGCCCTAAATCCGGAAGCCGGCAACGACGTAGGAGTAGGTCACTTTGCCTGCATGAGCTGCCTGTCTGCAAGTCGTTAGAAAACATCAAATGTTTAAACTGAGAAATGTACAATTTTATTGTGAATATTTGCAAATCATTGCATTCTGTTTTTATATATATTTTTTTTACAACATTCAAACTTTGTTGGAATTGGGGTTGTACTGACTGTGGCTTGCAGTATAGCTTGGTAAAATGTATGGTTTAGTCCCGGTTCACATATGTATGATGTCAGATTGTACAGATGTGCAAATCATATGTAATGTCTGTGTGATGCGAATTTAGCCATACAGATTGTATGGCAGAATTTGCATTGCATTCGGACACAACTCGCACAGGACCCTTTTTATTGGGTCCACACCAGAATCGGACTGCATGAGTGTTCACACCTATGCGATCCGATTCATATCCGAACTGACAGCTTACATTGCAATATGCAAACTGACCTGGGGGGTGTTGTTAACTCAGTATTGACACCCCCATCGATTCGCATATGGCAATGTGAACTGCCTGCAAGTTGAATGCGATGTGAGAACCCGCAGTGGATTTGCAGGGTTCCCGCATCACATATATGTGAACCGGTGTAACGTGAGAAAACCATACCTCGTGAAAATTCCATACCCCCGTCACTTCCTGTCAGAAACATAATGGAACAGCTGAGCAGCGTAGCAGTGCGCATGCTCACAGGTCCGGATACGTCATTGAACAGCTGAGGAGCTGACTATTGCGCATTCTCAGAGGGTATGGAATTTTGACGGTAGTGTGTGCAACGTAACACCGCCTCAGCTGTTACATTAAAACAGCTCGGCTGCAACATGAATCATCCCCGCTCCTACCCCTGTCACTTCCCTGATCTCAGCTACTAAATGTAAAAGCGGTGGCGTGTGTATGAAATCTAAATCCTGGAGATCGCGGCTCCGTGATTTAGATTTCATAGACCCGCCACCGCTTTTATATTTAGTAGCCAAGATCAGGGAAGTGACAAGGGTAGGAGCGGGGATGATTCATGTTGCAGCCGAGCTGTTTTAATGTAACAGCTGATGCGGTGTAACGTTATAACACACTACCATGAACATTCCATACCCTCCGAGCATGCGCACTAGTAAGCTCCTCAGCTGTTCAATGACGTAGGTGCACCGGAAGTGACGAGGGTATGGAATTTTTACGGGTATGGTTTTCACGGAACACCGGAAGTGACAACACATTACCACAAAACAAGGACTTGAATTGACCAAGCACACAGGAGGCCTGGATGAAAGCAGGCAAGGATAGTTGAAATATCACTTAAAGCCCAAGAACACAGCGTGGACATGTAAATACTTGGTCCATTTTCTAAAAAGATGGTCTTGGTTTTGATGCATCTTTGGAACTTAGCAGCATATCTTCTAAATACTGCTTGTAGGATTTGTTGAAAACTTCTTCAAGTAGAGTTCCTGTAGAACAGTATATGAGTAGTTAGCTTTGCTGCAAAATCTGGTTAGTGATTAGGTGATCTGCTCCAGTTGAGCAAAATGCAGCTGTTATTTGACAGGGACTGATTCCTCTTCCATCGCGTGTCTAATGCTACAGTATGTCTTTTGTTTTTGTTTTTTAAGCACAAACCTTATTCACTTTTAGGGGTTTAAAAAAGTAGTTAAGGTTGAAGGGCTTTCTGTTGAGAAGCAGGTCTCACTGAAGCACATAGTGTATGAGTTGGATTTAAATGCTATAGGAAGAGATTGCATGCAGGCTGTTCACTCTGAGTTGGGCTCTCCTTGAAAGTGCTTTAGCATGAGGCGTTATAACGCTTTGTAGGACAGACCGTAAAATAAAAAGCTGTTTGTATTGCCCTACTTAGAATTATACGGATGTTGCTAATCATTCTAGAACATTTCAGGTTCTTTGTATTCCAAGGGGCAGAATGTATAATGTGTTAAATATTCATTTACAGTGAGATGATGATGTAATGTTCTTAATGCGGCTTTCTGCCAGTGCACATAGAATAATATGGTACTTGACTTCTGTACATATTCAGCTGAGCTGATATACAGTGGGTATAGAAAATAATCACCCCCTTTAAAATAAATGTTGCTTTGCAGCCTGAAATGAAGACCGACAGTTTTTGTTTTATCCATCTGCACTTATAACATCCAGGTGACAGATCTAACACCAAATGTCAGAAATAAAATGTCAAAAAAAAAAAAACAGAATCACTGAGTTGGAAAAAGGATCACCTTGTGACTTGTGTCAGTATTTTGTTGAACCACCTTTTGCTTTAAAGCGGAGTTCCGGTCACAAAATCGACATAATCGATTTTGTGGCCATCCGCTTGCTTTTCTTCACCTGAAAAGGAAATGGATAGTTACGATTTATTTTTTTTTTTTTTTGTTTTACTTGCCTTGTTATTGTAGAAAGATATGCTCCCCTTTATTCCACTTCCTCCCTCGGCGGCCGCGGCCCGCGGCGTCACTTCCGGTTTGCAATGATTCCTGGGAGCTTAACGTCATCGCTCCCAGGAATCAATGCAACGGCACCAGCCCCGCTCGTCACTTCCGGTGCGACGCCGCAATTCCTGCTAAACAGCTTCTGGGCATGCCGCGCCGCACCGGAAGTGACGAGAGGGGCCGGTGCAGGCGCATTCTGGGAGAAGAGGACACGGAAGAGGACGCAGAAGAGGATTGCGCTGACTTGAGCTGCCCACATCAGAGATGGCAACGCTGGAGAAGAAATTTTAAAAGTGAGTATTTCTTCTTGCAGGTAAGTGCGAACCGGGAAAGATCAGAGGCTATTTTAAGGGGGGGGGGGGGGATTATTCTTTTCTATACCCACTGTACATTTAAATAGAATGGAGCATAAACTTGAAATAAATGTGCCAGATAGAATGAATGCTGCAGTACAGCAATAGAAACTCCAATGCACAAGGCTTTTGTAGGCCTAGAGAATTGTAAATGAGTTTTTATGTGGAGGGGTGCGTTTTTACCTAAAGTGGTATTAAACAGAAAAACAAAAAATATATTAAAGCGGTAGTATTCCGATTTTTGTGACTGTTACCTACAGGTAAGCCTATAATAAGGCTTACCTGTAGGTACAATTAATATCTCCTAAACCGGCACGGTTTAGGAGATATTTGCACTGCATGCAGCCACTGACGCTAGCGGTGCATGCACTCTGAAGGCCCGGCAGACCTTCAGAGTTCCTTGTCGGGAAGTTGCCGGAAAGTTGATCCCCCG
The DNA here is from genome assembly GCF_965119305.1 of Pelophylax lessonae. Taxonomy (NCBI): domain Eukaryota; kingdom Metazoa; phylum Chordata; class Amphibia; order Anura; family Ranidae; genus Pelophylax; species Pelophylax lessonae. Next base: position 716,492,192 of record NC_138768.1, read on the forward strand.
CGCGCATGCGTCGCGCGGCTCCGGCCACTCACAGCGCCGGAGCCGCCGAACCCGGAAGAGAAGCCGAGGGATCATGTCCGCTCCCACAGCGGTGTCCGGGGGTCCGTGTCGGGGCTTCATTTTAACTACTTGCCGACTGCGCACAGTATATTTACTGCGGCAATCAGCCCCGGCCAGGCAGAGTGACGTAGATCTACGTCGCTCGCCTGTCACCGGGTTTTGAGCCAATAGCGGGCGAGCGCGCGCCCGCTGAGGCTCGTTCAGAGGAGTGCGGGCGTGTGACCGGCGGACCCGATGTCCGCCGGTCACACTGCGATCGTCGGTACAGCGGGAGAAAGGCGGGCGGCTTATGTAAACAAGCTGCCTGTCATTCTCCCCTGTGTAAAAATGGAGATCAGACGGTTCTACTATGTAGAACCGTTGATCTCTGTTTTTACAATAGTAGACCTGTCCCACTACAGTTAGAAACACGCCCCTAGGACACACTTAACCCCTCCCTCTCCAATACAGTTAACCCCATCCCTGCCAGTGTCATTTTTGCAGTAACAGTGCATATGTATAGCACTGATTACTGCAGTAATGTCACTGGTACCCCCAAAAGTGTCAGAAAATGTCAGTCAAGGGTCCGATCTGTCCGCCGCAATGTCGCAGTACCGCAAAAGAAATCGCAGATCGCCACCATTACTCGTTAAAAAAAAAAAACGCCAAAAATGACAAAAATCTTTCCCTTTGTTAGTAAACGCGATAACTTTTGCGCAAACCAATCAAAATACGCTTTTTGCGATTTTTTTTTTTTTTTTTTTTTTTTTTTTACCAAACATATGTAGCATAAAACAAATTTGCCGAAAATGTTAAAAAATTTAGATTTTTACATTTTTTTGGGGGGAATTTCATATAAAAAAAAGTGAAAAATATTGTTATTTTTGCAAAATTTACGCTCTTTTTTTTGTTTATAGCGCATGATCAAAAAATCGCACAGGTGATCAAATACCACCAAAAGAAAGCTCTGTTTGTGGGAAAAAAAGGACGTGAAATTCGTTTAGGTACAGCATCGCACGACCGCGCAATTGTCCGTTAAAGTCACGCAGTAAAAAATCGCAAAAAACCCCCTGGTCAGGAAGGGGGTAAAATCTTCCGGGGCTTAAGTGGTTAAGGTAAGTATTTCATAATGAGCTAATATGCAATGCATACTAGCTCATTATGCCTTTGTCTTGCAGGGGTTTTTTTTTTTTGAGTATACTACCGCTTTAAGGTGTATTGACTGCATTTGTTTCCTTTCAACTGGTGATCTTGTTATTTATTCAACTTCCTTTAACAGACCGCAGTGTTCAGCAAAAGTGGCAGTCAGAGGATGGAGACAAACTATTTAACACTGAGAGGGCTTCTTGCAATGGTCAGCTTTTATACATATTACAGAAATGTTGTTGTAACTACCTAAACAAATTAGCTGACATTTGGGCTTTAAGAGCATCCTACATTACCCTCTCCACAGACTAATAATACCGCTGTCCAAAGGTGTTTCCATCATTCCTCCAGTAGAATGGAGACACCCTAAGGGTTCATTTTACACTAGTGTCACCATCTGAAGAGCTATATGCAGTGAATTGCTTTTCAGGGTATTTGACTGGTGGTGAAAAGGCATTATAATATGGGCAGCCATGCGTTTTTCACGAACTAGTGCTCTTTTTTTCAGAAATATTCCTGGGTTATACAATGAAGTAGAATTGGGGAAAAGAAAAAGCAGGTCAGATGGACTTTTCGGGTAGAAGCAGATCTCACAGAAGAACATAGAGTTAGATTTGAATGCTACAAAACCGATTACATGCAAGCTGTTCATTCTGAGTTGGGCTCTCCTTCAAAGTGCTTTATAGGAATGCAGTATAATGCTGTGTAGGAATAAACAATAAAATACAATTCTGTTTTGTATTGTCCCACTTGGCATTATACTGATGTTGAGTCATTCTAGAACTGAAATATTCTCCTTAATATAGTATTTAACTTGTGAAGTACATATAATCTAGTGTGAGTATTTTCCACTGCAGGGGTCTCCAAACTGCAGGCCCTTTGTTTGCTTTTACTCAGCCCCAGATGCAATATCCCCCCCCCCCCCTCACCTTCACCAATAGTGGGGCATAGTTCCTGACATTGGCAACGGGGCACTATTCCTCCCACTGATACTAATGATGGAGGCAATATTCCTCCCATTGATACCAATGATGGGGCACTATTCCTCCCACTGACACTAAAGACAGGGCACTATTCTTCCCACTGATGCCAACGATGGGGCACTATTCTTCCCACTGATGCCAACGATGGGGCACTATTCTTCCCACTGATGCCAACGATGGGGCACTATTCTTCCCACTGATGCCAACGATGGGGCACTATTCTTCCCACTGATGCCAACGATGGGGCACTATTCTTCCCACTGATGCCAACGATGGGGCACTATTCTTCCCACTGATGCCAACGATGGGGCACTATTCTTCCCACTGATGCCAACGATGGGGCACTATTCTTCCCACTGATACCAACGATGGGGCACTATTCTTCCCACTGATACCAACGATGGGGCACTATTCTTCCCACTGCTACCAACGATGGGGCACTATTCTTCCCACTGCTACCAACGATGGGGCACTATTCTTCCCACTGATACCAACGATGGGGCACTATTCTTCCCACTGCTACCAACGATGGGGCACTATTCTTCCCACTGCTACCAACGATGGGGCACTATTCTTCCCACTGATACCAACGATGGGGCACTATTCTTCCCACTGATACCAACGATGGGGCACTATTCTTCCCACTGCTACCAACGATGGGGCACTATTCTTCCCACTGATACCAACGATGGGGCACTATTCTTCCCACTGATGCCAACGATGGGGCACTATTCTTCCCACTGATGCCAACGATGGGGCACTATTCTTCCCACTGATACCAACGATGGGGCACTATTCTTCCCACTGATACCAACGATGGGGCACTATTCTTCCCACTGATACCAACGATGGGGCACTATTCTTCCCACTGATACCAACGATGGGGCACTATTCTTCCCACTGATGCCAACGATGGGGCACTATTCTTCCCACTGATACCAACGATGGGGCACTATTCTTCCCACTGATACCAACGATGGGGCACTATTCTTCCCACTGCTACCAACGATGGGGCACTATTCTTCCCACTGCTACCAACGATGGGGCACTATTCTTCCCACTGCTACCAACGATGGGGCACTATTCTTCCCACTGATACCAACGATGGGGCACTATTCTTCCCACTGATACCAACGATGGGGCACTATTCTTCCCACTGCTACCAACGATGGGGCACTATTCTTCCCACTGCTACCAACGATGGGGCACTATTCCTCCCACTGATACCAACTATAGGGCATTATTCCTCCCACTGATACCAACTATGGGGCACTATTCCTTCCACTGATGCCAATGATGGGGCACTATTCCTTCCACTGATGCCAATGATGGGGCACTATTCCTCCCACTGATATCAGCGATGGGGCACTATGCCTCCCATTGATACCAACGATGAGGCACTATGCCTCCCATTGATACCAACGATGAGGCACTATGCCTCCCATTGATACCAACGATGGGGCACTATTCCTCCCATTGACACCGATGGGGCACTGTTTCTCCCACTGATACCATTGATGGGGCACTGTTTCTCCCACTGATACCAATGATGGGGCACTGTTTCTCCCACTGATACCAATGATGGGGCACTGTTTCTCCCACTGATACCAATAATGGGGCACTTTTCCTCCCACTGATACCAGCGATGGGGGCACTTTTCCTCCCACTGACACCAGCAATGGGGCACTATTCCTCCTACTGACACCAGCGATGGGGCACCGATCTTCCCACAGACACCAGTGATGGGGCACTATACCTCCTATTGATACCAATGATGGGACACTATTCCTCCCACTGATAACAATGATGGTGCACTATTCCTCCCACAGACTCCAATGATGGGGCACTATTCCTCCCACTGATACCAACGATGGGGAACTATTCCTCCCATTTATACCAATGATGGGGCATTATTTAATCCCACTGATGCCCAGTCATTTTATTCTCCCACTGGCCACAGTCTGGCCCCCTAAAGTTTGAAAGATAGTAAATTAGCCCTTTTGTTTATAACGTTTGGGGACCCCTTCTCTACTGTTTCCTCCTCTTCCTCTGTTTCGCTTTGCTAGAGTCTCGCAGATAGGATTTAGATAGAAATGTCTTTAGCCTATGAGAAGAAAAAGAGAAACATCCTCTGTAATGCTCAAAGTTGGAATAAATTACACTGAATTCCACTTCTGAGTTTTCTTGGCTAATTTACACTGCCTGTGGATCTTGTCGAGTCTGCAATCTATGCTGTTCATACAGACTGGTATGTTTTTTGCATAAAGTGACATTTAAGACAAAATAGGAGAAAAAAAAATCAGTTTTAATGCCTTCCTAGTCCAGTACTAAGCAAACTCCTTTGTATCCAGAAAGAGTTGGCATCTCTGGGGTTGTGTAGCTCTCGCAATTCAAAAACTGCTCTTTACATATATTAGAAACATCTCTACATAATAGATGGAGGCTAATGATCGAAGAGAATTGAGTGACTGTGTGAATATTTATTTTGTTTGCCTCCAAAAAAATGGTCACGTGCTTATTAGTAATGATGATCACCCATTTACATCCCTTTTCCATAGAGATGCATTGATGGCCATTTTTCATCCATCAATGAATGGATAAAAAAAAACGGACAAACGGTCCACATGTGTGAAAGGAGTCTAAGGTGCCTTTGTTACAAAGGCCAAATCATCTGTTCCTCTTTCCTCCTAACTTGTCTGTTGTATTGACATTCTAGTACTTATTTTGTGGATTTAGCCAATGGTTCCTAGCGTATGAATTCTTCATGGTCCTCATAACTGCAGCGTGCCAGAGGTGTGTTTTTTGCTTATAATAGTTTGTGCTAAAATGTGTTGTACCTTTCCATCTTAAATGTTGGGAAACTAGCTTCTTCTGTCCATCTCAGGAGACAATCCACATGCTGTAAGAAAGGTCCCCACTCTCAGAATACAATAGTGCAGCAGGGGAGATCCCGGCATCCAATCGCTTGTGTCGGTGTGGAAATCTGTACACTCACATTGTATACCCAGCTTTAGATGCACTAGCAAATTTAGATACACTAACCAGTTGAAGCCAAACTCCAGCTAATACTCTTTAAGCAGGTAATGCAACAGTTTTTTTTTTCCTTTGGGATAAAGGATTTACATAAATAAATAAAACTGACCATTGTAAGCACCCCTGTCCATGGTAAATGGTTTGTCTCAGTCCTCCAGCTGCTATATCTGCATTGTTCTGTTGAAAAAAAAACAGACTTTACTGGCTAGATCATGGGTGTCCAACATTTTGGCTTCTCGGGCCCACATTGAGTGTAGAGAAATTTTCTTGGGCCGCATATAAAATATATACTATAAAAATAAAAATGCCGCCGCGCCCTTCCCGCACCGCCGCACCCCCCCCCGCACTAATTTAGCACAACTAGAGGATGATCAAATGAAATGGAATCGGTATACAGAGGTTTACTTCTTCTGAGAGATATTAAAGGAACACTAACCACCATGACCACTTCAGTAATTTGTTAATGGTGGTAGGAGTCAGAAACACTGCACATGCTCGCCTCCCCCCCTTCACTCCTAGGCAGCCTCTGCCTAACGTTAGTTGGAAGCTGCTGTGGCTGTGCTCCCCGACTTCCTTCCTCCCCCGCAAAAAAAAAATTGTCAGGGGGCAGTGGGCCGCATTGCCTGTGGTTCTGGGCCGCATGTGGCCCCCGGCCCGCAGGTTGGACATGCCCGGGCTAGATTATCAGGTGGAAATACAAAAAAGCCTAAAAAGAAAACAAAGGCGTCACCATTAATCTTGAATGGGCCTCCATCTGCTCCAAAATGACCAAATTTTGCCACTGAGCCAGGAACGCTTGATGTTGCCTGTTTTGCTGTGATTGTCATGTGTTTTGTCACATAACAGTCCTAGCGAGATATAAATAATGGCACCACAAGCGTGTTGCATGTTTTGCTGCGATTTTGGAATCCCGTCCATAATCGCTTGATTCTGCCCACGATTCTAATATATGAAAGTGTGACCAGTAGTGGAGTGGTGCACGGTAATGAAAATTTCAGTACCGAAACCAAAAATTCAGGATGCACTTAACTAAAACTGAAATTAACCGTTTTTTTGTTTATTTATATATATATATATATATATATATATATATATATATATATATATATATATATATATATATATATATATATATATTATTTTATTATATTCAGCTTTTTAATTAATATCTTGAATCAATGAATATACATTTTTTTGTCGGCCGTTATGCTTTTGAAGTGGTGTTAGAAATCCTGCTTGCTGCATTTTTTGGTCCCTATAAAAAAAATGCAGCATGTTGTGTTTTTGGTGCATTTTTCAAATGACCTACTAAAAACACACCATAAGCAAGGTAAAATTGCAGAAAAATGGCTTTTGCGCAATGCTGAAAACCCTGTTTTCGCCTAATAGTTTTTATTTCAGTGCATCACTAGTGAACAGGGCCTAATGCAGGCTATACATGGGTCAAATTCTGAACAATTTTTTTTTCGTAAATCAGAAATTTAGTGCGTTTTGTGATCCGATGGTGCCACCATTGATTTCAAAATTTAAACAACCAACCAAGGCTTCAATTCCACCTCATATTGCTACAGAAAAGAAAATCATTTTTGTGGCTGGGAATCTTCTTCTTTTTTTTTTTTTTTTTTATTTCTTTCTAGGAATTTTCTTTTCATTTCTCACACCATTCTCCCATCATTTATTAGAAAATAGTTTGGCCCCTTTCACACGGGCTCCATGCACCCCTATGGAACAGCGGATGTCAGCGATGACATCTCTACTTACACCCGCTTCTATCCGATCCGATCTTTGAAATCCAGACAGATGGAAACCCTATTTCTCTCGCTCATTGACAGACGTAGTCTTCTTGATTCTCAAGAGCTGGGTTATGTTGTCTCCGCAGGAGTAGGACTAGGCAGAAAGACAAAACGTTCTGGCTCCACCCTAGGGGCAGTCCCTGAGGGTATATCCTCCCTCTCTCTGCTACAGGGAATCAGTTTTTTTCTGTCTAGTCAGGAGTAAGGACCTAAGTTCCTTGCTGGGATCTTTTGGTCCTGGCAAGACTTTTTTTCTTTAAGAAAAAGACATTTTTTAGGTAGTTTTCTCCAGTGTTTTTTTCCTGTGAGATCTTCAAGCAAAAATGCCGGACTGGGCGACACTTGTGGTCACCCCAGCCGGCCTACGAGCGCGCGCAGACCATGGCATTGCGCTTGGTCGGCCGCGACATATTCAAGTAAGTATGCGGGGCCGGGCGACGGGCTGGATGTTGAGATCCAGTGGTCACCCCGGTTTCTGCCTACGAGCGCGTGCAGACCAGAGCTCCGCGCTGGGTCGGCCGCGACGGAGTCCCAGTGAAGGGACTGACTTTGCGAGTTAAAAGTCTCGCTTGGACGCCAGGTACCAGAGAGTCGAGGCGTCCACAAACCCCCACCCCGGTGGAGAGGGTATTGTGAAGAGAGGGTGCCTGTCGGTTCGGTATGGTGAGTAAACGTTCCCTTTTTTCCTCGTTATGAGGCAGTATGTATTATGGGCCCCTCCATATATGGTCAGTATATATCTGATACTTACAAGTCCCCCTTGTAATACAGCATGTGTTTGTGGGAAGTGGACTTGGTTTAAGAGCTAACACTCTACCCAGCAGACTGTAACATTACAGCAGACATAGGAGGTATAATCCTACCTTATGTGTAGTGTATCTTCTGTAGATCCATATATCGCCTCTTAGCAGAGATGCAGGTGGATGTGCTGGGAAAACGATTTTGGTGGTCCGCCGCCATTTTGCCGTAGACCGAATGCATGTATGTCCTCAGGTCACGCCGGCCGCCATGTTTTTGGAGTCTTATGTCTCTTCTATGGGGGCGGCCATGTTTTGTGAGCCCAGCTACCTCGTGGAGAGCTGGGAACGCCGGAAGGCGTACACAGGGGGCGGAGCCACGCCTTCTACCCGGGAAAAAGCAAACAGCTCCTTCCAGTCTGTAAAGACAGACGCTGACTGCAGTTGGTTGGAAACTTCACTGCATCGGTTGGTGAGCCTTGGGGGTCCCTCTCTCTCTCTCTGTGGGATCGAGAAGCAGGTACTCTGAGGGGCGCTATTGCGCTAGGGGGAGACACATAAAAAAAAAAAAAAAAGAGGTATTTTTTATTTAAAAAAAAAAAAAAAAAAGTTTTTTTGTGTTTTCTGGCAAAGGTGTCCTGAATTAACATGGACCCTGCCACTCATGTATCTCCTCCGGATCCCCTCGAGGGGTCTGCGGGATCCTCCAGCACCCCACTGACGATTAAATCATTGTCCGCTATTATGGAAGCTTGTGTCCCGGGTGGAAGTGGCTTGTCAGGGACAGGGCGCAAGTAAGCGACCCCCGCCTAACCCCTTATTATCTGAAACCTCGGATTCAGACTCTGAGCCTATTTCTGCAGTTGCAGGTACTTCATCTGGTATTGGTGTCTCGTGTACTGTCTTTCCAGACAGTGAGGAGGATGTTTCGGCATCAGCCATAGCCAGAGAGGAAGCGTTGGTAAACGCACTCATTGTATCTGTTCAAGAGACCTTAAGATTACAGGGTATTCCGTCAGAAATAGCTGAAACTGAGATCCCTTTTGGGTCTAAAAACGCATCTAGTGGCGAAGGTTTTTCCATTGCCCAAATGTTTTGGCAATCCAATCAAAGAAGAATGGAGTCTGCCAAAACGCATTTCTACTATTTCTAAACGCATTAACAGGCGTTATCCGTTTGAGGAAACCCTCATTTAGAAATGGACAGAACCACCTGTGGTGGATTCACCAATTGCTAGATTGAATAAAGCCACGGTTATTCCTTTAGAAGACGCTCCGTCTTTTAAAGATCCAGTGGATCGCAAGATAGAAGCTATGTCTCGCACCATGTTTGCCTTGATTGGATCAGCTTTCAGACCTATAATAGCTATTGGTCTGTTTTCGCAGGCTGTAACTGAATGGACCAAGTGGTTACGCCGGGACTTAGAAGAGGTCCCTCAGGCGGTATCAGATTTGTTGGAACAAATGATACAGGGGTTACAGTTTGTGTGTGATGCGGCGTTAGACGCCACTCCATTATTGGCGCGAGCATCAGTCTCAGCAGTGGTTCTCAGGCGTACACTGTGGCTAAAAGGTTGGTTAGCCGACCAAGGTTCCAAAAAAGCATTGGCTAATATCCCCTTTTTAGGAGAGCGTCTATTTGGAGCCAACTTAGACGAGATCATTAAGGATCTCACGGGTGGAAAGAGCACCTTTTTACCGCAAAATTTTAAAGGTAGAGGAACTCGTCAAAGACGAGGGCCTTCTTTTTCTGCTCACAAGAGGTTTTTTCGTCCCGCGGGTGAAAAAACTAAGTCCTCCAAAGCTCCTGCAGGAGGCGTCAGGGGTCGTTGGTCGGGCAAGCAAAAGCCCGCCCCCTCCAGACCTGAAGATAAACCGTCCAAAGCCTGAAGGTGCGCCCCCACCCATAACTGGGGTGGGGGGACGTCTTCGCCGGGTCCCGGATCCATGGCTTTCCAGAATCCCGGACAAATGGGTCTGCGAAGTCATAAGGTCAGGGTACAAGATCGAGTTTCGATCTCTCCCACCGGCGCGATTCTTCCCTTCCAATATCCGACTATCCTCAGATTGTTTAGAAGATCTGCGGAGAGCAGTCACAGATTTACTACAACAAGGAGTGGTAGTCCACGTTCCTTGGACAGAACGGTTTCAAGGGTTTTATTCAAACCTATTTACAATACCCAGGAAAGAGGGCAAAGTGCGTCCAATTCTGGACTTAAGGGCACTCAATTCTTTTGTCTTCATAAGAAGATTCAGAATGGAGTCCATTCGCACAGTAGCAGCCTTTCTGCATCCAGGGGATGTCTTAGCGTCCATAGACATCTAGGACGCATATCTTCACATTCCCATTTTCGCAGGACATCAGCGGTTTCTACGTTTTTCCGTAGAAGAGAACCACTATCAGTTTGTGGCGTTACCTTTCGGTCTCGCCACGGCTCAGCGGGTCTTCACGAAGGTGTTGGCCCCAATGTTGGCACTTCTGCGCCAAAGAGGCATATCGATTCTAGGTTACCTAGACGATCTTCTGCTTCATGCAGAGTCTCCTCAGACCTTGCTACAAGACGTAGAAATTACTATGATTTCTTTACAGGAATTCGGGTGGCTGGTGAACCAGCAAAAGTCATTTCTGGTTCCCACCCAGAGGCTCGAATATCTGGGTCTAATTCTAGACACAGTCAGGACAAGAGTTTTTCTTCCGGTAGGGAAACTCCGAAAGATTCAATCAGCAGTCCACCAACAGCTGGTCTTCCCTTCGGACTTGCATGAGGGGTCTGGGGTTGATGGTGGCTTCCTTCGAAGCAGTCCCATTTGCCCAGTCCCATACCCGAATTCTTCAGCAAGAGATTCCTCTCAGATGGAATCGGAATCCGGAATCCCTGGACAATCAGATCCGATTGAGCAAACAGACCAGAGAGTCTCTGGTCTGGTGGCTTCGGTCTCCGATGCTCAGCCAGGGAAAGTCATTTCTGCCAATATATTGGACGACAGTGACCACGGATGCCAGTCTATCCGGATGGGGAGGAATTCTCGGTCAGTTATCTGTCCAGGGACTTTGGTCCCCGGAAGAATCCAGGTTACCGATAAATGTATTGGAACTGAGAGCGATCAGACTTTGTCTGATTCACTGGACCGAGCCGCTCCAGGGCAGCCCGGTTCGGATCCAGTCGGACAACGCCACGGCCGTGGCTTATGTCAATCACCAGGGGGGCACCAAGAGTGTCCGAGCGGCCAAAGAAGTGGCTTGCATTCTTCGCTGGGCGGAACGATTTGTTCCAGCAATCTCTGCGGTGTTCATTCCGGGGGTGGAAGATTGGCAGGCAGATTATCTCAGCCGTCAGACTCTGGATCAGGGGGAATGGTCCCTCCATCCAGACGTTTTCCACCAGTTGTGCCTACGATGGGGCACCCCGGATATGGATCTGTTGGCATCTCGATTCAACAGGAAAGTTCAGAGATTCGTGGCTCGCTCCCGCGATCCTCTAGCAGAAACCGCAGACGCACTGATCGCCCCGTGGGGGCAATACCAGCTAATGTATGCCTTCCCTCCTCTTGGGTTACTGCCAAGACTTCTTCGCAGGATAGAGGAGGAAGGAATTCCAGTAATCCTGGCAGCTCCGGATTGGCCTCGTCGAGCTTGTTACGCCGACTTGGTCAGACTGATGGCGGACGTCCCGTGGAGACTTCCTCTCAGGGAGGATCTACTGTCTCAGGGACCGATCTTCCATCCTGCTTTTACGATCGCTGGTTTTTAACGGCCTGGTTATTGAGACCCAGGTGCTGAAGGACAAGGGATTGTCAGCTTCAGTTATTCCTACTCTAGTTAAAACAAGGAAAGCGACTTCCAGAAAGATTATCATCGTACATGGAAGTCTTATATTGTGTGATGTGAATCCCTTGGGTTCCACCTACATCTTTATTCGGTAGTCCGAATATTGGCTTTCTGCAACAGGGAGTTGAGCAGAAGCTGGCCTTGAGTGTTATCAAGGGTCTGGTTTCAGCATTTGCTATCTTCTTTCAGAAGCTTTTGTCTACTCATTCCTTGGTGCGGAATTTCATCCAGGGGGTGCGACACCTGGCTCTGCCAGTGCACGCGCCGTTACCATCCTGGGATCTTAATTTGGTGCTGTCGGTTCTTCAGACACCTCCCTTTGAAAATATCAGGGAGATTCCCTTGCTTACTTTATCCCAGAAGGTGGTCTTCTTGGTGGCTATCACTTCTGCACGCAGGGTGTCAGAACTGGCTGCATTATCCTGTTGTTCCCCAGATCTGGTGGTTCATAGGGATAAGGTTGTTCTTCATCCGAATCCATCCTTCCTTCTAAGGTGGTTTCAAAGTTTCATTGATTAAGGACAGTGTATTGTCCTTCCTATGTCCTTAGCCCAATCATCCTCGAGAATTTGCATGGCATTCCTTGGATGTAGTTCGGGCGATCAGGATATACTTGAATACTACGGATTCAATTTGTAAGACGGATTCACTGTTTGTGATCACGGATGGCCCTAAGAAGGGGTTGCCTGTTCTGCTGCGACCATCTTTAGATGGATCAGACAGACGGTGGTATAGGCTTATTTTATCTAAGGGTCGGGATCCCCCGTTCCCTGTTAAGGCGCATTCTACTCGGGCGCTTAGAGTTTCCTGGACCTTCCGCCATCAGGCGTCAGTGGTTCAGGTTTTCAAGGCGACTGTTTAGTAGTCGGTTCATACCTTTACAATATTGTATAAGGTTTATGTGATGGCATCGTCAGATGCCTCTTCTGGCTGCAAGGTTCCTGCAGGCCACTGTTTGAGGAGACTGTTGGTCTACCTCGAGGATTTGTGGGGTAGGTCTCATCTGTTTACTCGATGAGTCCTTTGATACTTCTGGTTGGCTCCGGTTGGGCCTTCTAGATTGGATTTTGATTCTGTCAATCCCACCCCTCATTTTGTGGCACTGCTTCTGGATGTCCCAGCTCTTGAGAATCAAGAAGACTACGTCTGTCAATGAGCGATAGAGAAAAATGGATTTTTGTAAGATCTTACCGTAAAATCCTTTTCTCTTAAGCTCATTGACAGACGTAGTACCCGCCCCTCTATCATTGAGTTGGGTTGGGTTAAATTCTCTGTACTGCTTTAAAACAGAACTGATTCCCTGTAGCAGAGAGAGGGAGGATATACCCTCAGGGACTGCCCCTAGGGTGGAGCCAGAACGTTTTGTCTTTCTGCCTAGTCCTACTCCTGCGGAGACAACATAACCCAGCTCTTGAGAATCAAGAAGACTACGTCTGTCAATGAGCTTAAGAGAAAAGGATTTTACGGTAAGATCTTACAAAAATCAATTTTTTATATCTGTCTGGAGGATCGGATGAAAAAAGACAGGCGGTCCGTTATCATCCGATCTCCCATAGAGGAGTGGGTCGATTTTCCAGCTCCATCTCTGCAAAGTAAGTGGAGATGGAGCTGTCATCCGCCTGCTGACTGGGGATCTGCGGATCGATCCCCGCTGTGCAAAACTGAGTCCACTGGGAAGAAAGCCCGTGTGAAAGAACCCTTCGTTTTTCAAAAAATGTGATGGCCGCACAAAAATTAGTCGTTGCCTCGGCCCACTAATGGTGCCAAATTCGAGCAAAAATTCTTAAGATTTTCGATTTTGGATTTTGACCCATGTATGGTGGGCTTTTTGGCTTAATAACACTTTAAATCCTTTCTTAAAATGTTTTTCTGCCTCTTTTTTTAGTATGCTCCATGAGCTCACACTCACTTCCTTTAGTTTTGAATGAGCAATCTGTGTTGCAACCATGTGCACTGCTTTGAGTACACTACAAATCCCATAGTCCATCTCAGGAGCAAGCAAGGGAGGGTGGCCAGGTTCCTACTTACAATGGTTCCATGGAGAACAAATGTAGTCAACCTCCAACAGGAATTCGGATTTGGAGGAGGATGAAAGCAATAGAAGAGAGTATGGTAAAGTCCTGCTATAAAGCAAATGTGTGCTTTGCTAATGCAGATGTCTTCTCTTGCCTTCCTTTTTGTTCCTCCAGCAATTCATTTAGCTTCCAAGAATGAAAGCCAAGCCACATGCTAATTTCTTCTTTATTTTCTGCTTACTTGTTCCAGGACAGTCTGAAAGTACTAAAACCAGAAAATACCAGGAAAATGACATTTTCAGAAGGAGGTCAGCAATGGCAGCTTTTATACACCTGAATGAAGTAATATCGTACTCCCTTTCCTAGCTTGTGTTTAGAACTTCCATTCATGGGTGGTCAAAGGACTAGTACTATGAGTAAAATGAGGGTCAAACTATAGGCTACAAACAAGAATAGCATTTGATTAAGTGCACTGAATTTTAAATCTTGATTATAATGTGTTTGAAGGGGGCATATTGAACTAGTGTAATGAGGTCTAGAACAGTGCAGCAGTTGACCAGCAGATGGAGCCATAATACCCTTATAACAGTTAGTGTGCTTCTTTGTGTTCTGACAAGTAAAGACCAGGAATAAACATAACCTTAAGTAATCAATAAAGAAGCCAATAGAAAAGAGCGACAATCCATAACAGATTTCAGCCTATTGTAATTCATACTTTTTCTTGTAACATGACGTTTTGTGCATGTGTGGGATGATGATGATGTGCTACAAGTGCAGTCCAGACATTCATGTGCAAAGCACATGTAAATTACGGCTAAGAGTAAGGATGGTAGTTAATAGTAGGTGAGTCAATAGTTGGTGAGTCCGGGTATTTCTTAATGTACCTTAACTATACAACCCCTAAAGCACAAAGTGGGCTGATAAAAGCTGTTTTTATGTAAGACTTAGTTCACACCTGAGCGATTAGAATCGCGGCAGAACGCGTTTGCGATGCCACTATTTTTTTTAATAGCACCCCCAAATGCGGTGCGATCTTGCTGCGATTTTCAAGCGACAAAGCGCGCTACAATCGCAAAAAAAAAAGCAACCGCAAACTCTACTGGCTCTGTGCCAAGATTCGAAATGGATGTAAACCCATTCAAATGAATGGTGCTGCTTCAAAAATACTCCACTAAAAAACAAAAAAGCTTTATAAAAAAAAAAAACTTGCATCAGCAGCTATCACTGCGCTACGCTCAGGTGTGAATGGAGCCTAATCTTGATGATTAACATTGCATATTTGAAATTTAGATTTTTTTTCTTGTAAGGCTGCACTGCAGCAGTGTATATATTGTAGATTCCCTTTCTGTGACACTACACATATTCTGTCAGTTACTTCCACTTGGTTAACAGGGCTGCTGCAAAATTACTTCTTTAATCTGGTCAATGTAAAAGATCCTTCTATAAAATGATGTGCAAATTTGTTATTGGGTTTAACCACTTGCCTTCTGTGCACTTAAACCCCCTTCCCATCCAGACCAATTTTTAGCTTTCAGCGCTCTCACACTTTGACTGACAATTGCGCGGTCATGCTACACTGTACCCATATGAAATTTTTATCATTTTTTTCACACAAATAGAGCTTTCTTTTGGTGGTATTTAATCACCTCTGGGTTTTTTATTTTTTACAAAAAAAAAGAAAAAAGACAGAAAATTTTGAAAAAAAAAAAAGTTTTTCTTATTTTCTGCGAGTAAATTTTGAAAATAAATAAATTTTTCTCCTTCACTGATGTGCGCTGATGAGGCGGCACTGATGGGCACTGATAGGCTGCACTGATAGGCACTGATGAGGTGGCACTTATGGGCACTGATGAGGTGGCACTTATGGGCACTGATGAGGAGGTACTAATATGCCGCACTGATAGGCGGCACGGATAGGCGGCACTGATGAGCACTGATAGGCGGCACTGATGAGCACTGAGAGGTGGCACTGCTGGGCACTGAGAGGTGGCACTGCTGGGCACTGAGAGGTGGCACTGAGAGGCGGCACTGCTGGGCACTAAGAGGCGGCACTGCTGGGCACTAAGAGGCGGCACTGATGGGCACTGATAGGCAGCACTGATGGGCACTGGCGGATGGCACTGATGGACACTGACGGGTGGCACTGATGAGCACTGATGGGCAGCACCATCAGTGCCCACACTCAGTGCCCATAGTGCTGCCAGTCAGTGCTCATCAGTGCCTAGATGATCAGGCACTGATGGGCACTGACTGGCAGCACTATGGGCACTGATTGTGGGCACTGATGGGGGGGGCACTGTAGGCGGGCACTGTGGGCAATTTGTGTATGTGTTTTACCTCTTGTAATCAGGGCACTAGTGATCGGTGCCCTGATTACATTTCTTCTGTGTCCCTGGCGCTGTGAGGCTCCCCCTCCTTCCTCACACTTCAGGCTCCGTGTGAGGAAGGAGCGCCGGCGATGAGAGATGATCTCATATGTTTACATATGAGATCATCTCTCATTGGACGGTCCGATCACGTGGTGAATGGCCGCTGTGATTGGCCATTCACCACGATCTGTGATCGGCTGTGTCCAAGGGACACGGCCGACACAGAATTTCCCCGATTCGCGCTCTCGGGAGCGCGCGGGGAGACTGCTTCTGGGAGGCCGTTTAAAAACGGCCTCCCGAAAATTCGAGTTCGCGCTGCAGCCGTATATAGGCTATAGTGCGGACCGGAAGCAGTTAACAGTATTTGAAGTCAGATTGTCATAGCAAGGACTGGTAGTTTTCCAGTACGAGTAACGCAGTTTACAAGCGTTTTGAAAGACGAGCATATTTTTTTTTTAAATGTTGCCTTGACTTGCAAGCACTGTCTTGATATATGAGGAATATACAAGCAGTAGTTTTAATGTTAATAAAATATTTACACTCATAATGTTAAGGAGTCGGGTGCAATCCTAAAGCCGCTGGTGTACAGATCTGTATATGGACAGAGGTCCAGGGGCACTGGTGGCTCCCAGCGCTTCTGAAGAACTTGGAGACATTCCCTGCTGGGTGGGCGGACCCAACACCGATTCGGAGCACCCGGAAGTGAAGTTAACCGTTCCTGAGTGTCTCTGAGTTCTGCAGGAACCGCTGGGAGCCACCAGCGCCCCCTGACCTCTGGCCACATACAGAACTGTACACCAGCGGCTTTGGAATTGCACCAGACTCCTTAACATTGTAAGTATACTGTAATTTATCTATTTTTTTATACAAAAGGAACTGTGGATTGGGAGCTTGGTCATAATGGTATATGTAGGGGCGCCACAAAGTGCAGGTTCATTTTTTTTAATGCTTCTGGAACGAATTATGCTCGCAAACCAAGGTATTACTGTATAAAGTACACCAATAAGCGAGAACTGTCCTGTTGCAATATACTACATACCTAAGTCTGATCACAGCAGCAATATAAACATTAATTTGGAGGAGGTTGAGAGCAATAGAAGGAATTTTTTTCGAGTTAAAAGTATTTGAATATAATTTTTGTATTTTTAAACGAGAGTTTACTGTCACTTTAAAAGTGGTTCTAAACTCTAAAGATTGTTTAGCCTAAGGAGGTTCTTCACCCTAGAATAAAAATGAATCAATAAAAGGACACTTAATGTCCAGGGATCCAGCGCTGTCCTCCCCAGGCTGGTTCTTCACCGGTCTTTGGGTCTCTGGCATCAGCATGTTAACTAAGGGAAGACTCCTTGCGACTGGAAAGCCGCTTCCCGTTGTGCTTTGTGAATGGTCCTGCAGCCTCCTGGGACATGTGATGTACCCCAGAAGCCTGTGGGCAAAGGGTGGTCTAAACTTCTCCCTAGGCAAGCTGAGCGGTACATACACAGCCTGGCGCAGGAGTGTAGCTGCATGTGTGCTCCGAAAGCAAACTGCTTGCTGTGGGGGCATAACTAGAAGAGGAGAAGCCAAAAGCGCCAGCAGGGGACTCCAGATGAGACAGTAAGGGACTGTTCTGTGCAATACTATTGCATAGAACAGGTGAGTATGACATGTTTGCCATTTGATTGCTAAAAAAAAAAAAAAAAAGGTTTACAATCGGCTGGTTCACACCACAATTTCTGCATTCTGGATGCATTTCTGCTTGTGCATTTTTGAGGTGTTTCAGTGCGGTTTCCCTTCTTTTCTTCATCCTGATTTAAGACCATGTGTTCCAGTGTGTTTTTAATGCGTTTTGCTGTGCTCCAGATGTGTTCCATACAGAAAAATGCAGTATGTTCTATTTTTCTTAAATGCACTGGTGTGAACATTGGAATAAGTTGAAAACACTGTGGATGCAATTTTGATGCAGATTAAAAACGCACTGAATTGCATCTGGTGTGAACCAGGCTTGGATTGCTTTAACAATTTATCCAACACTTTTAGCTTGGAGTTGCTCTTTCTTCCTTTTTTGCTTATTAAGCCTTATGCACACTGGACATTTTGCTATCTCTCCTAGAAGCCTTTCCTCCTGACATTGTTTTGGCATAAAAAGTGGTTGATTCCTCTAACCAATGGGTATCCAACCTTTTGGCTTCTCTGGGCCACATTTAGTGTAGAGAAATTTTCTCGGGCCGCATATAAAATATATACTATAGTTAAGGTATATAATTAATAAAATGCCGCGCCCTTCCCGCGCGGCCGCACCCCCTGCACTGAAACACAACTAGAGGACGATCAAATGAAATGGAATCAGTATACAGAGGTTTAGTTCTTATGAGAGATAATAAAGGAACACTCTAACCACCATGACCACTTCAGTGATTTGAAGTGGTCCTGGTGGTAGGAGTCAGAAACACTGCACATGCTCTTCCAACGTTAGTTGGAAGACGATGTGGCCATGCCCCCGACCCAACTTCCTTCCTCCCCAGCAAAAAAAAAAATTGTCAGGGGTCAGTGGGCCGCATTGCCTGGGGTTCCGGGCCGCAGGTTGGACATGCCTGCTTTAACCCTTTTAGGCACATGAGCCCTTGGGCTTTATTTCATTTCATTGGTCATAATCATGCCTAGTGCATTTACAAGCATCAAGCATTTTTTCTGCTTCTGGCTTTGCTGACTGTGGGGATTTTTTCTGCCTCTAAACCCCTATGTGTGCATGGACACCTAGGCTAACATGCACGGGCATTTAGAGGCTAGAAAAAAAACCGCAGGCGCTCTTTGGATGAACAGAAAAAACATACAATGTGCATGAGGCCTTAAAGTTACAAAGTCTTCCTCATCTAAAGAATGCCTTTTATTTTGTAACATGGTTCTTTGAAAAAATGTGTCCAATATTCCTCATTTTTCCTTTCACAATATTAGAAGGTCTGTTCGTTTATTTAGAAGGTATAACATTTGATTATTTGTGTACCCCCTATTAAGCTGTAAAACGGTAGTTTTCAACTCCTGTCCTCAGGAACCACTAACAGGCCAAATTTTAGGTATTCGCTTGGGGAGATGCAGAGTAGAATACTGCAATCCCTGAGCAGCAAATGATATCACCTGTGATGTATTTCAGTTATCTTGCAAACCTGGTCTGTTAGAGTCCTTTCACACGGGCTTTCCACCCGGCGGGGATCGATTCGCTGATCCACGCAGAGCAGGCGGATGACAGGTCCATCTCCGCTTACTTTGCAGAGACAGACCTGTCGGATCCCCACTCTCCTCTATGGGAGATCAGATGAAAACGGACTGCCTGTCCGTTTTCATCCAATCCTTTCTGATCTGATCCTCCAGACGGATGGAAAATAGGGTTTCCATCCGTCTTGACATCATGGACAAGATCGGATCGGAAAGCAGCGGGTGTCAGCGAAGATGTCACTGATGACATCCGTTGCTCTGCAGAGGTACATGGAGCATTGGATCAGGTCCGCCTGAAAAAAACTGACCGGTGAACCTGATCAGAAAGCCCCTATTAAAGGGCCTTAGTGAGTCCTGAGGACAGGAGTTAAGAACCACTGCTGTAAAATGTTTTCATCCCACTGGTTAGAAATAATCACCGGTATTGCCATGGTGTCAGCACAGAATTATGTGCTAGCTGATTCAGGAAGGGTTCTTTCACATCAAGTAAAGCAACTTTGCAGTGCTAGATATATGCAGATCACTGCAAGAGCACATAAAAAACAATGGCTTTCTATGTGCAACGTTCACACTGCAATGCATGGCAACATAAAATTGCATGCAAATGCATGTTACTGCCAATTAATTTTTTAGCGCATTTCTATGTGAAACATGGTGTGAAAAGAACTAGAATAGAGTAATGAAACTAGAATGTAAAGCTACATATCCCCAACAAGCAACCAAATTTTAATGTACTAGCGTGAAATAATGTTCTGATGCTATCGACTTTATTGAGTAGTTGTGATAGTATTTAACATAGTGTTGAGCGGGATTGCTGTATATTTGACTGTAAAATTGTGTTCTTTTTTCTGACACTTGCAAACCATGTGCATTGTGACCTTTTAATTGATCTTCCATTGAAATGTGTATATATAGTTTTTTCCTCCTCTAACTGTGGAGTTATATAGTAGTTAGGAAATGACTCTTCTATTAATGAGGTTCATCTTGGGTCATCATTCCTTGTGAGCAACAAACAAAACCTAATCTTCTGTCTACGGGCTCAGTGTAAGGGCGCAACAGACTCTCTTGAGATGCAGCAAACGTACATGTCTGATGATTCAGTGTCCAGACAGCTTTTGCTTTTGAATTATTAAAGGACTACATAATCCTAACAAAACAGTATTACTCCTGTCATCCACTATTTTGAAGAACAGAATCTCTAATATTGGAGAAACCGAACAATCATTGTATATATTTAGAAAGATGAAAATGCAACCTGAGAAAAAAAAATGGCTTGCAAGGTTTAGGAAATTGGGCTACATGTTGTCCAAATTATGCCTTTGAGAACCCTTTACACCAGGGATATGCAAACTGTGGCTGACCAGATGTTCCAGAACTACGAGTCCCATGATGCAAAGCAAGACTCTGATAGCCACAAGCATGACACCTAGAGGCAGAGGCATGATGGGACTTGTAGTTTTGCAACAGCTGGAGGGCCACAGTTTGCATATCCCTGCTTTACACCAATGCCTTGTCAATATACACCTTGACCTTTTTGGTTGTTTGAATAATGCAGTATCAAGTCCTAAGGATTCATGCACAATGGGCATTTGCCCAGCTCTTCTAAACTCCTATCTCTTGGCAGGAGAAAAGCCACATCAAAAACTGTTTTATGCGTGTTTAAGCATGTCAAGCACTTGGGTGTTTACTCATTTAATTGGCCAGAATATTAAAGCAATTTTAAACCTTTCGCTTTTTTAAAAAAAATTACAAGCATGTCATACTTGCTCTGTGCAATGGTTTTTCACAGAGCAGCTGGGATTCTCCTCCTTTTGGGGTCCCCCACCGCCACTTCTGGCTCCTCCTGCCTTCCGAGTACCCGTCCTAGCAAGCCGCTTGCTGGGAAGAGGATACTTGTGCTGGCTCACTCCAAAGCCCCGCTGCCTGTTTTCATAGGCACAGACAACCACTCCGTCGTTATAGGATTTGATTGACAGCAGCGGGAGCCAATTGTTTTCACTGCTATCAATCATCCCTGTAAGGAGGGCAAGAGAGGAGAGAGCTTCTACTCTCCTGCCCAGTGCTGGCTCAAAATTGGGCTAAGTATAAGGGGGGACTAGGGAGGGGATCCTATACAAAGGTTTTCTACCTTAATGCGGAGAATACATTAAGGTAAAAAAAAATAAAAAAAACCTTAAGGCTTTAGAACCACCTTAATATGTTCTGGTCATCGAAATGAATAAATGTCCAAGCGCTTGACACACTTTTAAGCGTACCAGGCATTCTGTCTGCCAAAACGCTGCTGATCCTGAATGCGTTGCCAGTGGGGTTTTTTTTTTCCTGCTTCTAAACTCCTGTATATGCCTATGTGTGCATAAACACATAGGCTAACATTGAGAGGTGTTTAGATCCAGATAATAAAGATACCTCTAGAAGTGATGTTTAAAACGCCCAGTGTGCATGAGGCCTAAATGTCTTACACTTTGATTAGTTAGTGGGACTATAAGAATTTTCTTCACATTGCTGTCAAGGTGCCAGGCTTACCAGTTATAATCAAAATTAAAAAGTTGGTTAAACATTTCAAAACCTTATCATGTCTTTGTTATCCTGCTTTGTTTGTGGAGTCCAGAGGTGTAGCTACCAAGACATGCCCTTGACTGTGGAATGTTTGTTGCCCCTTCCTAACTAGTCCAGACAAATCATCTTGGTGTGCTTTTCAATTTGTAGAAACGTTCATACTCTTAAACATAGGTCATGGACTCCAGGTTTATATTGTGCATTGCACTTCCATGAGTTTTGTTACACACCTGGTAGAAACCTCCTAAATGGCCTTCCCCAGAACAGCAATAGAATATTAATGCAGTAAGTCCTAGGGTTACAAACAATATAGGTTCTGTAGGTTTCTTAAGTTGAATTTATATGCAAGTTGGAACAGGTAAATTTTTTAAGTGTAAGTTCATCCAAAAATGTATTTTTAAGTTTTGGGTAGCATAGGGAAGGGTTTACACCCCTGTAATGTTTTTTTTGCTGCCTGGGCTCCTGTTCAGAAGATTTCACCTCACTTTCTGTCCCTGTTACAAGAAAATGTTGGGTTGTTGCTGAAACAAGGATTGGTGATAAAGCTTGAGTGGAGACACCTTTTTCCCATGATAGCTCTTACAGGAGTGAATTTCCCTTTCCTATGGGTAGATTTCCTCTCACTTCCTGTTGTCTCCCTCCGTTTGTAAGTATGAATCGTATGTAAGATGGATGTTTGTAACTCGGGGACTGCCTGCAGTCAGAGTTGTGATGTTTTCATGCTATTTGCAATGTGGTCATACTATTTCAGTAACCTCCTGTGCTTTATTTGAATGGGTAAGCTTTTGCTGAGCTCTGTTTATTAATGGAGTTAATAGTTCTCCTCAAAAGCACATCAACTGTGTGATCTATCCTAATATTAGGCAGGCAAGGTTGAAATATAAGCTCCATCCACTATTAGTCCTAGGTGTGGTTAGTATGCTGTTGTGAGGGCTACATTTATCAGTGGTTATACTATGTTATTTTCTGCAATTGCTTGTTACCGTATGCTTTATTTTAACCATATTGGGCTTTAGCAATTAAGATATCAGTGTTTCGAGTTGCCATCTTTCCAAAAGCCATCAATCAGAAAAAAAGTATTAATTTTGTAGGAATCATTTGAATTTTATTGGCTGTAGGACTATGATGGCACATCTTACCACTGATACTTGAGGTGTACATGAGGTGCACTGTGAAGTAAATTAAATGTTTTCTATCTTGTTACTAACTTTATTTTCTTGATGTTTTTTTTATCCAGGTGTACCAACCCCAAGCTCGGAAATCCTGCGACATACACTTAACATGCTTGTCCGAGAAAGGAAAATCTACCCAACCCCAGATGGATACTTTATAGTAACCCCACAGACTTATTTCATAACCCCATCCCTTATAAGAACTAACAGTAAATGGTACCACTTGGATGAGAGGATACCTGACCGGTCTCAGTGTACCTCTCCACAACCAGGAACTATTACGCCATCTCCTTCAGGGTGTGTCAGGGACAGAACTCTCTCCAAAAACCACTGCGACTCTTGTCATTGCTGCAGAGAAGATATGCATAGCATCCATGCATCTACCTTACAAAGGAAATCTGCAAAAGACTGTAAAGACTCCTATTGTCCCCCCTCATTGTGCCAGATACCCCCTACAGAGAAAAGCAAAAGTACTATAAATTATTCTTATAAAACAGAAACCCTTTCAAAACCTAAAGATGGGGATAAGCCATCTAAAAAATTTGGTCTGAAATTATTTAGGCTAAGTTTTAAAAAAGACAAGGCAAAACAACTGGCTAATTTTTCAGCCCAGTTTCCTCCTGAGGAATGGCCCCTTCGAGATGATGACACCCCAAATACCATACCCCGTGAAGTAGAGATGGAAATCATTAGGCGAATAAACCCTGACTTGACAGTGGAAAATGTCGTACGACATACTGCACTAATGAAAAAACTTGAAGAAGAAAAATCTCAGAGGAGCAAAGCTGGTTCATCAGCTCACCATAGTGGTAGAAGCAGGCGAAGCAGGACTCACAGAAAAACTCATGGAAAATCTCGGTCACACAGTAAGAATAGGGCTTCCAAAGGTGACCCTTCTGAAGGTTCCCACTTAGACTTACCTGGAGAGAGAGAGTATGAGTTCTATCATCCTCGGAATCGTTCACCAAGGGAAGGTTGTTTCATAATGGAGCGTAAGGGAGGAGAAAATTTTGTAGTGCTCAGCAATCCAAACATGATTGAATCTCATTTTCCTGTTACACCAGAATGGGATGTGTCTGGTGAACTAGCCAAAAGGAGAACTGAAATGCCTTTTCCTGAACCCTCAAGGGGGAGTTCCCATTCCAAGGTCCATCGAAGCCACAGCCATACACAGGATAGAAGGTCAAGAAATGAAAGGTCAAATAAAGCCAAGGAAAGGTCTAGGTCAATGGACAACTCAAAGGGACCTTTAAGTGGTGCTTCTTTAGGGACACCGGATGACCTGGGTGAAGGCCTGAGTCTTGATGATAAAACACCAAGCCAGTCTTTTATAGATGATGGCACTTTAAGACCATCTCACAGTAGCTTGAGTCATCAAAGGACTCTAACTTACAAAGACGCATGCGGTCCTGAACTAGCTAGTGGTGGTGCAGATACCCCTAAATCATGTAGCCTGTTGGAACAAGGCAAACTTCCAGAGACTTTATCCTCCTACAGTGAACTTAATTCTTGTTCCAAAAAAACAGCGGATGACTATTTTCAGTGTAATACGTCTAGTGAAACAATTCTCACTGCTCCATCCCCTTTAGGTAAAAATAAAGAGGACATTGATATATCAAGTCTCACAGAAGGCTTGAAAAGACTTTCTCCTGCTGAGAAACCACAGCAACACATAGCCAGAGAGCAAGGTGAATACAAAGACGACTCACCAAAAGGTACTGTTAGTGGTCTATCAGTTGCTGCTTCTGGTCAGACCCCAGAAGTGATTGCAAATGGGCGATTGGTGCCACATCACAATGTAGAATCGAGCAGCCTTGATAAAAGGAAAGAAATATTCAGTAAAGACACTCTATTCAAACCTTTGCACAATAGCCTGTCTGTGAACAGTTTTCATAAATCGGGTGTGAATTTGCTGAAAACACACCAAAAAACTTCTCCTGAAACACTGCCAGCAAGCATTGAGAACTTTGAGCAACCTATTACCACCTCAGTTACCCCAAACCTTGCTGTCTCACCAAGGCCACAAGAGCCAGCAGGAAATCAAGAAGCCTCCTTTGATTACTACAACGTCTCGGAAGATGACGAATCAGAGGAAGGTACACAAAAGACCGCAGAAGAAGAAAAAAACAGAGACGATGTGGGGACAATGCAGTGGCTGCTACAGAGGGAGAAGGAAAGGGATTTACAAAGGAAGTTCGAGAAAAACCTCACACTTCTAAATCCAAAGGAAACTGACAGCAGCGGTAGCCAGCGAGCCACACATTCGGCTCGTTTGGACAGCATGGACAGTAGTAGCATCACTGTAGACAGTGGATTTAATTCCCCACGGTAAGAAGTAGCCTCTGTTTATTTATTCTGGAATATTTCCTTTGTTACATGGATCAATATTAAGGTCGGGCAAATATATTGTTTTTGTTCAGCTTGTCCTATTTTTGGCCCAAACCAAGATTTTATTTTACAGAAAGAATATTAATATTTACTGTCCAAAGATGAGACCTAGGTTGACTGAAATGCTTCTTTCTTTACTGCATCACTGTTTAAAACTTTATAACATGCTGTAAAGTTTTTTCTTTTGAGTATTATAGTAGCACCTTGATATTGGTTTACATGGTTTGTTCAGCTAAAGAAATTACCTATTTGACTTTCAAATATTGATGATTTATACTTAAAGTGATACTAAACACACACACGGTTTAATTTACATTGTCCCTTTTGTTTCTGTACATGGATGATAGCGCTGAAATTATTTTAATAAAAAAAAATCTAAGTACCTTTTTCCTAATCTATATACAACTGTCACGTGACCCAGCTCTTTCCCAGCCTGTATGCAGGAAAACATAAGTAGGAGGAGCTTCTACTCTTCTGCTGCTGGTCACATGTTAAAAAAAAAAAAAGACTGGAATACAGAGTAAAAACAATTATCAATAAACGGTTTTAAATGGTCAGTCAAATATATATTATATTTTTTTATTTTATTAAAGTCAAATTTATTTTTTGCCAATAACATGGTGTGGGCAGATTTCTGCCAGTCACAGGCCGTGTCACGCCCCTCCAGCCTGTGTCTTAGAATAAGAGGGAGGTGATACCTCCAGCAATCTACATGTAATATCCTGCCCCCATTGTGTTTAGCTGGTTAGTTGGCATGGAGGAGGCTGAAGGGAGTGGACTGTCATTTACCACTGTGTGTACACCCACATGTGTGACTCTATAGTCACATGGACTGTTCAGATGTGATAGGGAGGAAATGCTCCACATAGAAACTCATTGAAAACTGAGCATGTGCAGAGCTGCCAGCGTTCCTCTGCAAAACTCGTAGCTGAATTGGAAACATGGACAGAAGGGGGAGATGGAGAACAACAGGATCAACCAGTTTTTTTGTAGAATATCCCTTACTGTTCCCCACTTTTTTAGGAAAATCTGTATAAAAAAAGGGGAAATGCATTCCTATTTCTGTTCTGGGGATAACTTTGCTTTGCAAGGCAGAGACGGGTGCAAGAGAGGCGTAGCATTGTCTCAAGATCATGGTTTCATAGGCACTGAAACAAGCACAAGAAGCAAATAGCAGTGCTCTTACAAGGGAACACAAACTGGATAGATTGGTGGAATCCTTACATAGCTGCTCAGACTCCAAAGTGTTCTCCATCCACTGGATACAATACAAAATTAGAGAAAGCTGGTGACTCCAAAATCCTTTAGAAGACTTAATTCATGACATGACAGTGATTAAAAAGCAAGCGAACGCATTTCGGCATGTGAACAAGGCCACATGCCGAAATGCGTTAGCTTGCATTTTAATTACTGTGTTGCCATTTATAGTCTAAAGGATTTTGGAGTCTTTGGCTCTCTTCTAATTTCGTACTGTTACAAGCACTGTGCTCGCAGCCATGTCCAGGCCTTTCCTCTTCATTGGGTGCTCCCACGGAAAGCTGCTTTCCCTGGGGGCACCCGTGTGGGCTCACTCCCAAGTCCCGCTGCTGTGTCCATTGACCCAGACAGCGGGACATGGCCCCGCCCCCTGCCCCCGTGTAACTGGATTTGATTGACCGCAGCGGGAGCCAATGGCTACTGCTGGTATTCATCTGTCTAATGAGGAGAGAGACAGTGGCTGAAGCCGCTGCACTTGTGCACATTGCTGGGTAGGATGGGGCTCAGGTAAGAAAAAGAGGGGGTCTGGGGGTAGCTGTAGCACAGAAGATTTTTCACCTTAATGGATAGAATGCATTAAAGTGAAAAACCTTGAGTCTTTACAAACACTTTAAAATCAAAACCAAAAAAGTAATATTTCTCTTTTATTCGTTGACAGACACAGCTCCTTAGGATTCTTGACCATTGAGTTTTACTGCCCCCTACAGGAGTAGGACACCAGGCAGAAAAAAGGAACTTGACTACGCCTATGGGCAGTCCCAGAAGGTATACTCCCCCCCTCTCTGCTTTAGGCACTCAGTTTTTTTTTTGCCTGGTCAGAAATAAGGACCTAGTTCCTTGCTGGGATCTCTGGTCCGGTCAATTTTTTTTCTTTTAAATGTTATTTCTCTGTCGCTCATTGACAGACGTAGTCCTCGTTGATTAATAACAACTCGGGTTATACTGCCCTCTACAGGAGTAGGACTAGACAGGAAAGAAAACGTTCTGGCCACACCCTAGGGGCAGTCCCAGAGGGTATATCCTCTCACTTCCTGCTACAGCAGATCAGTTTTTTTCTGTCTAGTTAGGAGTAAGGACCTAGATGCCTTGCTAGGATCTTCGGTCCTGGCAGGATTTTTTTCTTAGAAAGATTTTTTAGACAGCTCTTTTCTCCAGTTTCCTGTGAGATCTTCAAGCAAGTAAGCTGGAACTGGGCGACGGGCTGGATGTTGAGATCCAGTGGTCACCCCAGTTCAGCCTACGAGCGCGTGCAGGCCATAGGTCCGCTCTGGGTCGGCCACGACATAGTCCCACTGGACAGGGACTGACCCTGCGAGTTAAACGTCTCGCCTGGACGCTAATGACCAACAGAGTCACGGCATCCATATTGGTCGACAGCCCCCCCACCCCGGTGGAGAGGGGTTCTGTCAGGAGTTGGCGCCCGCCTGGTTCCGGTATGGTGAGTAGTATGTTCCCCCTCTCCCCCTGTCGGGTTTGTGGTGGACACGGGCCCCTCTCTGGGATGGTAGGATGGATCTCCCCTCTATCCTATAATAAGTCACAGATCCCCCAATTTGAGTGTGATTTTTGTGAAAAATAACCAGGAGGCTTGGTTTGGGAGCTGACGATCTAAAGTCATTGTAAGTCTGTAAGGATGACTGAAGTCAGTGGCAGCACTAAAAGGGGCGTTACTATTGAAGTAAGAGGTATCCTACCTGTCAGAGGTACACAGGCTGATGCCTATGCCTGAGTACTGCAGTCCAGATCGCCAGTCCTCCAGCTTCCACGGGCTGCACAGCACTGTTTTGTGGCATCTCCCGACGACCCACGGACCGCATGCGGCCCGCCAGGGTCCTGTACCGTCGGCCAGGCTTATCACCATCCAGGGTGAAGTTTGTGGCGCCGATGCACTCCCGCAGGCCGCTAGGCCGAATACAGCATCCCGCAGGCCGCTGCTAGCCGCCGCTATCCTAACAGGCCGCCGCCATTGTCTTGCAGATCACACGAGGCCGCCATATTGGCGTAGCCTCGTGTCTCCAGCATGGGGGCGGCCATGTTTGAGGTGACCAAACACCTCGTGGAGCCAGGGGGAGGCGCCGGAAAGGCGTGTTAAGGGGCGGAGCCGCCTCCTTTACCCAGGAAAAAGGGCCAAAGACTTCCTGTCTGTAACAGGACAGCACTGAGCAGGCTGATAGAAAACTTCTGTGCATCAGGGATGAGCCTTGGGGTCTCTCTCTCTCTCTGTGGGGTCCAAAAAGGCAGGTAACACTAAGGGGCGCTGTTGCGCTGGGGGATTACAAAAAAAATAAAAAGTTTTTTACTATGTCATTTTTTTTTGTCGCTGGCAAATGTCTTGTATAATCATTGACCCTGCCGCATATGTATCCCCACCTGATCCCCTCAAGGTGGCCGCAGGACCCTCCAGTACCCCACTTGTTTTAATGCATTTTCGGCAGTTTTGGAGTCTTTGGTATCCCGGGTGGAGGTGGTCTGTCAGGGACGGGGGTCAAGAAGCGACCCCCGCCTACCCCTATTTTTTTATCTGATACTTCAGATATGGATTCGGAGCTGGTCA
The DNA here is from genome assembly GCF_965119305.1 of Pelophylax lessonae. Taxonomy (NCBI): domain Eukaryota; kingdom Metazoa; phylum Chordata; class Amphibia; order Anura; family Ranidae; genus Pelophylax; species Pelophylax lessonae. Next base: position 716,521,254 of record NC_138768.1, read on the forward strand.
ATGCAGCTGCAGGTCCCTCTTATGGGGCTGTTGTCTCAGGTAATGTCTCCTCAGCAGTGAGGAGAACGTTTCTGCCTCCGCCATAGCACAAGAGTGGTAGATGCACTAGTTGTGTCCGTCCGGGAAACCTTTAGTCTTGAGGTTACACCGGCAGAGGTAGCTGAGACTCCTTTTTGGTACTGGTTAGCCTACCAAAAAGGGCGAAGGATTTTCCTTTACCCAAATGGGGTCGTTTTGAAACGAACCCCTGCTATTTCCAAACGCATGGCTAGGCGCTATGCGTTTGAGGAATCTCTCTTTAAAGGATAGACGGTACCACCTGTAGTGGACTCACCAATTTCCAAATAAAGCCACCGTTATCCCGTTGGAGGACGCTGCGTCCTTTAGGGATCCGGTGGATCGAAAAAGTGGAAGCTGAATCCCGCGTAATTTTTTCCCTGATAGCGTCAACCCTTAGGCCAGTGGTTGCCATTTATTTTGGTTGAGATTATAAAGGATCTCACTAGGGGCAAGAGCACGGTCTTGCCACAGACTGTTAGGATAAAAGGACCTCGTAACTAACGAGGACCTTCCTTTTCTGCTCATAAAGAGTTTGTTCGTTCCGCGAGGGCGGGCGATAAGGCGAAACCCTCCAAACCCCCTTCAGAGGGTTTTCAAAGGGCGCTGGTCGGCTAAACAAAAAGTCCGGCTCAGCCAAGCCTGAAGAATACAGCCTGATGCGCCCCTACCCATCTCTGGGGTGGGGGGATGGCTTCACCGGTTTCCGGATCCATGGCTTGCCAGAACCCCGGACTAAGGGGTTCGCGAGGTCATACGGTCAGGATACAGGATCGAGTTTTTGATCACTTCCACGGTGCGATTCTTCGCTTCTAACATTGAACGGTTTCAGGGGGTTCTATTCGAACCTGTTCACAATGCCCAGGAAAGAGGGCAAGGTGCGTCCAATTTCTGGACTTGGGGAAAGATGGAGTCCATCCAAACAGTGGTGGCCTCCCTGCATCAGGGGAATTTCCTGGCGTCCATAGACATTTAGGATGCCTATCTTTATATCCCCATCATCGCAGGACATCATCGTTTTCTTCGCTTTCCCAAAGATCATCCCTGGTTCCCACCAGGAGACTGAACTATCTGGGCCTAATGTTGGATACATCCTGGGCAAGAGAGTTTCTCCTTGCGGAGAAACTCCAGAAGGTTCAGTCAACGATTCGGATGTTGCTGTCCGTCAATTGGCTGGGACTGATGGTGGCCTTCTTAGAGGCAGTACCGTATACCCAGTCTCATACCCGAATTCATCTGAAGGAGATTCTTTTCTAATGGAATCAGAATTCCGATTCCCTGGACAATCGGATCCGGTTGAGCGAGCGGACCAGGGAGTCTCCGATGCTCAACCAGGGGAAGTCATTCCTTCCGATAGTATCCAGGTTACCAATAAGGGTATTGGAACTGAGAGCGATCAGATTTTGTCTGATTTACTGGACCGAGCAGCTCTAGAGCAGCCCGATTCGGATCCAATCGCACAATGCCACGGTCGTGACTTATGTCAAAAAAGGGGCACTTAGAGTGTCCTGGTGGCCATCGAAACGACTAGCATCTTTCGTTGGACGGAACGGTTTGTTTCGGATCTCCCCGCAGTGTTCACTCCGGGGGTGGGAAATCGGCAGGCAGATTATTTCAGCCGTCAGATTCTGGATCAAGGGGTATGGCCTCTTCATCCAGAGGTTTTTCACTAGCTGTCCCTTCATTGGGGCACCCCGGATGTGGATCTGTTGGCACCTTGGCTCAACAGAAAGGTGCGGAGGTTTGTAGCTCGCACCCGCGATCCTCTAGCGGACGCAGCAGAAACGCTGATCGCCCCGTGGGGGCAATATCCGCTACGGCATGCCTTCCATCCTCTCAAGTTACTGCGGGAACTTCTTCGCAGGATAGAGATGGAGGGAATTCCAGTTATTCTGGAAATTCCGGACTGACCTCGTCAAGCCTGGTACGCCGACTTGGTGAGGCTAGTCGCGGACGCTCCTTGGAGACTTCTCTCAGGGAGGATTTGCGGTCTCAGGGACCGATCTTCCATCTTGCTTTACAATCGCTGGCTTAATGGCCTGGCCATTGAGACCCAGGTACTGAAGGACAAGGGAGTGTCAGCTTCAGTTATTCCTACCTCTAGTTAAAGTTAGGAAAGCGACTTCCAGCACATGGAAGTCTTATATTGCGTGGTGTGAATCTCTTGGATTTCCCCCACATACCTATTCGGTGACCCGAATCTTGGTCTGTCTGCAACAAGGGGTTGAGCAGAAACTGTCCTTGAGCACTATCAAGGGTCAGGTTTCAGCATTAGCAATCTTTTTTCAGAAACCTTTGGCTAATCATTCCTTGGTGCGGAATTTCATCCAGGGGGTGCGACATCTGGCTCCGCCAGTGCGTGCACCCTTACCGCCTGGGATCTTAATTTAGTGTGGTCGGTTCTTCAGAAACTTCTCTTTGAAGATATTAGGGAGATTCCCTTGCTTACATTATCCCAGAAGGTGGCCTTCTTGGTGGCCATTACTTCTGCACACAGGGTGTCAGAACTGGCCGCATTATCTTGTCGTCCCCCATATCTGGTGGTTTATAGGGATAAGGAGGATCTTCTTCCGAATCCATCCTTCCTTCCTAAAGTGGTTTTCAGAGTTTTCATCTGAATAAAAATATTGTGTTACCTTCCCCGTGTCCTAAGACTAGCCATCCTTGGGAGTTTGCATTACACTCCTTGGATGGGGTTCAGACAATCAGGGTACACTTGACTACTACGAACTTGTTTCGTAAGACGGACTCACTTTTTGTGATCACGGATAGCCCTAGAAGGGGGTTGCCTGTGTCTGCCGCGACCATATCTAGATGGACCAGTCAGACGGTGGTACAGGCTTATTCTATTAAGGGTCGGAATCCTCCGTTCCCTTTTTAAGGCGCACTCTACTCGGGCGCCTAGTGTTTCCTGGGTCTTCCGCCATCAGGCGTCAGCGATCCAGGTTTTCAAGGCGATGACTTGATCGTCGGTTCATACCTTTACATCATTTTATAAAGTTGATGTGATGGCATCGTCAGATGCCTCTTTTGGCCGCAAGGTTCTGCAGGCCGCAATCTGAGGAGACTGTTGGTCTACCTCAAGGGTTTGTTGGGTTTTTCACTTAGGTCTCATCTTTTTGCTCGATGAGTCCTTGATGCTTCTGGTTGGCTCCGGTTGGGCCTTCTGGATTTTGATTTCTGTTATCCCACCCCTCATTTGTGGTACTGCTTTGGGACATCCCGAGTTGTTGTTAATCAACGAGGACTACGTCTGTCAATGAGCGACAGAGAAAAATGGATTTTTGTAAAATCTTACCGTAAAATCCTTTTCTCTTAAGCTCATTGACAGACGTAGTACCCGCCCCTCTGTTTTTGAGTTGGGTTGGGTTAAATTCTCTAAACACTGCTTTGTGACATAACTGATTTGCTGTAGCAGGAAGTGAGAGGATATACCCTCTGGGACTGCCCCTAGGGTGGGGCCAGAACGTTTTCTTTCCTGTCTAGTCCTACTCCTGTAGAGGGCAGTATAACCCGAGTTGTTATTAATCAACGAGGACTACGTCTGTCAATGAGCTTAAGAGAAAAGGATTTTACGGTAAGATTTTACAAAAATCCATTTTTGTTCTCCCATTTTTTTCCTGCAAGATCTACAATCAACTGCCGGACTGGGTGACAGGCTTGATAATTTAGATCCAGTGGTCACCCCAGTCTGGCCAGCGCCTGGTCGTGCTACCAGTGCGGTGGGGGTGTCCCTTGACAGTGTTTGACAAGTTTTTTGTGGGGTCCCCCTATTTAATGATGGAGTCTTTGGAGCATGTTTCCCCACCTGACCCCATCTGAGGCTGTGGGGCCCTCAGGGTCCCAACCATCCATTGATGCACTGACGGCGGTCCTGGAGTACTTTGTAACCCGGGTGGCGGTGGCATTTGGGCGGTGGGCGAACAAAAAGTGCCCCCGCCTTCCCTGTCTCCTCAGATCCTGAATCTGATTCAGCCACCGTGGACATGGCCCACCCTGCAGGGTCTGCAGCCACGCGTCCTGATTTTTCTGATAGTGAGGATGATTCCTCTACACCTGTAGCTGCGCACAAAAAGGCACTGGTGGACGCACTAGTTGTGTCTGTGCATGAAACGTAAAAAAATTGAGGATGCAGCTGAAGCGAAGGCGCCGGTCCCCTTTGGCGCTCACAACCTGTCTAGAGCAGCGAAGGTTTCCTGTTCCCTCCTATTTTGACAGATTTGTCGCAAAAGTGTGGGAGCGTCCAAATCGTCCCTTTGTGGTTCCTAAATGCTTTGCGATGAAATCCCCCCTTGAGAAGACCCTCCTTAAAAAGTGGACTGTTCCCCCGGTGGTGGACCTCCCAGTTTCCAGGTTGAATAAGGCAACCATGAGGAATCACCGACCTTTAAGAATCCGGCTGACAGAAAAGAGGAGGCTGTGGCCCGCAATATGTTCACTGTTACTGGTTCGGCCCTTAGGCCAGTCTTTACCATTGCCCTGGCGTTGCAAACTCTGACCGAGTGGGCTAAACTTTTGCGCTGTGACCTGGAGGGTGAGCAGCTCCCCCCTTCCTTTGCTGAACTGGCGGACCAGTTGGTCTAGGGGCTGTAGTTTATCTGTCATGCCTCTTTGGATGTGGCTCCCCTGGTTTCTGGGCTGTCTGTTTCGGCAGTGGTACTTAGGTGTGTATTGTGTCTTAAATGTTGGTCTGCGGACTAGACCTTTAAAAAAAGCTTTAACTGATCTACCTTTTCAGGGAGATCACCTGTTTGGGGCTTCCCTGGATAACATCATTAAGAGTCTCACAGGGGGGAAGAGTACTTTTTTTCTGCAGGCTGATGAGGGTAAGGAACCTCGGCACAGACGTGGCCCGTCCTTCTTGTCTCAAAAGAAGTTTTTTCGTCCCTCAGGCTCCACTGACAAGAGTTCAAAACCTTTCAAGTTCTCCCTGGAGGTTCCAAGTGGCCCAGGTCTGGCAAGCAGAGAGCAGGATTCTCTAGACCCGCAGACAAGACCCCTTCAACATGAAGGTGTGAGCTCACCCATGCCTGGGGTGGGGGGACATCTTCGCTGGTTTTCAGGCCCATGGACCTCCTTGGTGCAGGACAAATGGGTCCATGAAGTGATACTGTCCGGCTACAAGATCGAGTTTCTTTCATATCCTCCAGAAAGGTTTTATCCTCCCAATGTAAGCCTGTCCCTGGACCAATTTTAAGCTCTTTTTGGAGCAGTTCAAGATCTGCTGCTGCAGGGTGCAATTGTCCTGGTTCCAGTCTCGGAACGGTTTCAGGGCTTTTATTCAAACCTTTTTATAGTCCCAAAAAAGGGGCATTGTGCGTCCGATTTTTTTTTTTATCTCAAGGCCCTGAACTGCTTTGTGGGGGTACAGAAGTGCAGGATGGAGTCCATTCGCACAGTAGTGGCATTCCTACATCAGGGAGATTTTCTTGCCTCTATAGACATTTAAGATAACTTACTACTTTGCTGTAGGAGAGGAGCATGATCTGTTTGTGGCGTTGCCATTTGGTCTCGCCTCCGCCCCTCGGGTCTTCACAAAAATGTTGGCCCCGGTTCTGGCGTTGCTATGTCAGTGGGGAATTACAATACTGGGTTACCTGGATGACCTCCTCTTGCGATTTCTCCTTCGTCCTCTGCAGTTCTGATGGGCGAAGTGGAGATCACTATACAGACCCTAGGAGAGTTCCGCTGGCTTCTGAATTACCAAAAGTCTGCTCTGATTTCATCCAGGAAGTTGGATTATCTGGGTCTGACTCCGGACTCAGCTCTAGCCAGAGTGTTCCTTCCTCTGGATGAACTCCAGAAGTTTACATGCTGCGATTCATCTCCTGCTGTCCAGCAGATGGTCTTCCCTCCAGACTTGCATGCGGGTATCTACCTTTTTAAGGTCCACAAAGATAAGGTGGTTCTTCGCCCCTGTCCATCGTTCCTTCCAAAGCATTTGAATGAATACATTGTGTTGCCTTCCCTGTGTCCCAGGCTCAAACATCCTAAGGAAATTGTGTTGCATGCCCTGGATGTGGTTCGGGTGATTCGGGTGTACCTGGCAGCTACAGAGTCTTTTCGGAAGTCAGACTCCCTATTTGTGCTCACGGATGATCCAAGAAATACTGTTCCCTTCTTCTGCGACTATTTCCAGATGGATCAAACAGACTGTGACTCAGGCCTATTTGATCAAGGGTTAGGTTCCTCCTTTCCCTGTCAAGACACACTCTACTCGGGAGCTTAGTGCTTCTTGGGCCTTCAATCATCAGGCGTCAATGGCGCAGGTTGGCAAGGCGGCCACCTGGTTGTCGGTGCACGCTTTCACTAAGTTTTAGAAGGTGAATGTGTTGGCATCTACGGATGCTTCATTTGGCCACAGGCTGCTGCGTAGAGGGTTTGTCCCCTCTTTGGGGGTGTATTGTTCAGGTGGGCTCCAGTTTTTTTTTTTTTTCAGCTTCTGTTGCCTGGTTGGCTACTGTTTAGCCTTGGGAATTTTTTTGTTGTTCCCACCCCTCTTGTTTGATACAGCTTTGGGACGTCCCAGTGCTCAAGAATCCTAAGGAGCTGTGTCCGTCAATGAACGAAAGAGAAAATGGGATTTTTGACTTATCGTAAAATCAATTTCTCTGCGTTCTAACACGGATACAGCACCCATCACCCTATGGAGTTGTAATACGTTTGACACTGCTTGTAACAAAACTCAGTACCTAATAGAAGAGAGGGGGAGTTTACCTCCTGGGACTGCCTGTAGTTGTAGTCTAGTTCTTTTTCCTGCCTAGTGTCCTACTCCTGTAGGGGGCAGTATAACCCAATGGTCACGAATCCTAAGGAGCTGTATCCGTCAATGAAAGCAGAGAAATGGATTTCACGTCAAGTATCTCATTATTGCAGCTTACCAATCCTTGGATGTGGTGGCTGCATTAGTTTTCTTTTTTAAGCTTTTCCACCTGATCATCTGGCCAGTAACACACCTTCTGTATTAGAATGCCCTCACCCTGAATGAAGGAGCACAGGGACACCTTTGGACAGAAGTATTGTCAGTCTAAGGAGATGGGAGTTTTAGATTTACTAGCAGATTTAGATTAAATTGAAGGAAAACTCCAGCTCACACTTCAGTTACAGCAACAGTGTTTTTTTGTTTTGGGATAAAGGTTTTACATAAATAAATGCGTACCATTGTAAGCAATTTACTGACTTTTTCCGAGCATTTTTTTTAAGTGTTTTTGCAGCGGTTTACAATAGTTTTTAAAGTGTTTTTGAAGCGTATTACAGCTTCAAGCCTGTTTAGACAAAAGAAAGCACTAAGGGAGGAGAGGGAGAGGAAATTAGGGGTGGAGAAAATGCTTATAAAGCGCTCAAGTCAGGTGTTTCTATTGAAGTCTATGGGAGCCAAAAACTCTTGTAATCTGTCAAAAAGTAGCTCATGTACTTTGAGCAACAGGCGTTTTGCTTCAGGTGACAGTGTGTGTGAACAGGGGCCATTGAAATGAATAAGATTTGGCTTGTTAAGCGTTTTAGACCTATAAGCTTCAAGCAGAAAATCACACAGGTGTGAATGGGGCTTTGTGGAATGCCAGATTTTGGTGTAAAAACTGTGTTTATGAAGCATGTATTCACCAGGATAAGAATCTGGCATCCACACATATTTGTCACTCCTCCACTGTGTAATGCCACCTTGCTCAACCTCCTGACCACAGAGGAACCCTTGAAATCATTTTCAGTCCTCAGGGCTCATTCACACCAGAACGTGCTGCATTTCGTGTGCGTTTCCCACACCTTGTTCAAAATGTACTGGGTATGCGATCTGCTGAGGGTGTCAATTTAATCCTAACGCCACCACAAATGCAGATCGCAAGCTTAGTGCAACCAATGTATAAATTGGGTTTTGGCACTGCTCTGTGTGCAATAGACAACTAGTATAGTATATCATAAACCAAAAAACAGAAAATATATAAAAGAATATTGTGCAACATATTCAACTGTTCAAATGTTATGTGCAAAAAATTATTAATAAAGTGCATGTGCTAAATAAAGGTGCCCAAGTAATGTGAACATCCAATTTCACTAAACTACTTATACATAAACTGTGGTGATCCGTGTTTAAAGTGAACAGTCCATAAATCTTATGCAGTATCTCATTGGTTAGTCCAAACTCTTCAACTCCCCTTGTTGGTCCTTTTGGTGGTATCAATGTATGCCTCTGACGAGCTCTCCTTTCAATCCCCTGCAGTATCAGTAGTATATAGAAATGGCAAAAATAGACTCCATAATGTAAATCCGTACAAATGGTTTTATTAGGAATTAAAAGTAGTGCACTTACATTAGATCAAAATCAATCTGCTCGTGTCATAACAGGAAGTCTGGGACGTGATGCACTCCATGGACTCAAACCGGAAGTGGCGCAATGACGCTAGGCTCAGCCCTACGCGATTTGTCACACTGACATCATCGGGAGCGGCGCCATCTTGCTCCACTCACCGGTTTATATCAGGAAAGGTATCCTAGCAACCCCAGTTTACATGATCCGTGGCCATTTTAAATAGTTGCCCGGGAGTGTATACAATGTCTCCAGGCAACCCTATATCTAATCCAAATGCTGCGGACTCCGGCCTCCCCCTCGGCCTATGAGACAATGGCAGATATCAGCGGGTGTATAATGTTAATCATCCCGTACTCATAGTTTGCCTATGTGTGTATTTTTGGACCCATGCCAATCCACCCAGTGGATTATAATGTTTTTTTATTGTGCTAGGGTCATTAAGTTACCACCTGATCGTTCAACATAAGAACTCCACATAATTAAAATATATATATTTTATTTATTTCAGGTACTTGTATAGCGCTGTCAATTTAGCAGCGATTTACATATACATTGTACATTTACATCAGTCCCTGCCCTCAAGGAGCTTACAATCTAAGGTCCCTAACTCACATACATACACAGTAGGGCAAATTTTCTTTTTTTATACAGGATCCAATTAACCTACCAGCATGTCTTTGGAGTGTGGGAGGAAACCGGAGTACCCGGAGGAAACCCATGCAGACACAGGGAGAACATGCAAACTCCAGGCAGGTAGTGTCGTGGTTGGGATTCGAACCAGTGACCCTCTTGCTGCTAGGTGAAAGTGCTAACCACTACACCACTGTGCCGCCCATATTCATGCAAATAAACTTTTCCAGAGTTGTTTTTACAAAACATTATTAAGAATTTTTATGTAAAATCAAGAAAATCCTTTAAAATTACACAAATTAGTTACAAAAGACAAATTAAAAGCCTATATATCAAAATTAAATTATAAAGATTTATAAATAAATTAATAAGCGAAGGGGCCTTTATGAAAAAACATATATATCCCATGCATGTGCCTATGGGAATGATAATATAAAAAATTGATATCAAAACAAAAGTGATGAGGGAATTTATTTTTTCTGTGTATGTATTAACTAATAAGATGCTGAAGAGTGTATGATGAGTCTGTGTATGTGTAAGAGGATTGAAATATATCATCAGGATTGAGGTTATATCTAGACCACTGTTCCTGATCTTTGCTGACAGTATTATGACAGGAAATGTACCAGGGGATTGGAGTAAAGCTAACGTCATACCGATATTTAAAAAAGGGCAGAGGCATGTCCCCGGCAATTATAGGCCTGTCAGTCTAACATCGATAGTATGTAAACTTCTGGAGGGGATGATAAGTGACTATATCGTAGAGTTTGCTAAAGACAACAACATCATCAGCAGTAATCAGCACGGGTTTACAAATGGGCGTTCTTGTCAAACCAATCTCTTAACATTCTACAAGGAGGTGAGCTGTGATCTAGATAGGGGCAGACCAGTGGATGTGGTGTACCTGGATTTCGCCAAGGCATTTGATACAGTTCCCCACAAGCGCCTAATTTATAAAATAAGGTCTGCAGGTATCAACCGCAGGGTTTGCTCTTGGATACGGAATTGGTTAAAAGGGCGTGTCCAAAGGGTGGTAATAAACAGGGCATACTCAGACTGGTCTGAGGTGGTAAGCGGGGTCCCCCAAGGCTCAGTCCTGGGACCAACCTTGTTCAATTTATTCATAAACAGTATTGACTGGATCAGTAGTTCTATATCAGTTTTTGCGGATGACACAAAATTGGGCAGGGCAATAACTGCACAACATGAAGCAGATATCCTACAAAATGACCTGGACAAAATAACGGAGTGGGCTATGAGATGGCAAATGAGGTTTAATGTGGAGAAGTGTAAGGTTTTGCACTTGGGGACTAAAAATATAAAAGCACAATACACGTTAGGGGGGGAACCCTTGGGGGAATCAAAAATGGAGAAAGATCTGGGAGTCTTGGTAGATGATAGACTAGGCAATAGCATGCAATGTCAAGCGGCAGCTGCCAAAGCCAGCAGAATATTAGCATGCCTAAAGAAAGGGATGTATTCCAGAGATAAGACTATAATCCTTCCACTTTATAAAACTCTGGTCCGACCACATCTGGAGTATTCTGTCCAGTTCTGGTCGCCAGTCCTCAGGAGGGATGTGTTGGAGAGGATCCAGAAAAGGGCAACTCAACTAATTAGGGGATTGGAGGACCTTAATTATGAAGAGCGTCTGCAATCGCTTGATTTATTCTCCCTGGAGAAGAGACGCCTGAGAGGGGACATGATAGCAATTTATAAATATCTCAATGGTGATCTCGGCATAGAAAAAAAGCTATTCAGTCGTAGAGAGTGCACGAGGACTCGAGGGCATACATTGCGATTAGAGGAGAAGCGTTTTAACCTCAGGCAACGTGGGGGGTTCTTTATTGTTAGGGCTACAAGATTGTGGAATTCTCTAGCACAAGAGGTGGTTTCTGCGGGAAGTATGGAGGCTTTCAAAAGACTCTTAGACGTACATCTCAAGGATCAGAACATTCAGGGGTATGTGAAATGATTACGGCCACACACACCTACACAGGTTGAACTGGATGGACTATTGTCTTTATTCAACCTCACCTACTATGTAACTATATGTAACTATGATATCCGGACAAATCGATGACAGAAAAAAATTAGTATATGTATATTAACATACTAGTAAAATACTAAAAAGAAAGTATGAAGAATCTGTATATGGGTAAGGAAGATTCAAGGGGTTTAAAATTGAAGGATCTATGGTCATTCGTTAGAAATGAAACAGGATCTATATCGATATTAAGGCCCTCTGGCTGGAGAGAATTCAACTTGAAAATCCATTTTGTGAGACCTTAATCTTCTTGTTGTTCCCTCCCCAGTGTTCCCTTACCATATCAATACCAAAAAAGGTCCTCACTGATGGGTCCCTCCCATGTGCCTCTTTAAAATGTCTAGATGGACTGTTTCGTGAAGCCATTTTTTTGTTGTTGATATGTTCTCTGATTCTCACAAAAAGAGTTCTCGTGGTCCACCCCACATATTGTAACCGACATGGGCATTCTGTTGCATATGTGACATGAGTGCTTGTGCATGTAATCATCTCTTTTATTTTATGCTGCCTGCTTGTGGCCGAAGATTTAAAAGTGTCCATTTCCTTTGGTGTTTTTGTTGCCAACTTTAATGGTAGTCACTTCTGACACCTAAAAAAACCTTTTAAGTTGGGAAACAACCTAATTTGTTTTGGTGGATCAAGTACATTATGTATCAATTTCGTCCTGAGCATGGGGGCTTTTCTGTATATGAATTTGGGACGTTGTGGGATTATTTTCTTCAATGTTTTGTCAGATTTTAGGATAGGCCAGTGTTTCTTCACTATATTTTCCACATCCTTATACTGCCTTTTGAAGCCCGTGAGAAAGGCCTACTCCATATCGTTTACAGTTTTCTTCTGTTTGTTTTCAAGGAGTGTCTCTCTGTTCATATTTTTAACTTAACTTTCATCTTCAGTGCTTCTAATTCTTTTCTTTTGTATCCTTTTTTTTTTTTTTTTCAAATCTTTGTATTAAAATTTCTGTTTGCTCCTCATAGTCTTTATTGTCACTGCAGTTCCTCCTTATTCTCATAAACTGCCCTTTGGGCACATTCCCCATCCATTTCGGGTGGTGACAGCTTTTGGTAGGTATGTACCCATTTCTGTCAGTTTGTTTGAAGAAGGTCCTCATACCTAGATTTCTCCCATCCTTGTAGATTTACAGATCCAGATAATCAATACTTTCATTATTCCAAGCTCCTGAAAATGAGATTCCGTATCGATCGTGATTGATTTCTTCAAAGAATTCATTCAATTAACTTTCTGAGCCCTCCCAAATCAATATAACATCATTGATGTAACATTTGTAAAATTTAAGGCTGGATCTTTTTACATTGTAGATCTGTTCTTCCTCCTACTTATTCATGAATAGATTTGCTACACTTGGGGCATATCTTACCCCCATAGCTACTCCCTTGGTTTGGACGTAGTAGTCCCCATTGTCCCAGAAATAATTGTTGATCATGGCCATTTCTAGGCCTTTATAGAATTATCTATTTGTTCCTGTCTCATCTTCCCAAACTGATGTAATGCCCACTCTGCTCCTTTTAGACCGTCCTGTAAAATGTTGGTATAAAAAGGGCTTGCATCAATGGTGACTAATATTCACATTTATATTATTTAGTTCTGATAAAAGTTGTTTACTATCTCTCGGGTAAGATTTTCCTTCTGGTACTACAGGTTTTAGATACTGGTCCAGATATTCCCCCAGACTGGAGAATAGGGAATTCATCCCACTTATGATCCCACTTATGATCCCACTAGTATCTTCCTGAAGGTTTTTCTTGGTTTTTATGTACCTTTGGAACATAATATATAACTGGTGTCTTTGCTGTTTCCTGCATCAAATATTTGGCCTCTTTTTTACTAAATATACCCATTTCTTTCCCTTTATTGATATAAGATTTAAATTTCTTTTCATATTTTTTCTTCGGGTTACTTTTCAGTTTTTTGTAGGTGTCTTCCTTGCTTAATAGATTCTTCATTTCCGCCTCATAATCCTTCTTGTTTAGGATAACTAATCCTCCTCCTTTGTCTGCCGACTTGTTTTTCTTTATATACTTAAATGTATTGCAAACTCTCTTGTGTTTTGATCTTTTCATTTTAAATTTTTTGACATCCTCCTCTACCATTTTCCTAAAAACTTCCAGGCTTTAATTGCTGGGATTGTTTGGATTAATTACAGATTTGTTTCTTAGGTTTGTCCGTTTGTAGACTTTTTGTGTGACTGCCCTTGGTTCACCTTTCTTCAAAGAAAATAAATTCTTAATATTAATCTTCCTCATAAATTTTTGCAGTTCTATATAAACTTCAAATTTGTCCAAATCTTTATCTGGAGCATACTTTAGGCCCAGATCTAAGACTTCCAATTCTTCTTGACTAAATACTACTTTACTGAGAATAAAGAGCCTAGTCCCTACTGTTAGCCTCTTCTTATTTTTCTTGATACCCCCCTCGTTTGCCTCTGCTTCGTTTTCTCTTAAACCCCATGAATCTTCCTTACCCATATACAGATTCTTTATACTCTTTTTAGTATTTTACTAGTATGTTAATATACATATACAAATTTTTTTCTGTCATCAATTTGTCCTGATATCAATCCCCTTACATTATCAATTTCTATTCCAATAGGCATGTGCATGGAACATGAGCAACCCTTACCTATACAGACTCCTCATACAAACTTTAGCATCTTATTAGTATGTTAATACACACAAAAAAAAACCTTTCACCACTTTTGTTTTGATAAAAAAAATTTATATTATTACCATAGGCACATGTGTGGGATGTGTAACATAGACCACCAGAATATAGACTCTACCAGTGACAGCCCTTTAATTCATTTGAAATAACCAAAATGCTTCCAATGGATATCCTAGTATATTTTTTTATATATACTTTTTTTAGATTTTATGCATATTTTTTTATAAAGGCCCCTTTGCTTATTAATATATATATATATATATATATATATAATCTTTAGAATTTAATTTTGATATATAGGCCTTTTAATTACATTTTTTTTTTTGTAACTGATTTGTGTAATTTTAAAGGACTTTCTTGATTTTCCATAATGATTCTTAATAATTGTTGTAAAAATAACACTGGACAGGTTTATTTGATTATTTGTGTGTGTATGTACGTGTGTGTATGTGTATATATATGTAATATATATATATATATATATATATATATATATATATATATATTTTCTTTTTTTTTTTAATTATGTGGAGTTCTTCTTGAACGATCAGGTGGTAACCTAACAATCTTAGCACAATAAAAAACATCATAATCCAATAGCATGAGTCTGAAAATACACACGTAGGCAATCTATGAGTACGAGATGATGAGCATTATACACCCACTGATACCTGCCATTGTGTCATAGGCAGAGGGGGATACCGCGGTCAGCAGCATTTGGATTCAATATAGGGTTGCCTGGAGACATTGGATACACTCCCAGGCCACTCATTTTCCAAACTGGCCACAGGTCATGTGGCTTGGGGTTACCTGATATAAACCGATGAGTGGAGCAAGATGGCGCTTCTCCCGATGACTTCAGTGTAATGAAATGCACAGGGTGGAGCCTAGCGTCATTGCGCCACTTCCGGTTTGGGCCGTGGAGCGCATCGTGTCCCAGACTTCCTGGTTTGACATGAGCAGGTTGCTATTGATCTAATGGAAGTGCACTACTGTGAATTTCTAATAAGACAATTCGTACGGATTTACATTATGGGGTCTATTTTTTCCATTTCTATGTACTACTGATACTGCAGGGAATTGGAAGGTGGTTCTTTTGGTGTGATCCAGTATGATTTTGCACCACATTGAGTCGCATAGGAATTGCACAGGAACGCAGTCCACAGTCAGGAACCGGCACTCAATAATGCCCTGCCAAAACCAATTTATTGGGGTCAGTGGGAAGAATGTAATTTACATTATTTGTCAGCGAGAAGAACGCCAACCTTCCTGACCACTAAAAAAATAGTTGGTGTCATGCCAAGCGGTGTTGACTTTAGTACTAGGGATCCAGATCCTAGATCCTAAGGAATATCCGATTGCCTCTCGGAGGATCAGAAAGGAATTTTTTTCCTTGCTGTAGCAAATTTGGTCATGCTTTTCTGGGGTTTTCACCTTCTTCTTGATCAACTGTAAGAATGGGTTTGTGTATACGGGATTGTATGATTTTTTTATTTTCTCTTTCATTTGTTGAACTAGATGGACTTGTCTTTTTTCAACCTGACTATGTAACTATGCAGGCACCATTGGATAGGAGTTCAGTCAGCCACAGCCCAAGGAACCACTAACAACCTCTGGAGGAATCCTAGGGTTCCACTAAACTTGGTTGAGCATGGCTGGTCTAACATTCTGGTTGTGCAGAATAGTGAAAAGCACCCAACTTAAAAATTCTATAAAAATTTACTTTGGGTTTTCTTATTCTGTTTTCCCACAGGGTATATGGGTTTAGTTGTTTTTATTTGCATGCTTCGTGGTTCTCTGTACTTATGTTTTACACTGCCATGCCACTCACTCATTTCCAACTTTCTAGTAAATTTAGGTCAGTATAGTAAATTTTTTTTAAACTAATTTTATTTATTTATTTTTTTACATATCTTGTTGACTTATTGCTGGTAAGGATCATTGTGCAAGTGGGAAATATTACAATGCAGTATTTTCTCTTGTTAATGTTGGGTGCAACTGTGCCTACAGAAAGAATGCAGCTGTTATTATAAGAAATGTAAAAGTGACGAGCACAGAGGTAAGACATTTCTTGTAGTTGGTGACCAGGTTTGCCAACATCTAAGGAGGGATTTTGGTCCACTCTTCTTTACAGATCTTCTCTAAATCCTTGAGGTTTCTTGGCTCATATTCAGCATTTTTCTTCCTCCAAACACGACGAGTCGAGTTAATATCAAAGAGCTCAATTTTGGTCTCATCTAACCACAGCACTTTCTCCCGTTCCTTCTCGGAATCCTTTAGATGTTCATTGGCATGAATGTTCATGTGCCTTCTTGAGGAGTGGGACTTGCCGTCTTTGGAGGAAGAAAAATGCTGACTATGACCCTAAGAACACCATTCCTACAGTCAAGCATGGAGGTGGAAACCTTATGCTTTGGGGCTCTTTCTATGTTAAAGGTACAGACCAACTTTGCTGCATTGAGGGGCCAATGAAAAGGGCCATGTATTGTAAAATTTTGGATGAGAGCCTTCTCTCAGCCAGAACACTGAAGATGGGTCATGGATGGTCTTTCAGCATGACATTGACCCAAAACATACAGCCAATGCAACAAAGGAGTGGCTCAAGAAGAAGCATATTAAGCTCATGGAGTGACCTAGCCAGTCTCCAGACCTTAATCCTATAGAAAATTTATAGAGGGAGCTGAAACTTCAGGATGCCAAGCGACAGCCAAGAAACCTTAGGGATTTAGAGAAGATCTGTAAAGAAGAGTGGACCAAAGTCCATCCTGAGATGTGTGTAAACCTGGTCACCAACTACAAGAAACGTCTTACCTCTGTGCTTGCCAACAAGGGTTTCTAAACCAAGTACAAAGTCGTGTTTTGCTCGGGGATCAAATACTTATTTTACTCACTGAACTGCAACTTATTTTTTTAACATTTTGTATCATGTATTTTTTCTGGGTTTTTGTTTGATATTCTGTCTCGATCATTTACAATACACCTATGATAAAAAATTATAGACCCTTAATTTCTTATTTTCTTCTTGATCTCCAATCTACAGGGTATCAAATACATTTTTTTTCTTATTTTACCTTTTTTTACATCATCCCTTGTAATAGAAATAAGCAGCACAGGTTCTCTTTAATGTGAGATCCGAAGTAAAAAAGACCCCAGATCTCACATTTACACTTAAAAGCAATAAAAAAAAAAAATTGTCCCTTTTAAGGCCATTGGGCTGAAGTGGCATTTGAGGTCCTCCAAGGGCATGAAGTGGAGTGGGAGCCATCTTGCCCTCACTCGACTTCCTGCCCATCCGCACGGGGCATCGGATCCTTTTCTTCGCTACGACTGCTCTGGTAAGCTGGGAAAATGACCGGGAAGTGGCGGGAGAGGAGTGGGCACTTCTCCCACTGCCAATAAAAGTGATCCGGTGGAGACTGCCACTGGGACCACTTTTGTGCTAAAGCAGACCGCCTGCCATGTAAAAAAAAATCTATCTGCTGCCATAACCCCAGTATATAACATCAAAGTAGCGTCGTAAATACACAGTGGGCGGTTCGGAGGTGGTTAAAGGGTAACTCCTTTTTTTTTTTTTTTTTATTGGGGGGAATAAAAGCAAATAAAAAAAAAATAATATAGTTTATACAATTGCAACACAAGTCATATTGTAACTGAATGTTTAAAACCTTTCCTTTTCAATCTGCAGCACTGTAATTTTCTGTAAAATGCAATGCAATATGGCTACTGGGAGGTATTCTGTACACAGAATGTGTACTGAATGCCCCCAAAAAACATAATTTCCTGCTTGTGTGATTGACTCACTGATTTTGCCAGAAGTCTGCTCTAAGATAGAAGTCAGATTTCAAGCATCCCCTGCAACAAAATGTCATTTTTTGTGAGATACTCCCAATAGGAAATCATGTCTAAAGAGATGCAGACCCAGCAATTTTCCTTATTAGAGACCTGCAGGTGCAGCAGCTGGTTGAGAATTATAAAACCAGTCCCAATAGATTCACTTTCCACATGGACACATACAGGGATTTCTTCAGAATAACAAAAGGTAGGAATCTGCAACAGTTTGTTAAAATCCTTAAAATGTACATAGATCACCCAGAGTTGAGAAAAAAAAAAAAAAAAACATTCAACAAAAGTGGTGTTACACTTTAAAGTAATACTAAAGACTTTAATTTTTTATTTTTGAACATTAAAAATAACAAACTTGTCATACTTATCTGCACTGTACAGTTGGTTTTGCACAGAGCAGCCCAGGTCCTCCTCTTCTCAGGTCCTGCTTCGGCTCGCCTGGCCCCTCCCTCCTGTTTCATGCAGCAACCAGATTGCAATGGGTGCACCCGAGCTGAGCCACAGCTCCCTGTGTCAATTCAGACACAGAGCTGTAGCCGGCCCCGTCCCCTTTTTTCCTCATTGGCTGGCTGACTGACTTTGACAGCAGCGGGAGCCAAGGGCGCCTCACTGCTGTCTCAGCCAATGAGAAGTGGAGTCCTGGGCAGCTGAGACACTCCAGCAACATCGCTGGATCTTGATGGACCTTAGGTAAGTATTAGAGAGATTTGAATAGAATGCAATAAGAAAACTTCTGACTTTACAACCACTTTAAGGCTGCATGCACATTAGTTTTTCTTTTAGCTCCTAGAAGCTGTTATTAGCCTTTTTATTCTGCTCCTAGACGCTAAATAGTGTTATCCTATGTGTCCATGCACACTACTTTAGACTATTAGTGTTTTTTGAGCTTCAGCGTCTAGGAGCAGAAAAAAAATTGTTTTCGGGAGAGATTTCAAGGCGGAAAAAAAATGTTAAACGCTACTAAAACACTCCGAACAGCTTTTTTTCAAGCTGTTTGTTTTTTTTTTTTTTTTTTTTTTTTTCCTTCCTGTACTGTGAAGACACTAATGCTCCTTATTGCTACTAAAACACTACTAGAAGCCGTCACAAAAATGCTATTATCAGCTTTTTTTAGCCAGTGTTTGTTTCTAAAATTTTTCGAGCTTTAAGAAAACTGCAGTGTGCATGGAGGCTAAGGGTGTATGAAGCAATAAACCATTTTTGGATCAAGGGTTAGATATGAAGTAAAGGGAAACCTCCCTAGCAGAGCACAAACCAAAGAAAATAACCTGATAGGGGTTTCACTTTTTCCTTCCCTATCCATAATGCAGAAAACACTTTAACCGCTTCCATACAGAGCAGTTAGACCCCCTTCCTGCCCAGACCAATTTTCAGCTTTCAGCACTCTCACACTTTGAATGACAATTGCTCAGTCATGCTACACTGTAACCAAACAAAATTTTTATCATTTTTTTCACACAAATAGAGCTTTCTTTTGGTGGTATTTGATCACAACTGGGGGTTTTTTTTTTCGTGATATAAGCAAAAAAAGAGCAAAAATTTTGCAAAAAAAACACTTTTTTTTAGTTTCTATTATAAAATTTTGCAAAAAATTAATTTTTCTTCATACATTTGGGCCAAAATTTATACTGCTACATATCTCTGGTAAAATTAACCCAAATTAGTGTATATTATTTAGTCTGTGTGAAAGTTATTGAGTCTAGAAGCTATGGTACCAATTACTGAAAATTGATCACACCAGATGTACTGATGGCCTATCTCCTTTCTTGAGGCCCTGAAATGTCAGGACAGTACAAATACCCCCCAAATGACCCCTTTTTGTAAAGTAGACAGTCCAAGGTATTTAGTAAGAGGCATGGTGAGTTTTTTGAAGTTATAATTTTTTCCCACAATTCTTGGGAAAATGAAGAAAACATTTTTTTTTCTTTTTTTTTCCCAAAACGTTGTCAATTTATAAGCTATTTCTAACACATAGCATGTACACAGCAAAAATGACACCCCAAAATTCATTCTGCTACTCCTTCTGAGTATGGTGATACCACATGTGTGAGACTTTTACACAGCCTGGCCACAAAAAGAGACTCCATGTCCAAGTAGCACCATAAGGCGTTTTAGGAGCATAAATACACATAAAACTTTCTTACTACCTATCACACTTTTCAAGGCCCTAGAGCAACAATACAATGGAAAAGTCCACAAAATTACCCCATTTTGGAAAGCAAACACTCCAACGTATATTCTAAGAGGCATTATGGGTCCTTTGAACATGTCATTTTTTTCCACAAGTTTTTGGAAAATGTGGGAAAAAAATAAAAACTTTTTTTTTTACACAAAGTTGTCAATTTATAGGATATTCCTAACACATAGCATGTACATCGCAAAAATGACACCCCAAAATACATTCTGCCACTCCTCCTGAGTATGGCAATACCACATGTGTGAGACTTTTTCACAGCCTAGCCATATAGAGGGGCCTAAACATCCAAGGAGCATCATCATGCATCCTAGCCACTTGCCTAGGCCTATTTTTGACATTTGGTGTTTACAAGCTAAAATCAGTTGTTTTTGCTAGAAAACTACTTAGAACCCCAAAACATTATATATTTTTTTTTAGCAGAGACCCTAGAGAATAAAATGGAGATTATTGCAATATTTTTTATCACACCGTATTTGCGCAGCGGTCTTCCAAACGCAATTTTTTGGGAAAAAAATCACTTTTTTTAATTAAAAAATAAGAAACCAGTAAAGTTAGCCCAATTGTTTTCCATAATGTGAAAGATAATGTTACGCCGAGTAAATAGATACCCAACATGTCATGCTTCAAAATTGCGCACGCTCACAGAATGGTGACAAATTTTGGTACTTAAAAATCCCCATAGGCGACATTTTAAAAATTTCTACAGGTTGCTATCTTAGAGTTACAGAGGAGGTCTATGGCTCAAATTATTGCTCTTGCTCTAACGATCGCGACGATACCTCACATGTGTAGTTTGAACACTGTTTACATATGTGGGCGGGGTTTCCGTATGCGTTCGCTTCTGCGCGCGAGCTCGCGGGGACACGGCGCTTTAATTTTTTTTTTTTTTTTTTTTTACTATTTATTTTATTTATTATTTTTTATTTTTACACTGTTTTTTTTAAAAAAAAAAAAATTGATCATTTTTATTTCTATTGCAAGAAATGTAAACATTACTTGTAATGGAAAAAGGCACGACAGGACCTCTTTTTTGTGAGATCTGGGGTCAAAAAGTCCTCAGATCTCACAAGTACACTAAAAGATAGAAAAAATAAAAAAAAAAAATTAAAAAAAAATTAAATAAAATGAAAAAAAAAAAAGGGACCTTTAAACTGGTTGCTAGGCAACGACGTTTGCCGTAGCTTCGGTCCTCCAAGACCATAGAGTCGAGTGAGGGCAAGCTTGCCCTCACTCGACATCCTGTCTGTGAGGATCTGGGACCGGATCGTTTTCCCCGCTGCCGGCGGGTCCGGTAAGCGGGGAAAAGGACCAGAATGCAGCGGGAGGGGGGGGGGCACCTCTTCCGCCACCCCGGAAGGGTGATCCCGCGGCGAATCTGCCGCTGGGACCACCCTTATCGGAAAGCCAACCGTCCACCGTTTAAAAAAATACCAGGGTTATGGCAGCTATCTGCTGCCATAACACCGGTATTTAGGTTTAAACGGACGACGTATGTTAACCTTTTTGGACTTAGACATGGTGGCTGTATGAAGGGTGACAGGTACTCGGGTACTTTGCTGGGCAGGTGACAGGTACTCTGGTACTGATGAGCAAGTGGCAGGTACTCGAGTACTCCGATAGGCAGGTGACAGGTACTCTGGTACTGATGAGCAAGTGGCAGGTACTCGAGTACTTCGATAGGCAGGTGACAGGTACTCGGGTACTCTTATGGGCAGGTGACAGGCAGGTGATAGGTACTGATGAGTAGTACTGATACTGATAGGTGATACTGATACTGTACTGATGGGTACGGATGATCAGTACTGATACTAATAGGTGATAGGTACTGATGGGTACTGATGAGTACTGATGAGTAGTGATGGGTAATGATGAGCAGGTGGCAAGTACTCGGGTACTTCAGGTGTCAGGTACTCTGATGAGCAGGTGGAAGGTACTCGGGTACTCTGTTGGGTAGGTGACAGGTACTCGGGTACTCCGATGACGGGTACTCAAAGTACCAGAGTACCTGTCATCAGAGTACCCGAGTACCTGTCATCAGAGTACCCGAGTACCCGTCATCAGAGTACCCGAGTACCCGTCATCAGAGTACCCGAGTACCCGTCATCAGAGTACCCGAGTACTTGTCATCAGAGTACCCGAGTACCTGTCATCAGAGTACCCGAGTACTTGTCATCAGAGTACCCGAGTACCTGTCACCAGCCCATCAGAGTACCTGTCACCAGAGTACCCGAGTACCTGTTATCAGAGTACCCGAGTACCTGTCATCAGAGTACCCGAGTACCCGTCATCAGAGTACCCGAGTACCTGTCACCAGCCCATCAGAGTACCTGTCATCAGAGTACCCGAGTACCTGTCATCAGAGTACCCGAGTACCCATCATCAGAGTACCCGAGTACCTGTCACCAGCCCATCAGAGTACCAGAGTACCTGTCATCTGAGTACCTGATGGGCTGGTGACAGGTACTCGGGTACTTTGATGGGCTAGTGACAGGTGCTCTTTATTGGGGGGGGGGCAATCAGTGTGGTTGGGGTGCACTATGATTGGTAACTAGCTGTTACCACAATCTCCTCCTCACACAGGATCAGTGTGTGAGGAGGAGAACACGGTGACAGCTAGTTACCATGTTCTCTGATGACATTTGTGACCGGCTGTGATTGGACACAGCCGGTCACGTGGTAAAGAGCCAATTTCATTGGCTCTTTACCTAGATCGGGGATGGGCTCTGTCCGAGGGACGAGCCTCGTCCCCGATCGCCGCGCTGCGCGCCCCCGGGGGCGCGCATTAAGGAAGGAACGAGCGGCTCGCGCTGGAGCCGCTCATGTGATCGGCTGTGATTGACACAGCCGATCACGTGGTAAACAGCCAATTTCATTGGCTGTTTACCTTGATCGGGGTTGGGCTCAGTCCGAGGGACGAGCCTCACCCCCGATCGCCGCGCTGCGCGCCCCCGGGGGCGCGCAGTAGCGGGGAGATCCGGGCGCCGTCATATGACGTCGGCCCGGATCGAGAAAGGATTTGTGCCGACGTCATTTTACATGACGCGGTACGGAAGGGGTTAACATGTACTCCAGGATCCCCTACAAACAAAAGGAATTAATAGTAATTGTTATCAATGATACTGCTGATGATCTCATCGCTCTGCAGTACAATATCAGAGTAGTGCGATGCATTCTTCTTGCGGTAGCAGGCTGCCTTCTGCAAACTGCTCATCCTAAATGAATCAAAGCATTTTGTAATACAACATAGAAGTCTGTACTCCCAAATTAATCAAATCACTCCATACGTCAGTAAATGCTAACTATCTACTCATTAATACGGTCTTTGAAAAATATATGTGTGTACAATCCAGTTTCACTGAGCCTAATAACCGAAAACACTATTATTTTTTCCTGTAAATTGAAAGATGAAATATCATTGGCTGCAATGAGTTATTGCACATCATTCAGTTATGCCAGTGATGGAGTGACGCACACATCTTTAGTTCATCCAATGATGGATTGACACTCACATTCCTTATCCCCCCTAGGTATGCACATCACTCACTAAATACCCTAACCCATTAACATCTAAATGCTATGCTTCAAACTTATTATTATTCTGTAAGGATATCTGCAGGATAGAACTGGTAAAAAAAAAAAAAAAAAAAAAGTCTGAAACTGTTGGCATTATTCAATGTCTAAAAGGTAAAGTTAACACAATACCCAGTATTTATTATTTCATTTGAAATGCTCCTGATCTGCACTGGAGATCTGCCTTGACCCTTTGTATCCTGTCTAGGAATGCCGTGACTGGCAATTGTAAAGTCTAAAAAAAGAAAGCTATTTTTGCAGAAAAAGTGTGAAAGGGCATTGATGGGATCACAGCTGCCGAGCAAACCGTGCTGAGTCTCCCTGAGCTCCACATGCGTGCCAGTGCACTTCAGCCAGTCACCATGTTTTAGCATGCAAACTTCTGTTCTCATCAGCTCACTCCTACAATAGCCTTGTAGGGTGGAATCAATGTAATTGTTGGCCCTATACTCGCTATAGATGTTGCATTCTTGCACAATTAGCCCATTACTAATCAATGATGTGAAAATTCGCTTTAGCATTTTTAAACAGTGCATCAAAAGCAGTGTTAACAGATTTATTTTCTTCCTGCTGCCCAGATAGCTTTACAAATAAGTTAGAGGAGCTTCAGCCTGTAAACAAAATTTTAAAAGTCAGCAGTTACAAATCTTGTATTTGCTGACTTTTAAAAAAAAAAAATACATACTTACCTGTCCCATGATCCAGCGATGTGCCCAACTGACCCATCTCTGTCGTTTTCGGATGCAGGTGCCGGTGTTCCGTGAAAAAACCCTACTCGTGAAAATTCCCTACCCTCGTCACGTCCGGTGAGGGTACGTCATACATCAGCTGAGCCGCTTGCCAGTGCGCATGTGCACAGCTGCGGAGGGTAGGGAATTTTCATGGGATAATTGCCACGCAAAATCATCTCGGCTCCAACCCGTTAGACTTCCCTCATCTCTGCTCCAGGAAAATATAATCGGCAGCGGGTCTATGAAAATACAAATCACGGCTACAGTGTTTTAGAACGGAACACTCATTTGGGACGTCGCACCTGCTGATGAGGGAAAGTCTCCGAGATGATTTCATTTAGCGGCTGGGCATGCGCAGTGGGATGCGCTGCAACAGCTGATAAATGACGAGGTGTAAGGTTAAAAAACACCCCCATGAAAATTCCCTACTCGCCGCAGCTGTGAGCATGCGCACTGGGAAGCTGCTCAGCTGTTGAATGACGTACCCTCACAGGAAGTGACGAGGGTAGGGAATTTTCACGGGGTAGGGTTTTTTAACGTTACAACGGCATCTTAACTCTGAGCAGTGGCGTTGCACTTGTGAATGGTCCTGCAGTCTCCTGGAACCTGTGATGTGTCCCAAGAGGCTGCTGGGGAAGCAGTACTTGGAATAGGATTGTCCAGAATTTGATGCATTACACCAGCCCTTCAGGGCCCCAACAGGCTAAAAAGGGGGCACAGACACCTGCCAAGCAGGAGGGTCAGCTGTACTGCCTTATTGCAGACACTGTGCCCCTTGTGCCTCCCCCTGGAGTACTGCCGGCTTCTACTCCTCTTTCTCCCTCTGTCTGCACTGCAGGGGAATCGGCTCTAGTATCTGCACCCCCATCCCTTGCTGTCAGGCCCCTCTGTGTGCCCCCCTTCCCCTGCAGTGCTGCTGGCTTCACTCCTCTACTTTTCCGCCAGCAGCTACCACAGGGGTAATTTCATGATGGGGAGCAGGGGGAGGTTGGTGTTATTTACCAGTCCCTTCCTTTTCTAAATGAACACAGTAAGCGATCTGCACCGATTGCTTCTGTGTCCATTCATCACTGAAGCACTGTGTTTGTGAATGAACAAGGAACCTGCTCAGCACAAAGCGCTTCCCATTCAGTATTCTCAAGCTGCAGAGAAAGGAACTGGTGAATCTATGTCCTCAGTCCCTTTTCACGGTCCCAAATGTGACACATCAGGGGTCTATTTTAAGCCCCCCAACAAGGCAATTTAAAAAAAAAAAAGTAAAATAAATAAAATTCTAATAAAAAAATGTACATTTTAAAAAAGCAAGGACTCGTTCCTATTAGGGCTGCAACTAACGATTAATTTGTCTGTCAACTAATCTATCGATTATTTTTACGATTAGTCGACTAATCTAACGATTATTTAAATTTTTAGTTTTTTTGCTTAATTTAGTGTTTTTTTGATTAGCTAATTAATCCTGTAATTAATACAGACCCCTCAGTAAGCCCCCCTCCCACTACAGACCCCTCAGTAAGCCCCCCTCCCAGTACAGACCCCCACAGTAAGCCCTCCCACCTAGTACAGACCACTTAGTAAGCCCCCCTCCCAGTACAGACCCCTCAGTAAGCCCTCCCATCTAGTACAGACCACTTACTAAGCCCCCCCCCCCCCAGTACAGACCCCTCAGTAAGCCCTCCCACCTAGTACAGACCACTTACTAAGCCCCCCCAGTACAGACCCCTCAGTAAGCCCTCCCACCTAGTACAGACCACTTACTAAACCCCCCTCCCAGTACAGACCCCTCAGTAAGCCCTCCCACCCAGTACAGACCACTTAGTAAGCCCCCCTCCCAGTGCAGACCTCTCAGTAAGCCCTCCCACCTAGTACAGTATGTACTAGGTGGGAGGGCTTACTGAGGGGTCTGCACTGGGAGGGGGGGCTTACTAAGGGGTCTGTACTAGGTGGGAGGGCTTACTGAGGGGTCTGTACTGGGAGGGGGGCTTACTAAGTGGTCTGTACTGTACAGACCACTAAGTAAGCCCCCCTCCCAGTACACTAGTACAGACCCCTCAGTAAGCCCTCCAACCTAGTACAGACCCCTTAGTAAGCCCCCCTCCCAGTACAGACCCCCCAGTAAGCCCTCCCACCCAGTACAGACCCCTTAGTAAGCCCCCCCTCCCAGTGCAGACCCCTCAGTAAGCCCTCCCACCTAGTACAGACCCCTTAGTAAGCCCCCCTCCCAGTGCAGACCCCTCAGTAAGCCCTCCCACCTAGTACAGTGCTTACTGAGGGGTCTGCACTGGGAGAGGGGCTTACTAAGGGGTCTGTACTGGGTGGGAGGGCTTACTGGGGGGTCTGTACTGGGAGGGGGGCTTACTAAGTGGTCTGTACTGTACAGACCACTTAGTAAGTCCCCCCCTCCCAGTACAGACCCCCCAGTAAGCCCTCCCACCTAGTACAGGCCATTACAAGCCGGTGTAGCGCCGCAAATGTGACATGTCTAAGTAGCTGGGTGATCGGGGAGGATGGCGAATGTGTGTTGCGGCAGAAGCTGTGGCAGTACAGGGAGTATAGGGGTGCTGGAGACGGTCAGCGCTCACCTCTCGTCTCCGACGGAGCCCGGCGGGGGAATTTCACCCGGCCGGCAATGCTTCAAGCGGCGCAGCGGCCGGCCGGGGGCGTGTTTTGTCGCGCGTCGACGCTTTTCACGCACGTCGACGATTTTTTATAGTCGACACGTTGTGGCAGCCCTAGTTCCTATGTGATTTTCTTTCTCTAATTTCTGCAATGGCTGCAAAGCATAGCGCTGTGGCACCCTAGCTGCTGCCTCTGTTGCTAAAGGCAGGAATTAGTGGGCGCAAAAAGTGCAGCTCAACCATGGGATTTTTTTTTTTTTATCATCCCCCAACCTCACTTGTCCTTAGGACTCATTCACACAGGTACTCTGGATGTGTGAATTAGTGGTTTGTTCCTGGAGCCGCCTGTTACTCTAATGGGACTCAACGGCTGTACGAATACAGCCACAGGTCCTAATTTGCCAGGTGTGGATGAGTGGCCCTGAACACACACTGTTTGATTCTTCACCATCGAATTGCCAGTGTTGCAGGATACACATAAATTGCTGCACTCAAACATAAAATGTTCTAATTTTATTTCACAGCTCTGTACTCATCGCTTTATTACTGATTCTTAAGCAGCTGTGTGCATTGTTTCATAAACAACAATGCATCTACATTCAGATCAATGAAAAACACAGTGCTTTTTATTTCGTGTGCAAAAGGCCTAAAAGTAAATAAATGTTTTACTAGGCACTGTAACTGCACGGCATTTTCCAACACTATCATCCTAAAGTGGTAGTAAAGCCACATTTTGAAAACTTATCGACAGGCCTCTTCTGTCATTAAAACTTCCTTTTGCCTGTCAGCTGTCATGTACACTGAGCTGCGCATGCGCAACTCGGGATACGCATACGGCCCCCGATCTGTGCCACGCGATATGACTCCTGCGCACATGCTCAGCCATTTATGTGGCTGAAGACATGGAACCGGGAAGGAAGACCGGGCAAAGATGGAAGCTCCTGGGTATACACTGTGCTGCAATCACACCGCGGCGCTGGAGGTCTTCTTTCATAGGCAAGTCTGACATTATGTGCTAGTATGCTGTGCATATTATAGCATATACTTCCAGGGGGCCCCTAAAAAAAAATTATATATATATATATATATATATATATATATATATATATACAGTATTTCACAAAAATGAGTACACCCCCTCACATTTTTATAAATATTTTATTATATCTTTTCATGTGAAAACACTGAAGAAATGACACTTTGCTACAATGTAAAGTAGTAAGTGTACAACTTGTATAACTAAATACATTTGTAAATTTGCTGTCCCCTCAAAATAACTCAACACACAGCCTTTAATGTCTAAACCGTTGGCAACAAAAGTGAGTACACCCCCTGAGTTAAAATGTCCAAATTGGGACCAATTAGTCATTTTGTAGTGCAGCACAGTTGCCAAGACCATACAGCGGCTTGGATCAACCAAAGAATTTAAGTCCACGCGCTCAGCATCATATCCAGAGGTTGTCTTTGGGAAATAGACGTATGAGTGCTGCCATCATAGATGCAGAGGTTGAAAAGGTGGGGGTCAGCCTGTCAGTGCCCAGACCATACGCCGCACACTGCATCAAATTGGTCTGCATTGCTGTCATCCTAGAAGTAAGCCTCTTCTAAAGTTGAAGCACAAGAAAGCCTGCAAACAGTTTGCTGAAGACAAGCAGATTATGGACATGGATTACTGGAACCATGTCCTGTGGTCTGATGAGACCAAGATAAACCTATTTGGTTCAGATGGTGTCAAGCGTGTGTGGCGGCAACCAGGTGAGGAGTACAAAGACAAGTGTGTCTTGCCTACAGTCAAGCATGGTGGTGGGAGTGTCATGGTCTGGGGCTGCCAGCACTGGGGAGCTACAGTTCATTGAGGGAACCATGAATGCCAACATGTACTGTGACATACTGAAGTAGAGCATGAACCCTTCCCTTCGGAGACTGAACTGCAGGGAAGTATTTCAACATAACCCCAAACTCACCTCCAAGACGATCACTGCCTTGCTAAAGAAGCTGAGGGTAAAGGTGGACTGGCCAAGCATGTATTATGACCTAAACCCTATTGAGCATCTGTGGGGGATCCTCAAATGGAAGGTGGAGGAGCACAAGGTCTCTAATATCCACCAGCTCCGTGATGTCATCATAGAGGAGTGGAAAACGACTCCAGTGGCAACCTGTGAAGCTCTGGTGAACTCTATGCCCAAGGAGGTGAAGGCAGTGCTGGAAAATAATGGTGGTCACACAAAGTATTAAGACTTTGGGCCCAATTTGGACATTTTCACTTAGGGGTGTGCTGGTTTTGTTGCCAGCGGTTTAGACATTAATGGCTGTGTGTTGAGTTATTTTGAGGGGACAGCAAATTTACACTGTTATACAAGCTGTACACTCACTACTTTACATTGTATAAAAGTGTCATTTCTTCAGTGTTGTCACATGAAAAGGTATACTAAAATATTTACAAAAATGTGAGGGGTGTACTCACTTTTGTGAGATACTGTATGTGTGTTTGTGTGTGTGTGTATACATATATATATTACTGGACTTTACTACCACTTTAATGTGTAATTGAAAATCCTTATGTAGCACATTAGGATGTGGCATAATTATTGTTTTTAGTGTTGGATATTTACACTGAAGTCTGTTTACTGTTTATGTTGGTTTAAAGTATGATTTTTCACATTTTAACGCTATAGTTTAATAGACCTAAAACATGCAAATAACTAAACACATCAAAGTGATAAAGCATCTGGCGTGATGGTTGTCTCCCCCCAAAACTAAGTAAATTAGATTATTCTAGCAATTTATGGAGTTTATATGTATGAATGCAAAAGTAAGCCGCTTATTTTAATGAATTTTATTAAGGTATGTAAATGTACTTTCTGTGTCTAAATGCCAATTTTATTTTAAGGCAGCCACATCTGTTTATTACATATGTCTGGGGTGTGCGTTTCCTTGAAGTAGAAGTAAACTTCCATGGGTTGTTTGTACCTAAAGGTATGCCTATAAGGCTTACCTATAGGTACTGTAAATATCTCCTAAATGTGCACCGTTTAGGAGATATTTACTGTATATGCAGCCGATGACGCCTCTGGCGCATGCATCCTGAAGAAGCAGCCACCCGTGCTGTTTTTTCAGAGCCCTGTGCCGTGACCAGTGACTCCCGCATGCATGCACAGGAGTGACGTCATGCAGCTCCGGCCAGTCATACAACCGGAGTCTGTGGACCCAGAAGGAAGACTGGTGGAGATGAATGCTGTCTCCAGCGGTGACAACAAGGGCTTCGTTTGCAGGTAAGTTTCACATAACGTGCTAGTATGTGATGCACACTAGCACATTATGCCTTTACTTTTGCAGGTCAGGAAAAAAAAAAAAGCAGCACTTTAATTTCTCTTTATGGTGCAGAATGGTATTTGTTTACCTGAATACAGACAAGAAATGAAACAAGTGGCGCAAGCTGTTAGCACTACATAAAAACGATAGTCCATATAATAGCACATCAAGGCTATGATAAAGTCTTAAGGTGAGATGAGGAAATAGTCTGAATTCTCAGGGCCAGCCTGTTGGGGAGCAGAAGCGATCTCCAAACATGCAACAAACAAAAGAGAAAACAGGCGCCTCTGATTTTAATATGGCAAACAAGTAATAAAAACTTACATCAAGGTAAGTACAAGCAGACAAGATGGGTCCTTACGGTGTCCGTGTGGAGGCTGGGGCTTGGAGTCATCACTGTGGGTCTGTAATCATCTCCTCTCCTCTTACGCCGGAAGATCCTGTGGTCGAGCATCACGGCCACCGTGCGGCCCAAGCCTCCACCTCACTGCGGTTTCACCCTGCTGTCCAAGCCTCCATCTCACTGCTGTGACACCCTCCACTTCCTGCTGGACAGGAAGAGGAAGAGAGGAGATGATTACAGACCCACAGTGATGACTCCAAGCCCCAGCCTCCACACGGACACCAGAAGGACCCATCTTGTCTGCTTATACTTACTTTGATGCAAGTTTTTATTACTTGTTTGCCATATTAAATCGCAGTCTTAACTCAGAGGCGCCTGTTTTCTCTTTTGTTTGTTTACCTGAATGATGGCAGTTGGTCAATTTTTTTTTCTCTTAACATTATGTCACCAATCTGTATCCCTGAGCACTGCCACACCGGTCATATGATAATGCTGTACTGCACTAGTGACAGTATGAAAAAAATAATAATTTCTTAATTTTCAAAAAATTGCAACTTCAAAAGAAACTCAGCCATGCCCCTTACTAAATGCCTCAGACTGTCTACTTTTCAAAATGAGTAATTTTGGGGGCATTTGTACTGTCCTGGCATTGTAAGGGCCTCAAGAAATTTGATACCATAGACCAGTGGTCTCCAAATTGTGACCCGTGGGCCACATGTGGTCTTTGCTTGCCTTTATCCAGTCCTTGGGGCATTATTCCTCCCACTGACACCAAAGATGGAGAGCTATTCATCTCTTTGACACCATAGAATAGGCACTATTCCTCCCAATGAGACCAATGATGGGAATGGTTCTTTCCACTAATACCAATGATGGAGCACTATTTCCTCCACTGACATCAACGATGGAGCACTATTTCCCACTAATACCAATACCTCCTACTGCCTACAGGCATACATAAATATTTAAACCCCACAGAACACCAAGTCTGAGGCATTTTTTATTCCCGCTGGCCACAGCCCAGCCCTCCTAAGGTCTGAAGAACAACTTTCAAGTATATATATATATATATATATATATATATATATATATATATATATATACACCATAGTTTGTAGACATTATAACTTTCACACAAACCAATCAATATACACTTATTGGGTTTTTTTTTTTTTTTTTAATCAAAGACATGTAGCAGAATACATTTTGGCCTAAATTTATGAAGAAATTGGATATTATTACATATGCTTTATAACAGAAAGTAGAAAATAACTTTTCGGTCTTTTTTCATGTATAGCGCAAAAAAATAAAACCCCCAGTGGTGATCAAATACCACCAAAAGCTCTATTTGTGTGAAAAAATTATATCTTTTTCATACTGTGTTGCATGACCTTGCAATTGCCAGTTAAGGTAGCACAGTGCTGAATAGCAAAAAATCGCCTGGTCAAGAAGAGGGTAAAACCTTCTGGAGGTCAAGTGGTTAATAAGCTGGGACTCCCATGTAAAAAAAACTGTAAAGAACTGGCAAAGTGCTTTTAGTCCTTTCCTAACTTACATACATAGAGAATATTATGTTCTGCAGCACACCTACATATTGGAAAAACAAGCCTCCATCCCTATTTGTATATACAAAAATACTTTTCATAGGTTTGCAGGACTTTAAATGAGGCAAATTGATCCTTGATTGTATGAAATAAACATTTTAATATTTTAATGAAAATAGACCATTGTACTAACGGTAGATTATAAACCAGTAGAAAAGGCCTACTTCAATTCATAATAAATAAATATACAAAAAAAATAGAAAATAATAATGATTATACATTACAAGGAATACAACATAATTTAAGGAGGTCAAATTACAATTAAAACAGGTAAGTATGTCAAAGAGCTAACATGTGAGGGAATTAATTCTGCGTTTCACAATGGTACCTAGTATTGTTGGCATCTGATATGGCATTAAAAACATGATATCTTGGCATCCATATAACTCAATGCATTTTGTAGTTGTGTGCCCACTTCGTCAGGAGTAGGATGCAATAGAGATATCTAAAGATATAATAGAAAAAATATTAGAAACAATTCCCTATGCCACAGGGGATGACAATAGCTCCCTAAAAATTAGGTAGGAGGGGGGGGGGGGAAGAGATAGATACATGAATGACGAATGGAATCTGGGTAGGGGTTGCTAAGCCAATGAAATCGAGAAATGTTTGATAAGTTTTTTGCTTTACTTTTCAGGACACGGGAAAGCCTGGCTTCCAATACTTCGAGTATTGTGGAAAGTAACAGACGGCAGAATCCAGCTCTGAGTCCTGCCCATGCTGGTGCTGGCCCAGCTTTTAACTTCCGAACATCTGCTGCAGAAACCACAACAACGGATGCTGATAAACTACAGAAACCCACTAACTGTTTGCAAGCTTCTGTAACTAGTGTTTGATAGCCGCTCAGCCTCAAATCTTGTTCCGTCTCATCCTCTACAGCAAAGTTTACTACACTGGGACCGATGTTTACATCTCTTTACAAGCAAGCCTCACATCCACAGCTTTTGTGTCTTTCTAAAACTGTGCTGCTAATTAGCCCAGGGGGCAACAACAAGAACAAAATACCAACTTGTTGCATTTTTTTTTTTTTTTAGTTATTTTTTTTTTATTTTTATTTTATATTTTTTTTCTTGCCCTCATTACTTAAAATCATGTAAAGCTCAGTAGGAAGTGAATTACAGTAGAGGTTAATATGCACATTATTCTTCATGTAACTGTAACAGAGCACATTCAGGAGTCTAGACACTGTAATAATTTTTTTTTTCTAAGTTATGTTTGTGATGCTGTGCGGCATACAATGATCAGTACTTCCTTTAAAGCAGCGGTGCTCGGTAAAAAAAAAAAAAAGAAAAGAAAAAAAAAAACAACTTTGTAGATTAGCAGAACAGTTTTTATTCTGTTCTGTGTCCTCCTTAGTTATAACGACAGAGAGAAAGAAAGTCTATTTATTTTTACCAGTGTAAAAAAAAGTTAAATGACCTAATTTTAAACACATATATATTCCTACTTAGTGCCCATGATGTTAAGCAAATGTGAAGAACCAAAATACAACACCATATCACTCTGCAATAACTATTGCTACATCTGTGCTTCTTTACCTTCTTCTACAAGTCAGTGTGCTTCACATATGAATATAAAAATGTATTGGATGTGTTGTTCAGGGATCTGCATGCAGTATACAGAATGACAGTTGTGTTACTCCTTGCTATAACAATACGTCATTAATAACACAGTATTCTCATAATTCAGGCAAACAGAATAACAGTATCACAAGTTTAATGGAAAAAAACGAATACCCTGTAGAAAACAAATTTCCTCGGTCCTAATATTTAACAGTTTCTGACTTTGGAATATTGGTGCTTGAAGTTTTTTTTTTTTTTTAGAGTGGCTTTGAATTTGTGAGCAGCGAACTTCAAGAAGTAAATCTTTGGTTATAATGAATTTCTATGAAAAAGTAAAAGCTGGCATAGCTTACATCTAAGCTAATGGAACACATATTGCCCAAGTAAATGTGGGGGAAATAATACCATAATGTGTTAAGCTACATCTGTGGGTGTACAGTGAGAAAGCCATTGCTGCACATCATCAGCTCATAATCACACACAGGTGTTACTATAATTTAATAACCTACTGATATTTATACATAAACCATTTCATTGTAATTTGCTGTTTTCTGACGACATTTTACTGTCATGGTGTTGCAACCTTTTGCCTTGATTTTGCAGGGAGGAACTATTGTGAAAATAAAATCCAATTAAAGCAGTAATAAACTCAAAAACGAACATTTATTTTAATGCAGCTTACCAATTCTTAGTGATGTGTTATCTGGATTAGTTTTGCTTTTTAGGCTTTCTTTCCTTTATTTTCATCTAGTGATTCAGCCAGTAAGTCTGCTTTTTTTTTTTTTTTTTTTTTCAGTATAGCAATGTAAATGTTAATGTAGCAGTTAGAGTGTTGAGACAAACGATTTACCACTGCTTAGAATGATCAGCTTTTATTTATTAATGTAAATCTTTTATCCCAGATGTATGCGAGTACATCAAACACTTCCTCCCTCCAGACTGATAATGCTGCTGTCCAAAGGTGCCCCTGTGCTCCTTCAGACGCTCTAAAGGTCCGTACACATTATCAGAAAATCGGAGGAATGATCACCTTGTTTTCCTTGAGGTTTCACATCAATTCGAAACTGAGGATACTAAGTGTATAAAAATTCTCATACAACAAAGGCTTTTTTATTTGTGGTTGATTATTTCTGATAATGCGCAGTCCTTCATATCCAATTTTTGCTGTACGAAAACCATACACATGAAATTAATCTTTCCTTCTGTTCACATACAAGAAACATTTTGGAGTTTGTCCCTTCAGAAATTTTCTTTTGGAAAGTCTGAATCGGATGTTGAAAGTTGTGTACACACTATTCAAACATCGAATGACCGTGCCTCCTACAGAATTTTTCTTCCGATTTTCACGATAGTGTGAACCCCACTTAATACAGTAGGTATGTTACTGGCCAGATCACAAGGTAATAACGGGAACAAAGCTTAGAAAAATGAAAACTAATGCAACCATCACATCTAAGGATTGGTAATCTGCTAAATATTACATTTTTGGTTTGGGGTTTAATACGGCTTGAAGTTTGGCATGGTGGTCAGCACTGGATGATAAAGGCAGTAGGTGGTTAGTAACATCCACAAGGTCACAATAGTAAGAGCTGTTGACCTCTGATCTTTAAAATGGTGTCCCCAATGTTAGTTGCATAGGATTATGGAGCATGTTTAGGCGAAACCACATCACTGACTAAGCCCCAAAGGGCCCTGGTTGTGACAACCAGCTTTTGGTGCCCATCAGCTACCTGGCATTTTCAAACAATGTTGCTGTTGAGCTACCTATTGCTGTACATTTGACTGTACTAACCAGGTAAATTGATCCTGTCTTTGTATCCATAAAGGTGCTTATACCAGTGGGATAAGAAGCACTTTTAATGGCTTATTTGGCTGTGGAGCAATGTGTACATACTTTAGCAACCTTTCGTCAGTCATGGTATGAATCTGGTTACATGTTACTGCAGTTTGCCCTTTGCACTGCCTTATTAAATGACCCCAAATTGCTAAGCGAAGCATGAGGATCTGTTCAGGGTATGGTTACTGAAGAGGAAAGTAAAAAGCTTGATAGCTGTATCAGGAACTGATTCAGTAGTTATGTCGTTGGAAGACTTAGGAAAGGGCCAGTATAGACAGACTTTGGGACTGTGTTAATGGCATGAGTTTGGCATCAGATCAGATTGGGACATTTTTGAGATCTTTCAGGAATTGACAGGCACATTTAACCTCTGTATAATCTGCTTGAGGTGCAGAGAGAAGTTGGCATGCAAAACCATTTTGAAGCAAACCAAAGGTCATCAACACAGGCCCCAAATCTGTTGTGCTATTTGTAGTTTGCAAAAAGAAATACAAGAGGACTGGCTTGCGTAGAACGAAGTGCAGTAACAGCCTACATTGGCTTACAGAAACCAGATTTAAGTTCGCTCTAGTCCAAAAAGGTGAAGTCGGGCAAAAATGGTTATTGAGTAAGTCTTATTCTTTAAGCTCAGTATGTCAAATACATTATTTTTTTTTTAGTTGCGATGAATGGGCTCTCGTATAACATTTTTCATATCTTGTATACCTTTTTATTTATGTATACCTAGCGCTGCTGCTTTAAAATGTCACATTTAGTTTCTCTGTCCACAGATCTTTTGACAGTACCAATGAATTAGCAGCATAGCAGAGCCATAGGGAAGCCGAGGAACTATAGTGCCAAATATGTCCGTACGGAGCATTTTGGATTTCTGTATGCATTTACAGCGTTCTCATTTTACACTACAAGTATTTTAAACATTTGGTTATCTTTCTTTAATTACCCCCTTCATAATTTTCTCTTTTCTGTTTCTGGAATCCCTGTGTGATTTTCACATATGTTTTATCACCAGAACAAAATATTGGGATATGGACAAACTCTCCGAACGTCTGTGTGTTGTCATTATGTGTTCCCAAACAGTTTCTAATGGAGCACTGAATATTACCAGTTATGTCTAAATCAAATAGAAATCCAGAAAAACACACAGAAGGAAAAGAAGCATATTTTTGTAGGGTTAGAACAAATCGGTAAACGAAAACCCCATTAAATAATAAATCTGCCTTTTAGTTAAGTTAAATTACATTTAAAAACATAGGCTATGCTCTTCAACATAAATCCCAAGCTATGTAGACGATTTTTAGTACAAAGTAGTAGGGACTGATTTATAAAACAGATAGAACAAATGTCTGCCTATGGTGTCAGCTACACAGGTAGAATGTAACAGTGCTCAAACACAAGCGTTTTAAGTATTGTGAAATTGCACATAATTCTTACTTCATTCTCTATGTGTAATCAGCACAGATGGAGCCTTTTGTTTGTTCAAAGATCAAATGCTACTGTTAGCTGTTTAATTTTAGCAGTAGGGTTTAGCTACCAGAAATCAAGTAGTGTTCTACCCTAAGGTATGCAAAACCATCACTGTTTTGTTTTCATAGCTCACTATTGCAACATACACAGCAGCACTGCTGATGTGCTGTCTTTTACTTGTTCTTCGTGCACAGGAAAACACAAAGCTGTGAAGATGTTGCCAGTAGTCATCTGCGTCTATAGTATCTGAGACATATGCAGTAGGAGAATGATGCAGAGGCTGCACAATGCATCATATACCTATTGTCATTTACATCAGTTAGACTGTAGAGCAGCCTTTCTCAACCTTTTCAACACAGAAAACCCCTGAAATAAATTTCTGATCTTGGGGAACCCCTGCAAAAAATGAAAAAATCTACAGCTCATGACACATTAGTGTGACAGTCAGTGGGAAGAATGCTCCTAATGCCTAGTACACATGATCCGAAAATCGGACGACGTTCCGTCCGTTTTTGTTTGGTTGCTAGGAAATCTCAATTATATTCGCAAATGGGAGAGGTTACTTATGATACAAATTTTCTCGGACGATGATTCAAAAGCTTCCGGTATGCGTAACCCCGCTGTAGCGTGAGGGGAAATGATGTCTACTGCTCATGCGCTGTCTACTACTCACCATTTTTTTCGGACGAACAACATACTGATAATACGATTATCGTACGATGTGTTATAATGCAATCAAAATTTTTATGCTTGCACGACCGGATAATATCGGGCGAACTGTCGTGATCCCCTCTCGTAAGCTGTGTACTAACGATCAGATTATCGTCCGATCTTTTCACAAGCGTTATTTTTCGTCCGATTTTCGGATCGTGTGTACGGGCCATTACTCTTGTCATCATTGGGAATAATTACCCCCTTACAGATAGCTAAAAGGAACAATGGTGTCATTGGAAACTTATTTGAGAGACAGAAATTGCCCATTGTTCAAGGAACCTCTAGCAACCTCAGGAGGAACCCTAGGGTTCCACGGAACCCTGGTTGAGAAACCCTGCTGTAGAGGAACATGCAGAAAATATATTGATTTAGGCAGGTTATGGTGGGAATTAGTGGTTAGCTGTGGTATTCAGGGATAATCTCCATTAGCAAAACTTTTTTTTATCCAAAACTAGGATATCCCTAACTGAACATTACAAGGTTAGACTCTGTGGAAGCGTAGGCTGTATAGTGAGAATAATACGAGTCAGATAAACATTTGGAACAAATCAAGAGTGTTTACTTTCTTGAGGTATACGTGCAGCTCCGGAAATTAGTTGATGGAGAATAATAGGTGATTTTTTTTTTTGTTTGTTACCTGCATTTTTTTAACTTTGTTTCTAAGGAAAAAGAAAGGCAAGTTTAGCCTAGTAATACGATTTCTTTCAAAAGGAAGGATATAATTTTATTTTATGTAGCTGTGATTATAATGCCTAAATTAGGCTTCTCAAAATGACATAATTTGTGACGATGATTGGTTGAACAGTATGAAGTATTACCGAACACTAAGTTTTCTTTTCGCATTATTTTTTAATCAATTAGTCACTAAGGATTCTTGTTTTTCGCTTTTCATTTTTGAAATCTCTGCGATCTTCAAACCTGCAAGGTAAATATGAATGTGCATTTCTGTGATCCATTTTGTCAAGTGTGATTTACAGAATGTGGTTATACAAAACACAAGCTGCTGGAAACTTTGAGTCAAATATTGGAAGAGCTTGGTATGTCAGCTGGCAGTTGTAATGTTCTAGAGCACTAGTATGCTTTTCTGTAAAGTTATTCTCAGCATCCCCCTTTATCAATTTAATGTTTCAATC
The DNA here is from genome assembly GCF_965119305.1 of Pelophylax lessonae. Taxonomy (NCBI): domain Eukaryota; kingdom Metazoa; phylum Chordata; class Amphibia; order Anura; family Ranidae; genus Pelophylax; species Pelophylax lessonae. Next base: position 716,559,900 of record NC_138768.1, read on the forward strand.
GTTAAAAGAAATACTGCATCTCAGAAGAAGGCAGTTTTTTTTTTTTTATTTATTCATCCTTTACAAGTTCTCAAGCATTTTAGGATTTCGTTTGTCTCTATTTAGTGAACGGAAGTATCTAAGAATATAGAAAAAGGCTTGTGTCTTGCTAATCCACTGCTTTGTCTACAAAAGGGGCATCTGTTCATAGTATGGTCCTTGGGGATAAAAAAAAAAAATGTACGTCCTCATTAAAGTGGTTGTAAACCCTTACATACAGTATACCTGCTGAAGTGACTAGCCTGTTTCTCTGCAGCCCTCTCTCCTCTACAGCTGTTAAAAATACAGAATTTTTACAGCTTGTCTGAGTTTTTATTTAGAAAGCAGGGGCAGAAAGAAGGTGAAGTTACACTCTGCAGAGATCATTGAGAGATGACTAGAAGGAAGGGAAACAACCCCTTGCACACAGGAACAGAGCTGAGGTTGTCAACAGGCTGTGTGCTGAAACTCCCTCAGTTAAAGCGGTAGTATACTCAAAAAAAAAACCCCTGCAAGACAAAGGCATAATGAGCTAGTATGCATCGCATACTAGCTCATTATGAAAAACTTACCTTAAAACGAAGCCCCGACATGGACCCCCGGACACTGCTGTGGGATCGGACACGATCACTCGGCGTCTCTTCCGGGTTCGGCGGCTCCAGCTCTGTGAGTGGCCGGAGCCGCGAGACGTCACTCCCGCGCATACGCGCGGGGGATTAACTTTCCAGCAAGGAACTCTGAAGGTCCGCCGGACCTTCAGAGCGCATGTGCCGCTAGCGTCAGCTGCTGCATGCAGTGCAAATATCTCCTAAACCGTGCCGGTTTAGGAGATATTAATTGTACCTACAGGTAAGCCTTATTATAGGCTTACCTGTAGGTAAAAGTCACAAAAAGCGGTATACTACCGCTGTAAGGAGAACATATCAGAAGTGACTCATGCAGATAACAGAGAAACAAGACAGCAGACAGAAATTACACTTAGTGCTCTGGATTGAGACAAGTACACACTATAGAGAGAGATGCTTAATTCATATTTCATGCCTGAGGTTTACAACCACTTTAAACAGAATACACTTTGAATGGATTTTATGAATTTTTAGTTCAAGAACTCTTGGAGAACAGTATCTACTATTCCTTCAGATTACCTTCCGTTCATGAAATTGGTCACTTTTTGCTGTTAATATTAGGCTTAGCCTATAATATTTGCTTAGCCTATATTCCTGGGAGCTTTTGACATCTGGAGACATATGCTTTGACTGCACAAGTATTGGTTTAACTTAGATATTGGCCATTTACTTTGTGAAACGTTTGCTGTGTTCTCATCATTGAATCACACGCTGACTTTTTTTTTTATGGGAACAGGACATCCTTGGCATAGTTCCAATCCTGCCTCCATTACACTGGTCATTATAAAACCAAAAATGAATGTCACACTTCCTCATGGATTTTCTGAGTGTGGGTGATACCTTTTGGAATGGAGGTGACACATTTTTTTTTTTTTTTTGGTGGGTGGGAACTTCTAAGAGGATATCTTACCACTGTTTTTCCAAGAAGTCAGCAAGTTTTTCAGCACATTGATAGCAATCCACCATTGGTTTATTAGTTTGGATTGGTCCTACCCTGTAAGTAAAGGGTACACTTTAAGCTGAGTATATATAACAAAAAAAAAAAAAAAAAACTTAAGCTACTACACATTTAATTTAATTCCCATGTATATTTTACTTTGTAGTATATAATGTGTTTACAACTGGTGCTAATATGCCACTTAAGGTTGGATGAGTTCCTTCCAGTCTATCAATATTTTCAAGGTTTTAGGCAGACAAGATTTTAGGTCGCTTTTCAAACATCTCAGAATATTTTATTTTAAAAGTACCCAGTACAAAGAAAAAAAAAATAGACAAAATGGCAATAAAGAGTGTTTTATAATTTCCTATGACACGTTTAGTTGACCACCTATCAACTGAATTCCAAAATAACGTTATGCAGTATTAGGGACTAGGGAACAGAACTTTTTTATGACTGTCAGTGTATAGAAATTATTCAGCAGGTTATAATGTTACAAAAAAAATATTCCAAGTACTGTCTACTGGTATTGAATTTTATTTCAGAGCTTGTTGCATTCGGTTTACGCAAATGCATTATGTGCAGCCTCAAAACATCAACACAAATCTAATGGCTTTTTGCACACTTGAGTCAAATTGTTGCTACAGTACATGTTGTATTTTACTAATGTGTTTTTGTTTGCTTTATATATATTTTTTTTTTTTTTTTGTTTTTACATACAACTACCTCCACAACTTTTAACGGCAGCAATGTTAAAGTATACTGTACAAAACAAACATTTGAATCATATGGAATCCTCTTAAGAACATCAACATTTTTTGTATAACGAACCATAATTTTTCATTACCGTGGTTTGTTTCACAAAGACTACATTTTGGGTTTTTATATGAAATGTATATTGTAAATTTAAGGGCAGACAAACCTTTATTAGTTTCATAACAGTTGGAAAGTCCACCAACTCTTTGCGTTACAGCCGAAGGTTTCTTCCTGACGTCACCGAGCCATTGCAAGTCTTCAGGGGCCGGTGACTTTCATCGTAAATTTGCCAGCTTGACTGTCCTATGATGAACAAAGCCAGATATTTCAATACTACCGATGAGTTGACTCTGCTATGACCTTGTTGTTTATAGATAAAACTCATGTGAAAGAAGTCATACTTATTTCTTCAAGTCAGTGACTGAATGTGACTATTACATTAGGGGAATAAAGTCAATACATACAAGGAGGACTTTACTGTATGTGTAAAGAGAATTTTGCAGCCAAGACTGCCTTGTATAAATGTGTTTGCACTGAAAAAAAAATAATAAAAAAAATCTAATTCTCGGTCTCTGGTTGCTGTAAAGCCCATCCACATATGGATGCTCTGTTTATATTGTACAGTATTTCATATAAAGAAAAATGCAGTTCATGATATGTCTTCCCTGACGTTGCTGAATTCTAACAGCACATTTGTACCTTGGTTTTTATTGTGTCCGTGTATCATATTGTAAAGGATGTTTTACCTGTCATGCTTAGCATTATAACTTAAAAGGAAAAAACATTAACAGGGATTTTTTTTTTTTGTAAGACTAAATACAAAGGTCCCTTTCTATGTCAATATTGTGTCCCATGTTCTGTAGTGTTCTGTGAAAAATATCCATTTAATTTTTTTTCAGATTGTGTTACTTTCTATAATATTAAATAACATTTTGGATATATATGTTTTAAGCAAACAGACTTTTTGTGCTGCAAAAGACCGTGTTGGAGACGCATTACGTCCAGGGTCTTTGTATATAGAATTACCGAGAGGCATTTTTGCAGTTTTCTTTCCTCCAGTCCACATTTAATGGCCATCATGTTCTTAGGAAAGTCAAAAAGGGAAACCTATGAAAGGATCAGAATACAGTGGAGGATACTACTAATGAGATATGTTGGGCTGGTGGCCCTTATTAGTATTTTACCATTCAGATGTTGTAGTGGGATTTATAGTCAGTGATACATGCTGGGCATTATAAATCTATCTACTCCCTGTTTTACCTCCTAACATGCCATTTGCCAGAGGGAAGTATTTCAGCATAAACCTCCATGATTTGAGATGTAAAGGGACTGAATACCAAGAGCCACAAAGGAAGCTTATGCTAGAAAATGTGGAATGTTGTGTCATAAGTCATTTAGGATCACCCACCTTGCACCATGGCACACTGTGCAGTAATTTTCTCTTTAGCCCACGGAAATCCTATCATGAAAGGGCTAGTTGGTTGTTGTCCCCCCCGGCAAAGGTTTCTTTTCCACCCAATGCAGTATTGACTTACAAAACGTATATAAGCAAGCTGCAAAATGGATAATATGTGTGATGTCTAATTACCAGCAGTCTCATGACTTTTGTCCAGATGTACACATACAGTGCCTTGCGAAGTATTCGGCCCCCTTGAACTTTGCGACCTTTTTCCACATTTCATGCTTCAAACATAAAGATATAAAACTGTAATTTTTTGTGAAGAATCAACAAGTGGGACACAATCATGAAGTGGAACGAAATTTATTGGATATTTCAAACTTTTTTAACAAATAAAAAACTGAAAAATTGGGCGTGCAAAATTATTCAGCCCTCTTAAGTTAATACTTTGTAGCGACACCTTTTGCTGCGATTACAGCTGTAAGTCACTTGGGGTATGTCTCTATCAGTTTTGCACATCGAGAGACTGAAATTTTTGCCCATTCCTCTTTGCAAAACAGCTCAAGCTCAGTGAGGTTGGATGGAGAGCGTTTGTGAACAGAAGTTTTCAGTTCTTTCCACAGATTCTCGATTGGATTCAGGTCTGGACTTTGAATTGGCCATTCTAACACCTGGATATGTTGATTTGTGAACCATTCCATTGTAGATTTTGCTTTGTTTTGGATCATTGTCTTGTTGGAAGACAAATCTCTGTCCCAGTCTCAGGTCTTTTGCAGACTCCATCAGGTTTTCTTCCAGAATGGTCCTGTATTTGGCTCCATCCATCTTCCCATCAATTTTAACCATCTTCCCTGTCTCTGCTGAAGAAAAGCAGGCCCAAACCATGATGCTGCCACCACCATGTTTGACAGTGGGGATGGTGTGTTCAGGGTGATGAGCTGTGTTGCTTTTACGCCAAACATAACGTTTTGCATTGTTGCCAAAAAGTTAGATTTTGGTTTCATCTGACCAGAGCACCTTCTTCCACATGTTTGGTGTGTCTCCCAGGTGGCTTGTGGCAAACTTTAAACTACACTTTTTATGGATATCTTTAAGAAATGTCTTTCTTCTTGCCACTCTTCCATAAAGGCCAGATTTGTGCAGTATACGACTGATTGTTGTCCTATGGACAGAGTCTCCCACCTCAGCTGTAGATCTCTGCAGTTCATCCAGAGTGATCATGGGCCTCTTGGCTGCATCTCTGACCAGTCTTCTCCTTGTATGAGCTGAAAGTTTAGAGGGACGGCCAGGTCTTCGTAGATTTGCAGTGGTCTGATACTCCTTCCATTTCAATATTTTATATAATATAGTGCTCCTTGGGATGTTTAAAGCTTGGGAAATCTTTTTGTATCCAAATCCGGCTTTAAACTTCTCCACAACAGTATTTCGGACCTGCCTGGTGTGTTCCTTGTTCTTCATGATGCTCTCTGCGCTTTAAACGGACCTCTGAGACTATCACAGTGCAGGTGCATTCATACGGAGACTTGATTACACACAGGTGGATTCTATTTATCATCATTAGTCATTTAGGTCAACATTGGATCATTCAGAGATCCTCACTGAACTTCTGGAGAGAGTTTGCTGCACTGAAAGTAAAGGGGCTGAATAATTTTGCACGATTTTAATCGGTGTGGGCTGACACTACTAGCCAACCTCTTTAAAGTGAAATAATGAGCACTTGCTGCTGTTTCTGCGTTGATAAGCCAATGGTAACAGATTACTGCAATAGCCTAAATAAGCAGTTAGATAATTTCTGGGATATTGAAGCAACACAAGCGAAATACGCTATTTAAAGTGTTACTAAAACCAGAACCTGCATTCACAGTACACAGAATATGGAAATGCAATAGTTTTAATAAATATAAGCTGCTAAATACATTTTCTCATCAGCAGTATATAGCAGTCTTGTGACTTCTATCAGCCTTCCTATAAGGCTGCAGGACCCCTGACCCTCTGTCTGGACAGTGCTGATTGGTCCTGTGCTGATCACATGCACTCTCTAAAGAAAAACTCTCTAGCACTACAAACGAAACTGAGCATGTGCAGCTTGTCCCCTAGCATCTGTTCATTCAGCAGATATATTGAGGACAGTGGAAGAAGGGGAGGTACAGAGAAGACTGGATCAAACAGATGTTTTTTTACTCAAATCAGAGGATTAACCCCTTAGGTTCCACGCTGCGTAGAACAAGCATGCTTTACTATATATACAGACAGATTTTACCGTTGTGGGTTTAGTAACACTTTAATTAATTTTTAGTATCCAACAAAAATCCCCCATCCATCCATGCCTCTATGCATTTTTTTTTGCTGAGAAATTACCCCCTTCGCATGTCTGGCTGTGGCCATCTTGAGTAAGGGCAGATGGCTTATGTAGCATTTACTTTCTGGTATACATCTGCTCTTAGATCAGGCATGCAGGCAGGAGGGTATGCTTAGCTTAGAAAACCCCCCCCCTGAAGACTCTTAGGATGTATGTGACATAAATTACTTAAGTCTGGAAACCAGAAAATAACCGAAGAACTGTTAAAAAAAAAAAAAAAGTTTAAAACAAGTACAATTGCTATACTTTACTATCTAATTACTAGGTTTCAGTGCGAATGTCTGAAAGTCAGCTGCGGGCCTTTATAATTCACTGAAGCCAGGTTCCAGGCAAGCCCTGTGAGGTAGGTAGGTCTGTGTTGTATACTCTCTGCCTAAAACATTACTAATCCGACTCAAACTTTCAAGGTATGATTTAATCATGTCTGATTTTGAAGATTGTTTTAGTAAACATGATTGGCTATGAGAAGTCTCTAGAAATTTATAGTAGGTGTGTATGGAAACAGCCCTCCTGCAACAGGTAAGCAAAAGGGGTGCGCTACATCAGTTCATGGATGGATCCTTGATTGTGAGTCTTATAACAGAAAAATGTGCGTAGTTGTTACTAACCACCTTGAAAGGGCTTGTTGAATGGTTATAAACCTAGTCCTGTGGCTAATTTACAGTATGTCAATATAGTCTGTCAGTCTACCATTTACCCAGAATCAGGCACATCCAGAGTTTTGAATTCATTTCTGCATACTTGTTCCAGGTCAATGGATCAAAAAGAAAGAACCAAGAATTTCCAAAAATAATAGTTACAGGATTGCTTTAGCTTTTGGTTTTGACTGCATTGTACATTTAGTAACCTGTCACACCTTTTATCTGTTCGTCAAGAACTCCTTCCATCTTGTAATAATACATAAATACTACATTGGGTAAACATGTCTCCCATCAGCTGACATTATGTAAAAGGCCTAATATAGACACTTTCTGAAGTATGGTTATGACAAGTCCTGCACATACTCAAAATCATGATTACAAGATGGAACCTTACAGTCAAGGTTACACTCAATGTCAGATACACTATAATTCAATATACTATTTGCTAACAGGGTAACTTCTCCCATTCTACAACTCACTCAAAGATTTTAAGATAGACTTCAACATTATCCCCTGGGTACAATTTCCATAAATTGCTCTACACTAGCTGTCAAAGCATAGACCTCTGCCTCTCTGGCAGAGCCTCTATCTGCTGTTGTACAGACAGGTTCACTTGCTGATGTCTCTTTAAGTGGGCTGCAGTCAGCTTTTGCAGCTGTTGGTCAGTTAAGTGGTTTGTCCCTTGCAGTAGCCAAAAAAATTGTTTTTATACAACCATGGGAGTCTATCTCTTTAGGGTGCTACCCACTTTCAAGCACCACCCCAAATTGAAAGGGGGACAGGCTACACTGGTATTGGCAGCGGTAACCACACATGAGACAAGGACATCTAGAAACAGTCCAAGCAGGTTTTTGCTGCACTTTTTTTCAGCATGGCAGAAAACAAACACAGTAAAGCCATAGTATAACACAATATGCTTGTCCAAGCCATTCCAGTGATTGTTAAGGCACTGTGTCTTATGCCTACAACCCAATAATCTGTTTCATTAAATGATGTGCCCAGTGTACAGGTGTTACAACCACTTTAAACTTATTTGAGTACCTGACTAACAGGATACCCCTATTGGGTTTGCCAAAGCAAACAGCTCTTCTATCCTTTTTTTGTTCTGTCAGGAGTCAGCCTTTTCACCCAGTAGCAGGCTCCCACATAGCGAGACAACCAAGGACAGGACAAACGTTCTTTTTCTTTATATCAAAGTAGCTTAGGTGAGAACCTAGATGACACACTGTCCACAATCCTGACAGCCAGTGTCTCAATATATATATATATATATATATATATGCTGTTAATTTTTATATAGAGCGAGTAGAGTGGTGGCCACCACACACTCTACCATGGGTGATGGCTCTAGTGCATATAAAGTAACGGTAAGCATCGGTAAATATGTGCATTTCACTAGAGTTGAGCTAATATTTGAAAGTGTAGTTTATTCAGGTCGACATTTTGCAGCCCACCTTTCTCAAAACAAAAAATTCCTAGTGACAAAGCAAGATTAAAATCCCACCAATGACTTCCACTACCACCCATAACCTGACGTTATGCAGTATGTACCATGAAATCCATACAAGTGCAAGCAAAACACAGTATGGTAAAATTAAAATCATAAGTACCTGCCTACTACAAGTAAACACCATATCAGTGGGGCCCACAAACTGTTAACAATACAAATAAAGGACAATGAGGAAAAACAAAATGGAGGCAGCTTTTAGCCTCCATGGGAAGGCTGAGAGACACACAATAACTTCATAGACAAAAGTGTGACAGGTCACCCAAGATAAGGTGAAATTGCGGAAAGAAAAAAGACAGGCCACCAGTGAGTTAAAAGACAAACAGCCAATTGCCTCTAAGTACAAGCTGAGAACTAATGAAGAATAATATAGTGTAAATGAAAGCAGCAGCAATAGAAAGAAAAAAAAAAAGTTCAAAAGAGCTAGCAATCAGAAGTATACACCAGACACCTCTAGTGGCCAAAAGGAGGAAATGAAATCAGAAACAATACTGTATGTATAGAAACAATATGGAAAGCCATCGTGACAAATGAAAGGACTTAAAAAGTGCAGCTATGGCTTCATTCTGCTTACCATTGAATTCATGGGAAAACAATTGATCTCAGTTTCTCCTGATTTGTCTGAGGAGCTCATATACTCCCCCAATCCTGAAATCTGCTACAGATTCCAAACGGGTAAAAAAACTGGAGAACAATTTTACAAAATTTCAACAAAATGATCATAGGTCAATGATGACTATACTATGGTGGATTGAGTGCTTTGCCTGCCAAGTCTCAACATTTCCTCTTCTGATGCAGAATCAATCATCCGAACAGCCAGTTTAGGCAACTCATCCTCAGATTCAAAAGATTTTGCTAATACATCCAGCCCTTTTAGCATCCTATTTTACAAGGTCCCAAACTACTTATTCCAGCATCAATCAGGCCCTGCTTGAGGAAACGTGGAGAAGGGGCCACCACTTGATGGGGAAGAGGTCACTCGAGAACATAAACCGGTGTGCGAAATTCAACCTTAGCGAACATACCCTCACATCAGCAAAGATGAGCCTACTCAAAAAGGACTATTGTTTGTGCCTACCAATAAATTTGATGTGTTTGCATTCCAGGGTAACTTTATTATTGTTAAACCCAGATTGTTTGATTACTTCACTCAGCTGCTATCATAACTCCAGGATACTGCCACTAACATCCTGGATCCCATGTTTAATTTTTTTTTTTTGTTTAAAGTATTTTATTAGAGTTATGTACATACAATAGATACAACAGAAGTGGAAAAATGTAAAGAAGATAAGAGTCCAAATATAGAGTGGGCAAATGGTATACAAGATATAGAGAGAGTCAATGAGCGATAATGAAAAGTTAATTAGTATAATAAATAATGTAGAAGTGGAAGTAAATGGGGTTGCAATAATAGTAATAGCGTGTCCATGTCCTCCCTATGGGTCACCCCTAATGGGTTCAAGCTGTGACCCAGAAGGAGAACAGGTAATGAGAACCTTCCACAAATAAAGGATCTTCGAAAAAGTTACATATCTTGACTAACAAAAGTATCTCATAGAACATATGAAGAACAGCTTAATATAGCATGGCACATAGTCATCCAATTGTTCAAAATAAACGAGGACTCAAATTTAGTAGAGAAAGTAAATTGTATCGAAAGATTACTAGAAACCAAATAAATCGAGAATATGTTTGTAATAAATCAAAAAAAGAGAGAAGGTACCACATCCCTAGAATGTATACTATTGATTGTGGGAAATATTCCCAAAGTGTATCCAAAGCACAAGCCCAAGGTGTAAGGCATGGGTTTGGATGGAAACAAGAATGTAGACGGAAAAATAGATGAGGAACAAGGAAGAAAGAAACTAGGAAAGAAAAAGGGGGAGGGGAGAGGGAAGGGAAACAAAAATGGGGGAGAGAGAGGGAAGGGAGAAAGGGGAGAAGAAAAAGAGAGGGAGGAGAGGGGGGGAAAAAGGAAGGGAAGAGAGGGGACAAAAATGAAAACTGGGAAAGAAGGAAAGAGAGAAGGGAAACAAGAGAAGTGGGAAAAAAAGTGTTGAGGGCTGATGGGATTTTTTAGGTACCAGATAGAACAAAAAGAAAAAATGTTTATAAAAACTAAAAAAGTTTATTGGTACATATTAAAACCAGTTTATATGATGCAAATCATGATATACATAGAAATACATTAGGTATATATGAGATGAAATATAAAATGAGGCATATAGGCGTAAGGCAACAATGTGTAGTAGATTGGGTCCAATGAGGAGCATCAGACCATTCCCGACATGTTTCGCGGGCACAAAGGGTCCGCTTCTTCAGGGGAGTAGAACACATAGAATATAATATGCCTTGAATAGCCTATTCATGTTTCCTGAGGAAAACACACATATCTCATAAAATAGGGAGATCAGCCAAGATTATAGAATGCAGCTGGAGCTGGAGTCCAGAGACCAGTATTAATCCTGTTTGGAATTATGCCAGATGAACAGGGGTAAGTTGAGATAGCATAGTGATGGTAATTTGAATCAGGCACAGGACAAGCTGTGCCATTAAGAAATGCTCCGTGGGCCAAATGCTTAGCCTAGGCAATGGATCATCTGCAACATGCTGCAATGGCGCTGAACGCCGTCTCCTGAGGAGACGGCGTTCAGCGCCATTGCAGCATGTTGCAGATGATCCATTGCCTAGGCTAAGCATTTGGCCCACGGAGCATTTCTTAATGGCACAGCTTGTCCTGTGCCTGATTCAAATTACCATCACTATGCTATCTCAACTTACCCCTGTTCATCTGGCATAATTCCAAACAGGATTAATACTGGTCTCTGGACTCCAGCTCCAGCTGCATTCTATAATCTTGGCTGATCTCCCTATTTTATGAGATATGTGTGTTTTCCTCAGGAAACATGAATAGGCTATTCAAGGCATATTATATTCTATGTGTTCTACTCCCCTGAAGAAGCGGACCCTTTGTGCCCACGAAACATGTCGGGAATGGTCTGATGCTCCTCATTGGACCCAATCTACTACACATTGTTGCCTTACGCCTATATGCCTCATTTTATATTTCATCTCATATATACCTAATGTATTTCTATGTATATCATGATTTGCATCATATAAACTGGTTTTAATATGTACCAATAAACTTTTTTAGTTTTTATAAACATTTTTTCTTTTTGTTCTATCTGGTACCTAAAAAATCCCATCAGCCCTCAACACTTTTTTTCCCACTTCTCTTGTTTCCCTTCTCTCTTTCCTTCTTTCCCAGTTTTCATTTTTGTCCCCTCTCTTCCCTTCCTTTTTCCCCCCCTCTCCTCCCTCTCTTTTTCTTCTCCCCTTTCTCTCCCCTTTCTCCCTTCCCTCTCTCTCCCCCATTTTTGTTTCCCTTCCCTCTCCCCTCCCCCTTTTTCTTTCCTAGTTTCTTTCTTCCTTGTTCCTCATCTATTTTTCCGTCTACATTCTTGTTTCCATCCAAACCCATGCCCTCACACCTTGGGCTTGTGCTTTGGATACACTTTGGGAATATTTCCCACAATCAATAGAAACCAAATAATAATAAAAATAAACAAATAGAGGGAAGGAGAAGAAAACAGAAGGCAAGAATGCCAGAAAGGAAAAAGAGTGGAAGATATAGAAAAGAAGTGGGAACAATTATTGGGAATAAGGCAAGGCAGAAGGAAACAATATAATAGGACGTGTTGGAATGTTGCCAAGAAAGTAAAACAGCTTAATTGAAGTCTGGGGGAAGCATCTTGGAAATCCAAGGTTTCCAAATAATGTTGAATTTATTCAAAGTGCCATTATCAAGGGCCGACATCTTGGTATGTATCTTCGAAATGTTCACTCGTGGTTAAGTTTCACAAAAGTTTAAGGAAGAGGATTTCCATGCTTTGGCAATAGTCTGTTTGGCGGCTGTTAAGAGTTGCATAAGGAGTTTAAACTGAGTGCGTGTAAGAATGTCTGGTTTTGCATTTAAAAGTGCAGTCGTTGGGTCTGGCAGTAGTGGCATATCAAACAGCTTAGAGGCCAGTCAAAAGACTTCTTCCAAAAAAGAGGAAACAATCGGGCATAGCCACCAGAGTAACCAAGTTAGCAAGAATTTTAACAGGATTGCTAGAATAGAAATTGTCCGCAATCTTAAGTTTGATATGTTTGGAGGGATTGTGAACTCTATTTAGCATGCGTGCCAAAAGGGTATCGAGCTTATTAGATTTAAGATAGAAGTGGTGTCTAGCTCTACGAATTGTTTTGTCAGTCGTTTCAGTAAGAAATAAATCAAATTCAAGCCTAGCGTTATCCAGATCATGTTTCCGGGCAGGTGTGGGGTCACATTGGAATGCAAGATAGCATTTGTTAAAAGTAGATTACAATTTATCGCTAAGGGTTTTACGTTCTTTTTTCAAACGCGACCTCTTAGTACAGGTTTATGTACTTCCCTTAGGGTTAAGGGTGGGGTTTCAGGTAAGGAATTATGAGTTAAATAGTCTGACAAGGCATTAGCTATTTTGGAGCGGTGAGTCGGATTTTTAAGGAATATGTCATTCAAATACCAAGTAGGGTCATGAGCTTTAGGGATTGCGGAAGCAAGAGTGGTGCAAACCGCACTATGATCAGACCAAGGGATGGGGATAATGTTAGAAGAGAGGAGTTCTGGGAGCATACCAATAGAAAGAAAAATATGATCAATACGCAAAAAGGAGTTGTGGGGATGAGAAAAATGTGTGAAATTCTTTTTAGTTGGATTGGATTCTATCCAAGAGTTGGCAAGGCTATATTGAGAAAGTAAACTGGACAAAGATAGTCTTCTCGAAGGGGATGAAGGAGCAGGTGGTGCCTTATCTAGAAAAGGTGAAATGACCTGGTTTGAGTCGTCAGCCAACAGACGTGTACCTATTTTATGGGAGTCTTATTATTTGTAAAAGGTGTGATAGAAAGGGTAAAGGGTTCTTATTGGGAACATAATAAGAGACAATGGTGACGGCAGTGTCTAGAAGGTGCCCAGTTAAGATTAGGTAACGACCTTCAGGATCTTTTATCTCTTTAAGGACTGAAAAAGGTGTATTGCAGCAAAAGGCAAAAGAGAAGGGAGGAAAAAAAGACGGAACAGAAAGGAGAAAAAAACAAAAAGTGATAATAAAAGCATATAGTAAAATAAAGACATATTTAAATTTACAAAGAAAAAAGAAGAAAATAAGAAGAAATTAAGATGTCCGTTAGTGGGAGAACAATGGTTTCCCACTAAGGGAAATGAGGCCAACGTCAGGAGTTCTGTATAAAAAGCAAACTCCTGAGGGTAACCGGTGGGAGCACACGGAGCAACCCTGGCAGAGACAGATAACCGAACCGTGATAAACAATACCAATGATAAGCTATGAGGGCAAAACAAAAGAAAATGCCCAAACTATGCCCATAGACCTTGATATATCACCTCAGGATCCCTAAGAGGGCTTAACAGGTTAACGGGGGGTCTAAGGGCCTATACAAAAAATATTAGTAAAATTGGAGAAAGGATGGTGTGGCATGGGGTTTATTGACCTGGGGTATAACAAATAGCTTGAAAAAATCCCAAAAATGTGGGCTTAAAGAAGTCAAAGCTAGTATCAGCGAATGATGTAAAGCAAAAAGTGTTGCATATTCACTATAAAAAATAGTGGGAAGAAAAAAGGATCCTGCAAACAAAGGGTTACTGAAAAATGACAAGTATGTATGCAAGAAGTTGAATCAAGCAGGAGCACTATCAAAAGGGCGTTGCCACAAGTTAGATTGAAATAACTCCATTGAGTCTGCTGGATCAGGTGTAGGAGAGATGAAGCGGCCGTGCTTGTTTGTGACATCATCGGTGACATCACCGGGAGGCCCCACCCCTAATGACTATATAATAAGCTGCAGAGACCGGAGACCGGCATAATCACTGGTGACAGCGTCGGAGGAGGACCGGAGGAAGAAGAAGACCAGAGGAGGGCAGAAGAGTGGAGGGGAGAAGAGCAGAGAGGACAAGATCAGAAGAGCGGAGAGGAGAAGACCAGAGCGGAGAAGACCGGATGAAGATTTTTAATAAACTTTTCAAAACGTCTCCTGTCGTTATTTACACACACTGCCTTTTATGGGGTGAATGGGTAGGGGTACAGTGTACCCCATACCCATTCACATAGGGAGGGGGTCCGGGATCTGAGGGGCCCCCTTGTTAAAGGGGGCTTCCAGATTCCGATGAGCCCCCTGCCCGCAGACCCCCACAACCACCAGCCAGGGTTGTGGGGATGATGCCCTTGTCCTCATCAACATGGGGGCAAGGTGCTTTGAGGTAGGGGGTGCAGAGCCCCCCCTGCCCCAAAGCACCCACACCCCCCCATGCTGAGGGCGTGTGGCCTGGTATGGTCCGGGGGGGGGGGGGGGCTCGCTCGTCCCCTTTCCTTGCCTGCCGGGCTGCATGCTCGGATAAGGGTCTGGTATGGATTTTGGGGGGGACCCCATGCCGTTTTTTTGGCATGGGGCTACCCTCAAATTCCATACCAGACCCGAAGGGCCTGGTTTGGAACCTGGGGGGGAACCCCACGCCATTTTTTCCCCCTCAAGATTCTCACAGCGCAAGTCGTGCCGCAAGTCGGATCAGGGGAACCATTGATTTTGAATGGAAGAAAAAAACGTATAACGTGGCTTAACGCACGTTAAGCAACGTTATTCAGCCTTTAGCAGCATCAGACATTTTTACAGCTTGACGCTGCAGCTCCAGAACACAGTTCCTGGGGTTTTTTTTGGAGCTGTAAAACGCCTATGCCACTTGGAGCTCCTAAAAGCTCTATGTGTGCATGAGGCCATAGAATAACATGGATGGGCATTCTGCAGCTGCAAAAAAAACGTCTGACGCTTCTAACAGCAGCTCCAAAAACGTCCAGTATGCATGAGGCCTTAAACTGCTGAGAGAGTGACCCAGAAATCTGAGGAGAAATGGAACACTGGGCAGGCCTCACAGGGCGTACAGGCACACCTGCAGCAGCTGGGGTATTAGCTATAGCCGCTGCCATTTTAGCAGGAGAGTGGGACAGTGTCTCTTTAAGGGATTTAGTTTTAATTTTGTGCCGGTTCCCAACTAAAACCATACCGCCGAATTCCTGACTGTATTAGCTACCTTTTAGGGCAAATTGAGTTGAATTTTGCGATCAGTAGTCCTCTGTTTAATGTGGTTATCTTCCTGTCAGGAGCGGAGCTTCAGCCAGACATTACCGCCTCCGCGCATGCACTCCCCTCCCATGTTTCATTTTAAGCAAAAAACTGATCCTTATTGAAAGATGGCTATACCCAAGCTTTTATCTCTATTGATTAACTTGGATTTCTTACCACTGTTTATCCCCACAGCCAAATCATCTACACACTGCCAAAGACCCATAAAAATCCAGAACATCCCCCTAATCAACCTATTCTATCTGACCAGGGCTCTATTCAGCATCTTGGCTACTCTGGATATCAGCAGCCTTTACACAGGGATCCCTCAGACTGATGGGATTCAGATAATGAATGATGTATTGATGACACTACGACAGGAAAAACCTCTTAATTCCTTTGTAATTGATCTGCTTAAGTCGATTTTTAACTCTGGACTACTTTCGTTCTCTCTAAAGATCTCTTTTACAGCAATGGGTTCCAATGTGGCACTACCATTTGCCAATATCTTCATTGATCAATATGAGTGGACTATCCTCTTACATAGGCTGGCACCCTATGTCCTCTTCTATTGCCCCTACATCAATGACCTAAACCTTATCTGGTTGGATAACAAGGATGTCCTTAATCCAATTGAAGAGATTATTAGCATGCCTTCCCCTTTTAAATTAACCCTCACAGGCTCAGACACTGACATCAACTTTCTGTACAACTTCAGATTGAGGGCTGGTGACTAGGTTACCCTGAGTACAAGATTCCACAGTTAGTGGACTGAGAGGATTGGCCATCCACCAGCTCTCCTCTGTGGCATCCTGTATGCACAGATGTAGATGTTGACCCTCAGTGATGCCTGCAGGGAAGGGCATCCTAAATGCATTTTCTTTCTTCTTTTCATTTGGCAGGTGCATAACCAAAGGTTATTGTATCTTATTTCCATTGGTTTCTAGTGACCAGTTCTTGAAAATGTTTAATTTTCCTCCACCTAAAATTATTATTATAAAAGA
The DNA here is from genome assembly GCF_965119305.1 of Pelophylax lessonae. Classification (NCBI taxonomy): domain Eukaryota; kingdom Metazoa; phylum Chordata; class Amphibia; order Anura; family Ranidae; genus Pelophylax; species Pelophylax lessonae. Next base: position 716,576,308 of record NC_138768.1, read on the forward strand.
CATATACACTGAACAACATCTTACATTGTAATGCAGGGTAATTTACCAATATATTATTTGTTTAAAAAAATTCTAATTAGAAAAAAGATTTATGTTCATCCTGTCATTCAATCCATAGGGTTTCCTAGTATTTAGGGTATGTATCCACCACACCTCACGTTTAATCAGAATACGAAGTGTGTCTCCTCCTCTTAAGGGTTTTTTAACATGTTCAACACCAAAAAATGAAAAAGTGTCAAGATTGCCATGGTGAGCCTCTCGGAAATGTTTGACACATTGGAGATGTTTTTAGCCTTTAAATTGGTAGTGTCATTTACATGTTCCGATATCCTCACCCTCAAAGGATGTATAGTGCAGCCTACATACTGTATCCTGCAAGCACTACACTGCACAACATAAACTACTGATTTGGAATGCAATTTATGTATTGTTTGATGGCATATGTTTTTTGGGTTGAAAAGTACATTACTGAAGTGCTTTTCATGTATCTATAACACTGCCTGTAGGTGTTTTGTCCACACGTGTATGATCCTGTAGTGGACAGCCATGTCTGTGATATGCCTGGCTTGCATGAACGAAATAGGCTAGCTGATAGCCTGCTACCCAAAGTAGGAGCTCTTCTGCATGAAAAGTTATATCCATCCTTAATCACACTATATAGATCTTTATCTACATACTGAATAGAAAGATGTTTTCTTATAATAGTGACAATCTTAATATAATCCAAAGAAAAGTAGTGACAAAATTAACTTTGTTACTATTGAAATTACTATGATGTTTGTATTTCTTGATGCTGTTGCTCTGTATCAATTCAGCCTGATTTCTACGGAGGGCTATATTTTAACTTCTAGTTATCATTTCTTTACTGTAGCCCTGTTCAGTAGGTCGGTCTTGAATTGTTACATATTTCTTTAGAAAACCTTCTTGTGTTGAGCAAATCCTCCTTACCCTAAAAAAATCTCCTGTAGGTAAAGACGTAATGGTATGGCTGGGATGGCAGCTACTTGCTAACAAAAGGTTTTAGATGTAGCAGTGGCACTTTCCCGTCCCGTCAAGGTATGGTCTAAATAATCAATTTGTTTTGGGTAATGTAAAAGGTAAATTTCCTAATTTAATGAATTGTTTTTGAAATACACCAAGGGTTCACCTATAGCATCACTCGATCCTGTTCCAAACCATAATCAGGTCATCAATGTAGCGACCATACAAGGCAATGTCCCTAAATGGGTTAAGACGGGTGAATAAAACCAACTCCTCCCACCAGCCCATATAGAGGTCGCCAAGGAAGGGGAAAATTTAGCCCCTATGGACGCACCTTTGCATTGGATGTAATAACATTAATCAAACAAAGAAATTATGTGTCAAAACTGTAAGCACTGCAACAGAAAAGATGATTATTGATAGTCTGATTATTGATAGTCTGTACTGCAAGGTGATGGGGAATGCAGGAATAAAGTGATTTGACATCAATGGTGATCCAGGTACATGTCTGGGAGCATAAGATCTCCTGCATATGGGCTAGTAGATGACCTGTGTCCTTAATGTACCCAGGCAGATGAGCAACCAGAGGTTGTAAAAATTGATCCATCCAATTCCCCAGTCTCTCTATATATTCCCTAGTCGTTCCTATACCAGCAACTATAGTGCGGCCCATCACAGTGTTATCCTGCTTGTGTACTTTGAGAAGATGGACTCTTGCCCAGATGTCTTCTAAACAGTGGCCCAGCACTTTCTGAAATATAACCGCTCCTGAGGAGTGGGGCTCGCCACAGGATATTACTCCAAAAGGAATACCATTGAATATTTGAACCTTAAACCCTTGCCCCTAGAGGCCTCAATGATCAATTAGGATTGCTTTCTGTGATTGGTAGCATGACCTTCTACGCAAAATCAAGCACTATTTATGTTGGGCATGATCCATAGTGGGGTGCATTTTTCATCGACCACACCTGAACCACCCTAATGTTGGGGGGTGTTCTTGACCGATCTGTGCAGATGTGGCTGTGTGCAGTTTAGCAGGGGTACCTAGATCAGGGTTTCTCAACTCCGGTCCTCAGGGCACACTAACAGGCCAGGTTTGCAAGAAAACTGAAATACATCACAGGTGATATCATTTGCTGCGAAGTGATTGCAGTATTCTAGTCTGCATCTCCCCAAGGTAATACTTAAAATATGGCCTGTTAGTGTGCCCTGAGGACCGGAGTTGAGAAACACTGACCTAGATCACAAGCACACTATTTTTTTCACACATCTACATTACTTATATAATAGGCCTCATGAACTAGCAACATACAGTGGGGAAATTTTTTTTTGATCCCCTGCAGATTTTGTAAGTTTGTCCACTTACAAAGAAATGAAGGATCTATAATCGTTATCATAGGTGTATCTTAAATAATAGAGACAGAATATCAACCAAAAATCCAGAAAATACACATAATGCAAATGTTCAAAACTGAGTGCTTGCCAACAAGGTTTTCTCCACCAAGTACTAAGTCATGTTTTGCTTGGGGATCAAATACTTATTTTATTCACTGAACTGTAACTTAAATTTTAGCCTTTGTTTTATGTGTATTTTTTGGGATTTTTGGTTAATATTCTATGTCTATCATTTAAAATACACCTATGATAAAAATTAAAGACCCTTTGTTTCTTTGAAAGTGGGCAAACTTACAAAATCTTCAGGGGATCAAATAATTATTTTCCCCACTGTACATGTTAAAGTACAGGACCTACAGCAACCAGTCAAATGTCAGTTTGCTGTTATCTGACCAGTGAAGGATGAATTCTAAATGTTAACTGCACACCCTGCCCCACTGTACATTGCATTTCTTCACAAAACACGAATATGCAGCCAAGGCACACATACTGTAATCAAATTCCTTTAAATAAACCTCTCTTCATATTTCAATTTACAGGCCAGAAAGGTGTTCTCGGGGCATGTGAAATACAGGACAGCTGTTTTATCTTCAGGCTTTCACATAAATTAAAAAAAGGAACCAGACACTGTTATTCAGTTTTAACACTGCACACATTTTTTGTTTTTAAAATGCAACTTCGAATGACCCATTGCGTAAAATCACCATCTGACATTTCACAATGAATATCTGGCACCTAAATTGTTTTTTTTTTTTTTCTTTTTTTTTTAAATATGACCTAGTTTACAGTAATGGATTTCTCCTGTCTTACTTGTTTGCAGAGATTTTCTTGCCAGCATTTCGGAAACAAAACACGCTATCACTTTGTTAAACTATGAAGAAAGCCGTAGTGTGTGAGTGACTGAGAAAGGACAATATCAGGTATATGTTTATTCATGCTGTGCTTGTGTCAATAGCTAAGGACTGTACACATACTACTATAAATTACTCTTTGTAATACATACCCAAAACATGCAAGGCTAAGGACCATACACATACAATAAATTACTCTTTGTAATTGTAATACATACCCAAAACATACAAAGTAAGCATAATTTTTTTTATAAAATAGGTTCCCAAACAGAGGTGGAGGGTAGAACTCCTTTAATATAGCACACACTTCTGGTTCCAGGGCCTCATGAGCAGGGAGTGAAGGACAGCGGCTCCGGCGTCATCAGCTTATTAAACCATCTAGCCCCCCGCTCGAAGTCTCCCGAGACCCGGCCCTGCATCACCGTCTGGATGGATCGTTTTGTGGTCCACAGCGGGACCGGGAACACCGTGGCACCCAGGCAGGATCTCCCCCCAGTGGACCGTGGCCTCCCAGCCAGATAACATGGCCGTCGCCATGCACGTGGAAGGCGCGGCTTCTCCTCTCCTCTCCCCTGTCCCAGCCTCAGCCCCTAACGACGAGCAATGTCAGAGAGTGGCACAGGCATTGGTTGCCATTGTATCACCCACAATCTTCGAGGCAGTGGAGAGGGCAGTAGCAGTGGGCATCTCACAGCTCCGCAATGAGATAGGGGAACAGGCTAAATGCCTCACAGACTTTGAGCACAGATTATCAGATCTTGAGCCAGTGACAGAAAGTATGCACAAACACAGCAATATCTACTGGAAAAGTTAGATGATTTAGAAAACAGATCGCGCAGGAACAATCTCAGAATCATCGGGCTCCCAGAATCATCGGGCTCCCAGAATCTGTTAATACAGGCATGCTTACAGAGGTCTGTATCACAAGGATCCCACAGGCTCTAGGCATCATTATGGCATGTGTCATAGAAGGTCACTATGTCCTGTTATTGTATGGTACCTAAACTATTCGGACAGACTGGCAATCCCTAAATCTTTAAAAAATGCGAAATCGCTTATACTTGATGGCCAAAAGCTTTTACTATTCGCCGATTACTCTGAAGAAGTCGCCTGTAGACGCAAAGCATTTCAACCATTCTGCAACGCCCTTTGCCATAAAGGCATTAAATTCACGCTGGCCTACCCTGCAATACTTAGATTCACGGACCAATCTGGAGAATCCAAATCCTTTTCCCATTCGGATGAGGCAGCAGGTTACATTCAATCCCACATCCACCTATCCATGGATACGCATCCCCCTGCTGCTACCCCCCTTCCTCCATCTACTAGAGACCTCTGCAACCCTAGAAAGGACTCCCCCAAGAGGGCTTGCCTCTCCAACAAGCCCACATATGATAGACCTCGATAGTCTATGTTACTACTAGTCTTCTTGGGCCTAGCCTCTCTATATACTCGAAGAGATTACCTGTACCTTCTATACCAAGCTATGTTTATTAAGCAGGCCACGTTACCCCACACTACTGTTTAGTACTTTACTTAGGTTTCTAAGTTGTATTCCTTTATGAAGTAACATGTATGTGTTCATGAGTAATGGTGCTTAATGTGTGTTATTTTCTCACAGCCTTACCGGAGTCTACCGGAGTCCTTCTCATGTACTATTACCTCACCATTACCTCACTTGCATTGCTGGTTGGCCTGCCGATTAATATGCCTGCGAACGGACCCAGCTCCTTCACCGGTAACGCTGTCAGATGCGGTGAGTCTCATGTGGAAAAAAGCGAAGCTCTCATATGCTATGATATGTTTTTATTTTTAGTTTTGTTTTGTTGCAGCCTTTGACAATACGTCTGATCTTCTACGCTGGGTTAGTACCACCTTATTAAGCTATTCTGTTACTGTTTACTGCCGAACCTCTGGACGGCATCCATCCCGAGTTACCCTTTAATTGAATACGTTCACTCTCTCATTGCAAGGCCCTATCCCCCGGACCCTCCTTGATTTCAAGGTAGTATCCTGGAATGTCTAGGGGCTAAGGTCTCCCCAAAAACGTATGGCTATCCTCAGACACCTAAAACGTCTCAGAGCTGATATAGCGTTGTTACAAGAAACTCATCTCCCCTCAGCAGATTTGCACCGTAGCTTTTCCTTCGGCCTCACCCAAAGGAAAAGCTGGTGGTTTTCATCCTAGTCCACAAGCGAATCTCATCTGAACTGCTTCCTGTATACTCTGATAACGATGGACGCATCCTTATCCTCAAATTAGCCCTTGATTCTAAAGAAATTGTTCTCTCCAATGTTTATGCCCCCCACACCTCCCACAAAATCATTCTTCCAACTACTAACTGGTTGTTTGGCCCCTTACATTCAACCGGCCCATGTTGGTAGGTTGTGACTTTAATGCAGTGATGGGCCCCATGGAAGATAAATCTTCCCCTAAACCCCCCGCAGTCTCTAATTCGTCCCCTGCACAAACCCCACTCACGTGCTTCACTGAAAGTTTGCAGCTTTCTGATGTTTGGCGTGTCGCAATCCTCATTGGTAAAGAATACACCTTCTATTCGCCCCCACACAGCATGCTCTCCAGAATCGATTACCTTTTCTGCAACTGTCGCCTAACACATTCTTTGCTCACCCCCTGTATCTCAGACCTAGTAATTTCTGATCATGCCCCGATCTCTGTTTTCTTATCTCATTCTAACACCCATTCCTCATCCAAACCCTGGTGGTTCCCCTCATATCTCGCCAATAATTCTGAATTATTGTGCATTCTAAAAGAAACGTGGAACAATTTTTTCACTGATAATGTCACACACTCTAATGACCCAATCTTGCGTGGGAGACGGGAAAAGCTGTCCTTAGGGGCAGAATCATTGCATTTGCTACTTCCTACAAAAAGAAGGCAGATTCTCAATACAAATTTGCAAGCATGGCACTCCCCCTGGCCCAATCTCGTCTCACGCAACAAGACTCACCTACCTATAGGATGCAGTGGAGAGAAGCTAAATCTAACTTTGATCGGTGGGCCTTGACCCACAAACAATTCCAAAAATCTTTAGTAGATCTCAACTACCACAAAGTCCCTATACCCCAACCCATATTGCTTCCTTAAAAGACTCCGCTGGTAACTTGGTCTCCACCCTTAAAGAGATTAACACAATTATGGAACACTTGTATGCCATTCTCTATGGCCCGGATCCAATAGATGTCCCAGAAGCAAATAACTTCCTAGACGAATTGCAACTCCCTAGACTCACTTCAACCCAACTCTTTCAACTAAATGCCCCTATTGAACACTCTGAAGTAAGAAAAGCAATTTCCTCCCTGTCCCTTGGTAAAGCCCCAGGCCCAGATGGATATACCTCAGAATTCTACAAACTAACCTCTGACATGATATCACCTTCTCTAACCGCAATGTATCAATATATCTTGGATGGAGGTAAATACGTGCCTACGGGTTCCCAAGCATATATTAAACTCCTACCCAAGCCAGGTAAAGATACAACCCAACCAGGTTCGTACCGCCGGATCTCACTACTTAACTTGAACTCTAAACTTCTTTCCAAAATCATAGCTGGCAGACTTGCCTCAATAATGCCCTCCCTTCTTCATCCCTCCCAAGTGGGCTTCACCAAAGGCCGCTCTGCCACTGCCAACATCCGTAAGGTCCTGGCTGTATTAAAACAGGCCAAATCTGATCCATCTGGAACCTCAGCCATCATTACACTTGATGCTGAAAAAGCCTTTAATAACATTAGTTTCCAATGGCTTAGATTGGCACTGGAAAAATGTGGTTTCACGGCCCCTTTGTACACCTGATTTCTGCTATGTACGCTTCCCCTTCTGCTAACGTAATCCCTTCCAATGTCATTTCAAACAGAATCCCCCTCCATAAAGACACTCGACAGGGATGTTCCCTTTCTCCCCTCCCTTTCAACCTTGCCATTGAACTCCTCTCAAGCTATCTCACCTACAACTCACCTCTAAGTGGAGTGGTTATTGGCCAGGAGGAAATTAGAACCGCCCTCTTCGCGGACGACATCCTATAGTTCACCTCTAATCCGGCAAAAGACATGTTTCATGTGCAGAGTATCTTCGATAGATTTAGACGGTGCTCAGGGCTTCGCATAAACTACAAAAAGAGTGAAATAATTCCTCTTGGCCAACCCCATACTCTATCTTGGACTGCATCCTCTCCTTTTGCTATAGCCAAATCCCACATAAAATATCTTGGAATCAACATAGGCAAATCCCCTTCCTCCCTATATCACCTCAATTTCAACCCGCTTCTCTCCAAAATCACCAAGGAGCTTGACAGTTGGGTAAATCTCCCTCTTGCCTTACTGAGCAGATGCCACCTCTACAAAATGGTCAGCTTTCCCAAACTCCTTTACCTCCTCCAGACACTCCCTATACTCCTAAAGCACAAAGACATCAAATAAAATCGCTCACTTCTTTCCTCTATAAATCGCTCACTTCTTTCCTCTGGCGAAACAAAAGACCTCGAATCACTCTCTGCAAATTTTTTCTTCCTAAACACATGGGAGGTGCGAACCTCCCCGATATTAGACTATATAATCTCTCAAGTTTATTAGGAGCGGGTATACAGTAGATTGGATCAAGGGGGGCCTCTAGGTATTCCAACTTCACTCTAGAAACTCAAATGGTTGGCCCATGGAAACTTACCGCTCTAATGCACTGTAAAACAACGGCTCTTCGTCCCACCCTGCAATATAACTTGATAATCCGAGACACCCAAGTAGCCTGGAGGGAAATTATAAAAAAGCAAGCAATCAAGTGGAACTCCTAGTGTCAGCGATCACTGGACTTCAACCAAGCAAAGTTCCTTTCCCACTAATCTTTGGCCTTCTGGAATATTCACTCCAGTCCACCTCCAATGGTAATAACAAGTTGCAGACCTCTATAATTTGACGCCACAAGGCTTGGATATCTACATGCTATATGATTGCTAGAAGAATTATCCTCAGGAACTGGACTTCCTCTACCCCCCCCCCCCCCAACCATCCGCGAGGTCAGGATTGATCTAGATGCTCTCCTCAATAGAGAGAAACTTGACTTGACTGTATATAAATCCACGCCTCAACGTTTCCATACGAAATGGAACTTATACATAGACAAATTCCACCCTTCTTATTCTGAATCTCCCACATCTGGCTAATCACCCTCCAAAGACCTTCAGACCCCCCCTTGAAACACCATCCCCCCTTTCTCCCTTAGTGGCCACTGGTGTTTCACTCCTGGTCACTTGTCTTACTACTTGGATGTTCACTTGAATGGATGCTCATGACACTAAGAGAAGCTATGAGACATTATGAGAAATTATGGGTTACCTATCTCTCCCCGTCTTTTCCCGCTGGGGAGTAAGAGAAACTAAACGGTTTTCAATGATGGAACTACCCTCTCCTATTTCTTGTTCTTTTTACCCCTTCTCTTTCTCCTATCTCCCCTCTCTTCCCTATTCCCCCTCCTATACACCCTTCCTGTCCTCCTCCCCCTTCCGTCCCCCCCTTGTTTCCCACCCTTCTTGGTAAACACAGGTCCTACTATCTTGTTCAATATTGTGCCTGTTCTGTTATACTCTCTGGGCCTTCCCCAGTTATGTTACTGTTATTACATCTTTGTAATGTTTTTGTTTTTATTAAATACGCTAATAAAATGTATTTAAAAAAAAAAAAGAAATTATAGCACACACTTAGCCTGCACAGCAGCGATACATGATTTAATAGTAATTTGCATTAATGCTGTATATCTGTCATCCTTTAGAATGGTAATTAAATATTTTTGGGAGCATTATTTTCAGAGCATCATTCACCCATATCCTAGGCAGTGAAATAAAATATTTTTTTCTTGTCTACTACAAGGTGAAGGTTCTGGAACTTATCTTTGTAATTGATTTAAAAGACCCTGTTTAAATCTGGCGATTTGGGATTAGGGGCGGAATCCCCGTGGTTCCAAATCGCACTGCAATCGTGGCAAAACACAACACGCTTGTTTAGGTGCTATTAATTTTTATTGAAATCTGGAATGCGGTGCTGTTTTTCCACGATTGTCAAGTGAAAGAATCACGTGGCAATTGTGGCAAACAGCATTACACAAAGCTTGTTGCCCAAAGAAGCTCCTGCTCCTTTTTTGACGACAAGCTTTGCACAATGAAGATTGCTGCATGATTGGATACAGTTATATCTTCTAGATTTAATAGGAATTTTGTAAATTATGTTGTGCTTTTGTCCACTAATATTGATTTCTAATAGCAGCTCTGACTGCAGATATGCATCACTGGGGAGCTGATGTTTCTGTGCTGACAACGCTCATTACCTGCTCCCAGCACAGAGACTGAGCTGCCAAATACAGCTCTTGGTCCCCACTAACAAGTGGTAACCTGTGGGACTGGCTCCTAATGATGTGATCACTGTGATAGTCAATCACAAGTATCACATGATTGCCAATCTTTTCTGCCCCCCGCATCCCTAGGTGTATAGACCCTATTAAAGGGAAAACAGGGATGGGTGGGAAGGGATAATCATTAGATAAATAGCTCTGTGCAACTCAGCAGCTGCATGGTTGATTTAGGCTATGTTTAGATGTGCGACAAGATTGCTGCATCTCTGAAAAGCAAACTGTGCTCAGATCACTTTTCAGAAGCATTTGGCAGGTGGTGAGGAGGTAATATGTCACCTACTTGAGATATTCCCTCTGTGATAAAAGATATTCATGTTTGATATTGTTTGAAAGCAAATGACATGCTTAGTTATAAAATATCAGTTTTAAGAATGTAACCCTTACCTATGTCGAGATATTAAGAGTGGTATGGCTCTGTCCACAAAGGTACATTTGAAAAGGTGTAAACCACTGGACAGCCCTTTTGCCACTCTGTTGTAATTGGTCAGGGGTGTCCGTCACCGCCCCTTTGATCTCAGAGAAAAAGAAAGGAGCTGATGGAGCTCTCAGTCTCATGTAACATCAAGGAAAGGAACCATTGGAGACCGATCACACATGTTCAGCTTCTGGAATTCTGATAATACCAGGACTTTTTGAATGCAAGTATTTAATTTCTAATTCTTATCTATTCTTCTAAATTGCTGAATTGTGTCTCTATTTCTTTGTAACCCATTTTTATGTAAATATTTTTATTCGCACCAATCTTAACCTTTCTATTTTATAAACCTTATTTTGAAAAGTGTTAATTTTGTCTCTAAACTCTTAAACGCAAACTGACCCAAAGAACCTGCCTCCTGAAAGAGCGCTACTGTTTAGGATAAATCATCTGAACATTCTTGTCTTAGGTGACAGTGTGTGTTACAGATGGTTATTCTAAAGTCATAACTGGTATTTCTAAAATTACGAGCGTCCTCTGGGCTCATTATAACGTAGAGGTGGTGGCAGAGAAAGGGTTAATTGTTAATTAGCCCAGTGACAATCGCTCTGTCTGCTGGCATCTAGATTGTGGTCCGGCAAGCTGGACAATCTGTGTGCCGGGTGCAGCTGAGAGTGGCATTGTTACGCAAGTGACAGCAGGGTGTGAGATTGCTTGGTCTTTGGTCACGAGTTGGATGAGAAGGCCAGGGGTCTGATATCTGCCACCGTCACAGTTCAAACAGCCAGGATTGAAGATGAATGAAACTCCTTCCCTCCACCATAGAAGCCAATCACCAACATCCAAATAAAATGTCCTCTTACAGAAACCCAAGGACCCCCTTGAGGTCAAACAGGCTTTTGGGGACTTTCTCCCTACAAAATCAGTGCTCCAGCCAATTTAAACAGCTAGGGGGACGATGTCTCAGTAAAGATCCCAGAATGGATACCACCGACTCCCAAAAGTAATACTAGGAATAAAAAAGCACTGGCTAGTGTAAAACCCTAAGATAGACCCTTTATTAAAAACGAGTGCTACTCACAAGATATAAATTATAAAAGAACATGCGCATGTCTCCAACAAACATTTCTGGTCAAGAAAGATGGCGTCCGCGTTCACTGCTGGGTAGCGCAATAATGTGGCCAAGCCGCTTCGCTCAAGGTAATGGGGCTGTGCCGCAACTGCTTACCTCTTTTATGGGATTAAAAGGGGTGGCAATCAACTTAGGTACAACTAGAATGTCAGATTTGTCATGTGCTTATTGCCAGCTGCTATAGCCACTAGCAATATTCACAGTGTGTTCTTCTGTATGGGACGACTCCCTGCCGCAACATTTTCAAATCTATCATCCAGTTTAATCCTAACAGAAACTCCTGGAGCCCATTTATAAAGCAGTGTTAGGAAATTCCATAAAACACACATCATTCATTCTTAAAACACAGGGGTGCGCTCAACAAATGTGCATTGCGCTCTGAATGTTTTGGGATTCCAAAGGAAGCACAGCACTATTTAAATGAATAAATTAAGAAAAAAAAAAAAAAGCTAACGGGATTACCTGGTCAGGTGACTTGTCAAAATTGTATTACTATGAATGAAGGAATTGGTCACACACCACCACTGGTGGTGGTGTGCGACCAATTCCTTCATTCATTCTATTTGCGGTGGCGAGCCGAGGTGGACACAGACCTACCTGAGTGCTGTTATCCTTATTCACAAAATTGTGTTACTAGCCTCTCTTCCAATTACAGATTCCTATCTGCAGCATAAGCAGGAGACCTCTTTGAGAAACTGCAGGATTTACACCACTGCCTGTATTTTATAAATTACATAATAAATGCAAATTGCAGATGTGTAGTGTTCATTAAAGCTGAAGTATAGTCTTTTTTTTGGGGGGGATACAGTAACCAGCACAGTTACATGTAATAATGTTTATCCAATCTCCTGCAGGTTACTGTTTCTTATAAAAATCATGCCACCTTCATATACACCAGATATTGCCCTGAGCAACTATCTTCTAATGCTGTACAGCGTAGGCTCAGTTCACACCTATGCGTATTTGGTGCTTTTTGCAGAAACTAACTACAGTTTATTCACCATGGTTTCCTATAGGACACATTCACATCTATGCTTTTTTCAGCGACTGCTTTTTTTGGAAAGGGTCAGGGACTTTTTAAGTGCAAAACTGTGCTTTTTTGGTTCAATAGACCAATGGAGAAGCTGCAGAAAAGCACGTAGTGAGTTATTGCAGGGAATTTACTGCGATTTGCGTTTTACTTTTTGTGTTTTTTTTTAATCTGCCCAACAACAAATTTACCAAAAAAAAAAGCAGAAAAAATTTAAAACGCAAATCGCAGTAAAATCGCAGGAGAAAAACTCAAAATGCACAGCAAAAAGCACTAAAGAAACGACCAAAAGCAAACTGCATTGGTGTGAACTGAGCCTTACATCGGCTAGTGTAAAGTATTGTGCCACTTTCCTGCCCCTTCTCCCCTCTAAGGGAGGCTTCACACTGCCCCGCTGTGCTTTTGCTAAAGTGTTTCTGACCTGCAGATTAGCTACGCTTTTGCATAGACTTCTATGGGGTCCTGCGGTTTTGGTGCAGTTTCAGAAAGCACACCAAAACTTCTGCATGCTGCATCTTTTGTACACTTTCTGAAACCACACCAAAACTGTGGGACCTCAATGAAGTCTATGGGAAAGTGCAGTTAACTCACACAAAATCTGCAGATTAGCTGTATTTTAGCAAAAGCGCAGCAGGGCAATGTGAAGGCACTAAGCCATTCAGAGAACTCAAACAGGGCTGTCTTACCGCATGAGCATGCTGGGCAGTTGCACGGGGGCCCCACTTGCCCAGCGACCTAGCCCCAGCCCAGCATTAGTCCCGACTTCTGTGTGCATCCCGCAGATGGCAAGTGCCTGTCAGCCCTGAGCTGCTTTCAGGCCACTTGGGCTGTGGAGGCGAAGCCCACAACTACAGGAATGCCTGTCCGCCTCCATGGAAACAGGCACACACAGGACAGTCGAGTCTGACTCCCGTCCATTTGTGTGGTCACAGGACCCAGCCGCCGAACCTGGAAGCTGTCATTACCCTGGCACTGCTGTCAGGCTAATCGGGCCATGGAGAGGTGCCCACAGCAGCAGGAGTGCCTGCCTGATTCCAAGGTCTGCCAGGAGACAAGCACACACCAGGACAGCGGCAGCACAAGCTGCAAGGGCAGGGGCACTGCTGTAGAAGCCTAAAGTGGAAGCCAGCATGGCAGAAAGGAAAGAAAGACAGAAAGGGTAAGTACTAACTTTTTTTTATGTGCAGAAATTAATATTGTCTTTTTGTATATTCAAAAAGCCAAAACATCTGCATTTCACTTTCATTTTGTAGACAATTGATGCCCAAATTAATAAGGATATCAGTGCATTTTATTTATTTTTTGCTTTTTTAAAAATGATTTATTCATTTTTTTGCCTTTTTTTTTAAATTATTTATTATTTATTAATTTTTTTTTTTTTAGGCTTTTTAAAAATGATTTCATATTTATTACTTTAATGTTTAAACACTGATTTTGTTGGTGGTACCAAATAAATATAGCCTTATCGATAATTTGCGTTTTTATTCTCGTGGGTGATTGTGTAGGCAGGGCCCCAATGCACTGCATTGCCCGGGGGCCTATAATGCTCTTAAGATGGCACTCACCCCAAACAACTATTCTAAAAACATGTAAATGTTTACTGATATGCAGAATTCTGTACAGTACATTCCGTATTCCACTGTAAAGTACATTGGTAGAGATGAGTGGAGTGATTGAGGCAAAACTAATTTTGCCTCAATCACTCAAAGTGATTATCTCAAAGAAATTGCAGTCCGATACAGAGCCTTCTGGGAGCACAAAAACGTGTGGCTCTGGTTATCGTTACATGAGGGCTGAAGCTCCATAGTCAGGCTCTTGTTCATCTTCTGCAATACCATGAATATATGTGTAGCACCCTCCTAGGCAGGTGCTAGGAAAACCATAAGGGAGGCCCAGTCTGCTTATCAGGGGGGCCTAATTGTTCACCTACGCTGTCATGTGTTTCCAGGTGTGACTGTTGAGTTGGGGAGTCTCCCCACTGTATCCAATGAGGGCTCTCATTGGACAGTGAAGGAAACCAGGCCAATAGCACACAAGGGCTTGTATCTATCCCAGAGGGCAGAATCTGCCGCAGTGCATCCTGGGAGGGTATATAAGTCAGGGGAGCACATGACAGGGGGTCTTTGGCGGGAAGCAGAGTCCCAGGAGGGGGGTGACGGCTGTCTCTCCTTCTGTCAGCCTCAGGAATGGTGTCCTTGGCAGTCGGCCTAGAGGACAGAAGGTTGAGCTGAGCTGCAGAAAGGGATCCAATGTGCAGTGGACCGAGTGGAGCTGCTGGGGCAGAAGTTTCCAGGAAAGCAGTGTTGTGAGTACTGTAAACTGCACAGGGGTCTGCCTAGGGTAGGGAACCACTCCAGAAGGACAGAGGGATCCAGAAGCCAGCTAACCAGGAGGAAGCTTAGAAAGGGGGTGCCTGAGTCTAAGCCCTGAAGAGAAGTGTGTGTGTCAAGAGGGTGCCGGTTCGGGCCCTGAAGTGTTAATCGTTGCAGCAGATGTACAAGTAGCTACCTTAAAGGAAAGTGTTAAGGGAGCTTCTACAAGGACTTTGTGCCACAGGAAAGTGGCATGAGTCAGTTCAGTGCTAACAGACCGCAAGTCAGCGTTCATTAGCGCCAACCGCCGTTGACCGGCATTCAGCCAGCGTCAAGTCAGTGTCAGCAGGCATTTTTCAGTTGTCCCCCCTAATATTGTGCATAGTTGAGCCAGAAGAGTATCCCACTCATCCCTTCTCCCATCCAAGTTCTCAATAAACCAAAAAAACCCAAAGATACTGGACTAATTTTTGTCTCAGTGCTCACACTTGGAGAATATGCCTAATGGTGCTACTGTTGCTAACGGTAACCTTGGCGGACCCATATCCAGCAAAATGACTGGGAATCTTGCTACATATGTATATGGAGCACCTTATTACTAGGATGTCCCTGGAGACTCTATGACTGGAACCAAGAGGAGCTAGATAGTGGAAAGATAATTGCTTTGGTCAGGGCCTGTGCTAGACTATTTTACGCCCTAGGCAAGACCAGCTACTCGCGCCCCCCCAAAAAAAAAAATAAAACAAAAAGTGAAGGGTTTAAAACTTCTCTATGTCATATTCAGTGACCCTGATCTGATGGTTCTTCCATGTAATTCTTTCATACCCAGTGACCCCCATATTCCTCCATGTCACACCCGGGGATCCTGATGTGTCCCCCTATGTCACACCCAGGGACCCTAATGTTTTCCCATGTCACACCCAGGGACCCCTGTGTTCCTCCATGTCGTGCTGTCATACCCAGTGACCCCAATGTTCCTCTATGTCACACCAGGGGCCCCTGATGCTCCTCCATGTCATACCCGGAGACCCTGAGGTTTTTCAATGTCACACCTGGGGACCCTGATGTTCCTCCATGTCACACCTGGGGACCTCAATCCCCCATGGCATACCAAGGGGTCACAATTCCTCATTGCACACCTGGTAACCCCGAACCCCTGTTACACTCGTGACCCCTATCCCCATGTCATACCTTTATGACTCTGAATTCCCATGGCACACCTGGTGACCCCAATTCTCTTTCACACCAGGGATCCTCCATGTCACACCCAGGAACCCTGATCCCCTTTTCTGGGGACACTTACTGGGCAGTATGAAGAGAGGGGCCCACATTCTGCCCTCCTTCACTGTGATCCTGCTAAATTCCTTCTCTCAGGACGCTCTTCTCCTGGACCACAGTGCTCACCACAGGTTCAACTGGCTCCTGGTGGAGGGAGAAGCAGCAGTCAGAGAACTCTGCACATCCTTCATCATCAACCTCCTCAGACCATTCTGGTACCTCGTCGCTTTTGCTCCAGTAAAGGTGCCTCCCTCCAGTGCCGAGCTCCGGCTCAGGTACAGCTCTCCTCCGCTCCCTGCTTAATACTGACCCAGGGAAATGAACAGCTGCCCACCAGCTCAGTGTAGAGAATCACGTCCTGCCCAGGGTTTAGGCCGCTCAGCTCCAGATGAAGGGGATCATTATGCAGGCAGCACTCCGGTGGGCTCCCTCCTGCCTCTTGGGGCCCCCCCAACAATGGTGAAAATACAGGGCCTGGTAGTTCCGCCATTGCCCCAGACACCTGGCATCTTCCTCTGTCCCTTCTTCCTTCCCCACTGCCGCACCTCCCCTCAGGTCCCAAGGATCATTCATGATGGAGACTGATTGCTGACTCGTGGCTGCGCCCTTAAGTGGCAATGCGCCCTAGGCGGCTGCATAGTTTGCCTAGTGGAAGCACCGGCCCTGGCTTTGGTGCATTAGTGACCTACTTATATTAAGTGGTCCACTCCTGCGAGTGAGTGAGAACCCTGCTGGGGGAGTTTGGAGAAACTCAATGTGATCGCCCTAATAGGGTATACAGTTTACCTATTATTAGATGGACTTTTCACAGCACCTTATTGCAGAAGCACTGCTTGATATCTGATGAACATGATGTAATACAGTATTGTTTTATTCACTGCACTTCACAGGATTGTGAGTTTTTTGGTTTAAGCTTGAATTTACTTCAGGATACAGTATGTAACAATATTCTTTTGGGTTGTTTTCAGCACTGCTCAGTATTTTACATTGGTGACAAGAAAAGGATAGTTCAAAAAGGGTTCATAACCTTCAGCAACAATTTAAAGTAAAGCCCATTGCATAAACCACATTCATTTTGTTTTCACCACTGACTCAAATGCATTTGCCAAATGTTGCTCATTCTCATAGTTTTTTTGCAGGGTGTGGTTGTGGGTTCAGTTTCCACCGGGAACACTATTTGTTTGAAGTTTACATATATTTCCTCTGTTTTTGTGAGTTTTCAAAAATGCATAAACACTTGGTAGATAAATTGCCCTGAATTTAAAATGACTGTTCCTCCTTTGGAACCAGAGCCCCTTTCCCCCTTTTCCAAGTTCTCTCTCTTTCTGTTCTGAGTGAACATTTATCTGGTCTGCCCTATAATTTGGTATTATAGCCATCATAGTGAAAACCCTGTTATAGGCTTCTTCCTTTGTTACAAACCAGGAAGAAGAAACCATAGCTCCCAGCTGTCCCTCTTTTGGATTTCCTACTCGGTTGTCCCTCTTTTTGAACTGATGTTTGGACCTAAAGAAATGTACTATTTAACTACAAAAGAGTTTTACTACACTACGTTTTTTTTTTTTATCCAGACTCTTGTACATGTTTTACACTGAAGAGAACTTTTTTAAAGAGTGCAAAATAATGTGATGTGTCTTGTTTTTCTGACTAATCCTTGCAACAGGGACTTTGCAGTTAAGCCTGTGATGAGCTAGTTACCCTGAGCGGTATACATATCATTCTCTATATTATATTATTTGTTATTTTTAAAGGCCCGTATAAAAGAAAATGAGTGATGAAAAAATGGCACCTGTTGGTTTAACCAATTGTTTTTGCCATATAAATTTCTCATGGTCCATATGGTTTGTTCTATGAATGGAGGAGACTGGCATTTCATTTATCTGGCTGTCTGCATTTATAGAGTACTTTTCATTGATAGAAGCTATAGTACAGTTTCTGTGAAGGGAGGAGGGGCAGAAAAGGCGAGTGTAGTGCACCCCCTTAGAAGCCGCAAGTAGAATGGGATCCCCCACTCGGCACAGCCAGGCACACCAAATATTCACAGTCACTCAGAGCCAGAGAATAGTCCATGACTTTGTCTTTTTTTTTTTTTTTTTTTTGTTTTATTGAGGGATTAGAACTTGGATAGGGACTGGAAAATTATGGGATGCCCACTGCACTTCAGAAAAATTCCAGAGACAACTTTTCCAATATACAGTCTATATATACACCTCTGCTTCCTCCAGGACTCACTTGCTTGCTGAATTCCCAGCTGTGTCACTCAGCTGGTTTGTAGCAATGGCCCATTACCGGCAGGGTCTCCCAGCCCCTATACGTTGGAGTGACACAGCTAACACATTTCCAGCACTTCCTCCCATGGCCATTGAGCCGGGACCACCTTTTTAGGCACTGCGAACCCACCCGACTGCAGCTGCCCCTTTCACTAGCCCTCTAGGCTAACTTCTCCACAGTCCTCCAGACTGACACTCTCTCAACAGTCTTCCCAGACTGAACACTCACCAGCCCACCCGGCTGACTTCTCAGGAGATCTCCTGGACATGCTAACCCACTCCTGCTGTCCTCTCCTTGCTCCTGTGATATGATTGCTCCATATGTTGTAGAGGTTCTCTCCAGCACCTGAGCCCCAGGCCCAAAGTTATCCCCCCAGACTAGGGGGTGCCCTCAAGGGCCACTACAGTCTCCTCAGCATCCCATCTTCATCTTCCACCCGACTGCCCCTGCTGGCATGACTCATGCCTATTTATGAGGTGCTTATTCTCTTCCATTTGCTGGGGATTGGTCAGGGAACTCATAAATATGCCAAACAACCCCCCCCCCCCCAATCTCCACCCAATACATCTAAAACCTTTTCCAACGTTCTAGAAAACAGGGGGAGGCACTATAAGAGTTGCCTGCTGAGTTATCCAGCCTCCCTGAGTCACTCAACTCTGACCCAGATTTAATCCAGGCCTGGCTTTTAGCCAAAACAATTTACCTACACTAACAGCTAACTATATACACTAGCACAATAGCTAGATGGTGCTACACGAGCATAGTTTGCACTCTTAAAGAGTGCCTGTGACAGGTCCAGCAGTCATATTTATCTCCACAGCACCAGAAGATTATGGCTGTGGTGGTAAGGGGTGGTGGCAGAAGACTTCAGATTTCCACTTTTCAAGAAAGCAGCCAGCAGAAAAAGGGAATTTTTTAGCTAAACTTTGGATTTAAGCAATATGTTGTTCCATAACCATAAAAAATCCCTAAAGTATTTGGCTTTACTATAAATTTGTAGTAATAAATCTGAGGAAAACACGCTTGTTGTCTACTTCTGACTTTGCCTGGAGCAGTGATTATCAGCCTTTCTAAAATAATGATTCACTCAGCACTTGACTTATTTCTGTGACTTGGCCAAACATAGAACCTAGCCACTATGAAAAATAATGAAGTAATATGCAGTGATTAAAAATAAGTGAAACTTTAATAATGAGACTAGTAAATTAGCTGTGGAAGGTTAGAGATAGTATTTTGTAATACATCCCAGCTATGGCATGTTTAAGACAATCCTAAACTTTCAAAATGAAAATTTTGCGTACAGGAAGGAGTTGATCCACAAGTCACCTTCCAGTTTGACCATTAGACCTCAGACAACACTTCCCCAGATTTAATAAACTCAACAATTTCAGGTACCACACATTCTGGCAATTCCGCTAAAATGGGGACCCAAAAGTGCACATTATAAATGCACCATGCAACCTGCTGATGGAGTCCCTAAATTAGGCCTTGTAAATGATTTTTGGGCTCTCCAAATTGTTAAAATTTATATTAATTCGATGAGCTTCTACTTAAAAACATAATTTTAGGTCCCAAATGATGGGCTTGTTATTATTAATGAGGGCTTACGAAGCTGTTACTTAGCTGGACGTTACTAAGAGTTTCAGAATTCACTGTTATGCGGCACATTTTGCTTTTATATTTTTTTGTGCTTTTAGTGCATGATAAATATTAACCAGTTTTAAAAATCTGCATTTTGGCTAGAGAATTACTTAAAACTCAAGAACATTATATATTTTCTGAAAGCAAAGAACCTGTAAAGAAAAGAAAAGAAGGTTAGTAAAAATGTTTATGTTTGCACAACATTTACTCTACTGTTTATCAAATCTATGTTTTCTGTAAAAACAAGCTAACAATTATTTTAGTGCACACAAATGCAACATAATCAATAAACAATACTTTTTGTACAAAATAACATATGAGGGTGTCTTGAGTAGATATAGACCAAATATGTCAAGCCTCAAAACTGTTTGTGCCCACAAAACAGTATCCAAAATTATCAATAGGCAATGTTTTAAATAAATGACTGTATCTCATGATTTTAGAGTTAACCATAAATTATGGATCTAGAATTATTTTAATCACTGCGATCTTTGTGGTAATATTCAATAGGCGTTGAGCAATAAATTACATGGGAGCCCTATGCACACATTTTTGTTTGCATATGTGTTGTGGAGTGATGGGGAAGCTTTGAACATTTTATAATTATATTTACATATTTTATTATATTTTAATTTCTTTAGCACTTTATTTTTTTACTTTGTCAATGCTATCACGTCAGGAGCCTATCTGCTGTTTTTGTCTCCAAATCTGAATTTAGGCATTCTCCTGAGTGTCCTCCTCCAAGAAGTACCTGACTCTGTTATGAAGGCCACACAAGACAGTCTGTTGGCAATGGAAGAAGAATACAAGTGCCTGAACGTCGAGTTAGAGGTGAAAAAATTCTGAGCTTGTTTGCAAGGTTGAAGAAGTGATGATCCCTTGTTGGTCTGTGTCTTACATTACGCATTATGGCCCTTTCACATGGTAAAAAGTATTTCTGTTTACACATTAAGGCCCTTTCATATGGGCGGACCGCTTGGGTTCGCTTGTTAGTTTTTCAGGCGGACCTGATCAGGCTCTCCAGTCTCTTCTTTTGAGCAGTGGGTGTCAACAGACATGTGTCCATTAAAACCTTGCGACATCCGATTCGATCCTGTCCGCTATAAACAGACAGATGGGGATTCGTTCCCCATCCTTCTAGCCGATCAGAACAGATGGTAGTCGGGTCTAAATGGACAGGTGATCTGTTTCAATCCGACTGCCCATAGAAGAGAGCGGGCTGTGTCTGTGTCTGCTCTGCATAAGCGGAGTGGACACAGACCAGCCATTCGCCTGTTTACAGGGGATCAGCGGACGGAATCCCCAATGAGCTGGAGGACTGCAACGGAAGCCCTCCCAATGTGAAAGGGGCCTAAGAGGAGTATTTATAATAAAGCACTTTTGACATTCTTTTAATTAAGGGGTCATACATTTTTTGGTGAGTTTTCCAACCTGGAGGGGTAAAGGCCCCATACAGTTTTTGCACTGAAGTGTGTTTGAGTGTCATCACTTTGCACTTTATTTACTGGGACTTTATATGGTCCGAATCGCTGATTTAACACAGTGTCAAGAAAGAAAAAAATACTGGTTTTGCACTTTATTTGACCAGTGAACAGCATACATTGATTTGCTGGACTTCGTTGGTTAATAAGTCTTCACTTTTTATTGGAAGGTTTCATATTGACTTAATGCACTTTCTGTAGAAGTGCTGTTACTTTATTTTGTTAATAATTGATGTACCTTAACCTTGGAGTTCAGCTTACATCTCTTTAGAAGTTTTCCTTGGCTTATTGTCTACTATTTGCACAATCATTCTGTTCATTTTGGGGTTGACTTTCCTTTTGCGGCCTTGTCCAGGGAGGTTAGCCAAACTCCCATGGCCCTTAAACTTATTAATAATATTTTCAACTATAGTTACTGGAACATCAAGCTGTTTGGAGATGGTCTAATAGCCTCCCATTTTCTCATAGAACTCTCTCCTTTGCTTTCTTTGGTCCATGTTCAGTATGGTGTGTACTTTTCTCCATTGGAATAGGCTGATTGATTACAGGATTGAAGATGTGTTATGTTAATTACAGAACACAGTTTTTTTGAAATATCACTATTATACACTTATTTATAATCTTTTCAAGGTGTACCAACACATCTATCCAGGCCATTTTAAGATATCCTTTATAATAGTCAATAACTTATCCTCACACTTTTCTGCTTAACTCTATGACACATCAAAGGCACGCAGGTATGCATGAGACAATTGCTTTTATTTCATTACTTTTAATGAGTGATTAGGCATTGTTTCAAAGAACAGTATGTGTACAAACAAATTTATCCAGGGCTATAGATACAAATCTTTAGGTTTACTTTTCTTATTTTTGTAAGCTTCCTGGCCCTCTCTACAAATCGCATACTCACCTGTCCACAATCTGCTAAGATATTAGCTGTGTGACCTCCTGGGCATTGAATACCCTCATGGCAGGATGTTCACTGTTGCTCTCACACATGCAGGCTATGTGGTGCCAAAGAGATGTGGCAGCTTCCAAAAATAACTCAAAAGTGATTGTAAATGCTCAATCGTTTTTAAAATTAAAATAACAAACGTGTTATACTTACCTCCTCTGTGCAATGGTTTTGCACAGAACAGCTCTGATCCTCCTTTTCTCGTTTCCCCTGCTGGCACTCCTGGCTCCTCCCCCTCCACCAAGTGCCCCTATAGCAAGCCTATTTCTCTGAGGGCACTTGTGCATGCTTGCCCCCAGCCCCGCTACAGACACATAGAGCACAGCTTGGCCCCCACCCCCAATCCCTCCTCACTGGCTGTGATTGACAGCAGCAGGAGCCAATGGCTACTGCTGCTGTCTCTAGGCCATTAAGGAGGGAGAGAGTGGAAAGAGCCGCTGGATCGAGATTGGGCTCATTTAAGTATAAGGGGGGGGGGCTGGGAGGGGGAGCTGCATGCAGAATATTTTTTTACCTTAATGTAGAGAATGCATTAATGTAAAAAAATCTTCTGCCTTTAGAACCACTTTAACTGCACTGACAATGCAGTTATACCTTAATTAAGGACTCTAATTTAGCTTATAAATTGTTTGTAGATGGGGATTGGGGGAAGTGGGTAGCTAAATATTACTCATCTGCTTGGCTTCAGTCCTTTGGCTGGTCCTAATGTGATCCTCTTCTAAAAACCTGTAGCCTGCTTAGCATGTCATATTGGTGTCTCTTTCACATCTATAGCTCATGTTCTGCCTCTGAATTGGATTCGTTTGAGGTGGATTGTGGTGGTTCTAGTTACAGTGTCTACTCCCTTTCCTTTGCCCCTCCCCCCCACTTCCTTCTTCCCTTCCTTTCTCCAAAAACCATACTGGATTTCTTAAATTGTTTACTGTTATCTCAGTATTTTCAGTAAAGCCTAGTACACTGACAGCTCTGGTCGGAGCCGCTGTACTAACAAACTGCTGTTAGTACAGATATCTTCCCTGCTGTTCTATTGCGTTCTGACGGGGGGAGGGGGGCCCACCAGAATACTCTGGTCAGCACTCTCTCAGCCATTGGCTGAGATCGCGGATTGGGAGCTGGTCGGCTGCTGGTTTTCCAGCATGCTTGTTCAACAAATGACAGCCGAACATCTGGCTTCTGTCGGACCAACTGCCATTTTTATTGAACAGGCCAATGTTGCCCGATATTCGGCCCAAGTGTACAAGGCTTAAACGTTGGAAATCTGAGTGACTTTCCTTAAAATACATGGGCCTGCTCTTGCCCCTCGATGCCTGGCCTCCAAGGCCCCACTGTATTCTTGTCCCTCGAGGCCCCTGTAAAGTTGCTCAAGCAGTATGTCTGCCCCAGATATATCCTATGTGATTCCAACTCGTCCAATTCCAATATGTGTGATTCCAATGCTAATTAACATCGTAGGTCAGAATGTAAAAAAATACCGAATCCTTTATTTTTCTTCCAAATTAAAAGTTTTTTGACAACTTGTGAAAATAAACAAAATACACATATTTTAGTGCTTCTTTACATCCTGTATCTGTTTAAAATAAAATAACATACAGGAATATGTCAGTGGAAAAAAAGAAGCCCTGGTAATGAGGACATACATGGCGCCTTCACCTCCAGCAATTATCTGCTGTCGTTAAGCCATTGTAGCCGTAGGTTGTTCTTTTTTTATTTCCCTGACATAATAAAATGTTTTGTTGAGGCTGGGAGATATATTTCTAAGATGATTTGCTTCGGCGGTATCACATATATTGACAACCAGAGGGATCTGTGATGTGTTACAAAGCTTTCTGACAGGAAGAGAGGTGAAACAGAGTTGAAATCTAGATGTGTTCTGCTGAGTGAGTTTATCAGAGCAATTAGTGACTGGGAAGTCAGGTAATAAGGCTCCAGGAGTTCATGGAAAGTTTACAAGCTTCAGAAGATTTATCATTTATGATGAGACAATCTGGAATTCTTTCTACTTTGTGTGGCTAGTGTTTCCAGCTGACTGTAGCAGTTATGTTTAATTTAGGCATCTTTATCTAATTTCTTTTGATAAAACTTTGATGAAACGCCGAAAAGCCTCTGCACTAAATGTGAAGTAAATTCTTATAAGGACCTACTTATTCTGACAAGCAGCCAGTCATAGAGGCGAGGTGTCGTAGTAGAACCCATGCACTCCATGCATGGAAGAAACGTCAAAACAAATAAATAGCAGTGTGAAAAATCTGAAGAGGAGCCAGAATAATTTATGAGAATCTGGATACATCAGAGAATGACTTCCTTCTGTTCTACGAAAGAAAAAAAAATACTATATGACTTATTGATTACTCCTGTGGTTGGCAATGTCCTATAAGAGCTACAATCGCTGCTAATGAAACCCCCCACTGAGATATAGATTAATTAGCCTTCTGAGGCTGCCCCAAATACTTGATTTTTTTTGTAACTGAATTTGTTATTTAGTTGGATCACTAAGGTCAGCCTATTATAAAGTTTGAAGATTTTTAAGGAGCAGCTCATTGCTGAGGTGAAAATGGTGAGTGTCAGGATGGTAGAAAGTTCTATCACCATAGACAGTTTCTCAAGTTTGACAAGAGGCACTAATCAGGGAATAAAGTAGGAGGCTTAACGTGACACTAAACTCTAACCTTTAGGATTTTTCTTTTTTTGCCTAACCAGATCACTTTTTGAAACCTTTTATCACAGGAAATAACCAAGCATGTAACAATTGCTCAAAAGCACAAATAATGGCATCAGTTTCTGCATTCCAAAAAAACTCAATGTTTGAAAAATGTAATTTAATTTCTTCTTACTATTTTTAAAGTGTATGTGGGCATGTGGCCTAATTTATGTTTAGTTAGCTTTGGCTGCCCAGGTAGGGTGAAGGGGTTACAGGGTAGCATTTCACCACCTACCCTGCTGTAAGTGTTCGCTGGCATTTTGCTGGGGTCCAGCCTCCCTCCTAGCCAGTGGCGGTTTTAGGCACGGGCGAACAGGGCAGCCGCCGGGGCGGCATTTTTTCATAACACGTGGGGGGCGGCATGCCCGGGCCGCGGACCGTTACCGGTCCGTGGATCAAATGGTACCTGACCGCCCGAGCCCCGTTCGCCCATGCCTAAAACCGCCGCAGCCGAGCCGAGCCGAGGAGCAGAGCATTGCTCCCCCCCGAGCCCGCCCATTGTGTGACAATAGCGAATGAAAATTCGCTATTGTCACACTGATCCTCCTCCTAGTCAATCAGGGAGCGGGTCCTCCCGCTTCCTGATTGGCCGAAAGGCAAACCCCACGCCATTGGCCGAGGAGGAGGCGCCGCGGGAGGACTGAAGAGACGTGAAGAGAAGTGACTGTGAGGTAAGTGCACGGACGGGTCGGGGGGAACGCTGGCGCTCTGCATTGAAAAGTGGCACTCTGGTATGCCATCTCTACATTGAAAGGGGGCAATGCTGTGGCACTCTGCATTAAAGGGGGCAATGCTGTGGCACTCTGCATTAAAGGGGGCATTGCTGTGGCGTTCTGCATTAAAGGGGACATTGCTGTGGCACTCTGCATTAAAGGGGGCATTGCTGTGGCGCTCTGCATTAAAGGGGGCATTGCTGTGGCACTCTGCATTAAAGGGGGCAATGCTGTGGCACTCTGCATTTATTGGGGGCAACAATGCTGTGGCACTCTGCATTTATTGGGGGCAACAATGCTGTGGGACTCTATATTTATTGGGGGCAACAATGCTGTGGCACTCTGCATTTATTGGGGGCAACAATGCTGTGGCACTCTGCATTTATTGGGGGCAACAATGCTGTGGCACTCTGCATTTATTGGGGGCAACAATGCTGTGGCACTCTGCATTTATTGGGGGCAATGCCGTGGCACTCTGCATTTATTGTTATGTTGTCATGCTATTTTTTTTTTTGGGGGGGGGGGCGCCGGGAGGGAGTCTAGCCCGGGGAGCAATTTAATGTAGAACCGCCACTGCTCCTAGCACTGGATGCTGACTCAATGGGACATCCCAAGGACACGGACCTCTCCGTTAGGCGTGGTACCTAGTTAAGTGACAGGTCCTCCAGTAGTGAGGGGGTCGGTGTACTGATTCCCTCCCTAGCTGCCTGTCTCCTTCAGTCACCGGGCGCAGATTAGCATTATGAAGATCTAAGGTCTAGTCACTAGGTAAGGGAAAGAAAAGGGTTAATGAGCATGCATGGCGCCTGCTATGTGCTCCGCGGGACTCCATTCTGTTACTGCGAGTTAGGTAACAGAGGTACATTGGACTGGTGGAGTGGGCAATGGCTCTGCATGTCCCTCTGAATGCATCCCATATATCAGCAGGGCTGCTGTTGGAGTTCATGAGGCCCTGTACAGCCTACGTGAGACGTTTGTTCTTGAGGGGCACTATTAACATGCACCTGTCATTCCAGCTGCAAGAATCTACTGATTCTTTTCATTGGAATCTAGTGAATGCAGCTAAACATTACACTCAGGCGTTAAAGAGCTGGATTATTAAGTACAATGTAAATCATGATGTCAAGTGCTTTCACACTGCCCACTGCAGTTTCCCCACAGTGCGGTTGTAGTTCAGTGTAACTGCGGATTTAGTGTGGGCTACCTGCGCTTTCCCATAGACTTCAATTAGATCAGGTGTTTTTGGTGCGTATTCTGAAAGGGCACCAAAAGTCCTGCATGCTGTACCTTTGTTACGCTTTCAGAAAACACACAAAAAAAACCCCAATATAATAGAAGTCTATGGGAAAGCACAGGTAACCCACACAAAATCCACAGGTACACTGCACTGCACATGCACTGTGGGGAAATTACAGCAGGGCAGTGTGAAAGGCTCAAAGCCTTACTTTGGGAAACTTGAAATTATCCCTTGCAGTTGGGTTACACTTCAATTTGAGCATGAATTGTTTGCTTAGCCTAGAGAAGAGTAAAAGTGATTTGTCTTACCTGATCTATTGCTGCCCCACACTTTGCTGGTGCAATGTCCCTTGGTGTCATCAAGTCCAATTCAGGGCTATAGACTTTGGGGAGAAGATGCTGCAGTGACAGGTCTAGCAGTGCAGAGGAATGGAGGATCGGGTACATAAATCTACTTTAAGACATCCCCTAGACCGAAATGAGCAAATTACCCTTACAGTGTGGAGCAAGCCCCACTGCAAGGGATCAATTTTGGGGGTTTTCAGAGTTGGGCTTTAAAATCACACTTTAGATTTCTCAGGTGTTATTTATAAAATCAAATTCTTACATCGCCCAAAGGTGATCTGTAGAAGTAACTCTGATAATATAAAAAAAGAAAACCAAATTAAAAATGATGCAAATGAGGAATTGATATGTGTTGAAACCTGGAGGGCCCAGCTGGCACATAGCCCAGCCCAGCCAGTGCTGTTCCTCCAGCAGGGGGTGCTAAAGAGACACTGGATTGTAAAAGAATGCAGAAGAACGGACACAATATTATGGAGTCCAGCAATTCTAGATAAGCCACATTATCCTGGTGCAGACCAGTGCCAGACTAAGCCACACAGATCCCCACTGAGCAGAATGTGGAGAGAAATATGCCTACTTCAACATGAGCCCGATTGTTATGCAGATAATGAAGAAGCCAATCTCCTGCTCCATTGAGCCTGACTCGCCCCTCCTCCCCAG
This sequence comes from Pelophylax lessonae, assembly GCF_965119305.1. Lineage (NCBI taxonomy): Eukaryota > Metazoa > Chordata > Amphibia > Anura > Ranidae > Pelophylax > Pelophylax lessonae. Next base: position 716,604,119 of record NC_138768.1, read on the forward strand.
GAGAGCCCCGTCCTTTCCAGGACTGCTCTGCCCACTTCACCTGCCACTGTCCACCCTCTCTTACAGCTGGACCCGCCGGTAACACTGCTGGATTTGTTCTCATAGTCCTGTCAGTCTTGGTTAGTGGATGCCACAGGGTGCCCTCTCCTAAATCACAAAAGCAATGTGCCTGGAGATACTGCCTTCCCTCTCCTCACAGTAGTGATATCACTTCACCAGGGACTGAGGCTGCTGGCCAGGACTTTCATTTTAGTATCGGCAATTGTGGTTTTTGTTATTCCTCCTTATGCGCCTATAAAAAAAAAAGTTCCTTCTCCGCTTCAGCGTTCTGGGCTCCTCTGATAAACTGAAGGGGCCCAGGGTAAAGTAATAAATCTATTTAACCATCTGGGAGCTGCAGGGGAAGCATATATAAACTGCATGGTCTGCCTTCATATGCAATGAGAGTTAAAACTGCTGGGCCCCACTGTCAAATTGATGAGTCCGGGCCCCCTACAGGAAGATCGGTGGTACCCCCTTATTAGCGGCCCTGCATATCAGTACAAGTGTATAGTGGCTTGGGACAGAAGAAGGAACTCCGTACGTCATTGCTGCACACAAGTGGCTCATCGCTGAGTCTGCCTCCTTAATATTTAAACTTTCACATGACTGCAGACTCTTCCTGGTCCTGGGCATTGGTGAGAACACCTTCAGGTAAGGTGTTACCCCACATGCATGGGCACAGCCAGACCCCGCCCATAGGTAGATGAACAGAGGTAAGCTGAGTCTATGCAGTCCTGCCTCATAGGCAAGACAATGCTGGTTTAAAATACAGTGGGGGAAATTTTCTTAATACTGGAGCAGTGAGAATCTGCAGCATGGTTACCAATCAGATCCTAGCTTCACTTTGTTCAGGTAAGCCCTGAAAATAAAAGCAAGAAGCTGATTGGTTGCTGTGCACAGCTGCTCCAGATTGTAGCAGGTCCCATCTTAGTAAATTATATCAGTGTATAGTGGATATGCAGGGATCAGAGGTAAGATTGTTCAGTTCCAAATCATCTGGATGACTTGGGAAATCAGGCTGTTAGGACATGTGAATGACTGGGTTTAGGGGGTAAAGAATCAACAGCTGCACTTCAAGGTATCAGGTAATAAAGATTTAAAGTGGTAGTAAACTTTCAACAACGAAAAAATAAAAAATGTCCTCCTGCAAGGTAATATCATAATGTGCTAGTATGCATCACATACTAGCAAGTTATTGAAGACTTACCTTAAAACAAAGGCCTCCAGCAGCGCACTGTCACCGATGACAGGGCTTCCATCTTCACCTGGTCTTCCTTCTGGGTTTGCGGGCTCCGAGTCACATCCACGGCTCAGAGCTCTGATGGAACGGCATGGAGTATGCAATCCCTTCAGAGCGAATGCGCTGCTGATGTCACCTTCTGCAGAAACAGTGAATATCCAACCTAATAATGCATGTTTAGGAGATATTCCTTGTACCTACAGGTAAGTTTTATTATAAGCTTACCTGTAGGTACAAGTGTAAAAGTGTAATGTTCCACACGCACCAATAGGAAAACCCTTTAGAATCCAACTGCCATTTCCAAGGCATGGCTTTTTTTTTGCCGCCCACAGCTTTTGCCCTTAGGCTCAAGAGCCGTCTTGGTAAGGGTGACAGATACTTTTACATGTTTAATGTACTATTTAAGTGTTCTTGCATGGCAAAACCACTTACTTACTGTTATCTCACATATACAGTGGGTACGGAAAGTATTCAGACCCCCTTAAATTTTTCACTCTTTGTTATATTGCAGCCATTTGCTAAAATCATTTAAGTTCATTCTTCTTCCTCATGAATGTACACATAGCACCCCATACTGACAGAAAAACACAGAATTGTTGACATTGTTGCAGATTTATTAAAAAAGAAAAACTGAAATATCACATGGTCCTAAGTATTCAGACCCTTTGCTCAGTATTTAGTAGAAGCCCCCTTTTGATCTAATACAGCCAGGAGTCTTTTTGGGAAAGATGCAACAAGTCTTTCACACCTGGATTTGGGGATCCTCTGCCATTCCTCCTTGCAGATCCTCTCCAGTTCTGTCAGGTTGGATGGTAAACGTTGGTGGACAGCCATTTTTAGGTCTCTCCAGAGATGCTCAATTGGGTTTAAGTCAGGGCTCTGGCTGGGCCATTCAAGAACAGTCACGGAGTTGTTGTGAAGCCACTCCTTCGTTATTTTAGCTGTGTGCTTAGGGTCATTGTCTTGTTGGAAGGTAAACCTTTGGCCCAGTCTGAGGTCCAGAGCACTCTGGAGAAGGTTTTTGTCCAGGATATCCCTGTACTTGGCCGCATTCATCTTTCCCTCGATTGCAACCAGTCGTCCTGTCCCTGCAGCTGAAAAACACCCCCACAGCATGATGCTGCCACCACCATGCTTCACTGTTGGGACTGTATTGGACAGGTGATGAGCAGTGCCTGGTTTTCTCCACACATACCGCTTAGAATTAAGGCCAAAAAGTTCTATTTTGGTCTCATCAGACCAGAGAATCTTATTTCTCACCATCTTGGAGTCCTTCAGGTGTTTTTTAGCAAACTCCATGCGGGCTTTCATGTGTCTTACACTGAGGAGAGGCTTCCGTCGGGCCACTCTGCCATAAAGCCCTGGCTGGTGGAGGGCTGCAGTGATGGTTGACTTTCTACAACTTTCTCCCATCTCCTGACTGCATCTCTGGAGCTCAGCCACAGTGATCTTTGGGTTCTTCTTTACCTCTCTCACCAAGGCTCTTCTCCCCCGATAGCTCAGTTTGGCCGGACGGCCAGCTCTAGGAAGGGTTCTGGTCGTCCCAAACGTCTTTCATTTGAGGATTATGGAGGCCACTGTGCTCTTAGGAACCTTAAGTGCAGCAGAAATCTTTTTGTAACCTTGGCCAGATCTGTGCCTTGCCACAATTCTGTCTCTGAGCTCTTCAGGCAGTTCCTTTGACCTCATGATTCTCATTTGCTCTGACATGCATTGTGATCTGGAAGGTCTTATATAGACAGGTGTGTGGCTTTCCTAATGAAGTCCAATCAGTATAATCAAACACAGCTGGACTCAAATGAAGGTGTAGAACCATCTCAAGGATGATCAGAAGAAATGGAAAGCACCTGAGTTAAATATATGAGTGTCACAGCAAAGGGTCTGAATACTTAGGACCATGTGATATTTCAATTTTTCTTTTTTAATAAATCTGCAACAATGTCAACAATTCTGTGTTTTTCTGTCAGTATGGGGTGCTATGTGTACATTCATGAGGAAGAAGAATGAACTTAAATGATTTTAGCAAATGGCTGCAATATAACAAAGAGTGAAAAATTTAAGGGGGTCTGAATACTTTCCGTACCCACTGTATATTCTTATTATTATAGCCAAATTTACCACCCTTACTCCTCCCACAGTTTTTACACTACATAGACAGTAATATGTCAAAACGTGCGGATTGTTCCCGATTGGTGTGCTATTACTTTGTGGAATGTTTTGCTGAATGGTTCACGAAATATCTGCGTTTTTGTGGTGAAATTGGTCCCATAGGAATGAATAGCGGAATGTTCAAAACTAGAGTGGGAGCTGACAAAAGCTAGAGTGGGAGCTGAAAAATCAGGACATGATTTCTAAACTGCCACCACTCCCTCATTTTCAAGCCCACCTACACAAATCTTATATCAAAACCCTCTTCTTTCCCTGCTGCCACTAAAAACAGCTAAGCCATAGTCCTGATAGTTTTCACAATATGACGATTTGTTTGCAACTCTCGCCGCCCATTGCCATTCATTGAAACTCCACTCTAGCCACCTCAAATTTAAAGGGCAATTTCTAAACTGCGACTGTGCCTTCATCTTTAATATTTCAGAGACATACTATGCATCAAAATGTAGGTCTGGGTCTTGTGATTCACACAATATAAAGCTCTTTGCTGTAGGATTTAAAATTGGTAAACTACAACCATTTGAAGATGGCAAACGTCAGTGAAGTGAGCAAGCTGGAGCGGTTTGTTTTTAACCACTTTAAGACCGGAAAGAGGTGCCCCCTTAATGACCAGGCCCTATTTTGCGATTCTGCACTGCATTACTTTAACGGACAATTGCGCAGTCGTGCAACGCTGTACCCAAATAAAATTGACGTTCTTTTTTCCCCACAAATAGAGCTTTCTTTTGGGGGTATTTGATTGCCTGATTTTCATTTTCTGCGCTATAAACAAAATAAGAGCGACAATTTTGAAAAACAAACAATATTTTTCACATTCTGCTATATGACATTCTCAAAAACATTTTAGGCCAATTTGTTTTCTGCTACATATTTTTGGTAAAAAAGCTGCCACCAGGGGACCAACGTACCGATACGTAGTTTTGCCTTTAGGAGCCACTCTGCCGACCTACATATACAGTAAGCGGTCGGCAAGTGCCCTTACTGTACAGTGAGTTGCCATAGGAACCCAGGTGTGTAAGCAGCCAGCAGAGTGACAAAAGCGAAAGTGTGAGCTGAAAAATCAGGACATGATTTCTAAACTGCCACCACTCCCTCATTTTCACCTACACAAATCTTATATCAAAACTTTCAGCTATCCCTGCTGCCAATAAAAATGTCCACGGCTAAGCCATAGTCCTGAATTTGGGGTGCAGAAAAATGCAGCATGCTCTACTTTTTTTTTAACTGTGCTGAACTGCACTGCAATGATGTGAACTACAGTGCACCTGGAAAGTTTTAACAGCACTTCTCATTTTCCACATGTTATGTTACAGCCTTATTCCAAAATGGATTAAATGTATTATTTTCCTCAAAATTCTATGAACAATACCCCACAATGACAACTTGTAAGAAGTTTGTTTGAAATCTTTACAAATTTATTAAAAATAAAAAAATGAAAAAATCCCATGTACATAAATATTCACAGCTTTTGCCATGACACTCAAAATTGAGCTCAGGTGCATCAAGCCATGATGTCCAACAAATTGTCTGTAGACCTTCAGACCATGGGCATCCCCAGGTGGGGGCAGGGGGCGGGGGGCGATTGCCTGGAACCTCAACTTCCTTTTTTCAAGTGGTTGTTAAGCCACTTTATACCATCCTATCTGGTCTATTTAAAAATCCTGTGTGTCTGTGTGTCTGTGTATCTGTTTTAAAAAAATAAGGTGTTCTTTACCAGTTTTCAGAGGGCCGAGCGCCTCTCACGTGACTCATGGGCTCTCTCCCCGTCTGACAGTTGCTTTCAGCAGGCGGGGCTGAGGATTCCTTATTGATGTCAATCGGGAGGGGAGGAGGAGGGGAGGGGGGAGAGGAGGAGAGAGTCAGCGGGTCACGTGAGGGGCAAATGGCTTTCTGAAAACTTGTAAAGAATGGCTTATTTTTATAAAACACACGGGCAAACAGAATTATTAAACAGACTGTAGACAGAATATGAAACTTTAAATGAAACTACAGCAGCAAGAGGGGAGGGGAGTGGGCACTGACACAGGAGCAGACAGGCAGGGAGAGAGGGGGAAGAGAGGACAGAGGTGGACAGGAGGGCTGCGGATGACGGAGGCACGTAAACTGACCACAGTGTCAGGGCTCAGCAGCCATACTATACCGTGGTCAGTTTACAGAGGGGAGGAAATAGCCAGGCAGGATCAGCCAGCTATTTTAGGTGATAGAAGGGGCCAAATTACACAGCAAAAGCACTGTGCTTTATATCATGCTTTAAGGAAATAGGATCAATATTTGTTTTTTAGGTTAACAAATGCTTTAAAAATAAATGCTGCTCAAAATAAATATAATGACTAAGCCCCTCCCCTTCACGACATTGTTGAAAATGGGCGGAGCATGGGTAACCTTAAAATGATGCCCCCCCCTGAAAAAAGTTCTTCGGACGCCCATGCTCCAGACAGGATTGTATGGAGGCACAGATCTTGGGAAGAATAAAGAAAAAAATCTGCAACATTTAAGGTCTTAATGAGCACAATGGCCTCCACCATTTATTAATGGAAGAAGTTTGGAACCACCAGGACTCTTCCTAGTGCGGGCAGCCTGGCCAAACTGAGCAATCGGGGGAGAAGGGTCTTAGTCAGGGAACCCGATGGTCACTCTGACAGAGCTCCAGCATTTCTCTGTGGAGAGAGGAGAACCTTCCAGAGGAACAAGCATCTCTGCAGCACTCCACCAATCAGGCCTGTATGGTATAGTGGCCAGAAAGAAGCCACTCCTCAGTAAAAAGGCATATCACAGCCCACCTGGAGTTTGCCAAAAGGCACCTAAAGGACTGTCAGACCATGAGAAATAAACGTCTCTGGTCTGATGAAAGACTGAGCTCAGACTGGAGCCAAGGTTCATCTTCCAACAGGACAACGACCCTAAAAAAAAGGTTTTAATAAATAAATGGTTTGTATAACAGTGATAAAACATTAATATGATGAGAACACAAATTAGCATGACCACCAGTATTTTCATAGGTATGCAATCGCTAAAGTTTTAAATGACCTTGTGTGCGCTTACATGAGCTTGCACAGCGAATACAAATGTTATCCAGATCACCGACCTTATTGTTGCAACTTCAGCTTCTTTCAGACTGGCATAGAGACCCACCCTAAATGCAGGCTCCCTTCATTTTTGTGCCTGCATCAGCCCCAGGCTGTGTGTGGGCAGCCTACAGAGGTGGATGCAGGCACAGCAGCTGTACAGACACAGCTGCATGTAGTCACATGTGTGGGCAGCCTACAGAGGTGGATGCAGGCACAGCAGCTGTACAAACACAGCTGCATGTAGTCACATGTTAAAACTTGAAATACGGACAGAAACAGGTGCACATATCTGAACGCAGACGGGAAGCCTGCATAAATCCCTTAGGAGGGAATAATGACACTATTATTTTTTTTCCCCTTTTTTTAAATTTCTCTTTTTTTTCCTTTTATGTTTAATCTTTTTTATTGGTTTTGCAGTCATAATAAAGCATATTGACAAAAATGATAAAATGTCAGTAAAATATAATCAGTTCAAAGAAGTCTGGTCATAGCAATGCTCACATCTGTGGGTAATGCATAGAAAGAATAAACGTGTCAAGAATAAACATGCCATATACAGAAAATATCCCCCGTTTCCATAATACACTGAAGATCAAACAAGAAACAAAAACATGGATCTTAATAGTAGAAAGGAGAACAGAAACCTACTATAGCTATGTATTAGGGGAGTGGTGTCAACACTTATAATCATATAGAAAGAGCACCACTGAAACTAAGTATTTTGGCAGAATCACAAAATTAGTATATCTAGGAGCAGCAAAAAAAAAAATAAAAAAATGGGGGAGAAAGGGGGGGGGGAGTGATTGATGATAAAGGTAAAAGTAAGGTGAGAAAAAGTGAGGCCATGAGTATCTATATTGACATCAGAAGATGACAAAGGCTGATGAGAGGATCCCGGGACAACCCAACAAGCTAGAGCAAGGTAGAGGTAAATGTATCAAAGGTGAATGAATACCAAAAATTATTCCAGACAGTCCAAGTCAGATTATGAGAATCAGATTTATCTTCATCCCATGCTACCATATTCTCCAAGTATTCAATTTGATTAATTTCACAAGCCCAAGCAGCTAAGGTTGGTGGGTCTAGCAATAACAGAATGAGCTGCAGTCAAGAAAAATCTAATCAGACTCCTTTTGGTCTGTTTATAGGAGCCCTGCACTAAGGATAAGACTGAGAGTTAGGGTTGGTTAGGGAAGGTATCACCCTCCAGGTCAGCAAACAATTGCAAAATCTTTTCCCAAAAAGGGGCAAGATGTGGGGAAGTGCCCCAGATATGGGTCATAGAGCCAGGAGGCTGCAAACAGCACCAACACAGGTCAGGGATGGTAGGGTCAATTTTATGAAGAATTGAGGGGCAGCAATACCACCTGGAGAGTATACGATAATTGTGTTCTTGGGTAATAGAAGATGCTGAAAGCTTAAAAGAAAGTGCAAATATTTTAGGCCACTCTAATTCATCTGCTGGTATATTTAATTCCTGCTCCATTTGGATTGATATAAGGGTGGGTTTGGATAGGACTCCCAAAATAGAATTTGATAGCAGAGAAAGCGGGTGGTCAGGTCTGGAGGACTGGGAGATCAATGACTCAAACTCCATAGTTGGTCTAGTCAAGGCATCAAATGAGGGGTATTGTTTAAGGAAATGTTGTAACTGCCGGCCACCAAGCGCTCTGTGGATTGTGACAATCAGGTAGGATTTAAGACAGCGGGCCAATGTTCCACCACATAGGACACGGCATAATAGAGGGTTATCATTTTTCTGCCAAGAAAGAACTGTAGATCAAGACAAGGTTGGGGCAAAAGAAGCAATGCCAAACAAAGGGGTTAAGGGGCTCGGTCTCGATGAGAGCAGCCCCCTATGTAAGTACTGGTCCCATGTATGCAAGTTATTAAAAGGTCCCTGTAAAAGGTCCCTCATAGGTCTATGACTAGGTACCGTCCATAGTAAAGAAGTGATGTCAGGGGAGAGTAGGGCATCCTCAATTTGAGTCCACAATTTAGACGATCTACTATAGTGCCAGTCCAGAATGCAAAGTAGGGTCGCCGCCTGAGAAAAAAAGGAAATGTGAGGCAAAGCCACCCCTCCTCAACACTTGGGTAAAGAGAGGGTAAACTGGCTAATCCTCGGTTTTTTATTATGTAAGAACGAATGGTTTTGTGAATAAAGCGAAAGAACACTGGGGGTGGAGGAGAGAGATGGCTTGGCTCAAGATATCCATTTTGATTACGTTTATACGGCCAAACCATGAGATGTGGGGTTTATCACAAGTAGTAAGACAATCATGAATGCTGCGTACCAGAGGGGTATAGTTGAGGTCTGTCAGGGCAGATAGATCATATGGAATTTGAACACCCAGATATTTTATGGCTTTGTGTTGCATTTTAATTTAAAGTTACTTTGAAGTCTACAACAGAGTGGGTTAAGGAGATATTCAGAGCCTCAGTCTTATCATAAATAACTTTAAACTTGCTAACCACACCAAACTCCTGAAATGCGCTTATTATAGAGGGGATAGAAATGGGGGTGGGGGGCTAGTTACGTATAACAGAAGGTCGTCTGCATAGAGTGATAGTTCGTAGTGGCTTTGAAATATTGAGAGACCCTTAATGTTAGGGTCTTGTCATAAGGCAACAGCAAGGTGTTCTATGGACAAAACGTGGAGTAGAGGGGAAAGATGGCACGCCTGTCGAGTGCCATTGTGGATCCAAATAGGATCCGAGAGGAGGCTATTGGATCGAACTCTCGCAGACGGGTGTCCATAAAGGGCTAATATTTCATGAAGCAGGTTTGGGCCAAGGCCTATCTGTAGTAGGGTATGTTCAAGAAATGTCCAGTTAAACCGATCGAATGCCTTTTTGGCATCCACTGAAAGTAGACATGCAGGGAGATCGCATCTTTGGGCATATTCCATGAGAAGTATCGTCTTAAAGGTGTCATCCTGGGCTTCCCATTCAGGGAGAAAGCCCACTTGACCAAGGTGAATCAGGTCCGGTAAGAGGGGCGTGAGGCGGGTAGCTATCAATTTACAGTATAAACGTATATCTATATTTGTCAAGGAAATAGAATGATAACTCCCACATAAGGTGGGGTCCTTGCCTGGTTTGGGTATAACCATAATGTGGACCTCTAAGGCCTGTGGTGAAAAAGGAGAATCTGGTGGCATTGTACGTTTAAAGGAGGATTGCAGTCTCATATATCGAAGGATGCGAGAGTTAAACCTCTGGATTGATGATGCAAAGACTTCCAGGATATGGTATATTATGGACTTATTAAATGCAATCGACACTCCTCTAGATTTTGAGTGGGCGTAGGTACTGTGGTACCAGTTCAGGTAGTACCTATTTCGAAGGGTGGGGATGTGATGAATGCAATAGTGTGTTTTCTGGGGAAACACAATACCGGCCTTGGACTTGTGAAAATCATATAAGATTTGCGATCCCTTAGAAGGTTTGTTTAAACTGTGCGCATTAAAAAAAAAGCTAAGTGTAAGGGAAGCATCCCTCAGGGATCCAGTCATGGCGAGGAAATAAGGAAAAAAAAAAAGAAGGGGGCGGGAGAGAAAGATGGAGGGGAAAAAGAGATAGGAGCGCACTGAAGAGAAAAGGTGGGGAAGGGCCCACCTATTCGCAAAAAAAGGGGAGGGAGCTGCACCTAGGACACAACCTAGAAGGGGCGGCTATAACAGCCAACAGAGACACTTCCATCCCACTGGAAGGACAAACAGGGTCTCTACAAACTATTGGAGGAGAGACCAATCACAGACAGCTGCATCTGAGCATCATCCGCCAATGTCATAAGTAGTGGAGGTAATTGTAAAGCAGAGGAACTAACTGAAGAGTATTATTCAGCTAAACCCATAACAGGAATATACAGATCATCAAAACAGCAGAACATAACAAAAAAAGGGGACTATGATATCTCTAGTCCTGAATACAGGACTACATAATACCAGTAATGTCATTAATCAGACGGTATCCCAGAGCAAAGAACAAGAGGGTTGTGGGGGGGGGGGGGGTGGTTTAGGGAGGGCAAAAGAGGAAAAGGAGAGAAGGACCAGAGAAGGACAAAGGGAGGGGATGGGGAAGGAAGTGAGAGCTCTAAGAAAAAAACTTCAGAAAAAAAAATATATGTGTACATTCAGAGATCGAAACATATAAAGGTAGTATCATGGTAGCATAAAAAACTGAGCATGAGAACCTTAGCATGAACCACAAGCAAAGGTGGCAGTGCATACTAAAACTGTAGACGTCCTCCAAACAGCTACAGTCCAACTGGAGGTACCAAGAAGGAAGGGGGGGGGGCGTAGAGTTCAAAACATATGGGCTCCCTCTGTAGAGGACAAGGGGTAGAAACAAAGATGTCCTCCAGGTTGTACACAAAAAAAAGGGGGGAGGGGGGGCACACATTATCAATGTCCAAGGCTGCGATGTGTTATTCATAGACATAGAGAGGACTATAATAGGTTATGGTTCTCTAGATCTCGGGTCAGAGGAAGGAGGTCTGGAACCACCACCACTTGAAGGTCGACGACATCTCTGTTGTGGAAGCGGGGCATGGTTAGAAGTCACATCTATGGCCAACCAATACGGCAGCTCAAATGGTTCGTCATTCAGAAAGTAAAAAGCCTCAGGAAGTTGGCGATGAGCATTGAGGATAAAGTGTTCAGAATGCAGGCGGATGGTTAGACCCAAAGGATAATTCCAGACACAGGTGCCACCACATTCTCTTATTTTGTCCAGCAAGGGTCTTATCTGGCTACGCATGTACAGGGTCCTACGGGACAGGTCCAGAAGAAGCTGTATAGAGGCGCTGTCAAACTGTGTGGGCCCTCTGTTCCATGCCCGTCTCATGATTTCTTCCTTCAGTGTGTAGAAAGTGCGATTGGGACCCCCAAGAACATTATGCCTGTGCACCCTGTCCATTTCAATTGGATATGAAGTAAGTCTGCCAAGAAGTTCATTGAAGATGCCTGTAACAGTGACCCGCAGGTCCACTGAGCTGGTTGTCTCAGGAATACCATGGAGCTTAATATTATTTGCCTATGGCGATTTCCTAAGTCATCCCGTTGGAGGGGAATATGGTGCACAGTGTCTTGGTATTTATCATGGAGAGCTTCCAAGGCACTAAGCCTCTGTACAATGGCATCTCTGTCTTCAGACAGTGTGGTGATAGTGATCCCAAGGACAGTAACAGACTGTTTGACTTGGGTAATGTCATTCCTGAGTGATGTCTCTAGTCTGTGTACAATGAATCCATGTCCTGTCTTGTGGGGAGAGATGGTGGAATAGCAGACATCTCTGCCGGGGAGAGAACGGAGCTTGTGGCAGAGGTTGCAAGGGGACACGACGAGGAAGACAGAGTAGGCCTGTGGTTCTCACGCTGACAGGCTAATCGTCCTTCAGCAAGGCAGGAATATCAGAGAGGCTGGAATTGGGGGAAGGGGGTTCTCTGGTAGTCATAGTGGTGGTGTGGGGAGGAGAGCAGCTCCCTTTCTGCTTAGCTGCCAGTTGCGTGGTCATCTCCTGCATTGCAGAGCCTGGCGCCATGCTGTTCCGCGAAGCCGAGTGGGTGCACTGCGCTGCCGGGGGGGGGGGGAGAAGAAGCTCTAAATGTTCCCTGAATCAGAGCTGTCACGATCTCCTTTATGTGGCCCTCAGTTTGGCATAGGTTTAGCGGAGGGAAAGAAGGATAAGTTCCTGTACTTTGAACTGGCGGATGTAGAGCTCAGTATCAAGCATCCTTATGTCGCCATTGCTTAGCCATGCCCCTAATATTATTTTTTTAATAGTATTTATATTTCTATTTATTTACACTTTTTAAAATGTCACTTTATTTTCTTTTTAGTGGAATCTGATCAGACCCCCCAGTAAATCACTAGTATCATTAATTTATTGCTGGCTGCAATCAGCCAGCAGTAGATCAGCAGCGATCAGCTGTTATATGGAGGACAGAGCAGAGCTATGACAGCTCTGCCTGACTCTCCATAGTGAATGGGCGTGCAAGAATGTCACTCCTGATGCCCAATATATATGCCCAAAGTAAACACAATATGGAAGTACTGTGCTTACTTTTGCTTTCACAAAAGCGCTGTGCTCCTCCACCTTCCCTTTGAGGATGCCCCACAGATGTTCAACAGGGTTTAGGTCTGGAGACATGCTTGGCCAGTCCATCACCTTTACCCTCAGCTTCTTTAGCAAGTCAGTTGTCATCTTGAAGGTGTGTTTGAGGTTGTTATGTTGGAATACTGCCATGCGGCTCAGTCTCCGAAGGGAGAGGATCATGCTCTGCTTCAGTATGTCACAGTACATGTTGGCATTCATGGTTCCCTTAATGAACTGTAGCTCCCCCGTGCCGGCAGCACTCAAGCAGCCCCAGTCCATTACACTTCCACCACCATGCTTGACTGTAGGCAAGACACACTTGTCTTTGTACTCCTCACCTGGTTGCTGCCATACACGCTTGACACCATCTGAACCAAATAAGTTTATCTTGGTCTCATCAGACCATAGGACATGGTTCCAGTAATCCATGTCCTTAGTCTGCTTGTCTTCAGCAAACTGTTTGCGGGCTTTCTTGTGCATCATCTTTAGAAGAGGCTTCCTTCTGTGACGATAGCCATGCAGAACAATTCGATGCAGTGTGTGGCCTATGGTCTGAGCACCCCTTTAACCTCTGCAGCAATGCTGGCAGCACTCATATATCTATTTCCCAAAAACAACCTCCAGATATGACGCTGAGCACGTGCACTCAACTTCTTTGGTCGACCATGGCGAGCGCGAGGGCTGTTCTCAGTGGAACCTGTCCTGTTAAACCACTGTATGGTCTTGGCTACTGTGCTGCAGCTCAGTTTAAGGGTCTTGGCAATCTTATAGCCTAGGCTAACTTCATGTAGAGCAACAATTCCTTTTTTCAGATCCTCAGAGAGTTCTTTGCCATCAGGTACCATGTTGAACTTCCAGCGACCAATATGAGAGAGTGAGAGCGATAACACCAAATTTACCACACCTGCTCCCCATTCACACCTGAGACCTTGTAACACTAACAAGTCACGACACTGGGGAGGGAAAATAGCTAATTGGGCCCAATTTGGACATTACCACTTAGGGGTGTACTCACTTTTGTTTCCAGCGGTTTAGACATTAATGGCTGTGTGTTGAGTTATTTTGAGGGGACAGCAAATTTACACTGTTATACAAGCTGTACACTCACTACTTAACTGTCGCATCCTCCTAGGTAGGTGCAAGGTAACTTATAGGGGAGACCTTGTCTGCTTATCAGCAGGGTCCAATTATTCAGTCAGGCTGTCATGTGTTCTCAGGGTTCTCAGGTGTGACTGTTGAGTTGGGGAGTCTCCCCACTGTATCCAATGAGGGCTCTCATTGGACAGTGCAGGAAACCTGACCAATAGTACACCAGGGCTTGTATCCATCCCAGAGGGCAGATTCTGCCACAATGCATCCTGGGAAGGGGATATAAGTCTGAGGGGAGCACATGACAGGGCGTCTTTGGCGGGAGGCAGAGTCCCAAGAGGGAGGTGACGACTGTCTCTCCTCCTGTCGCCCTGGAACGGATGTCCTAGGAGGCTGGCCTAGAGGACAGAGGGTTGAGCTGAGCTGCAGAGAGGGATCCAGTGTGCTGAGGACCAAGTGGAGCTCTGGGGGTTTGAGTTTCCAGGAAAGCTGTGTCGTGAGTACTGTAGACTGCCCCGGGGTCTGCCCAGGATAGGAGACCACTCCGGAGGGTCGGAGGGATCCAGGAGCCAGCTAACCTGTGCTGAAGGGGGTGCCAGTGTTTAGATCCTGAAGAGAAAGAGGGTGCCAGTGTGTGTGGGCCCTGAAGAGTTAAGAGTTGCAGCAGTGCTTACAAATAGCTACGTCAGCCAGGAAGGCTAAAGGGAGCAATACAAAGGACTTTTGAGTCGCAAGGAAGTGTCAGAAGTCAGTTCAAGTTCACAGACAGCGAATCCGCGTTAACAAGCGCCAACCGGCGTTGACTGGCATTCAGCCAGCATCAAGTGAGCTTCAAGAGGCATTTTTCTCAGTTGTCCCATTACATTGTGTATAGTCGAGCCAGAGGAGTATCCCACTCATTCCCTTCTCCCATCTAAGTTCCTAAAATAAATACAAAACCCAAAGATGCTGGACTATTTCTTGTCTCAGTGCTCACACTTGGAGAACATGCTTAAATGTGCTGTTGTTACTAGCGGTAACCCTGGCACACCTACATCCAGCACAAAGGCTGGAAATTCTGCTACATAACATTGAAGCATGAAAAGATATAATAAAATATTTACACAAATGTGAGGGGTGTACTAAAGTTTGTGAGATACTGTACTGAGATACTGAATTGCCTAGTCGAAATTAGAAAGCTTGTCTGGGGACGAAGACATTAAAGGGACCACAGGCTTTGATGTTTGCCCAATAGAGCCTTTTGCAAGGGCAGTTAAGGATGTAATTGACTTAAGTGAAGTGGAGGAAACTCTTCACAAGGTTGGAAAGTACTAATTTTCCTTGATTGAATGACTGGAGGAGTTAATCCAGGAAGAATGGCAAGGTCCAGTAAAAGGCCTGTATAAACAACAGGTTGTCATAACTGTATCCCCTGAAAGAGCCAAAGGTCAACCTGCTGCTGTCTCTTTCGATGATGGATGCATCATTAATGTGAATGGCAAGACACATCACCTTGCTGTTACATTCAAGGATGCTCTAGTCTGAAAATTAGATCAAGATCTGAAGTGCTCTGCACTGTAGCTTCTGCATGTGCCTGCAGACCAGAAATACCATTTGCAGCAGTAGGCAGGGCAATATTGAGTTGAATGGTTAATATTAAAGAAGCCCTTCTGAAGGAAATTGGTGGGAGACTCTGGTGGAGGTTTCAGTAGACGTCATTTGAAGTTCTTCAAGAGAGACGTTGCCCTCGGTCATGGCAAAGAGGGCATTATGGCTGAAGCCATGGTTGGCAGATTCTGCCTTAAAATCAAACTAGTGCAAGATACCAGACAATGGCTCCAATCTATTTGGCAATAGACTAGATACAGCCATCTCAGGGGTGACCACTGGCAGGTCAGGGCACGGTCCAGCATATAGGCTGCATCTCCTGGGTAGATATATGGAGGGAAATCCTATGGATCGGGAAAAGATTACAAAAGGAACTAGAGAAGTGCCCAATGTTCATTGTTGAAGCCTTAAAAATTAGGGGCACCTGTCATGGGAGAACAGCAGAAGTCTTTTTAAATGTGCTCTCATCCAGGGAGTGCCTGTGGGAGCCAGATTAAGCTCTGCACTCAGCCTTTTCCGCACTTACAGGGGTCTAAGGAGCCCTTAACCCTTTAGTGATGCAATTCTTAAAAGGCTTGCATGAAGTTAGAGACCTGCCAGGAAACCATTTTTCCTGGTGCCTCCATGGCAGCATACTAGTGATAGAGCCCCGCCTCTACTCCTCCCTCAGGACTAGTGAGTAGCATAAAAGAAAGGCCCAGCCCCCTGTCCCATCATTCTCCTTTTTTTCCTCATACCTTCCTGACTGGTGAAGAATAAGCAGTATGTCCATACCTCTGCCTCCAGGCAGCTTTCCGCCGGGTTCAGCCTCTCCTGTGCGCAGTCTCGGTTCTTGGGTCGCTCAAAGCACTAATAAGGCCGGGAACCCCCTTCTGTGGATCTTTGGGGTAAAAACTGCAGTGTTTCCTCATAGGAACGCATACTGCTACTGTCTCTTTAAAAATCTTTAAATGTTTGGCTTTGCAGGATTTTGCACAAGGACCGTCTTTTTTTTTTTTTTTTTTTTCTCCCTCTTTTCAGCTTGGATTCCCCTTTAGGTTTCCCAGTACTTATTTGTGTGTTTGTTTGTTTGTGTTCGTTTTCATTGTCATCTTCCCCTTCTCTTTCCCTCTTTTTCTTTTCCCTTCTTGCCTTTTGTCTTACCTTTTCAGCCTGTCCCTTTAAGTTTTCTATGAAAACATCCGATCCTGTGTACATGGCTCCCAGTCCTGGGATTCCCCCTGCAGCGCCATGCAAATCGAGGCCGCCCCTTACTCCACAGAGTCTCGGCGTCTCTGCGGACCGCCTCGTAGGGCGGGGAGTAGGGCCGTGCACGAGGAACGGTCTGCGCATGCGCGGGCGCATGCGCAGTACGGCTGAGGCTCGGGCGGCCATCTTGGATGTGGGAACCAGGTGTAATTTTGCCCTGAGTTCCCACAGAAGCTAAGGGGAGGGGTTTTGTGCTCTCTTAGGCTGCTCTGCCTATTAAAGGGCCATTCCACCTGCTGTCCACCCGAAAGACAGCATCTTTCCCTGCTCCTACCGACTTGTTAAAGCCCTTGGTAGGTAGCATTTTATAATACTTTTTTTTTTTTTTTTTTTCCTCCGTCATCATTTCCATTTATTCAGTTGTTATTTGTCTTCAATAAAACCTTTTTTTTTTTTTTTGCCCTTCTTTTCTTCTCCCTTTTTCTGTTTTCCTTCTTGCGTTTTTTTCTCACAGCCGGTCCTTCTGCAACGCCCTACGATGAGCCACTCATCACGTAACCAAGATCCTCACAATAGGTATGGGACCACCTTTCTGTAAGTATTGAAGTAAGAAGGAAAAGAGTGCTTGTATGGACTAACAAGTGTCCTTTGTTCCAGCCCAACACACTCCAAAAGATCCGGGAAGTCTTCGAGGCACCGCGACCATGACAGTCCAGATCGCAGATCAAGATCTTCCCACTTTAGATCTTCAGAAAGATCTAGGTCAAGATACCGTCGCTCTCCTTCTCCGCCATCACATTCATCAAGGAAGAAGTGCTGGGCTTGTGGCGCAGTACCCTTACCTAGAAAACTAGTCTGCCAGGACTGTTTTCGGGACTACGCAGCCAACCGGGAGTTGGAAAACCAACAAGTGGTGGATCTGCTAAAGCAGACAATGAAAGATTCCCTTTCGGAGTTGACAACTCTAGTACCCGCACAGGCGGCTCCCTCTGCAGCTCAAGTTCCGGACAGGGATGATAGCGCTCCAGGCCCCTCTGGGCTAAACCCTTCACGCGCTGCGGCTCCATTACTTGGAGAGGCATCTTCAGGTCACCTTTCAGAAGAATCCATAGAGGAGTCGGACCCGTCAGGCTTTAACTATGCCTTAATCCCACCTTTTATTCAGGCAGTTAAAACAGCAATTGCCTGGGAGGATCCTGAAGAACCCACTCCTAAGTCAAAAACATATTTTCCCTTCCTTAAGAGGAAACAAGTATTCTTTCCTCTTATGGGCGAGATAAGAGAGATTATCGAAGAGGAATGGAAGAAGACGGATAAAAAGTTTTCATTGGGCCGTCTTAATAAACTCTACCCTCTAGCCGAGGCTGAAGCGCAATCATTAAATTCCATGCCGGTGGTGGATGCTGCAGTCATTCGGCTCGCCAAAAACGTGACACTACCTATGGAAGATGCAGCATCATTCAAAGATCCGCTAGATCGGAAAATAGATCTGGACCTAAAAAGGAGCTACCTGGCCTCGGGCGCAGCCTGTAAACCGGCTATTGCCCTTACATCTGTCTCCAATGCCATCAGGGCTTGGACAGAAAATGTTGAGACAGCGCTACGCCAAAATGTCCCTAGAGAAGACATTGTCAAGGCACTGGAGGAACTGAAAATTTCGGCCGATTTCATCGGAGAGGCCGCCATCGATACCATACGTTGTTCCGCACAATCAATGCTCCACACAGTAATGGCCAAAAGGGCCCTCTGGCTAAAACCATGGACAGCCGACCTTGCGTCCAAACAGAGTTGGTGTAAAACCCTTCGACGGCAAAACCCTCTTCGGAGAAAAAATGGACAAGGCCATTTCCAGGGTAACTGGAGGCAAGTCTGGTCTCCTGCCACAAGACAGGAAAGTCAAGAGAACAAGAGTCTATTCGTCTAGATTCCGGCCCTCAAATTCCAGAGATTTTAGGCAAACCAGACAGAACAGGGATAACAGGAGACCCTGGAGAGGCACCCAGGCCTCTTTTTTGAACACACGCAAAACCAAGGCTTTCACCACTCCCCAGGAGGCAACGAAGCCTTTTTGACGCCAGAAGATCGCAACCCCTCCCAGTCGGAGCCAGGCTACAGGCTTTTCTCCCAATTTGGGCTTCGCGTTGTCAGGACCCCTGGGTTCTGTCAACAATCCATCAGGGTCACCGGTGGGTGTTTGCTCATCCTCCTCCTCATGCATCATTTCAGGAGTCAAGAATACCAACCTCGCCATCAAAAGCATTGGCATTATCCCAATTCCTGACAGATCTTCAGCTTCAAGGTGCAGCTATACCGGTTCCATTGGCGGAGCGTTACACCGGTTTCTATTCTCCACTCTTCTTAGTGCCAAAAAGGACGGGAGGTTGGAGGCCGGTGATAGACCTCAAGAGGCTCAACCGATATATAGAACTCGAGAGCTTCAAAATGGAATCCCTGCAAACTATCATTCAGGTCATTCAGCCAGGAGATTGGTTGATATCTCTCGATCTACAAGATGCTTACCTGCACATCCCAATCTTCCCAACTTATCAGAGATTTCTGAGGTTCGCTGTGGGCGAGATACACCTTCAGTTCAA
The DNA here is from genome assembly GCF_965119305.1 of Pelophylax lessonae. Taxonomy (NCBI): domain Eukaryota; kingdom Metazoa; phylum Chordata; class Amphibia; order Anura; family Ranidae; genus Pelophylax; species Pelophylax lessonae. The sequence continues at coordinate 716,623,195 of NC_138768.1, forward strand.
GGCCCTGCCATTCGGGCTCTGCACGTCTCCGCGAGTGTTCACCAAGACCTTGATAACTGTCCTAGCCCCCCTCAGGGAAAGGGGGTTGAGAGTGTACCACTATCTAGACGACATTCTCCTGTTGGCAAGCAATCCAGATCAACTCAGATCCCACAGGGAAATTCTCCTTCAGACCTTACAGGAGTTCGGCTGGCTCATAAATTTTCAAAAAAGCAACTTGTCTCCGACACAACAGATGGTTTACCTGGGAGCCATGTTCAATACCCAAGTGGGGACAGTGTCCTTACCCAGCCAGAAGATGGATATTATCATACGGAGGATGTTCACTGTAATTCGGAGTACTCATCTGACGGCCTCTCAGTGTCTGAGTCTAGTCGGCACAATGTCCTCTTGTATTCCCATGGTGCCATGGTCCCACTGGCACCTGAGGTTTTTCCAAACAGGTTTTCTGTCACAATGGAGAAAACAACACCTCTCCCAGAAAATCCAAGTGACCGCCTTAATGCGCAGAAGCTTGTTTTGGTGGACGAAGAAGGAAAATCTTGCCAACCCCCGTCACCTAGGCTCATTCAACTGGACCATCCTTACGTCCGATGCGAGTGGGCACGGATGGGGCGCCCATTGCGGGGAGGTCAAGCTTCAGGGAAGATGGTACCACTCAACCAAAGGGGTGGTATCCAATGTACTGGAACTAAGAGCGGCATTTCTAGCTCTGATTTCCTTGGCACCCCTCCTCCAAGGCCACAGAGTCCTCCTGAGATTAGACAACAAGACAGCAGTGGCATACCTGCTGAGACAAGGAGGTACTCGCAGCAGGACCCTCCTCCGAGAGGTCGAACCCATCATGCTGTGGGCAGAGAGGAACCTACGAGATCTCAGGGCCGTTTACATTCCGGGCCGGCTGAACACAGTGGCAGACGCTTTATCCAGGAGGTTCGCAGACAACAACGAGTGGTCCCTACATCCACAAGTTTTTCTCCAAATCACCAACCTCTGGTACCCTCCTCAAGTGGACATGTTTGCCACTCCGGACAACTCGAAACTGCCCAGATTCTACTCTCGTCTCCCCTGCTCTCAGTCGGAAGCAGTCGATGCCCTGACATGCCCGTGGAATTTCTCGACAGCCTATGCCTTTCCTCCCCGCCCACTGATTCTGAAGTTTCTCCGGAGACTTCTCACAGAATCAGTACAAGTCCTGGCGATACTCCCTTTTTGGCCGAAGAGACCATGGTTCCCTCTAGCCATCCATCTCAGTGTGGAACCCCCCATCAGGATTCCACTTTTTCCCAACCTACTGTCCCAGCAGGGACTATTTCATCCGAACCCGCAGAGATTAGATCTGCGGGTTTGGAAACTGAAAGGCAAAGGTTTCAGGCCTTAGGGTGTACCCCTGAAGTCATCACGACACTTTTGAAAGCCAGGAAGCCCTCTACCAACGCGGTCTATTCAAAAGTGTGGAACAAATTCCTAGCGTTTGCCGCGGGGCAGGACTTCAACCCCGTCCTCCCCTCTACCTCTCAAGTCTTAGCCTTCTTACAGACAGGACTGGATTTAGGATTGGGACTAAGCTCCCTCAAAGTACAGGTAGCGGCAATCTCGGCTGCAACCAACAAGAGATGGGCCGAAGATCCTCTAGTGGTTACCTTTTTAAGAGGAGTGTTGAAAATTCGCCCTCCCGTTAGACGCTCGTTTCCACAGTGGGATCTCTCCCTGGTCCTGGAAGTTCTTTGCAACCCCCCATTTTCTCCAGTGGAACAGGCTTCTCTTTGGAATTTGTCATTACAAACTGCCTTCCTCTTGGCCATCACCTCCGGCAGACGAGTCTCCGAGCTACATGCCCTGGGAATAAGTGAGGATCACATCACCTTTTTTCCGGACAGGGTTGAACTTCGCCCTAGACAGGGGTTCATCCCCAAGGTCTCCTCCTCTTCCCATCTTCTAGAACCTTGGGCCCTTCCGGTTTTCCAAAACGCGGATGCAACTCAGCACGACCTAGACATCTCTAGAGTTCTTCGAGCCTATCTGGAAATCACAAGTTCATTCAGACAATCTGACAGTTTGTTTGTCATCCCCTTTGGGAAAAACAGGGGCAAAGAGTCCACCAAAAGGACTCTATCATCATGGATCATCAAACTCATCCAGAAAACCTATAAAGTCAAGGGGCTATCTCCACCTTCACAAGTAAGAGCTCATTCTACTAGGGCAGTCTCGGCTTCCTGGGCGGCAAGGGCCAACGTTTCCTTAGAGACGGTTTGCAGGGCCGCCTCATGGTCATCACGTCATACATTCTTCAAACATTATCGTATCGACCCAGGGTCGCTTACAACTGTAGAGTTCGGCAGAAGGACTATTCAGTCAGCCATGTCTTTGCCCAATTAAAGATTTGCATATTTAGCATTACCCACCCATTTGTCTTGCTAGTTATTTATCACTAGTATGCTGCCATGGAGGCACCAGGAAAACGGAAAATTGTTTCATACTTACCGTAATTTTCCTTTCCTGGTGCCTATCCATGGCAGCATATGCTCCCACCCTTGGTATTCTATATGACAGAGAATGATGGGACAGGGGGCTGGGCCTTTCTTTTATGCTACTCACTAGTCCTGAGGGAGGAGTAGAGGCGGGGCTCTATCACTAGTATGCTGCCATGGATAGGCACCAGGAAAGGAAAATTACGGTAAGTATGAAACAATTTTCCGTTTTTTCTCATCAGCAGTATTTAGCTTTTGTGACTTCTATCAGTGTCTCGTTAAAACTTGTAGGAGGAGTTTGAGGCTGCAGGACCCCTGACCCTCTGTCTGGACAGTGCTGATTGACCTTGTGCCGATCACATGTACCCTCCCAAGGAAAAAAAAAAAACCTCTCCAGCAAACATGCACTAAACTGAGCATGTGCAGAGTGATTCTAAAGGCTCTTATCAGGTGATGGATAGGGGGCAGGGGAAGAAAGGGAGGATCAGAGAAGACAGGATCAAACAGCCTTTTTACACAATGCGGAGGAATAACCCCTCAGGTTTTACCGTGAGTATAGTAAGCATGCTTTACTGCATATACAGACTGATTTTACTGTTGTGGGTTTAGTAGCACTTTACCTAATCTTAAAAAGGCCGGGAGCGTAAATCTTCAGAAACAAGTCAGCAGAGGAGGCATTGTTATTTAATTCCTGTAATCTGCTTTTAAAGGAAATCTGTGCTAATAGGAATATAGCGGCTGCCATTGATAACCAATCCTAAAAAATTGCTAGTTGCCAGGCTGTGTAATGTCTTCAACACTTTCTGCGTCACTGATCCAGAACAAGTGTGGAGATTAATTCTAACTTCAAGCTGCCTTAAGATGGTGCACATTTGTTCTAGTATTGAAGTCAAAGACAGCCAGGCAACTAGTATTTTTATAGAAGGAAGATGAGCCCCAGGCTCTGTATTTCTGGGTTTCCTTGAATCAATGCAGTGCATCTTCCTGTGTACTCATTCTTCAGTTTAATATCATTCTTAACCACTGGAGGGCGATGTTGCTAAAGAACAGAGTACACTTAGTTTTGTTGAACACCGGTGATATCAGTAAAGCAGTATTAATATAAAGACAATGGGATATTGCTTCTGTCATCAGTTTGACAAGTATTTTTAATGCAAGGTTTAAACTGAATAATTTACAGCAGCAAATACATTTTTTGATATTTTACTTACTATGCATCACATGACTGCCAATATTCCTTTATGCAGGTCAATGTGAATGGAACATAAAGGATTCCTGTGCTGAAAGACAGAAGGGGGCTGCCATTGTCAAGATACTTCTAAAAGTGCTAGTAGCCTGGTTGCCATTGTGATTCAAAGACTTCAGCACTTTGAGTCGGTGAACCAGAGCAAGTATTTAGACAAGGAAGTCTTGCTGATCCATGAATTGAGTAAAGGCAGTGACTCAGAAATAGTGTTGCCACTTTTTTTGAGAAAAAATACTGGCCTTAGGCATTATATTGGCAAGGGTTCAATTTTTCCTGGACAGGCCAGAGGATCAAATTAGGGCTGAAACAACTTATCGATTAATTGACAGCTGATCGATTATGAAAATAGTTGTCAACTATTTTCATAATCGATTAGTTGGTCAGCCGATTAGTTGGCCTGCATACAGAATGCATTATTTGTTTACATATCAGGAAATACAGTGCAGCACACATACAGCTCTGTACACCATCCATACATGTCAGTATACACAGTGCAGCACACATACAGCTCAGTATAACCTCCATACATGTCAGTATACACAGTGCAGCACACATACAGCTCAGTACACCCTCTATACATGTCAGTATACACAGTGCAGCACACATACAGCTCAGTACACTCTCCATACATGTCAGTATACACAGTGCAGCGCACCTACAGGTCAGTACACTCTCCATACATGTCAGTATACACAGTGCAGCACAAATACAGCTCAGTATAACCTCCATACATGTCAGTATACACAGTGCAGCACACATACAGCTCAGTACACTCTCCATACATGTCAGTATACACAGTGCAGCACACATACAGCTCTGGGCATTATATTGGCAAGGGTTCAATTTTTCCTGGACAGGCCAGAGGATCAAATTAGGGCTGAAACAACTTATCGATTAATTGACAGCTGATCGATTATGAAAATAGTTGTCAACTATTTTCATAATCGATTAGTTGGTCAGCCGATTAGTTGGCCTGCATTCAGAATGCATTATTTGTTTACATATCAGAAAATACAGTGCAGCACACATACAGCTCTGTACACCATCCATACATGTCAGTATACACAGTACAGCGCACATACAGCTCAGTACACCATCCATACGTGTCAGTATACACAGTGCAGCACACATACAGCTCAGTACACCCTCCATACATGTCAGTATACACAGTGCAGCACACCTACAGGTCAGTACACCCTCTATTAGAGATGGGCTCGGGCATGTCCCATCCGCCTAATCCAGCCAGGAAGCTGACACTTCACACAGCTAATCACAGGCAGTGAGACATTTCCCGATCTGTGCAGCTGCGGATCGGGAAATGTCTCACTGCCTGTGATTAGACTTGTGCAGTGTCGGCTTCCTGGCGAGATCCTGAACACGCCCGAGCCCTTTTCTACCCTCCTGTCAGTAAGCTTGTGAATGTGTGAGAAACAGTGTCTTATGGGACAAGTAGTCCTGGCAAGGAGAAGGAAGTGATTTAAACTGATTCTAAAGGCAGTTTTAGTTTACCTTGCTATAGTTAGGGGAACTTTATATTATACTTTGTGGCTTGCTATAGGGGCACTCTTAGAACAGGAGGAACAAGTAGCGCCGACAGGGCACCCCAGAAGAGGAAGTACAAGTACTGATAATTTTTCTCAAGTACTCCCGATATCATCGACCGATACCTATTTTTAATGTCGTGGCAGTTGTTTTTTTTTTTTCTTTAGACTAATGAAAAAATATTACAGTTTTTTTATGATCATGAAGAACAGTTCTCCTGTGGCTTTGAAATTGCGCTACTTCAGCATGATTTTATAGCTGAAGATCGGTGCAATTTGGACCTCTGATTTCATTGCGGCTTGCGACTTCCTTTAACAGAACTCAATGGAAGTCAATAGAATTGCAAAAAAGGTATCGGTTTTAGTATCAGAGCACCCTTTCCAGCAAACTTTACAATGAAAAACAGGGATATTTAGTTCACATATAGTCCATACAGAATTTGTAGTGTTAATATGTGGTCACACCCCTTTAGCACCTGATAGGTTACATACATGTAGAAGCTATTGCGATTTGAGCACAGGTATATTTTTTCTCACCATATAGCTGGTTATTTGTATTTCCCACTGCATAGAGATATTCAAGAATAAATTGTCTTTTTTTAACCACTTGCATGCAGGGCACTTAAACCCCCCTCCTGCCCAGGCCAATTCTCAGCTTTCAGCGCTGTCGCACTTTGAATGAGAATTGTGCGCTCATGCAACAATGTACCCAAAATGAAATTTTTATCTTTTTTTTCAAACAAATAGAGCTTTCCTTTGGTGGTATTAAATCACTACTGGGTTTTTATTTTTTACTGAACAAACAAAAAAAAGACCAAAAATCTTGAAAAAACTGTTTTTATAGTTTTTTATAACATTTTGCAAACAGGTAATTATTCTCCTTCTTTGATATGCGCTGATGAGGCAGCACTTATGGGTCCTGATAGGCTGCACTGGTGGGCACTAATAGGCTGCACTGGTGGGCACTGATAAGGCGGCACTGAAGGGCACTGGTAGGTGACGCTGACAGCAGATCACATGGTAAGGGGGTGGGACTTGCTCTGTGATCAGGCGAGTCTCATGGACTCGCTGATCACAGAGTGAGCTGGGTGCGCAGGCTTCAGCGCGGACCTTAATTCCCGGGAGGGCAATTAAGGTCTGCGCTGTAGCCGTCTTTCGGCTATATTGTGGGTGGCAATAATAGTGCGAGCGGCGAAACAATAATCGCCCAACTAATCGATTATGAAAATAATTGTTAGTTGCAGCGCTAGATCAAATAGCCAATCATCTTATAGCTGCTTTTACTTTTTGGATATGTCTGCACCCAATCACTGAGCCTAGCTCCCCCAAGTAAAGGCTCTCTTTCCCTATGGGCTCAAGGGGCCTTCATTATGGTATGACAAACAAACAGAAACATTGCAACCACATGCAATTCCAAATAGGCTCTAAGCCTGGTACACACTATTCGTTTTTGTCAGAGATCGCTAATCGGGAGTCAGTCTGCTGCTGGATTTCCAGCATGCACGTCCAACCAAGGCCAGCAAAACGGCTGGCTTCTGTCGGACAGAACAACCGATATACACAAAGGCCAAACCTTTTTTTTTTAAACAGTAAATGTCTCCCAACATTCGGCCCGTATGTACACGGCTTTAATCTAAAATAGTCATAGGTTTGTTAAGCTGGATTTACAAAGCATACATTATACCTGTAAACTACTTTTTAAACTTGTGACAACTGGACTCTCTACAAGACAAAAAAAATAGTACACAAAAACTCAAAGCCCATTTTGCAAGGTATAGTGCACAGCACTTTACTTTTTCGATATTTTGTTATGTTACAGCCTTACTCCAAAATGGATTAAATGAAAAAATACTGTGGGGGGGGGGGGGAGTGGCGACCGCGACCACCGAGTATGGTCGAATTCTGAAGAGCTCCGCTGAGCCCTGAGACCATCCGCCGCCATCCGAGCATCTCACCCACCTGAGACCCTCCATCTCCTCATCACCAACTGCCCCTCCACCTCCATAGATGCACAAGGGGAAAATTATCCTCCAGCACTGAAGAATTTAGATGCCTTCTTCTCTCAACTCGGCCGCAGGCTACAACAAAATGGCGGCGGTCCGGAGCCACAGCTGACACATGAGGCTCCGCCGGAGCTAACTCAGGTGACGTGGCAATCCCACACTGCCCCTAACAGCTCCCAGGCCAGCAATCAAGCTTCCTCAGGGAACACCTCGCCCTCCACAAGGAGCCTGGTGAAGTCCAAGCCCCGCACAGCGTCCCCAGCGCGGCCTACTCAGCCCAGCAACAGGCACTGGCACCTGATCGGTCAGCCCTAGACATCTCCATAGACAGGATCCAAAGACTTCTTAAACCATTCTTCATCTCTCCTGATGCACCCAGAGACATCCTGCTTAGGGTGCATTTCTGCCAAACTAAGGAAAAGGTGATGTCCCTCTTTAGACAAGCGACCCAGCTCCCGGACCATTACACTAATCTGCAATTACAGTAATCCCCCGCTACATCGCGGTTCAGTTTTTGCGGTCCCGGTAATTCGCGGTTTTTTTTGTAATGTTATTTTACTATATAAATCATTAAAAATGAAAGATTTTTGTGTTTTTCATAGCTCTTGCTCTGTCTCTAAGTATCTTTTATGTGTTTAAATGAGTTTCTATTGTTTTAAAAGTGTGTTTAAAGACCTTAAAATGCTTCTACACGTACAGTGACAGTAAAAAAACATGCCTACAATGCATTTTAATAGGGTTTTTCTATTTCGCGGAATTTCACTTTTCGCGGCTGGGTCCGGAACGTAACCCCCGCAATGGAGGGGGGTTTACTGTACTCCCTGACTTATACTGCCATACACTACAATGGAGGCGTAATCTGGCAACAGTGACTAAGGCACTAGGCAATCATAACATTCCGCACAAGTGGAAGCACCCTGACACTCTTTCTTTTACCCATAATGGGACGAGAGTTCAAGTCCAAAAGCTGGAAGATGGCATCATGCTACTGCACCAATGGGGCATACTGACTGACCCGACTCCTCCATCCCCGATGGACCGCTACCCTGCTCAGATTGAACCTGAATGGCAAGTGGTCTCCCGGAAAAGGTCATCTAAAAAGAACTCACTGCCTGTGGGAGGCTTGGTTCCGACACCCCAACTGACACACTAGTCTCAGGGATCATGCATGAAGCTCCTTCTGTGATCCCCCTGCAATGCGGATCTCACAGCTCTGCTGTGCGCTTCTCTGTTTAGAGAATTATTTTTTAAGCTTCATTCAGTTTTATTTCCGTTCACCCACCAGTTGCCTACTTTTGTTCAGACGGGTCACCACATATGGCACAGGCACGTATCGTTTCTCCATCCAAAAGACTATCTACATACAATGTCATCCTAGGGAAAAACAGGCCCACTCGCCCACAACATACTCCCTGTTTGGGACCCTATACTGCTATATTCCCGATGTTCCTCTAAATCACAAATATGCCAATAACTTGCCTATCACTTAACGTAAAAGGCCTTAATTATCCTGCGAAACGATTCTCACTATGGAAAGAAGCGACTGCATTACATGCGGACATGGTTTGCGCTCCAGAAACCCACTTCAACCAAAACGCTATGTCAAAGTGCACACACAAAAAACTTCCACCACATCTTCCTGACCTGCGCTCGAGAATAGAAATGAGGGGTCATGCTTGCCATCCGAGATTCCGTCACCTTTCACAAGAGATACTCAATTCTGGACGAAGAGGGCCGTGATATCATAAACACGGGAGACATCAACAACTCTCCTTACACTCTGGGATCTCCTTACGCTTCAAACACCCATCAAGTCCGATTCTTGAAGAGACTCTTCAAACAAATTAATCAGGTCAAGTATGGTCAACTCTTGATGTGTGGGGACTTTAATATAACAGTTGATCATTCTATTGATGTTCAATCTGGCTCTCTTAGGAGACCGGGTAATTTGGGGAAAATCCTGCGCGAGGAGGATGCGTTCGATGTCTGGAGGTGCCAGCACACTACAGAGAGAGATTATACCTACTTCTCCCCCAGACACCGAACGTACTCCCGCATAGATCTGTTCGTTGTGGACAGGTGGTTACTACAGCGGATTTCCTCATCCTCCATCCATGACATCACCTGGTCTGACTATGTGGCTATTACGATCACGGTGGAGGATGGGGAACGATCGTGTAGATCTTCAGTGTGGAGATGTAACATGCATGTTTTACAAGACAAAGGCTGTTCCAGGGCTATAGCTCAACAACTGGGGGAATTTTATGACACCAACCTCAACTCGGTGCAGGATGATTTCTTTTTTTTTTTTTTTTCAAATTCTTTATTGAAGTATTCAAAGTTAACAAAAACAAGTGTCATATACGGTAACATTAGAAAGTGCAGTATAACAGAAACATAACTGACTGCGGGTCAGTGAGAAAAGCAGTATCGAACAAAAGACGTAGACAATCAGCATTTCAAAAGGAGAAACAGTAAAAGGAAGACTCATGTAGTCATTTAAGCGTGTAAACCAACATAGTGCGGTTACAATTCACATCATCACAGAAACAGAGTTGTGGGTCAGAATATCCTCATAAAGATGAGCATCTAGGTAAGTATGCCTCGGTATTCAGTGCTTGAAATAAATACACAGAGAAATCTTTTCTCACCGGGAAAATGACAAGATGAGTAAAAGTGACACAGGGGTAGAATGAAGTTATATAGTGCTTGTGAAAGGGAGAGAGGGGGAACACAGGTGGGGGGAAGGGTGGGGATGGGGGAGGTAAAAGTGACGGGAGATAAGATAGTGGTCAAGTGGGTAAGGGGGACAGATAAAGGAGGGGACTCCGGATGGATCTGTGCGGTCTTCCGAGTTCGCAGTGCTCAAGGTTCAGGCGGCATCCTGTAGGGCCCTGCCCTCATCCCAAAGGATGAACATATTCCAACATCCCCAAGTCGCCTGGTATTGTTCCCTCCTGCCCTGCGAGGGGTGCAGGATGATTTCATGATTTGGAACACCCATAAGGCATTCATAAGGGGGATAAGAATACAACAGGGGGCCAAACGGCACAACATTTACAATCGTAAACTTAATGACTTATTGTCAGACATTCACACTCTAGAATCCCAGAATAAAGCACACCCCTCGCCTGCTACCTCCTGAGACCTGGTGAGGCTGAGAGAAAATCTACGTCTACACCTTCTTGAAAAATACAATACACACATCCGTCACCTTAAAAAACCCACTACAGTGGTGCTAACAGAGCGGGTAAATATCTGGCTAACCAGCTAAAGGTCTCCAGTAATATATGTAGGATCTCCCACCTAGTAGTGCACCCCACACTTAAACACAATATAATACATCCACAGGACATAGCGGACAAATTTGCTAAATACTACGAATCCCTTTACAATCTGAAAGACGCCAATGATACACCCCAACCATCCCAACTGCCCATTCAAAATTTCCTTTCATCTCTTCAACTTCCTACGCTTTCCAGTTCTCAACTTGAGGGGCTTAACATTCCCATTTCTATCACAGAAATAACTGGTGCCATCAAATCACTGCCCAATGGCAAGACACCTGGCCCTGATGGGCTACCCAATGAATATTCCAAGCTATGCAGCTCAACCATCTCTGTCTCTCTGCAAAAGGTATTTCCCGCCTGAGATGCTGAGAGCCTTGGTGGTCACCTTACCCAAACCAGAGAAAGATCCCGTTTCCCCAGCAAACTTCCACCCAATCTCATTACTCATTTCAGATATTAAAATTATGTGAAAATCCTGGCTCTGCGTCTGATGAGGGTCATCCCATCTCTAATCGATCAAACGGGATTCATTTCAGGGAGGCAAGCTTCAGACGCAACCAGAAGGGTCCTAAACATAATTCACCATACTGAGAAAACTCGAACACCTTCTCTGCTGCTTTCTATAGACGCAGAGAAGGCATTCGATATAGTAAACTGGCTCTACATGGAGTCCTGTTTGAGGAAATTTGGCCTACAGGGACATATCCTGTCAGCAGTTATGGCCCTATACTCTAGCCCCACGGTACAGGTCAATGCGTCAGGAGTATTGTCCAGACAGTTCAGGATCTCAAATGGCACTCGTCAGGGCTGCCCCTTATCCCCTACTATCTTCAACTTAATGATGGAACCCCTAGCAGAAGCGATAAGGTCCAACCCAAATATACACAGCTTCCAAATGTACGAATCCTGCAACAAAATACATCTGTTTGCAGACGATATCATTCTATTCCTCACTAACCCCGAATCTCACTTGTTGCAGCTTTCCAAACCCTTACAGACTTTGGCAAGATCTCCTACTATAAAGGTAAATGCCTCCAAATCCCTGATCTTAGACCTACGAATAAACAGATACCAGACGCTCCCTACAGAAACATTTGCCATTTACCTGGCAAGACGACGACATCTCTTATCTAGGGATTACACTCACATCTACATTACAGGCGATAATCCCGACCAACTATAAACCCCTCCTATCCAAAATAACTAAAGACCTAGACCGACTCTTTAAATGTTAAACATCATGGTTCGGGAGGATTTCAGCGGTAAAGATGTTTAGTATCCCTCAAATACTATACTTTTTCAGATCCCTTCCAATACCGACGACCAAAGTCTACATCAATGCCCTGACGAGTGCCATCAAATCCTTCATCTGACAAGGAAAAAAAGCTAGGTGCCCACACTCATCACTCGCAAGACACGTCAAATTAGGAGGAGCAGGACTCACAGACGTGAGAGACTACTTCTAGGCAGCTCAACTAGACCACACTAAGCATTGGTTCTCACAAGGAAAACGACCTAGATGGGTGGAAGTGGAAACTGCCATGTCACCCACTACTAGCCTAGATGTCCTTGTACTAGCGGCTCTATAGGGACGTACCCAGTTAAAACATTTATCCCCCTACTACTAAACTATCAGTGCTAGCTTGGAGACACTTTCAAGCACTAACCCCAGAAGGCCCTCTTCACTCGGGAAATCCCTTGATAATCAAGATCTTCCAGCACCTCATACCTCATATCTCCGCTTACTCAACGAGGTGTTAGATGCCTGGAGGACATCACCATCAACAATAACCCCATGTTACTAAAGGATATGACAACTTTGTTCTCCCTGCCCCCTCAGGCCCAATTCACAGGCATGCGGATTCTCCACTACATAAAAAAACATGGTCTACCTAACCTACGATAACACCCCACACTGTGGATCATCATTACATCGCCCATACCCCCTAGAAAGACTATCTCACTACTCTATAATCTGCTAAAATCCAAGTTGCAGTTTTCCAAAATCGGGAGCCATGACTAAATGGGAAAGGGACCTCCACCAAAACTTTACCCAAAAAGAATGGATGTCAGCCATTAGCTCAATATCCCATGCGTCACACTGCTCTAGCCATAGTGAAAAGACCATCAAAACCTTAAACCGTTGGTACTAAACCCCCTATAGGCTGGCAAAGATGTCCTCTTTCTACTTCCCGCTATGCTGGAGGGGATGCAGGCTCACTGGCAACCTCTCCCATTCCATTTGGTCCTGCCCCAACCTAGTAAACCTCTGGAACCAGGTGTTCAAATTTATAGCTTCACACAGTTAAGATCCCCTTGAAATATAGAACTATAATCACCCATATTCTCCTTTCAACTAGTTTATTAATAATGAGAAATTGGAAATCAAAATTGGACAATCTGATGTTGTTGCTTTGGTAAACCAAAACTGCATATGTGAGCACATGATTGCAAGGTCAAACATGACTGATTTGTCATGCATGAACCACTGGTCCTCCTGGAAAAATTAGATGTTAGCACACCACCTCTGATGGTTTGGTAGGATGCTATAATTAACCTTGTCTCAATGAGTAAAGCGGAGGAGCTGGGGGAGATGGACAGATGTCCCACACTCAGAGGGGGTGGGTGGGATCATGGACACAGGATGTTCCCAATGGGGGTGTCCGATCCCTACACCTACCCTGAACGGGACCCTAATGGTTCCGCAACCTGCAATCCTACACCCAAGACCTGTGGTATGCTCTCCGCTCCTTTCAACTCCTCCCCCGCTAATTCAACCCTTGATCCCAGGCAGTAGAACATTCTTGATACTGTATGATACACTGAATAACATTACTGATGATGTTTATGTTAACTCCCTCGATTGGTTTTTGTGTCACTGATGATGTGCCACTTATCGTGTACCTTGACACGATCTATGTATCTGACCCGTACAATGTTGTATTTGTTATGTTACCGTGTTCTCCACTTTTTACTTCAACATTGTTTGTATTATCTCCAAGAAAATTCAGTAAAAATCAGTTTTAAAAAAATTAAAAAATACTTTTGTCAAAATCCTACAAACAATACCCCATAATGACAACGTGAAAAAAAGTTTGTTTGAAATCTTTGCAAATTTAATAAAAATAAAAAACAAAAAAATCCCATGTACATAAATATTTACAGCCTTTGCTCAGAAGGTGTTACCCCCTCTGCAAACATATTTTGAGAAATTGCAGAAAGTCCTCCCCTCTCTTCATGTAGGAGAGATAGTGGGAAAAAGGGTATTTTTAAAGTGCCTAACAAATCACAAATTGATTGTAAACACTACACTGTTTCTTAAATTAATGAAATCATAATCCCATTTATTAGTACACAAAATGTTTAAAAATCATGTATATTTTCAATAAATTGAGAGCATTATAACAAGTATAATAATCATCCCGTGTAGGAGAGTGTGTAGATCGCTACATATCTGGATCAACACGTTTCATCCAAATCTAGGGCTTCTTCAGGATCCACGTATCTGGTTTTAATAAACTAATAAACAGCATACACAATATGTTATGCATGTAATTTAAAAATGAACATAGCATGATTATTGTACAGGTGTGCCTTAGGCTGGCCACAATAAAAGGCCCTCTAAAATGTGCAGTTTTATCACACAGCACAATGCCACAGATGTCACAAGTTTTGAGGGAGCGTGCAATTGGCATGCTGACTGCAGAAAATGTCCACCAGAGCTGTTGCCCGTGAATTGAATTGTCATTTCTCTACCATAAACTGTCTCCAAAGGCATTTCAGAGGATTTGGCAGTACATCCAACCGGCCTCACAACCGCAGACCGCGTGTAACCACATCAGCCCAGGACCTCTACATCCAGCATCTTCACCTCCATGATCGTCTGAGACCAGCCACCTAGACAGCTGCTGCAACAATCGGTTTGCATAACCAAAGCATTGGAAGTCATGGCAACCATATAGCTTGTGTTCCACCCTGGTTCCTGGTATTTCCCCACAAGTGGCGCCTGTCCGGCTGATGTCACCGCTACGGAACTTTCATCCTCGCGCCGGCTGGTTTCCGGCTTTGTGCACACACTGCTCAGCAGTCCTGGGAGACTGACCTCCTCGCACTTGTGTTGCTTGCTGCCAGGTGCCCTTGTCCACTCCAGCCCAGGGGGATGTAAGCATTTTATGTACTTTGTCTTTTGGTTATCAATACCAATAAACTGTTAACGCTTTCTATACTGGATGTTCACCTGACTTCCTTATCCATTGCATCCCGGTGTAGTTCATGCGCTGCCTTCCTCATGTACTTTAGTCCATATCTTATGCTCGTTGGCTAGCAGCAGAAAAACGGCTGGGGAGCCTCACATGCTTATTTCTATCCCTCCACCCTAAAGGCACCCCAGGAGTGCCAGATTTGTGATTATTGCTTTGACTTCTGGACTGGATTTTTTCCCATCTCTGCCCTGG
Organism: Pelophylax lessonae; assembly: GCF_965119305.1. Taxonomy (NCBI): domain Eukaryota; kingdom Metazoa; phylum Chordata; class Amphibia; order Anura; family Ranidae; genus Pelophylax; species Pelophylax lessonae. The sequence goes on from NC_138768.1 coordinate 716,638,200, forward strand.
GTGCGAATCTCTTTACTGAGCCATTAGTTGGCTAACAGCAGAACAACTGCTGGGGAGCCTCAAAGGCTTACTTCTATCCTTCCACCCTATAGGCATCCCAGGAGTGCCTGGTTTGTGATTATTGCTTTCCTAATTGTGGTAACATATTGTGTATGCGGTTTATTGGTTTATTAAAACCAGATGATACGTGGATCCTGAAGAAGCCCTAGATTTGGGCGAAACGCGTTGATCCAGATCCATATGTATGAATCTATGTACTCTCCTATATGGGATGATTATAATACTAGTTAGTTACAATGCTCTCAAGTTATTGAAAATATAATTTTTTTTAAAATAATGGGATTATGATTTTATTAATTTTTGTGAAACATTGTAGCAATTGCAATCAATTTTCCCCACTAACTCTCATACCTGAAGAGAGGTGGGGACTCAATTAATTTATCTATTTGGGGATAGTGCCATATTGTTTTCAAGTAGAGTCCCCCCCCATTCATTTATGAGAAATTGCGGCACGTCAATGTGCAAATAATGGTGAAGCCCCCTACATACAATAATAACAGAGATTTAAAATCAACCCGTGTATTAGAACATAGTAGTGATGGTGTCACCCTCTCTGCAAAAGGTAAGAAATATTGCAGAGCTGCAATGTGCAAATAGTGGTGAACCCCCCTATATATAAGAATAGTAATAACATTTAAAATATACATCAATTATTATACATTTTATTATGATTATATATATATAGGGGGTTTCACTGCACATTGAAGCTCTGCAATTTCTCAAAATATTTTTGCAGAGGGGGGGGTTGACACCATCACTACTACATTGCAATGGATATTCGTTTATATGTTTTACCATTGAACTTAAAAGTCCATTTGTAGAATTGTATAAAGGAAGCATAGGGGTGTGCTGCATTTTTGGCTTTTTACTGGTATACAGAGACCAGGATCATCATTGTATGCCATGAAGTAACCTCCACTTGCTGACCATGCCCACTTGCCAGCCAACACCTCCTTTATGGCTATGCCAACAGGTGTGTTGTTGCGCACTGCAAAAACAGTGTCACTTTCACCTCAAACACCACCATAGCACCCCCAAAAAAAATTGTCTGGAGCCACCCCTGCCCAGATTAGATTTGAATTTTGCCACCCCATCCCTCCCTCCAATTTTTGTTCTCTTTGTAATCTTAACATTTGGAAGTCATATCCCAAAAAATTCGAAGTCCTTTTTTTTTTTTTTTCCATCTCATCGACGAAATATGAGAAATAATGTATAGATCTTACAATCATTCCATAAACACATACACTGCATATATAATTTGAGGAAAATATGCTTATAAAACAGTTTACCATTTGCCAATTAAAAAAAAAATATGTCCCTGGATTTAATTTTAAAAATCTGGTCACTTTACTTTGTTTGTAGATCTTTATGAAATGTCAGCTAGTGCCAAATGATGTTGGTTTTGGTTAGTTTGTAGGACATGTAACTGTAGGGGAGGGGTATGAAGGGTATAGGTCCAAACTGGATATCATCATGCCTCACTGTGCGGTTTTTTGGGAAATAAACGGACAGTATTCCAATATTTCCCATCTGTCCCAATCTTGAAACCCGGGCAATCTTCTGTGTCTAAGGGAGTTGAATGTCTGTGAGAAGACAAGAAGAGCACCAACTGTCCACGTGAGATCCAGTCCACTTGCTCTGCTGCCTGAGACAGTTACTATGGAACACCTATCACCTCTGACATTCCAAGAGCTCCAGACAGTGATGTGAATGCCATTCTGAAAAGATTCTAAATACGGGAACATCCTTCCCGTACGTTATTAAAATACAATGGGTTGATCCATGGTACAGTGGTTTAAAAATAACTGCTGTGTATAGTCATTGTTAATGGAAAGTAACATCACCTGCTTATCCAGATCCTAATAGTAGATAGCCTTCTGCAGAATTGGGGGAAGCATAAGGGCTAATGTAAGCACTGTTTTTGCATGTCATTTCAAAGGCAATTTAGCAACATCCCATTACCTGGCAGTTTTCCATATTACAAGAATAAAACATCTGATACCAGCAGAGAATACACAAAAATTTGTCCATACGGTTATTTCATCCAGATTGGATTACTGCAATTCCCTCTACTATGGCCTGCCTGAGAAGGAACTACATTGTTTGCAACGGGCAACCCTTCAACTGCCACATCACCCCAATTTGACACTCCCCCAAATTAAATGGACAGAATCCTTCAAAATTAGGCTACTTGCTTATAAAGCCCCAAATAACTTGGATGCGGCCTGACAAAAATTCTGGTTAAGCTGGGCATAGATGGTTTGAATCTCAGCCGTTTCAGTGGGAACCCGCCAAGATTCAAACCATGTATGGGCAGGTACTAAAGTTGATAGGTTGGGCAACTTGAGTACAACCAGCCTGCCAGATTTTGTGAGATTATTGCTAGCGTCTTCCTCCTCCTAGGAGAACACAATGTCTCAGCGGGAGGGATTCCCCTGTCAACACTGTCTGTGTGGTGAAAGTGCATGCAGGAAAGAAATTTGCTTAGTCTACGGCCAGCCTTACCCATAGTCCCACATGCTTCCTCCACTGCCAGATTCATCTTAACACCTTATGCTCTCTGTCGTACAGCACCTACAGATTGGAACTCACTAACATCCAATAACTGCTTGCCCACCGTATACTGTAGATATACGGCGACAAGGATCACATACCTAGAAAGTAGTCCGCACTTCCCGGTTAAGGGTGTGCAAGCGTGCGGCTGGCGACCCGTTTCCGCTGTGATTAGACTGGATGTCCGCCAGCACCCACTGATGTTTCAAGACACAGTTTTTGCATTGGCAGATGGCCGTTCTGTCAGAAGACATGAATCCTGTGTGTCTGCTAAGCACAAGCACCTCCCCCACAGTAGTAAAGCACTGGTCAGGCACACATTTAATCCTAATGTTAACCCCTTCCCTGCCGGTGTCATTAGTAAAGTGACAGTGCATATTTATTTAGCATTGATCACTGTATTAGTGTCACTGATTCCCAAAAAGTGTAATTTTCCCGATTGTATACTGCGATATCGCACTCCCGCAAGTCGCTGATCGCCGCGATTACTAGTAAAAATAAATAGAAATATCCAATAGTTTGTAGACTAACTTTTGCGCAAACCAATTAATATACACTTATTTGGACTTTTCTTACCAAAAATAGATGTAGCAGAAAACATATTGGCCTAAATTTATGAAGAAACTTGATTTTTTACATTTTTTTTATTAGATATGTTTTATAGCAGAATGTAAAAAATATTGTAAACTGCAGGAAAAAAATAAAAACTGCAGGAGGTGATCAAATACCACCAAAAGAAAGCGCTATTTGAGAAAAAAAAAAAAAGATATAATTTTATTTAGGTGGAGCATCGCACGACCATGCAATTGTCAGTTAAAGTAACGCATAAATGAAAAACATTGGGATAGAAAAAGGCGGGGCTTTGCGGGCCAGTGGGAGTAGAAGGATCAGAACCAAAACCAATTGTAAAATCAAAAAAACATTTTATTGTAGCAAGTAAAAAGCAAGCATGGGTGACCATGCATGTATGATAGCAACAAGATAACATGCAAAAATGGTTAAAATCAATTCTAACATCACTGTTTATATAGAAACATATCCCAAAAGGGATTAGAGCGAACAACAAAGCCTGTGTAGGTGGATGATGGGTCTCAAGCTGAATTCGGTCACGGTAGGTCCCCAGCAAGCCGACGCGTTTCGCTTAAGGCTTCCTCAGGGCCTGAGAGACCATAACAGACCGATGTTTCTATGAGTAACATAGATACAAATAATTACATTTCAGTTTACATGTTCAATGATATAACATACATCATGCTGCTAAAAGTTTTTACATATAAGTTTTTGACTCAGGTGACCCTGAGTCAAAAACTTATATGTAAAAACTTTTAGCAGCATGATGTATGTTATATCATTGAACATGTAAACTGAAATGTAATTATTTGTATCTATGTTACTCATAGAAACATCGGTCTGTTATGGTCTCTCAGGCCCTGAGGAAGCCTTAAGCGAAACGCGTCGGCTTGCTGGGGACCTACCGTGACCGAATTCAGCTTGAGACCCATCATCCACCTACACAGGCTTTGTTGTTCGCTCTAATCCCTTTTGGGATATGTTTCTATATAAACAGTGATGTTAGAATTGATTTTAACCATTTTTGCATGTTATCTTGTTGCTATCATACATGCATGGTCACCCATGCTTGCTTTTTACTTGCTACAATAAAATGTTTTTTTGATTTTACAATTGGTTTTGGTTCTGATCCTTCTACTCCCACTGGCCCGCAAAGCCCCGCCTTTTTCTATCCCAATGTTTTTCATTAATCCTTAACAGGGGTAAGGGCCTATCTTACACGGCATTTTTTTTGTTTACGAATTAAAGTAACGCAGTGCCGTATCACAAAAAATGGCCTGGTCATGAAGGGGGGTAAACCTTCCGGAGCTGAAGTGGTAAACCTGAAACACACCCTCTGGATGTTTTAAAAACAGACTCAAGACACATCTATTCACCCAGGCTTCCAAGGTCACTATGCATCATCACATGGCAGTGCATCAGGCAGCCTGAAAATACAAGCATTTTTTCCTTGGTACATCCACATGATCTAACTTTTATTACTTGCTTATCTCACACATTTATGGAGAATCAGCATTTTATGCATGATAAAATATAAGGTTAGCATTATCACTTCCAAAGTGCTTTGTTGTATTGATGGAGCAGATGTAAAGAAAAGAAAAAAAGTTGTGCATGTCTGTCATGTAGCATTGATTTTTACTCTATTATGTGCATTTATTATGGTTGGATTTAGGCAAACCATGGGTTGCAGGAAAGAAAATTGCTTTATTCCTCCATCAACTCACTCAGTGTTGATGGGGGAATCCCTCCTGCAGTGTTATTGTGTTCTGCCTGTGGGGAGCCTTCCCTGCTGACCGAACACAATGATTACTGCTGGGGACTATAGCTCCCGGCAGTAATTGCATGCAAAACAAATCTGACAGGCAGGTTGTACTTCGGTGGATTGATGGACTGACTTCAGTACAACCAGCCTGCCCTAATGTTGGCCATACATCATACAAAAAAAATCGCTCAAACTCATTTCCGAAAAACAAACATTCAGCCGTGAGAACAGACGATCATGCCATCATGTAAAGAGCAATAAATCGTTTAATGGACATAAATGAATCCATTTTTTGTTAGTTTTTTCACACATACCTAGTGAAAACTGCTTGGACGAGAAACACCTTAACCTTTCAATTTAATCGCTCGTTCGGCAGAATATTTCCAAACTTGTCCCTCCTTTTTTTGGCTCAAAAACATCACAATCCATTACCGATCTGTACTCAATGGCCGAAAAATTAATGAACTGTCCACTTGACCGAATTTTGGCCAAATTTTCCTATAGTGTATGGTCACCATTAGATGGATCGAATCTCCGTCAGTTCAGCAGGCCGATATGTATATCAAAAAACAACTGCGCCACAATTACTGAAATCCAAACTAATTACCAGACGCTGGTAAAATAGGTATCAATAAATGCAGTATTTCATATAGGAAGAACTGTATACAGTGGGTATAGAAATGAATCACCCCTTTTAAAAAAATCACATTTTTTTTACCTTTCAACCTGAAATGAAGATAGACACAGTTTTTATTTTATCCAGCTTTATTTACTCTTAAAACTTCTAACATTCAAGGGAAGGTAACACAAATGTGTCAGGAAAATAAATTAATAAATTCAAAAGCAGAATCACTGAGTTGGAAAAAGGATCACCCTCTTGTGTCAGTATTTTGTTGACCCACCTTTTGCCTTAATTACAGCCTTTAGTCTGTTGGGATATGTCTCTACTAACTTTGCACATCTAGACTTTGCAATATTTGCCCACTCTTCTTTGCAGAACTGCTCAAGTTCAGTTAAAGTTGGTGGTGACCATTTGTGGACTGTAGTCTTTAAAGCCATTCCACAGATTTTCAATGGGGTTTAAGTCTGGGCTCTGAGTAAGCCAAGCAAGGAAATTCACCTTTTTTTTCTTCAACCTCTGTGTGGTCATTTTTTCTGTGTGCTTTTGGTCATTGTCATGTTGGAAGATAAACCTTCTTCCCATTGACACCTTTCTGGCAGAGGGCAGCAGATTTTCCTCAATAATTTGATGGTATTTTGCACCATCCATTTTTCTTCTATCCTGACAAATACCCCAGTTCCGCTGCAGAGAAAAACCCCAATAACAGGATATTACCACCTCCATACTTTGCTGTAGGAATGGTGTTATTTGGATGGTGAGCGATTTCCACCAGACATATTGTTTGGTGTTGAGGCCAAATAATTAAATTTTAGTCTCATCTGATCATAAACACCTTTTTCCACGTGGCTTCAGAATCTTCAAAGTGCGTTTTGGCAAAGCTCAGTTGTGACTGCATGTTGCCTTTCTTGAAGAGTTCCTTTTTTCTTGCAACCCTCCCATACAAGACACAATTGTGTAGAATTTGTGAGATTGCCGTCACATGCACATATTTACCACTCTTTGTCACAAAGTTTTGCAACTATGTCAGAGTTGCTGTAGGCCTCCTGGTAGCCTCTCTGACCAGTTTTCTCCCGGGACTCTTTCATCCTCTTTTGAGTACTGATCTAGGGAGAATCTGTGTTTTACCAAATACCTTCCACTTCTTAATAATAGACTTCAGTGTGCTTCTAGGCATTGATTTGATTTTTTTTTTTGTATCTATCCATCTCATAAACGGTGTCTGTCCACAAATTTATCCTGGAGATTGTTTGACAGTGCCTTGTGACCCATAGTTGATGGTTTGCTTCGGTTGCACTACCAGGGACTGAAATGCTCCAGGAAAGCTATTTTTTGCTGAGCTAATCAAAATTACCCCAGCTGATTACAGTTGAAAGTGAAGTGGTTTTGTGGGCCATTGAGAAGGTGATTAGCTACACTGGATTGAGTTTAAAAGTCATTTTTAGGAGAGGGTGATCCTTTTTACAACAGTATTTTTTACTGCTTTTGAATTAGTTTTTCTGACATGTTGGTGCTATCTTTCACTTGGATGTTAGAAGTTGCACATAAATATATACAGCTAGATAAAACAAAAACTGTAACTGTCTTAATTTCAGGCTGCAAAGCAACAAAATGTGATTTCAAAGGGGGGTGATTTTGTTCTATACCCACTGTATACACTCTTGGTGAATATAGATAGTACCAAAGTGTATATATAGTGCTGCCTGTCTGAAATACTGTCTGAAATACTGCATCAATCCATCTATAGCCGGCTTTAGATTGGAATGTTATGTAGCCACCACTAAGTATATTTTTGTACAGGGTATCACAACAGTGGATCCAAATAGGAATGATTTTACTCACATTTTAGGTTTTCAAAAATTGAACAAAAATATAATATATAATTGAAATGCTCATTTAGTATTGTATTGCAATTCCCTTAGCATGAACAGTTTGCATCGTGCACAAAAAATAATTTTGTATGAACAATCTGAAGCTTCTCAGGGTCATGCAATATATTTTTGTCTGCCATGCTTACGTGTTCTTGAGATTAGATATGTGGCAGTTTGTTAGTGTTACTTTGTGTTTTGTTAAAATCTCAAATATTTCTCTTATCTATGTGCAACTATAGTAAAAGTACAAGACAATCTAGACAGTATGTCTTTATCTGAAAAGCTGGGTTATGAGAGTTCCAGACTGCAAAAAACATTACAGTGCATAGGTTTTCCCCATTTTTTAGAGAATCTATTTTTGTCATTTGTGCTGTATAGAATAGGACACAGCTACAGTATACTGATAAAGTATGAGTTTCTGGTAACAAATAAAATAGTGGATGAATAAGGCCATTAGTTAGTGATATCACTTGTATTACTGGACTACACTATATCTGTCCTTACAAACCTATTTGGTAGAATACATGTAAAAATCGAATTCTTTTATATTTATTCTCATTTTATTATTTCACGTTTCTTAATGTCTGCTAGCTGTACACGAAGGTAAGACAATGCATTATAAAAGCATTTTCTATTAAGAAATATTGCTTTATTATTCTATTAAATATTGGGATCAGACACGGTTCATTAAAAGGTGTTGTAAAGAATCAAGGATATTAGATTTGGTATCAGGGCCAACTTTTCAAGTACAAACAGATATAGACAGACATTTTAACAGGCAAAATAACTAATTTATTGTTTTGGCAATTGAACTTTAAAAAGCTGTTGGAATATAAAATATCTTTATTCTAAAGCAAAAATTGTTTTAAAATCCCTGATTACTGCTTTAGAAAAAGAAATATAAAAAAAATGCACCTAAACCCATAATCTTACAAATGTAAAGAGTAGTGTTAGCAAGTATCTTTCCAGGGTAACAGACTGTGCTTGGCTTTTTAGCATACACTCTACTCTAGACCACGATCCATTGTTGGGCTGGGGCTCAATGTCCAATACCTCGCACATCACATTGTAAACATCCACTGATCTGATAGGAGCCGATTGAAAGTTTACTTTAAAATCTGAAAAAGAAAGAAAGCCTTGCTTGAGTTGTTGCTTTTTAATTTACCTTGATAAATGGGAACGGGCATATGTACCACATTTTTACTATAGATTGCATGTGGGACTAAGTATGACTGTAATTATGTCTTTTCTTTTTACCATGCTACTATGCTCATAAAGGCATGGCCAAGGACTGGTCATACCCGGGATTTTTTTTTTTTTTAACACTGTAGTTCTAAAGATCAAATGGGGATTAGCCATTGGGTCACTCAGTATAGCATGCCAAACAAGGTGTCCGTTACCTGGTCTCCCAGTGTGTGTTGTGGTTCCTCCTATCGTCCCCTATATCACTACACTAAATATTATTTATTTGCTATAACTAAGCAGATTTTAAAAAAGTTAGCTGCATGATTCAATTTGATTATACAGTCACTTTTCAATTTATCATTAACTACAGTATATACTGCAGGGATCTACCTGAATGGAAGGAATTTGAACTGTTTAGGGCAGTGGTCTTGAGGAATACAGGGTCCCGAAAATGTGCTACTGACTTGCTCAGAGAGCTGCACATTAGCTTACCATTTGAAAATGTGTTTGTTAGTGGCATTTTTAGCTTTTGTAGACTACCTGTTTTGTTTGTCACTATATTTGAGGATAAATAGAGCTTAATCTGGTATCAGATTTGGATTTGCTAATACTCCAAAATTCTAATTATACAGAAATAAACAAACAAATTGTATTTTCCCAAAAAACGTTTAAAAGCCTTTAGGCCCCTTTCACACAAGCGGACCGTTCAGATCCGCCTGTCCGTTTTTCAGGCGGATCTGAAGGGATGCCCCATGCATCTCTATGGGGCATCGGATGTCAGCGGAGACATGTCCGCTGACATCCGATCCGTCAAATCCAGGCGGATGGAAACCCTATTTTCTATCCGTCTGGCGGATCGGATGAGAACGGACAGATGGTCCGTTTTCATCCGATTCCCCCATAGAAAAGAATGGGGACCTGACAGCTCTGAGGCTTTGAGGCACTGTGGGAGAGAAATGTGCATGGAAATATGAAGGAGTGTGAGGTACTGTGTGCAACAGAGAAGCATAGGAGGTGTGAGGCACAGTTATGTATATTAACTACAGGAGGTATGAAGCAATGTGAGTGCTACAGAGCTCTGGAGGACTGGCTATATGGAGGACTGGCTATAATACAGAACTATGAAACAATGAGTGTAAAACAAAGTAATGAATCACTGTATTTTATATAGAGGCACTCTATTCTAATAGTGAGACATGAGTTGCTGCATGTAATAAAGAAGTATAAAGCACTGCTCATAATAAAGAGGCATGAAACACTGTGTAGGCATTTGGTGAATAATGTTCCATAGCAGACAATGAAAATAAATCTAACCTGAAAGTAATAAATGTAACATTTAAATAATTTACTGCTTGAACTCGATGGACATTTGTCTTTTTTAGTAATGTATTGATATAAAACACATCAAAGTTTACATACTTTTTGCACAGATCTATAACTCTACTTGGTAAACAAGCTGATTATAGTATATTCCAATCAAAGCAAAATACATTTTATGGCTTCTCTTTATTTCAGAGATTTACCTGGGCCAGATGCCAAAAAGAACCCCCTCATGTCCATCAGTTCATTGTCATAGCCATGCCATCCATGCTGCCAGCCTTGGTTAGGCAAGGTGCCATTATTCCAGAAGGGCAATTTTTCCTTACTCTGTGGAAACAGATCAGTTCAGTGAGTTATATGAAATAGCACAATGAAAGTTAGTTAGAGTATAAAAGTCTAATTTTACCTGCGTAATAAACCAGCCCTGTTCAGCAATAAGAGTTAAGGGAGGCACAAATTTTCCTTTTTTGTAATAAAATCTGTCTGGAATTTGGTCTCTCATATAAACATCCATGTGTTGTAAATCCTTCAGCTGGTTGTACACCTGGAAAACAAAAAAAAAAAACAGTAATAAATGTACAGTAATCCCCCCCTCCATCGCGGTTCAGTTTTTGCGGTCCCGGTAATTCGCGTTTTTTTTTGTAATGTTATTATACTATATAAATCATTAAAAATGAAATATTTTTGTGTTTTCCATATGTCTCTTAGTATCTTTTATGTGTTTAAATGAGTTTCTATTGTTTTAAAAGAGTGTTTAAAGACCTTAAAATGCTTCTACACGTACAGTGACAGTAAAATAAACATGCCTACAATGCATTTTAATAGGGTTTTTCTATTTCGCGGAATTTCACTTTTCGCGGCTGGGTCCGGAACGTAACCCCCGCAATGGAGGGGGGTTTACTGTAATATGCTACTGCAGCCTTTCAATCTTTTCACCCTAGAGAAAGCCTTGAAATTATTTAGGTCTCATGGAACCCCAGCTAAAATTATTCAATCAGGGCCAGTGGGAAAAATGCACCTTACGTTGATATGGTCAGTGGAAAAAATACCCCTTATATTGGTGGCCAGAAGGAAGCATTCTTTCTTACAATGGTGCTCAGAATGCACCTTTACAAATGGCTAAAAAGAGAATTGGAGTCATGCCGTTGGCTCTGCCAAGTAGTGTTGGAACTGAATTTTGGAGGCATCATTAATAGAGAAGTCAATTAGCCACAGCTCAAGGAACCGCTAGCAACTTGTGGAGGAACCCTAGGATTCCACAGAACCCTGATTGAGAATAACTGTGCTATGGTGTCTAAACATGGCCATTGGATACAGGAGAGTGCTAAGAGTGCAGGGGGAAAACAGACCTGCTCCTATAGCATTGCTTACTTGGTGACCAGACATGAAAAATGTTGCTTTGTTGCTAATGAAGGTCCTGCAGCATTTCAGCCAGTCAAAGAGCAGTATCATAGAATCTTTAATTTCTTTGTGACCATGATACCACCAGACATAAAGGGGTTGATTTACTCAACGCAAATAGACTGTGCACTTTGCAAAGTGCAGTTGCCCTCTGCCAGTGCTCCAGAGCTTAGTAAATGAGGTAAGTCTTAACTATGCAAAGAGTATCCAATCGCATGCAAGGAAATAAAAAACACAGCATTTTTGCTTGCACATGTCTGGATGATGGAAGTCAGCAGAGTTTCTACTCATTTACTAAGCTCTGGAGCAGCTGCCCTTGCAGAGTGAACAGCACTTTGCAAAGTGCAGAGTATTTTCCCTTTAGCAAATCAACCCCAAAATGTCTAGTCCAAAAGTAAAATGCCCCTTTGTGTAAGAACGCCAATTAACCTTACAACAGAGAACGTAGTATGTACAACTGTGTCAAACAGACTAAATGGTTATAAAGTGGTTGTCCAGCTTCTAACTTCATCTTTTTCATCTAAGCTTTGACAAAAGAAAAAAAAAAAAAAAAAAAAACACCAGTAAACTGATTTCTATGCAGAGCTGCACCAAATTTTGCAGTTTCCAGTTTTAGTAAATCAACCCTATACGGACACTCCTAATCTTAGTCTGGGCAAACTTCAAATAACTTTGGTCACAAAAAGTGATAAAGTATAAATGAAAAACGATTTTTTTAATTGTTGGATGGAGTGGAGAGGTATTACAACACTTGGCAGTTTTTATTGCTGTCTATGCCCCCATTAGGAGATTAAAAGGAGTTGTAAAGTCAGAAGTTTTTTTTATATTAATGCATTTTTTGCATTAGGATTAAAAAACCTGTGTGCAGCAGCCACCCTCCAGCGCCCCCTAGTACTTACCTGAGCCCCATCTTTCTCCAGCAATGTCCACGAGTTCAAAGTCAGTTAGCTAATCAGGAGAGAGAGGGGGCGGGGTGGAAACCGGGCTGTGTTTGAATAGACACAGGGAACTGTGACTCAGCTCGGGTGCCCCCATAGCAAGCCAATTGCTGTAGGGGCACTGGACAGGAGGGAGGGGCCAGGAAAGCCGAAGAGGGACCCGAGAAGAGGAGGATCCAGGCTGCTCTGTGCAAAATCAACTGCATAGAGCAGGTAAGTATAACATGTTTGTTATTTTAAGAAAAAAAAAGGAGAGAGACTTTACAATCACTTTAACTCCATTTGTCCTATTTACCTTCATCACTGAGAGTGAAAATTAAAGAAAATCTTGAATTTTGGGTTGTCACCAGAACAGGAATAGAAATAAATCTTCCAATGGGGAAACTGAGTCTGTGACAAACAGGGATCCCACACTTTGAAGGGATTTCTGCTCACTGCTTATTTTGGGTAAGGGACAGGAAGTGAAGGGACATTTCCCTAATGGTAACAGATGGCACAAAAATTAAACTGACAGGGGTTATAACCCTCGTTTACGCCATCCAAAATTCAGCAAAATACCCTTAAAGTAGAACTAAAAAGCAAAACTTTTTGCCAGGATAGCTAGTGTTTTTTTATGGATGGGAAAAAAAAATTGATAGAGATCTACTATGTACCGAATGATAAATCTAAACCTAATTGCTTCACAATATAGAAGGAATTTGGGGACACACTTGAAAGAAGGACTACAATAATCCAAAATAATAGCCCAAAATGTTACACTTTGAAGCAGTAATTATGCTATCAGTAATGCATGGGATAATTCCAGGAACTACTAAAGGCCTAGCAATTTATCGTGCGAGTATTGGACTTTTATTTCTTTAGGTAATTAGAACCTAATTATCAAATACCACCAAAAGAGCTTTCTTTTGGTGGTATTTGATCACCTGTGCGATTTTTATTTTTTGTGCTATAAACAAAAAAAGAGCGTAAATTTTGAAAAAATAACAATATTTTTCAAATTTTTTTTATATGAAATTCCCCCCCAAAAAATTTAAAAATCAAAACTTTTTTAAATTTTTGGCCAATTTGTTTTCTGCTACCTATGTTTGGTAAAAAAAAAATCACAAATGCGTATTTTGATTGGTTTGCGCAAAAGTTATTGCGTTTACTAACTAAGGGAAAGATTTCTGTCATTTTTGGTGTTTTTTTTTTTTTTAACAAGTAATGGCAGCGATCTGCGATTTTTTTTTTTTTTTGCGGGACTGCGACATTGCAGCGGACAGATCGGACCCTTGACTGACATTTTTGACACTTTTGGGGGTACCAGTGACATTACTACAGTAATTAGTGCTTCTTGGAATGCAATTATGTGATTTGGCTGACTTATTGAAAGTAATGCGCTTTTTGGGTGTCTGATATCTTTACCAACAGTTGTTGAACAACAAGTTTAAGAGATGGTAGTGGCTAATCTGCCATACTTCTAGTGGCAAAACTAAAAATCTGTATTTAATGCAGTAACAAAATAAGAAAGACTTAGCATGTAAAAATATGGCAGTCACACAGATCTGTGACTTCATTACAAAGCGGGGGATCCTGTCCTTCCCCTCCCTTAAATCTTTCTGCAAAGCTCCTGCTTTAGAACTCATTTTGTAAACTGTAAGTAACAAAAGACATTCCAATTGCCCACGAGAATGACATGATGTATCACCCTTTCCTTAACAATCAATGTATCAATGTGTAGCCTGGCCTGTGATGCTGCTGTCATTTCAGTCACACAGCCTGGGTTGGTCAAGGGAGAGGGCAGTGAGAGAGACTGTTGCTTCTGCTGGGAGGAAAGGCTGCCCACCAAACTTGCTGGGAGGATTACATTGTCCAGAAATCTGGGAAAACAGGCGCTCCCATGGACTGAAACTCTGTTTCCTTTTTACTCCACTCAGAAGAGTATATGGCTTGAGAGGGAATGTAGGAAAAGGTCCAACTGGGACTACAAGTCCCAGGTGGGAGGAGCGGCTGTGCAAGGGGATAAATACGGGAAACCGGGGTTGCAGGGACATAGTCTCAACATAGAGAAGGAGTGGGGAAAGAGGGGCTGGCTGGAGCTCCTGTGACTTAGTAAACTTGTAATTTTGGGCCAAGCAGGTTTAACCTTTGCCTTTGAACCAGGTTGTTGGATACACCGTTTACGCGATTCTAACATTGTCTCATTTGTAGGTTGTGTTACCAAGTATTGTGATTGTCTTATTCTGCTGGGTATGTTGCTCGAACAAACATCATTCCTAGTGAGTCACTAACCCCAGGAACAGGGGAACCTAAACATGAAAGGCTCCCTTGGGTGTAAGTGAGAGAAATGTTTAAACACACCACTCAGTAAAAGTAACAATGTCTCTAATGCATGGCTGCATTCTGGAGTAAGGCTGCCATTATCCACCTGAATACTGTATGTAACTAAATGCAAGAATTATATAGTTTCCCAACTTGTAGCCTAATGGTAGCAAAGGCTCCAAATTTGAGACCCTATGGCACATGGATCTATTATGCCATCAATTGTAAAGCCAATTATATATGGATTACTACAATTGTATATGGTCCCTCAAAGGTTGGAAAAATACTGCCCTGATAAATATTTGGTCACTGTCCTAGGCCAGGGGACATGTAGAAATCCATACTTGGACATTCCCAAATGTACAAGTCAAACTTACATGAGTCATCATATTATGCTACTCAATTAGTTTCACGCTGACTAAGGGGATAGAAACAATCAACATTTACACAAATCAAAACCAAAATTACGTATCTAATAAATGAGAAAATGGAACTCCATAAGGAAATTTAAAAAGTCTGGATGACTTTGATCATTTTTTACTTTACTAACTATAAAAAAAGTGTAACCCAACCCATCAATGTTTCCTGGAGACTGCAGTGTTGGGGGGGGGGGGGGGGCTGTTGTCGGTGCCCCAAGGTCCTGGTCAACATCCTTCCTTTATGACACATAAGATTATAATGCCTGATTCTTCAGTGCTGCAGGTATCTTTAACAGCAGAATAGTCTACACAACAGCATTCTGCAAAACTAATTGGTCAGTGTGGAGCAACTGCATAAAAAAGTGTAAACTTAGTTCAACAGTCTCTGGAATTTAACAGCAAAAACAGAGGGGACACAAACAAAGGGAACAAAAATTAGGGCAACTTGAGAACTAAAATTAATAGTAATACAGCTTACCAGACCTTAGATGTGGTGGCTTTATCAGTTTCCTTTTTTTAAACTTGTTAATACTGCTATTAACTCACTTCCGATCCTAGAGTGAAACACATATTGACAAGCACCGTGTCCCCAGGATAGAAAGTGTGTTAGGACTATAGAACAATGTGTTAAATCTATATAACACCTTCCTCTCTTCTCAATAACAGGGGAAGTGTTTTGTAGTCCACCGAGATAGCAAGGAACAATGATAACTGATAACAGTTCACAGTCAGAGAGTACAGTAAAGTTTTCAGCTCACACGATTTCTGGCTGGATGAGCAGTTATTTTTTGCACTTATTGAACAGATATAAAAAACATTTTCAATGGCATAATTAACAGAACCAATAGGAGCAAATAAAAGAATATACATTGTTAAAGTTTACCTTACGCTTTAAAATGGCAGTTTGTCTCAGCACCATGTTTATTGTCTCAACTTGAAAATGGCAATGAAAAAAATTATTATGTGACATGACTGATTTGTCTAGTCTCATTTACCTTCGAAAGCTTCCCTTCCACAGGCCAGAGGCTCACCACAGGACCTCTATCCTTCAACTGTAAAATGTCATTGAAATCAATGTAATCTTGAAGCTCTATCACTTTGTCCATCCAGAATATGTCTGTCATCCCATGGTCAGAAAACAGAATTACATTTAAGTCATCTGTAAGGCCACTGTTCTGGAAATAGACAAAAAAACTACAATAAGAAGCAATATAGGAGTCTTGTAAAGCAAGTGCCTGTGTCAACAGTCTTTTGTTCGCTTCAAATGGCTTTTGCATTCCTATACAAGTCTAAGGGAATGCAAAGTGTCTCGAAGCTGGTCAAATGCAGGCTTTTTCTGGCTAAGAACATTTTTACCAAAGTACAGAAAAAATACTTGATTACATAGATGAGAAACACATTTATATCAGTATTTTCATTAAACAGTGGAATACCTGCCTAGGACCTCCCCCAATAAGGCGTTTCACCCTAGAGCCAGGCATAGTCAAAGAAATGGAAAGAAATTGGTAAGGGGAGACTATTAACACAGTGCAGGTTATTTGCATTAACAAATCTCTGAAGATACACATATGCTTGAGGTCATTGTAGCCATATTAGTGCACTTGCGACAGAGACAATTGAGTACTGTCCGTAATACTTTTTTTATTTGCACTAACATACAATTTTTCAGGACAAGCTTTCGGGGTATGTCCCCTTCTTCAAGGTCCAAGCAGTACTGATTCACAAAATGTTTAGCAGAATGGTAAAAAAATAAAACACAAAATCTCTAAGCCAAAAGGAAAAAAAAGAGAAAACCAAACAAACATACATAAACAAATTTAACTGGCAATGGTAATACAACTAGCATAGTTAGTGAGATAAGACAGAGGGAGAGCTGAAGACAGGGGGGAAGGTGGGGGGGATAGTCACAGAGGGGGTCGTAAAACTCTGGGATAATGAGTAAGGAAACCCATATCTAAATTTAAGCCATTATTTTTTGTGTCAAAAAGAAGTATCATTCTTAATTCAAAAGTTTTCCTTTCCTGGATAGTTCTGAAATTCCCTTTAAGAACTAAAACATTGAGGTCTTCTATAGTGTGGTCCGGTTGTGAAAAATGATGTCCCACAGGTGTGCAGAAACTATCTTCTTTATGTTCCTTGATGGTATGTCTGTGCAAATTCATCCTCGCTTGCAACTTCTGTCCTGTTTTGCCTACATAAGATCCTGATGTTCGGCTCCTAGGAGTCAATGCAAGCAGGAAGAGACAACGCGTGCCATGGCCACAGAGGAAGGAAGTGAAAGGAAGGTAAGTATACTTTCTTAAAAAAACAAGATAAGTTAAAAAAAAAAAAAAAACGGGAAGTATCCAATTGTTGTTTAGGGGATTTAAAGCAAGTGGATGGCCCAAAGTTGTTTTTGAGGCTGGAACTCCGCTTTAACTATAGTAGACTCTTGGAGTACCTATTACTACCTGAGTGCCTGTGAGTACCTATTACTACCTGAAAGCCTGTGAGTACCTATTACTACCTGAGGGCCTGTGAGTACCTATTACTACTGTGAGTGTTGTGCGACTGACCGGGCTGTGTGTCTGTGAGTGTTGTGCGACTGACCGGGCTGTGTGTCTCTGAGTGTTGGGCGACTGTGAGTGTTGTGCGACTGAGAGTGTTGGGCAACTGAGAGTGTTGGGCAACTGAGAGTGTTGTGCGACTGACCGAGCTGTGCGACTGAGAGTGTGGTGCGACTGGGAGTGTGGTGCGACTGGGAGTGTGGTGCGACTGACCGGGCTGTGTGACTGTGAGTGTTGTGCGACTGAGTGTTGTGCGACTGACCGGGTGGTGCAACCGGGAGTGTTGTGCGACTGTGAGTGTTGTGCGACTGACCGGGTGGTGCAACCGGGAGTGTTGTGCGACTGGGAGTGTTGTGCGACTGACCGGGCTGTGAGATTTTGAGTGTTATGCAACTGAGTGTCAAGTGAGTGTAGCGGAGTACCAGAGGGTGAGAAGGTAGAGTTAGGAAGCCAGGAAATAGCCACATAGGATAGACTTAAATCATTGAATCCCCATTTGATTAGATTAGTAGGTACAATGCCCAGCGGGTGTGGAGATGCGACTCGGTGTACATCTTGTGATATGTATGTGTTCCTCGGTCATGCGATCGAGGGCGAATACAAATGCGCAAAATGTAAGCAAGTTGCTTCCCTGGAAGCTCAGGTCCTGAATCTAGGGAAGCATCTGGCAACACTGAGACGAATGTCCATACCGGAGGAGAGCCAGGATCGTACCCGTCAGGCGCAGGCAGGGGCCTGCACAGAGGTGGGCAGAGTAATGGAGGTGCAGGCATCAGAGCAGAGTAGAGGGGTGACAGGTAGGAGGGGTAGAAGGGGACAAGGCAAGGAGGGTGATCCTGGGCTGGAGCACCCCAATAAATACGCCCCGCTGTGTGATGTTGGGGAAACCAGTCAGGGACCAGCATTGCTGGAGCAGAGCGACGCCCCTAGCTGCCAGGGGAAGAACTCCTCCAGTGAGGCCGGGAGAAAGGGAAAGGAAAGACAGGTGCTGGTGGTAGGGGACTAGTGTTGAGCGAACACGGACTGTATTATTCGGGTCCGTACCGGATAATTGGATTTTTGCTACCTGGACACGGACCCGAAAACTTTACTGTATGTTCGGGTTTAAAATCCGTGTTCGGTAATTTTATTTCCTGTTTTGTATGTAATGGCGCGCTTTTAATGGCGGGCTTTCAACAGCCAATCAACAAGCGTTTAACTGGTGTGCGCCATCACAGCCGTGCCTACTAATGTATTAGTAGCTGTGATTGGCCATCTGAAGCATGTGACCCATGTCTTTATAAGCTCGAGAGACACAGCGCGGTGCGTCATTCTGCTGTAGTGCAGGGAGAGAGCACACATCATACGTGCTGGCTGCTGCTGATTAAGGACAGACAGGGAAAAATTGTGCCCGAAAAGAATGCATGGCAGGTCGGAGTCTAGGCAGGGAAAGATATTTGAGCATTTTAGGGACAGGCTGGAGAGATTAGGCAGGGTCAGATAGGAGACACAGGACAGAACAATCGTCCGTTAGCGATCTACATCGATTTTGCTGTGTGGGGGGTGGTGCAGTGAATGATCTTTTTGCCCTCACTTGAGCCCACTGAGGAGGAGGAGGAGGGAGAAAAAAATATATTTTTATCAGTCTGTTGTGTGCAGCGTTCAGCTATATTTTACTACAGATTGCTGTTCTAATCTGCTATTTAAAAATTACAAATTTAAAAAGGGGAATTTTTTTTAAGAGCACTTGCCATGCTCTTAACTACATTTAGCTGGCATTTGCAGCACTCTAGCCCTTTCCATTGGTTTTTTAGAGCCATTTTAGTGCCTGAAAGTTTGGGTCCCCATTGACTTCAATGGGGTTCGGTGTCCGGGTAAAGTTCGGAAAAAGTCCGGGACACGGACCCGGACTTTTTTTCCAAGTTCGGCCGAACCCGCCGAACACGGAAATCCAGGTGTCTGCTCAACTCTATATTTACTCAATTATTAGAAGGACAGACAGTGTAATCTGTCACACAGACCGTGTGCGCTGAACAGTCTGTTGTTTGCCGGGCGCTCGGGTTCGGCACATCGCTGATCGGGTGGACAGATTATTGGGTGGGGCTGGGGAAGACCCAGCTGTCATGGAACACGTGGGTAGTACCAATGACATAGGCAGAGGAAGATGGAGTCCTAAACGATTTCAGGGAATCAAATTTGAGGAGTAGGACCTCCAAGGTAGTATTTTCAGAAATACTACCTGTACCTCGAGCCACACCAGAGAGGCAGCGGGAGACTAGGGAAGTTAACAAGTGGCTGAGGAGCTGGTGTAGTAAGGAGGGTTTCGGGTTCCTGGAGAACTGGGCCGACTTCTCAGTCGGTCACCAGCTCTTTGGTAGGGACGGATTGCACCTAAATGGGGAGGGTGCAGCCGTACTGGGTGAGAGGATGGCCGAAAAGTTAGAGGGTCTTTTAAACTAGGTGACGGGGGGGGGGAGGGTACAGATGTAGAATTAGCCAGTGGAAAGCAAGATTCAGAGGGCATAAATGGGGGCATTAGTGGTAGGGTGTTCGGAGCTCCTAAACCCAGGGTGGGTATGGGGAAAAAATCAAGAGAGCAGCCTAAAAACATCAAATGAGGATATATGTAACCGGTCAAAATTAAGAGGTTTGTTTACCAATGCCAGAAGCCTGGCCAACAAGATGGGAGAGCTGGAGCTACGAATGTTTGAGGAGGACTTAGATTTTGTTGGGATAACAGAGACTTGGTTTGACAGCTCCCATGACTGGATGGCGACCATTCAGGGGTATTCCCTTTATCGCAGAGATAGAGAAGGTAAAAAAGGGGGTGGAGTATGTCTGTATATTAAGAACAGTATACAGATAAATATGAGGGATGATATTAATAATGGAGCGAAGGATGAGGCAGAATCCCTATGGGTAGAGCTTCAAAGGGAAGGCATGGTGGGAAGGTAATATTGGGCGTATGCTACAGGCCCCCCAACCAGAGGGAGGAGGGGGAGGCGGACCTCATTTTACAGATAGGATTGGCAGCAAGGATGGGAAATGTCATTATAATGGGGGACTTGAATTATACAGATATAGACTGGGCAGAAGGAACCGCACACTCAGCCAAGGCTCGGCAGTTCCTAAATGTTTTGCAGGACAATTTCATGGGTCAGATGGTGAATGCACCGACAAGAAACAATGCGGTACTTGACCTACTGATTACCAACAATACAGACCTGATCAAGGATATAGAAATACGGGGCAACTTAGGAAACAGTGACCATAGGTCAATAAGTTTCAGTATTAATTACAGTAATAGGAAACACAAGGGTAATATAAGGACACTGAATTTCAAAAGAGCCAATTTCCCAAAACTGCTCTCGCTGCTAGAAAACATCAAATGGGATAGAACCCTGGGAACAAAGAACACGGAGGAAAAATGGGAGTGCTTCAAGAGCATACTTAACAAGGGGATTGGCCAGTGCATTCCAAAGGGAAATACATTTAAAAGAGCTAAACTAAACCCTGGCTGGCTAAACTCCAACATAAAAATGCATATTAGTGCTAAAGAAAAGGCCTTCAAAAAATACAAGGCTGATGGGGTCATTGGCAGCATTTAGGCATTACAAAGAGTGCAATAAGAAATGTAAAGACAAAATCAGGGCGGCTAAAATAGAACACGAGACACATATAGCGGAGGAGAGTAAAAAGAACCCCAAGAAATTCTTAAAGTATATAAACAGTAAGAAAGCGAGGCCAGAACACATTGGCCCCATAAAAGATGACAAAGGAAATATGGCCACTGAGGACAGAGAAAAGGCGGAAGTGTTAAATAATTTCTTCTCTTCAGTCTTCACAAAAGAATCGGGGGGCTACACTAACCCAGCTTGTAAGGCCAAACTAAACAACACACCTCAGGAAGTGCCGCCATGGCTAACAGAAGATAGACTTAGAACTAAACTAGAGAAACTTAACATAAATAAATCACCGGGACCGGATGGCTTGCACCCGAGGGTTCTTAAAGAGCTCAGACAGGTTATTGCCAGACCATTATTCTTGATCTTTAAGGATAGTTTACAGACGGGTATTGTGCCAGCTGATTGGAAAAAAGCCAACGTGGTACCAATATTTAAAAAGGGCCCGAGATATAACTATAGGCCGGTCAGCCTAACATCTGTAGTCTGCAAGATTTTGGAGGGGATGTTAAGGGACCACATACAAGACTTTAGTAATGAAAACTGTATTATTAGTAGTAATCAGCATGGATTCATGAAAAATTGTTCTTGCCAAACCAATCTATTAACCTTCTATGATGAAGTGAGCTGCCACCTAGATAAAGGAAAGCCTGTGGATGTGGTGTATCTGGACTTTGCAAAGGCCTTTGACACCGTTCCCCACAAACGCTTACTGTACAAACTAAGGAAGGTAGGTATGGACCATAAGGTGAGTACCTGGATAGAGAACTGGCTCCAGGGGAGAGTCCAGAGGGTGGTGATTAATGGGGAGTACTCGGATTGGGCGGGTGTGGAAAGCGGGGTCCCCCAGG
The DNA here is from genome assembly GCF_965119305.1 of Pelophylax lessonae. NCBI lineage: Eukaryota > Metazoa > Chordata > Amphibia > Anura > Ranidae > Pelophylax > Pelophylax lessonae. The sequence goes on from NC_138768.1 coordinate 716,660,258, forward strand.
GTTCTGTCCTGGGACCAATCCTATTTAATTTATTCATAAATGATCTAGAGGAGGGGATATCTAGTACAATCTCAGTATTTGCGAATTATACTAAACTAAGCATGCCAATATCTTCTATGCAGGATGTGGAAACCTTACAAGCGGACCTGAACAAAATAATGGGGTGGGCAACTACATGGCAGATGAGGTTTAATGTTGAAAAATGTAAAGTAATGCACTTGGGGGCCAGAAACCAGAAAGCAAGCTACTCACTAGGGGGGGGGGGAGCCTCTGGGTGAGTCTAGGATGGAAAAGGACCTGGGGGTACTGGTAGACAACAGACTTGGCAGTGGCATGCAATGCCAAGCCGCTGCAAGCAAAGCCAACAGAATACTGGGATCCATAAAAAAGGGGATTCACTCCAGAAATAAAGAGATTATTCTCCCACTCTACAAGACTCTGGTCCGGCCACATCTGGAGTATGCTCTCCAGTTCTGGGCACCGGTCCTCAGGAAGGATGTGCTGGAACTGGAAAGAGTCCAGAGAAGGGCAACAAAAATAATTAGGGGAATGGAGGACATCAGCTATGAGGAAAGACTACAAGCACTGAACTTATTCTCTCTGGAGAAGAGACGATTGAGGGGGGATATGATATCAGTGTACAAATACTGTACTGGTGACCCTAGCATAAGAAACAAACTATTCGTGGGGCGTGCCCGGAAGCGGTCATGTGAGGCTGTGCTCTGTGAGCCTCGCGGGAGACCCCCTCCCTATCAAGGATCCCATCTGAGAACCGAGCGGGAGAACACCACGCTAAGGCGGCGGTGAGATGTGAACGCCGCGGACCCGCTAGTTACTACCCCCGCCAGCTGAACCGAGTGACTGGGCAAGACAACAGCTCATAGGCCCGGAAAGATACCTGCTCCCGCCGCAGACTACCCGCCGGTAGACAGATCAAGACCGGGGCAACAGGACGAGTGTCGCCAGCTGGGGTCCCCCCGAAGTGCGGGGCAGTGTGATCCGAGAGAGCCGGCACCCGGCAGACTCAGAGACAGCGGCGACCCCTACTGGTACATGCGGGGCTGCCTTACCAACGACCGGGTACACTGCCATCAGAGCCGGTGATCTAAAACACTCCTCGGCCCCGCACTGGTGCTGCTGCTACTGAGAATAGCGGGAATCTGGAAGGAAACTTTCGTAGCGGTCCCCAGCAGGAACAGCGAGCAGAAAAAGGGCGCCCAGAGCGGGACCCAGGAGGAAGCCTGCCGACGGGCTGGTGAAGTTGAAGGAGGAGGGTAGCCGCATTGTCTGGTCTTAGCTCCCTAAATCTCCCGACAGCTTGACCTGTAAAAGGGAGCCGGCGAGGAACGCACATACAGAAACACAGGATCCCCAGAAGAGCAATACCGGAGAAGAGACTGTCTGCTTAAATCGTGAGTGAAACCTTCTATTGCCTATTAAGTCCATATGCACCAGTAATATCTGACTGATAGACACATATTCAGTGTCACACAGGCATACGGACATATTGGGGATAAAAGTTGGAAGGGGATAGAAGAGGAGGTGATTGGTGAAACGGGAAATAAAATCAATTCCCTCTACCAGCGGAGGATTGTGGGAGAGCAAAGGAGGAAGGCTATCATAGAAGTGGAGAAGTGACAAAGTGGAGTTGGGATCATAAAGTGTGGAGGTTGGAGGCATATATGGCTGGATAGAGCACCCCAGAAGACTGAAGGAGACCGGGGGGCCCAGTTAGCTCCATACTATATCATTGACTCCAGCAAATGGAAGAGCACAAAAAGCCGCACAACTGGTTGAAGATGCAAAAAGTTAAAATCCAAATTTATTTTGCAGGCAAAAAGATAAAATCATCCAAGATGAAACCAAAACAGTCGGAGACATGGGGGGGAAAAGGGGAGCACGGCGGTTGACGCGTTTCACGGAGTCTTCCGCTTAGTCGTAACCATGCTGTACAATACAAGACACTGCTATATATAGAGGAAAAGGCATTTCAAATAACATGTACCTCCCAGAATGTGCTTGATTGAGCCCACACAGCTGCAGATACTAAATCCCAATTAAGGGCACACAAACAGCCCAGCAGGAATTGTATGTTTGCTTTTGCTTCACCTTTTGTCCAAAAACGCATAGCAAAAAAGTTCTATAAATGCATATGCGAAAAAGCTTTCAATAAAACTAAGGAAAAAACAGTAGTGATAATATAAAAAGACAGCTGGTAGAAGCCAAAAAACTAACAAAAACAAAGTAAAGGGAGAAAAGAAAAAAGAAAAACGAAGAGAAAAAAACGAAGGGAAAAAAAAAAAAAGGGGGAAAAAAAAAAAAGGGGGAAAAAAAAAAAAAAAAAAACAAGAAAAAGAAAAAAGACAAAGAAAAAGTAAACAGTAAAACGGAAGCATATAGATGTGTTCATACCCAGATGGAACTATGGTATAAAAAGAAATGGTGTATAATATAGTCATGAAGAGCATATATGTGTAAATATATAAGTGGTACACATAAAAATAATAAATGTGTAACCACAAACACATACATCACGTCCATATAGCATATGAAACAAATAGATAAATGGGGGGGGGAAATTGTACACATATGTAATAGGTATGAGCACAACCCCCAAAAACGTATAACCCCATCCATTGAGTGGTATATCTGCAACTGTGTTCACATACATAGGGCAATCCACCCAATCGAAAGAATATAAAAATAACCAATGAGATATGTAAGAACACTAAACATTACCATAAAAATAATAATAAATACATAAATGCATAAACATAGAAGTCCTGTGTGTCTTTATCAGCATAATGGTATTATCCCCTATAAAGATATAAAAATAGGGACATTTAAATGGATATATACCCAAGACATTGGTAACATCTCAGGCATATCCCACATCGATCTAACAAAAAAAAAATATATATATATATATATGCTTACGTGTACATGTCGACTTAGATCATACTGAACACAGAGTATAGCATGCACATGTGTGAACCACCGTGCATATAGCACAATCAATATCCATAAAGGAATCAGCCACACATTGCATAAATATATAGCCATGGAGGCAAGCCGAACGGAACAACATGCATATATATCGATGAACACATGCATTCCAAAAAAAAAAAAAAAAAAAGATGCAGAGACCGAAATGGGACAAAAGGGAAGGAGAAATGAGAAAAAAAAAAAAAAAAAAAGAGAAAAGAAGAAACAAAGAAACACTAAGACATAGAATGGCCAATCAAAGAAACATGTACCATGTATGTGTATGGGATACAGGTAGCCCTCTCTGTATGTATAGTTAAATGTATGTACCCACGAATAGATACATGAATCATTACTGGGAATAAAAGTGAGTAACATCCCATTCAAAGTTTAAACCGCCAGGTAAGCGGGTCTGGAGTTTATGAATCCAGAAAACCTCCCGCTTACACAGAAGGCGGAACACATCGCCCCCTCTTACAGGAGCAACCACACGTTCGATCACTTGGACCGATATCAAAGACAGATCACCGTCATGTTCTGAATTAAAATGTCGGGCCACATTCGTGGATTTCCTCAATCTGACATCACTAAGGTGTTCCCTAAATCTGTCTTTAAGTTTTCGTGTGGTGCGACCCACATATTGTACAAAACATTCTCTGCAAGTAATGAGATAAATAAGGTATGTAGTGTTACAATTAAAAAACCTGTTGATTTTGTATGTTTTGTTCTCAATAGAGGATTGAAAGTTAACACCCCCTAGAATATGGGGACATGTAATGCAGTCTTTAGCCCCACATCGGAAATTACCTTTCAGATGCAACCATGTTTCTGATGTATTTTTAATTGTAGTGCTAAACAGACTTGGGGATAACTGGTTTCCCAGTGTTTTGGCCCTCTTGGCGACAATATTCACTCCTCCCTCTAAGATCCTGGCACAGTCCTTATCACCATACAGAATGGGAATATGTTTATTGATAATTTGTTTGATCCTGTTAAATTCCAAACTGTATGGGATGGTGAGATTAATGGAGCCATTATTGCCAGAAGTCTTAGATTCATTGAAATGTCTCTTTGGTGTAAGGAGGCTTTTCCTGTCCCTATTAAGGGCAATAGAGTATGCCCTGTCAAGGGTCCATTTTGGATAACCCCTAGCCAAAAAGCGTCTATACAAAAGTGCTGACTCTTTATTGAAAACGTCCAAGTCACTGCATATCCTTCTGATACGAAGGAATTGACCTACCGGTATACCCTTTCGAGTATGAAATGGGTGACTGGAGTCAGCATGTAACAAATTGTTACCAGCTGAGGGTTTCCTATATAGGCTAGTGACCACCTGATTTTGTCGATGCTCAAGGGTAACATCTAGGAAATCAATCCTATCAACATTGAATTGGCCAGTAAATGCCAGATTGTAATCATTGCGATTAAGATATTCCAAAAATAGGTCAAAAGGAAGGCCTTGTCTAGTGATGAAGATCAAATCATCTATATAACGAAAGAATATGACAATTTGATTCCTGTAGGGGTTACTATCTCCAAAAATGTGGACCCTCTCCCACCACCCCATGTAAAGGTTGGCCAGGGAGGGTGAAAAAATAGCCCCCATGGCTGCCCCACACTTCTGGAGATAGTAAACCCCATCAAACATGAAATAATTGTGCCCAAGGAGGTATTCCAAGACCTCCAAAATGTATGTCTTGGCCACCTCAGCCAGATCAGTATAGTGGGTAAGTGAAAAACGTACAGCTACTAGAGCTAGATTGTGGGGAATTGAAGAGTAGAGACTCACTACATCACAAGTCATCCACTGGTAATCTGGCTGCCAACAAATCTCACTGGTGATATTTAAGAGGTGCATAGTATCTCTTAGGTAACTGGGTAGAGTGTGCACAATGGGTTGAAGCTGGCCATCAAGCCACTCTCCCAGTCGTTCATTGAGAGACCCGATGCCAGCGACAATGGGCCTCCCCCGAACCGGGCGTGCCTCCTTGTGCACCTTAGGGAGGTGATGAAAAATTGGGGTGATGGGATATTCCGGTATCAGTTTATCAGACTCCTTAGGGGTAAGGATACCCATAGAGGCACCTCTATCAATAAGCTCTCGCAAAATGGCTCTGAACCTATTCAAGGGGTCACCACTTAGTCTTATATATGTATCCGTATCAGACAATTGCCTGAGAGCTTCCATTTTGTATTCACCTTTGTCTAATATGACTACCGATCCCACTTTATCCGCATTCCTAATAACAATAGAGTCATCCTCCATCAAAGATATTAAAGCATTCCTTTCCTGTACATTCAGATTGTCATTTCTCACCTGTACCTTATTGGGAACCGTTTGTTTCAGTTCAAAAATGTCCTCTTCGATTCGTTTTTGAAAGGTGTCCATCTGGGGTACCCGTGACTGAACAGGATAAAAATATGAGGGTACTTTGAATGAAACTTTGTTGACATTATCCTCTTTCTCCTGTACAGCATCTCGATTTTCCATCATTAAGTCCTCCAGATCGATGGTCGCACAATGTTCTCTAAAAGATCTCGGTGATTCTGGGCCATTATCCCCCAATATTGTCACAGGTTGATCCACACCCAAACCATTGTCCACATCCTGAGAAACCTGTAAAGCTGTATCATCCTTCAGAAAATGCTTGCGTAAGGTCAAGTTCCGGACAAATTTATTAATATCCAAGATCGTGGAAAACGGATCGAAATGTGTATGAGGGCAAAAGTTCAATCCTTTCGATAAAAGGCTCAATTCCCCCACGGTTAGGATCTTTTGTGATGGATTAATCACATTGTTGCTTGTCTCATCCTCATGTTTTATTTCCTCTGAGCTCGCAATGAATAGTGGTGATCCCGTTGGCCTCCGGTGCTTCTTTCCTCCCCTCCTTGTTTTCTTTGCGTTTTTTTCTTTTTCTGGGGCTTTTTCTCCCTTCTCTGACCGTTTTTTGAAAAAGGGGTATTGTACGGTGTACCTCCTGATCTAGGGAGTTGAGCATGATCAGGAGAGCTATCCGAGCCAGGTGTACCATAGGGACTCTCTATGACGCTTGTTTCTGGATCGGAAAAGCTCACTCTTTTCTTAAATTGGTGGCGATTCCATCGCTGCGATTTTTTCCACACATATACATTGTCCATTTCATAATCCACTTTATCACGCTGAAACTTTTCTTTTTTGCCATTCATGATCTCCTTTTCAAATTTGTCAGTTCTAGCACTGAGATTCTGATCAAACTCCGAAAATGAAGGCAAATCTTTAAAAGTGGATAGCTCCTGTTGTAACATTGTTATATCCTCTTGTAGCTTTTTTAATTCCAGGGTTCTAGATGTTATGATTATTTTCATTAGTTCAATAGAACAAGTAGAAAGAGTATCTGTCCACAATTTTTTAAGATCCTGGTTGAAAAGATCAAACGTTGGAAATTTCTTAATTCTCAAGCCACGAGGGATACGCTGAACCTCTACATACTCCGCAAGCGTAGTTTTCTCCCAATAGGCTTTAATCTCTTTAATTATTAGTTTTTCCAGTTTTCTGAAAGAAGCGTCCATAGGGGCCGAGGAATTATCTGAGTCTTCTCTCAAGAGAGATGTTGCTCCTGTTCTGAGGGGGTTAGCGTCATGTTTCCTAAGTGATCGGCCATTCACAGTCTCATCCATGTCTCCGGCTGAGTGGTATAATGATACAAAAATGTCAAGTCTATAGTAGCTCACATATGTAAAAGGGAACTCACCGAGCCGGTATCCAAAAGCGGAAACAGCAACAAACGGTCAAGAGGGAAAAGAACCGCTCAAGTGAGGGGATAGTTCCAAACACATCCAACCCAGGTGCAGGCACGGATCCGCAGTCCTGATAGCAGCAAATGGAAGAGCACAAAAAGCCGCACAACTGGTTGAAGATGCAAAAAGTTAAAATCCAAATTTATTTTGCAGGCAAAAAGATAAAATCATCCAAGATGAAACCAAAACAGTCGGAGACATGGGGGGGAAAAGGGGAGCACGGCGGTTGACGCGTTTCACGGAGTCTTCCGCTTAGTCGTAACCATGCTGTACAATACAAGACACTGCTATATATAGAGGAAAAGGCATTTCAAATAACATGTACCTCCCAGAATGTGCTTGATTGAGCCCACACAGCTGCAGATACTAAATCCCAATTAAGGGCACACAAACAGCCCAGCAGGAATTGTATGTTTGCTTTTGCTTCACCTTTTGTCCAAAAACGCATAGCAAAAAAGTTCTATAAATGCATATGCGAAAAAGCTTTCAATAAAACTAAGGAAAAAACAGTAGTGATAATATAAAAAGACAGCTGGTAGAAGCCAAAAAACTAACAAAAACAAAGTAAAGGGAGAAAAGAAAAGAAAAAAGAAAAACGAAGAGAAAAAAACGATGCGTTTTTGGACAAAAGGTGAAGCAAAAGCAAACATACAATTCCTGCTGGGCTGTTTGTGTGCCCTTAATTGGGATTTAGTATCTGCAGCTGTGTGGGCTCAATCAAGCACATTCTGGGAGGTACATGTTATTTGAAATGCCTTTTCCTCTATATATAGCAGTGTCTTGTATTGTACAGCATGGTTACGACTAAGCGGAAGACTCCGTGAAACGCGTCAACCGCCGTGCTCCCCTTTTTCCCCCCCATGTCTCCGACTGTTTTGGTTTCATCTTGGATGATTTTATCTTTTTGCCTGCAAAATAAATTTGGATTTTAACTTTTTGCATCTTCAACCAGTTGTGCGGCTTTTTGTGCTCTTCCATTTGCTGCTATCAGGACTGCGGATCCGTGCCTGCACCTGGGTTGGATGTGTTTGGAACTATCCCCTCACTTGAGCGGTTCTTTTCCCTCTTGACCGTTTGTTGCTGTTTCCGCTTTTGGATACCGGCTCGGTGAGTTCCCTTTTACATATGTGAGCTACTATAGACTTGACATTTTTGTATCATTATACCACTCAGCCGGAGACATGGATGAGACTGTGAATGGCCGATCACTTAGGAAACATGACGCTAACCCCCTCAGAACAGGAGCAACATCTCTCTTGAGAGAAGACTCAGATAATTCCTCGGCCCCTATGGACGCTTCTTTCAGAAAACTGGAAAAACTAATAATTAAAGAGATTAAAGCCTATTGGGAGAAAACTACGCTTGCGGAGTATGTAGAGGTTCAGCGTATCCCTCGTGGCTTGAGAATTAAGAAATTTCCAACGTTTGATCTTTTCAACCAGGATCTTAAAAAATTGTGGACAGATACTCTTTCTACTTGTTCTATTGAACTAATGAAAATAATCATAACATCTAGAACCCTGGAATTAAAAAAGCTACAAGAGGATATAACAATGTTACAACAGGAGCTATCCACTTTTAAAGATTTGCCTTCATTTTCGGAGTTTGATCAGAATCTCAGTGCTAGAACTGACAAATTTGAAAAGGAGATCATGAATGGCAAAAAAGAAAAGTTTCAGCGTGATAAAGTGGATTATGAAATGGACAATGTATATGTGTGGAAAAAATCGCAGCGATGGAATCGCCACCAATTTAAGAAAAGAGTGAGCTTTTCCGATCCAGAAACAAGCGTCATAGAGAGTCCCTATGGTACACCTGGCTCGGATAGCTCTCCTGATCATGCTCAACTCCCTAGATCAGGAGGTACACCGTACAATACCCCTTTTTCAAAAAACGGTCAGAGAAGGGAGAAAAAGCCCCAGAAAAAGAAAAAAACGCAAAGAAAACAAGGAGGGGAGGAAAGAAGCACCGGAGGCCAACGGGATCACCACTATTCATTGCGAGCTCAGAGGAAATAAAACATGAGGATGAGACAAGCAACAATGTGATTAATCTATCACAAAAGATCCTAACCGTGGGGGAATTGAGCCTTTTATCGAAAGGATTGAACTTTTGCCCTCATACACATTTCGATCCGTTTTCCACGATCTTGGATATTAATAAATTTGTCCGGAACTTGACCTTACGCAAGCATTTTCTGAAGGATGATACAGCTTTACAGGTTTCTCAGGATGTGGACAATGGTTTGGGTGTGGATCAACCTGTGACAATATTGGGGGATAATGGCCCAGAATCACCGAGATCTTTTAGAGAACATTGTGCGACCATCGATCTGGAGGACTTAATGATGGAAAATCGAGATGCTGTACAGGAGAAAGAGGATAATGTCAACAAAGTTTCATTCAAAGTACCCTCATATTTTTATCCTGTTCAGTCACGGGTACCCCAGATGGACACCTTTCAAAAACGAATCGAAGAGGACATTTTTGAACTGAAACAAACGGTTCCCAATAAGGTACAGGTGAGAAATGACAATCTGAATGTACAGGAAAGGAATGCTTTAATATCTTTGATGGAGGATGACTCTATTGTTATTAGGAATGCGGATAAAGTGGGATCGGTAGTCATATTAGACAAAGGTGAATACAAAATGGAAGCTCTCAGGCAATTGTCTGATACGGATACATATATAAGACTAAGTGGTGACCCCTTGAATAGGTTCAGAGCCATTTTGCGAGAGCTTATTGATAGAGGTGCCTCTATGGGTATCCTTACCCCTAAGGAGTCTGATAAACTGATACCGGAATATCCCATCACCCCAATTTTTCATCACCTCCCTAAGGTGCACAAGGAGGCACGCCCGGTTCGGGGGAGGCCCATTGTCGCTGGCATCGGGTCTCTCAATGAACGACTGGGAGAGTGGCTTGATGGCCAGCTTCAACCCATTGTGCACACTCTACCCAGTTACCTAAGAGATACTATGCACCTCTTAAATATCACCAGTGAGATTTGTTGGCAGCCAGATTACCAGTGGATGACTTGTGATGTAGTGAGTCTCTACTCTTCAATTCCCCACAATCTAGCTCTAGTAGCTGTACGTTTTTCACTTACCCACTATACTGATCTGGCTGAGGTGGCCAAGACATACATTTTGGAGGTCTTGGAATACCTCCTTGGGCACAATTATTTCATGTTTGATGGGGTTTACTATCTCCAGAAGTGTGGGGCAGCCATGGGGGCTATTTTTTCACCCTCCCTGGCCAACCTTTACATGGGGTGGTGGGAGAGGGTCCACATTTTTGGAGATAGTAACCCCTACAGGAATCAAATTGTCATATTCTTTCGTTATATAGATGATTTGATCTTCATCACTAGACAAGGCCTTCCTTTTGACCTATTTTTGGAATATCTTAATCGCAATGATTACAATCTGGCATTTACTGGCCAATTCAATGTTGATAGGATTGATTTCCTAGATGTTACCCTTGAGCATCGACAAAATCAGGTGGTCACTAGCCTATATAGGAAACCCTCAGCTGGTAACAATTTGTTACATGCTGACTCCAGTCACCCATTTCATACTCGAAAGGGTATACCGGTAGGTCAATTCCTTCGTATCAGAAGGATATGCAGTGACTTGGACGTTTTCAATAAAGAGTCAGCACTTTTGTATAGACGCTTTTTGGCTAGGGGTTATCCAAAATGGACCCTTGACAGGGCATACTCTATTGCCCTTAATAGGGACAGGAAAAGCCTCCTTACACAAAAGAGACATTTCAATGAATCTAAGACTTCTGGCAATAATGGCTCCATTAATCTCACCATCCCATACAGTTTGGAATTTAACAGGATCAAACAAATTATCAATAAACATATTCCCATTCTGTATGGTGATAAGGACTGTGCCAGGATCTTAGAGGGAGGAGTGAATATTGTCGCCAAGAGGGCCAAAACACTGGGAAACCAGTTATCCCCAAGTCTGTTTAGCACTACAATTAAAAATACATCAGAAACATGGTTGCATCTGAAAGGTAATTTCCGATGTGGGGCTAAAGACTGCATTACATGTCCCCATATTCTAGGGGGTGTTAACTTTCAATCCTCTATTGAGAACAAAACATACAAAATCAACAGGTTTTTTAATTGTAACACTACATACCTTATTTATCTCATTACTTGCAGAGAATGTTTTGTACAATATGTGGGTCGCACCACACGAAAACTTAAAGACAGATTTAGGGAACACCTTAGTGATGTCAGATTGAGGAAATCCACGAATGTGGCCCGACATTTTAATTCAGAACATGACGGTGATCTGTCTTTGATATCGGTCCAAGTGATCGAACGTGTGGTTGCTCCTGTAAGAGGGGGCGATGTGTTCCGCCTTCTGTGTAAGCGGGAGGTTTTCTGGATTCATAAACTCCAGACCCGCTTACCTGGCGGTTTAAACTTTGAATGGGATGTTACTCACTTTTATTCCCAGTAATGATTCATGTATCTATTCGTGGGTACATACATTTAACTATACATACAGAGAGGGCTACCTGTATCCCATACACATACATGGTACATGTTTCTTTGATTGGCCATTCTATGTCTTAGTGTTTCTTTGTTTCTTCTTTTCTCTTTTTTTTTTTTTTTCTCATTTCTCCTTCCCTTTTGTCCCATTTCGGTCTCTGCATCTTTTTTTTTTTTTTTTTTGGAATGCATGTGTTCATCGATATATATGCATGTTGTTCCGTTCGGCTTGCCTCCATGGCTATATATTTATGCAATGTGTGGCTGATTCCTTTATGGATATTGATTGTGCTATATGCACGGTGGTTCACACATGTGCATGCTATACTCTGTGTTCAGTATGATCTAAGTCGACATGTACACGTAAGCATATATATATATATATATTTTTTTTTTGTTAGATCGATGTGGGATATGCCTGAGATGTTACCAATGTCTTGGGTATATATCCATTTAAATGTCCCTATTTTTATATCTTTATAGGGGATAATAATACCATTATGCTGATAAAGACACACAGGACTTCTATGTTTATGCATTTATGTATTTATTATTATTTTTATGGTAATGTTTAGTGTTCTTACATATCTCATTGGTTATTTTTATATTCTTTCGATTGGGTGGATTGCCCTATGTATGTGAACACAGTTGCAGATATACCACTCAATGGATGGGGTTATACGTTTTTGGGGGTTGTGCTCATACCTATTACATATGTGTACAATTTCCCCCCCCCATTTATCTATTTGTTTCATATGCTATATGGACGTGATGTATGTGTTTGTGGTTACACATTTATTATTTTTATGTGTACCACTTATATATTTACACATATATGCTCTTCATGACTATATTATACACCATTTCTTTTTATACCATAGTTCCATCTGGGTATGAACACATCTATATGCTTCCGTTTTACTGTTTACTTTTTCTTTGTCTTTTTTCTTTTTCTTGTTTTTTTTTTTTTTTTCCCCCTTTTTTTTTTTTCCCTTCGTTTTTTTCTCTTCGTTTTTCTTTTTTCTTTTCTCCCTTTACTTTGTTTTTGTTAGTTTTTTGGCTTCTACCAGCTGTCTTTTTATATTATCACTACTGTTTTTTCCTTAGTTTTATTGAAAGCTTTTTCGCATATGCATTTATAGAACTTTTTTGCTATGCGTTTTTGGACAAAAGGTGAAGCAAAAGCAAACATACAATTCCTGCTGGGCTGTTTGTGTGCCCTTAATTGGGATTTAGTATCTGCAGCTGTGTGGGCTCAATCAAGCACATTCTGGGAGGTACATGTTATTTGAAATGCCTTTTCCTCTATATATAGCAGTGTCTTGTATTGTACAGCATGGTTACGACTAAGCGGAAGACTCCGTGAAACGCGTCAACCGCCGTGCTCCCCTTTTCCCCCCCATGTCTCCGACTGTTTTGGTTTCATCTTGGATGATTTTATCTTTTTGCCTGCAAAATAAATTTGGATTTTAACTTTTTGCATCTTCAACCAGTTGTGCGGCTTTTTGTGCTCTTCCATTTGCTGCTATCAGGACTGCGGATCCGTGCCTGCACCTGGGTTGGATGTGTTTGGAACTATCCCCTCACTTGAGCGGTTCTTTTCCCTCTTGACCGTTTGTTGCTGTTTCCACTTTTGGATACCGGCTCGGTGAGTTCCCTTTTACATATGTGAGCTACTATAGACTTGACATTTTTGTATCATTATACCACTCAGCCGGAGACATGGATGAGACTGTGAATGGCCGATCACTTAGGAAACATGACGCTAACCCCCTCAGAACAGGAGCAACATCTCTCTTGAGAGAAGACTCAGATAATTCCTCGGCCCCTATGGACGCTTCTTTCAGAAAACTGGAAAAACTAATAATTAAAGAGATTAAAGCCTATTGGGAGAAAACTACGCTTGCGGAGTATGTAGAGGTTCAGCGTATCCCTCGTGGCTTGAGAATTAAGAAATTTCCAACGTTTGATCTTTTCAACCAGGATCTTAAAAAATTGTGGACAGATACTCTTTCTACTTGTTCTATTGAACTAATGAAAATAATCATAACATCTAGAACCCTGGAATTAAAAAAGCTACAAGAGGATATAACAATGTTACAACAGGAGCTATCCACTTTTAAAGATTTGCCTTCATTTTCGGAGTTTGATCAGAATCTCAGTGCTAGAACTGACAAATTTGAAAAGGAGATCATGAATGGCAAAAAAGAAAAGTTTCAGCGTGATAAAGTGGATTATGAAATGGACAATGTATATGTGTGGAAAAAATCGCAGCGATGGAATCGCCACCAATTTAAGAAAAGAGTGAGCTTTTCCGATCCAGAAACAAGCGTCATAGAGAGTCCCTATGGTACACCTGGCTCGGATAGCTCTCCTGATCATGCTCAACTCCCTAGATCAGGAGGTACACCGTACAATACCCCTTTTTCAAAAAACGGTCAGAGAAGGGAGAAAAAGCCCCAGAAAAAGAAAAAAACGCAAAGAAAACAAGGAGGGGAGGAAAGAAGCACCGGAGGCCAACGGGATCACCACTATTCATTGCGAGCTCAGAGGAAATAAAACATGAGGATGAGACAAGCAACAATGTGATTAATCCATCACAAAAGATCCTAACCGTGGGGGAATTGAGCCTTTTATCGAAAGGATTGAACTTTTGCCCTCATACACATTTCGATCCGTTTTCCACGATCTTGGATATTAATAAATTTGTCCGGAACTTGACCTTACGCAAGCATTTTCTGAAGGATGATACAGCTTTACAGGTTTCTCAGGATGTGGACAATGGTTTGGGTGTGGATCAACCTGTGACAATATTGGGGGATAATGGCCCAGAATCACCGAGATCTTTTAGAGAACATTGTGCGACCATCGATCTGGAGGACTTAATGATGGAAAATCGAGATGCTGTACAGGAGAAAGAGGATAATGTCAACAAAGTTTCATTCAAAGTACCCTCATATTTTTATCCTGTTCAGTCACGGGTACCCCAGATGGACACCTTTCAAAAACGAATCGAAGAGGACATTTTTGAACTGAAACAAACGGTTCCCAATAAGGTACAGGTGAGAAATGACAATCTGAATGTACAGGAAAGGAATGCTTTAATATCTTTGATGGAGGATGACTCTATTGTTATTAGGAATGCGGATAAAGTGGGATCGGTAGTCATATTAGACAAAGGTGAATACAAAATGGAAGCTCTCAGGCAATTGTCTGATACGGATACATATATAAGACTAAGTGGTGACCCCTTGAATAGGTTCAGAGCCATTTTGCGAGAGCTTATTGATAGAGGTGCCTCTATGGGTATCCTTACCCCTAAGGAGTCTGATAAACTGATACCGGAATATCCCATCACCCCAATTTTTCATCACCTCCCTAAGGTGCACAAGGAGGCACGCCCGGTTCGGGGGAGGCCCATTGTCGCTGGCATCGGGTCTCTCAATGAACGACTGGGAGAGTGGCTTGATGGCCAGCTTCAACCCATTGTGCACACTCTACCCAGTTACCTAAGAGATACTATGCACCTCTTAAATATCACCAGTGAGATTTGTTGGCAGCCAGATTACCAGTGGATGACTTGTGATGTAGTGAGTCTCTACTCTTCAATTCCCCACAATCTAGCTCTAGTAGCTGTACGTTTTTCACTTACCCACTATACTGATCTGGCTGAGGTGGCCAAGACATACATTTTGGAGGTCTTGGAATACCTCCTTGGGCACAATTATTTCATGTTTGATGGGGTTTACTATCTCCAGAAGTGTGGGGCAGCCATGGGGGCTATTTTTTCACCCTCCCTGGCCAACCTTTACATGGGGTGGTGGGAGAGGGTCCACATTTTTGGAGATAGTAACCCCTACAGGAATCAAATTGTCATATTCTTTCGTTATATAGATGATTTGATCTTCATCACTAGACAAGGCCTTCCTTTTGACCTATTTTTGGAATATCTTAATCGCAATGATTACAATCTGGCATTTACTGGCCAATTCAATGTTGATAGGATTGATTTCCTAGATGTTACCCTTGAGCATCGACAAAATCAGGTGGTCACTAGCCTATATAGGAAACCCTCAGCTGGTAACAATTTGTTACATGCTGACTCCAGTCACCCATTTCATACTCGAAAGGGTATACCGGTAGGTCAATTCCTTCGTATCAGAAGGATATGCAGTGACTTGGACGTTTTCAATAAAGAGTCAGCACTTTTGTATAGACGCTTTTTGGCTAGGGGTTATCCAAAATGGACCCTTGACAGGGCATACTCTATTGCCCTTAATAGGGACAGGAAAAGCCTCCTTACACCAAAGAGACATTTCAATGAATCTAAGACTTCTGGCAATAATGGCTCCATTAATCTCACCATCCCATACAGTTTGGAATTTAACAGGATCAAACAAATTATCAATAAACATATTCCCATTCTGTATGGTGATAAGGACTGTGCCAGGATCTTAGAGGGAGGAGTGAATATTGTCGCCAAGAGGGCCAAAACACTGGGAAACCAGTTATCCCCAAGTCTGTTTAGCACTACAATTAAAAATACATCAGAAACATGGTTGCATCTGAAAGGTAATTTCCGATGTGGGGCTAAGGACTGCATTACATGTCCCCATATTCTAGGGGGTGTTAACTTTCAATCCTCTATTGAGAACAAAACATACAAAATCAACAGGTTTTTTAATTGTAACACTACATACCTTATTTATCTCATTACTTGCAGAGAATGTTTTGTACAATATGTGGGTCGCACCACACGAAAACTTAAAGACAGATTTAGGGAACACCTTAGTGATGTCAGATTGAGGAAATCCACGAATGTGGCCCGACATTTTAATTCAGAACATGACGGTGATCTGTCTTTGATATCGGTCCAAGTGATCGAACGTGTGGTTGCTCCTGTAAGAGGGGGCGATGTGTTCCGCCTTCTGTGTAAGCGGGAGGTTTTCTGGATTCATAAACTCCAGACCCGCTTACCTGGCGGTTTAAACTTTGAATGGGATGTTACTCACTTTTATTCCCAGTAATGATTCATGTATCTATTCGTGGGTACATACATTTAACTATACATACAGAGAGGGCTACCTGTATCCCATACACATACATGGTACATGTTTCTTTGATTGGCCATTCTATGTCTTAGTGTTTCTTTGTTTCTTCTTTTCTCTTTTTTTTTTTTTTTTTTTCTCATTTCTCCTTCCCTTTTGTCCCATTTCGGTCTCTGCATCTTTTTTTTTTTTTTTTTTTTTTGGAATGCATGTGTTCATCGATATATATGCATGTTGTTCCGTTCGGCTTGCCTCCATGGCTATATATTTATGCAATGTGTGGCTGATTCCTTTATGGATATTGATTGTGCTATATGCACGGTGGTTCACACATGTGCATGCTATACTCTGTGTTCAGTATGATCTAAGTCGACATGTACACGTAAGCATATATATATATATATTTTTTTTTTTTGTTAGATCGATGTGGGATATGCCTGAGATGTTACCAATGTCTTGGGTATATATCCATTTAAATGTCCCTATTTTTATATCTTTATAGGGGATAATAATACCATTATGCTGATAAAGACACACAGGACTTCTATGTTTATGCATTTATGTATTTATTATTATTTTTATGGTAATGTTTAGTGTTCTTACATATCTCATTGGTTATTTTTATATTCTTTCGATTGGGTGGATTGCCCTATGTATGTGAACACAGTTGCAGATATACCACTCAATGGATGGGGTTATACGTTTTTGGGGGTTGTGCTCATACCTATTACATATGTGTACAATTTCCCCCCCCCATTTATCTATTTGTTTCATATGCTATATGGACGTGATGTATGTGTTTGTGGTTACACATTTATTATTTTTATGTGTACCACTTATATATTTACACATATATGCTCTTCATGACTATATTATACACCATTTCTTTTTATACCATAGTTCCATCTGGGTATGAACACATCTATATGCTTCCGTTTTACTGTTTACTTTTTCTTTGTCTTTTTTCTTTTTCTTGTTTTTTTTTTTTTTTTTTTCCCCCTTTTTTTTTTTTCCCCCTTTTTTTTTTTTCCCTTCGTTTTTTTCTCTTCGTTTTTCTTTTTTCTTTTCTCCCTTTACTTTGTTTTTGTTAGTTTTTTGGCTTCTACCAGCTGTCTTTTTATATTATCACTACTGTTTTTTCCTTAGTTTTATTGAAAGCTTTTTCGCATATGCATTTATAGAACTTTTTTGCTATGCGTTTTTGGACAAAAGGTGAAGCAAAAGCAAACATACAATTCCTGCTGGGCTGTTTGTGTGCCCTTAATTGGGATTTAGTATCTGCAGCTGTGTGGGCTCAATCAAGCACATTCTGGGAGGTACATGTTATTTGAAATGCCTTTTCCTCTATATATAGCAGTGTCTTGTATTGTACAGCATGGTTACGACTAAGCGGAAGACTCCGTGAAACGCGTCAACCGCCGTGCTCCCCTTTTCCCCCCCATGTCTCCGACTGTTTTGGTTTCATCTTGGATGATTTTATCTTTTTGCCTGCAAAATAAATTTGGATTTTAACTTTTTGCATCTTCAACCAGTTGTGCGGCTTTTTGTGCTCTTCCATTTGCTGCTATCAGGACTGCGGATCCGTGCCTGCACCTGGGTTGGATGTGTTTGGAACTATCCCCTCACTTGAGCGGTTCTTTTCCCTCTTGACCGTTTGTTGCTGTTTCCGCTTTTGGATACCGGCTCGGTGAGTTCCCTTTTACATATGTGAGCTACTATAGACTTGACATTTTTGTATCATTATACCACTCAGCTGGAGACATGGATGAGACTGTGAATGGCCGATCACTTAGGAAACATGACGCTAACCCCCTCAGAACAGGAGCAACATCTCTCTTGAGAGAAGACTCAGATAATTCCTCGGCCCCTATGGACGCTTCTTTCAGAAAACTGGAAAAACTAATAATTAAAGAGATTAAAGCCTATTGGGAGAAAACTACGCTTGCGGAGTATGTAGAGGTTCAGCGTATCCCTCGTGGCTTGAGAATTAAGAAATTTCCAACGTTTGATCTTTTCAACCAGGATCTTAAAAAATTGTGGACAGATACTCTTTCTACTTGTTCTATTGAACTAATGAAAATAATCATAACATCTAGAACCCTGGAATTAAAAAAGCTACAAGAGGATATAACAATGTTACAACAGGAGCTATCCACTTTTAAAGATTTGCCTTCATTTTCGGAGTTTGATCAGAATCTCAGTGCTAGAACTGACAAATTTGAAAAGGAGATCATGAATGGCAAAAAAGAAAAGTTTCAGCGTGATAAAGTGGATTATGAAATGGACAATGTATATGTGTGGAAAAAATCGCAGCGATGGAATCGCCACCAATTTAAGAAAAGAGTGAGCTTTTCCGATCCAGAAACAAGCGTCATAGAGAGTCCCTATGGTACACCTGGCTCGGATAGCTCTCCTGATCATGCTCAACTCCCTAGATCAGGAGGTACACCGTACAATACCCCTTTTTCAAAAAACGGTCAGAGAAGGGAGAAAAAGCCCCAGAAAAAGAAAAAAACGCAAAGAAAACAAGGAGGGGAGGAAAGAAGCACCGGAGGCCAACGGGATCACCACTATTCATTGCGAGCTCAGAGGAAATAAAACATGAGGATGAGACAAGCAACAATGTGATTAATCCATCACAAAAGATCCTAACCGTGGGGGAATTGAGCCTTTTATCGAAAGGATTGAACTTTTGCCCTCATACACATTTCGATCCGTTTTCCACGATCTTGGATATTAATAAATTTGTCCGGAACTTGACCTTACGCAAGCATTTTCTGAAGGATGATACAGCTTTACAGGTTTCTCAGGATGTGGACAATGGTTTGGGTGTGGATCAACCTGTGACAATATTGGGGGATAATGGCCCAGAATCACCGAGATCTTTTAGAGAACATTGTGCGACCATCGATCTGGAGGACTTAATGATGGAAAATCGAGATGCTGTACAGGAGAAAGAGGATAATGTCAACAAAGTTTCATTCAAAGTACCCTCATATTTTTATCCTGTTCAGTCACGGGTACCCCAGATGGACACCTTTCAAAAACGAATCGAAGAGGACATTTTTGAACTGAAACAAACGGTTCCCAATAAGGTACAGGTGAGAAATGACAATCTGAATGTACAGGAAAGGAATGCTTTAATATCTTTGATGGAGGATGACTCTATTGTTATTAGGAATGCGGATAAAGTGGGATCGGTAGTCATATTAGACAAAGGTGAATACAAAATGGAAGCTCTCAGGCAATTGTCTGATACGGATACATATATAAGACTAAGTGGTGACCCCTTGAATAGGTTCAGAGCCATTTTGCGAGAGCTTATTGATAGAGGTGCCTCTATGGGTATCCTTACCCCTAAGGAGTCTGATAAACTGATACCGGAATATCCCATCACCCCAATTTTTCATCACCTCCCTAAGGTGCACAAGGAGGCACGCCCGGTTCGGGGGAGGCCCATTGTCGCTGGCATCGGGTCTCTCAATGAACGACTGGGAGAGTGGCTTGATGGCCAGCTTCAACCCATTGTGCACACTCTACCCAGTTACCTAAGAGATACTATGCACCTCTTAAATATCACCAGTGAGATTTGTTGGCAGCCAGATTACCAGTGGATGACTTGTGATGTAGTGAGTCTCTACTCTTCAATTCCCCACAATCTAGCTCTAGTAGCTGTACGTTTTTCACTTACCCACTATACTGATCTGGCTGAGGTGGCCAAGACATACATTTTGGAGGTCTTGGAATACCTCCTTGGGCACAATTATTTCATGTTTGATGGGGTTTACTATCTCCAGAAGTGTGGGGCAGCCATGGGGGCTATTTTTTCACCCTCCCTGGCCAACCTTTACATGGGGTGGTGGGAGAGGGTCCACATTTTTGGAGATAGTAACCCCTACAGGAATCAAATTGTCATATTCTTTCGTTATATAGATGATTTGATCTTCATCACTAGACAAGGCCTTCCTTTTGACCTATTTTTGGAATATCTTAATCGCAATGATTACAATCTGGCATTTACTGGCCAATTCAATGTTGATAGGATTGATTTCCTAGATGTTACCCTTGAGCATCGACAAAATCAGGTGGTCACTAGCCTATATAGGAAACCCTCAGCTGGTAACAATTTGTTACATGCTGACTCCAGTCACCCATTTCATACTCGAAAGGGTATACCGGTAGGTCAATTCCTTCGTATCAGAAGGATATGCAGTGACTTGGACGTTTTCAATAAAGAGTCAGCACTTTTGTATAGACGCTTTTTGGCTAGGGGTTATCCAAAATGGACCCTTGACAGGGCATACTCTATTGCCCTTAATAGGGACAGGAAAAGCCTCCTTACACCAAAGAGACATTTCAATGAATCTAAGACTTCTGGCAATAATGGCTCCATTAATCTCACCATCCCATACAGTTTGGAATTTAACAGGATCAAACAAATTATCAATAAACATATTCCCATTCTGTATGGTGATAAGGACTGTGCCAGGATCTTAGAGGGAGGAGTGAATATTGTCGCCAAGAGGGCCAAAACACTGGGAAACCAGTTATCCCCAAGTCTGTTTAGCACTACAATTAAAAATACATCAGAAACATGGTTGCATCTGAAAGGTAATTTCCGATGTGGGGCTAAAGACTGCATTACATGTCCCCATATTCTAGGGGGTGTTAACTTTCAATCCTCTATTGAGAACAAAACATACAAAATCAACAGGTTTTTTAATTGTAACACTACATACCTTATTTATCTCATTACTTGCAGAGAATGTTTTGTACAATATGTGGGTCGCACCACACGAAAACTTAAAGACAGATTTAGGGAACACCTTAGTGATGTCAGATTGAGGAAATCCACGAATGTGGCCCGACATTTTAATTCAGAACATGACGGTGATCTGTCTTTGATATCGGTCCAAGTGATCGAACGTGTGGTTGCTCCTGTAAGAGGGGGCGATGTGTTCCGCCTTCTGTGTAAGCGGGAGGTTTTCTGGATTCATAAACTCCAGACCCGCTTACCTGGCGGTTTAAACTTTGAATGGGATGTTACTCACTTTTATTCCCAGTAATGATTCATGTATCTATTCGTGGGTACATACATTTAACTATACATACAGAGAGGGCTACCTGTATCCCATACACATACATGGTACATGTTTCTTTGATTGGCCATTCTATGTCTTAGTGTTTCTTTGTTTCTTCTTTTCTCTTTTTTTTTTTTTTTTCTCATTTCTCCTTCCCTTTTGTCCCATTTCGGTCTCTGCATCTTTTTTTTTTTTTTTTTTGGAATGCATGTGTTCATCGATATATATGCATGTTGTTCCGTTCGGCTTGCCTCCATGGCTATATATTTATGCAATGTGTGGCTGATTCCTTTATGGATATTGATTGTGCTATATGCACGGTGGTTCACACATGTGCATGCTATACTCTGTGTTCAGTATGATCTAAGTCGACATGTACACGTAAGCATATATATATATATATTTTTTTTTTTTGTTAGATCGATGTGGGATATGCCTGAGATGTTACCAATGTCTTGGGTATATATCCATTTAAATGTCCCTATTTTTATATCTTTATAGGGGATAATAATACCATTATGCTGATAAAGACACACAGGACTTCTATGTTTATGCATTTATGTATTTATTATTATTTTTATGGTAATGTTTAGTGTTCTTACATATCTCATTGGTTATTTTTATATTCTTTCGATTGGGTGGATTGCCCTATGTATGTGAACACAGTTGCAGATATACCACTCAATGGATGGGGTTATACGTTTTTGGGGGTTGTGCTCATACCTATTACATATGTGTACAATTTCCCCCCCCCCATTTATCTATTTGTTTCATATGCTATATGGACGTGATGTATGTGTTTGTGGTTACACATTTATTATTTTTATGTGTACCACTTATATATTTACACATATATGCTCTTCATGACTATATTATACACCATTTCTTTTTATACCATAGTTCCATCTGGGTATGAACACATCTATATGCTTCCGTTTTACTGTTTACTTTTTCTTTGTCTTTTTTCTTTTTCTTGTTTTTTTTTTTTTTTTCCCCCTTTTTTTTTTTTCCCTTCGTTTTTTTCTCTTCGTTTTTCTTTTTTCTTTTCTCCCTTTACTTTGTTTTTGTTAGTTTTTTGGCTTCTACCAGCTGTCTTTTTATATTATCACTACTGTTTTTTCCTTAGTTTTATTGAAAGCTTTTTCGCATATGCATTTATAGAACTTTTTTGCTATGCGTTTTTGGACAAAAGGTGAAGCAAAAGCAAACATACAATTCCTGCTGGGCTGTTTGTGTGCCCTTAATTGGGATTTAGTATCTGCAGCTGTGTGGGCTCAATCAAGCACATTCTGGGAGGTACATGTTATTTGAAATGCCTTTTCCTCTATATATAGCAGTGTCTTGTATTGTACAGCATGGTTACGACTAAGCGGAAGACTCCGTGAAACGCGTCAACCGCCGTGCTCCCCTTTTCCCCCCCATGTCTCCGACTGTTTTGGTTTCATCTTGGATGATTTTATCTTTTTGCCTGCAAAATAAATTTGGATTTTAACTTTTTGCATCTTCAACCAGTTGTGCGGCTTTTTGTGCTCTTCCATTTGCTGCTATCAGGACTGCGGATCCGTGCCTGCACCTGGGTTGGATGTGTTTGGAACTATCCCCTCACTTGAGCGGTTCTTTTCCCTCTTGACCGTTTGTTGATATCATTGACTCCCACAGGATAAGGATTTAGTATGACCCTCACAAAAAAACGGAAGGTTAAAAAGAATACCGGGAAGACACAAGGGAAATCAGAGGGAGAGATAAGGAAATTCCTCTCTACTAGCCTAACAACTACAACAGCAAGTTGTGGACACACAGACAGACTGGGACTGGGACTCTAGCGACATCATAGACTCTAGGGCTACGTCACTCCTAGAGGACAGAGTCTTGGGTTTTAACTCTAAATCCCAGAAAGAGCAGACTGTACCCTCCCCGAATGCTCAATGGGCAGCGCAAATGGCGGAATTTAGAGCCAAGATTAGTTCGCTCCCAACCAAAAAGGACATGGAACAGCTAGTGAATCAGGTAGAGGAGACCCATAAAAAGGAAATTCAGCTTATTAAAAATGAGATCCAAGTACTGTCCACTAATCAAAGAAAAGAGGATGCAGAAATTGTTGCAATAAAGGAACGGCTAATAGTTCTGGAGAGGAACGCAGAACAACAGGGGGAAAAAAGAGGCTAGGTTACAGTTACAGATTGAAGATATGGAAAATCTAAGCCGTCGCAATAATTTAAGAATCCGAGGCCTAACAGAATCACTCAAAAATACACAGTTGGAAGAATCAGTAAACAACCTATTTAAGGATATTTTGGGGGCAAGTTATCCGGGTAAAATAGAGTTTGACAGAATACATAGGGTTCCCGGCCCAATGAAGAGAGATCAGGAAAGACCAAGAGACGTAATATGCAAACTGCATTACTATGCCCAAAAAGATCTGATACTGAGATTGGCCCGGGACACCAGAGAGTGGAAAATGGAAGGAATGACCATACAGGTCTTTTCAGATATTTCTAAAGGGACCCTAAAGAGAAGAGCCATGCTGAAACCCATTCTGGAACTGGCTAAGCGAAAGGGATGTACTTATAGATGGGGTTTCCCCTTTACAGCAACATTTAACAGAGATGGCCACTTCTTCACGCTGCGTAATTTTCAAGACAGGATGGCTTTCTTTGACTTCCTGGGGGTCCCGGCGATAGAGATCCCAAATTGGTTGGGGGAAATTAACGGAAATCCACTCAGAGACCTAACACAACCCTGGGAGATGGAGGGGAGGAGGGAGGGTAGGGATTAGAGTCTAGGGACATTATATTGGGGATGGGGGTGATCAGGTCCTCTGGGGGGACCCAGAGGTTAATAAGGATGAAGAAGGACGCAATCCTGTTGGTATGTGGGAGGGGCTGGGGATGAAGGGAAAAGGTTTCTCCATCTAAGCCCCTTTCTGTACACCTTGTGGGGATGGGGTTTTTTTTTTTTTTTGCACTAAGAGCACAGTGAAATTTAGGGACATAATCTCCCCTACTGAATGAAGTCACTCACCGGAGTTTTAATAGAAATGTGGTTGTAATATTTTTTTTTTTTTGTTATTGTAAGTGTTATTGTAATTTTTCTACTTTTTTTTTTTTTTTTCCTGCACGGTGAAGTTTAGGAGTAATATTCACCCGATTAAGTCAAGACACTTGAATGTTGATAGCAATACTGTATTTACGGTTTGGGTTTCTTTTTTTTTTTTGGATAGTGAAGTATAGAACCAAACATAGAACATGCCAATAGGGATGGAAGGAAGCATTAGAGACCTGAGACCTCAAACCCCCTCCCCATATTAATAGACCCCTGAAGCTCAGCAGAACTTAGCAGGAAAGGGGGGACAGAGAGACCCAGTAACACAATGAGAAAATAAGAGTGGGTTAGAAAGGTTAAAGGTGAAAAACACACATGGGGTATGTTATACTCTGCACTGCCCCCCTACTCCTCCAGTTTTTAATATTTTATCCCCTTTTTTTTTTTCTTCCCCTAACTTTTTTTTTTTTTCTTCACAATGAAATTTAAGGGTATAATACCCCATATTAAGATACACAAGTGGCGGCCTCACTTTATATAAAACATTTTTCCTTTTTGTTTTTTTTTTGTTTTTTTTTTTTACACGGGGTTAATCTGGGGTACAATAGCCCCTATTAAGTAGAGTTTATTGAGTTTTGAGGGGAATGGGAGATTCACGCGTTACTGGGGTGTTCTGGGGGGTGTCTGTTTTTTTTGTTATTTAGGGGAAGGTATGGTTAGACATCAAGGCTCTAAGATACTCATAGAGATACAGGAGATGAGTGACTCAGGGTTATAGAAAGCCAGGGGTTAGATATGTAGAGGAGATAGAGAAGGTTGAGAGAACTGGAAGAGAGGGAAGAAAGGGATGGGTAACGGAGATAAGAAAATAAAGCAACAAGCATATAAATAAGAATAGGGAGGAAGAAGCGGGGACAGAGGGGAGTGCCTCAGGTATTTCCCTGTAAAAAGTTTAGAACACACAGGTGGCAGTAAAATGCTGTGTGTTGGAAGGATTTAAAAATCCGACCTGGGGATCCGTCCGGGAAGAGCTATTAGTTCTATCCGGCAGGGCGAGATCCACAGGGAAGGGCACAGGAGTGAATGAAATAGTGTGAGGTGCTTGGACAAAAGATTGAGTGAGTGATTATCGAAAGTGTGCTGTAAGAGTGTCGTGTTTTTTTTTTTTTCTCTTTTCTTTCTCTCTCCCCTCCTCCCCCGCTCCTAAGCCTCTGCTCACGCAGAGTACTTTGATAGCTGTAAATGGAGAATATAAAGATTGTTTCAATTAATGCAAAGGGCCTAAATACACCCGAAAAAAGGCGAATATTAATATCAGAACTCAAAAGAGTGAAGGCGAATATAGCGTTTATACAAAAGACGCACTTTAGATCTGAGAATTTACCATATCTAAAAAATAATGCATTTCCATATATATACCATTCAACGTACACACAGTCAAAATCAAGAGGGGTATCAATATTAATTGATAGTAAGACACCTTGGCAGCTGGAGGAGAAGCTATGTGATGACAGCGGTAGATATCTCTTCCTAAAAGGGAAAATAGGAGAAATGCAGATGACATTGGCAACTCTATACTCTCCCAACAAGCAACAGGATAGATTTGTTGCCAAAACATTGAAGGCACTTAGAGAATTTACTCAAGGCCAATTGATATTGGGAGGAGATTTCAATACACCGCTGTCTCCCTTGGCTGATGCCTCCAGATCCAAACCTACTTCCTCTGTAGCGATGTGTCGGCGGATGAGGAAGAATATACATAAGGAACAACTGATAGATGTATGGGGCCTCCAGCATCCAACTGAAAAAGAGTTTACATTTTTTTCGCACTTTTTCTACTCATTGCTATATAACTTGCCGGAAATAGGAAAATCGCAAAAGGAAATGGATGATTATATGGTACAATCAGGATTACCGAAGCTTTCTGAGGAAGATAAAGATGACCTGGAAAGGCATATTTCACAGAAGGAAATAGAACAGATTATAAAAAGTATGAAAAATGGCAAAGCGCCAGGCCCAGATGGCTTGACACCACAGTATTTCCATGTATTGGCCCCCATTCTGGGGCCATACATGGAGAGACTGTTTAATGAGAAAGGCCCAGAGGGGACGTTATCTAGGGATACATTAACGGCTTATATAACGTTAATATTGAAAGAGGGTAAGGACCCTTCGAACTGCGGAAGTTACAGGCCCATTTCGCTCTTGAATATGGACTTAAAAATTTTTAAAAAAATATCTTAGCGGCAAGGATGGCAAAGGTACTCCCCAAATAATACACTTAGACCAAGTTGGCTTTATGGCGGCGAGGGAAGCAAAAGACAGCACTACAAGAGTTCTTAACTTAATTCATATAGTCACCAAAGCAGAAACACCCTGCATCATACTGAGCACCGACGCAGAAAAGGCCTTTGACAGAGTTGAATGGACCTTTATGCAGTCGGTGCTCAAGTATATAGGAGTAGGCGAAATAATGCGGGAAAGAATATCTAGGGTATACTCCAACCCGACCGCAAGAGTAAAGGCAAATGGGGTGTTGTCGGAACCCTTGAGTATAAAAAAATGGCACAAGACAGGGGTGTCCATTATCCCCCCTGCTATTCGTGCTGACACTAGAGCCCTTCTTGAATAAAGTTTGATTGAATCAGGATATAAAAGGAGTCACGGTAGGTAAGGAACAATATGAGACTGCAGCATACACAGATGATTTATTGTTCACATTGACAGAACCAGAAATATCGCTACCAGTACTCCTAGAGGAAATCAAACAGTACGGAGTATTATCAAATTTTAAAATAAACTATAGGAAATCTGAAGCAATGGGAGTGGGAATATCAAAAGCAAATAAGGATAGAATAAAGAGCAATTTTGGATTTTCATGGGTAGAGAAAGCTGTGAAATATCTAGGGACTTACATATCCGCAAATCTAGCCCAGATCTATGAAATAAACTTCACCCCCCTGATTGGAGAGACAAAGAAAACTTTGGAACAATGGAGGGGAGGCCTTCAGTCATGGTTTGGAAGAGGAAATTTAATTAAAATGAATATCCTGCCAAAATATTTATATATTATGAAAGCGCTCCCAGTCAAAATCCCGAATAGTTTTTTCAAAACTGTACAGGGTGTGTTTGGTGGATACATCTGGGCGGGTAAAAAACCACGTATAGCGCGTAATATCCTAACACTTCCTAAAAACATGGGTGGATTAGCTGTGCCTGACCTGCGCAGATACTACCACGCCATCCATTTAAATGGAATATTGGACTGGTGGCAACATCGGGAAACGAAAAGATGGGTCCAATTGGAACAAGCACAAACGACGGTCTTACTAAAGAGAGCAATTTGGTGCTATAAGACACTCCCCAAACCCTTGAAGATACACCCCTTGATGGCAAATACAATAAGAATAGGGTTTCAGCAGACCCTGAGACAAAACTTAACTTCAACAGAATCCCCATTATATCCGATCTTGGGAAACCCCAAATTCACACCAGGCTTAGAGAGACAGCACTTTAAAAAATTGTGGGAAACAGGACAAGATGGCATCAAAACTTTTGCGAGCCAGCAGGTGCGGCCTTCAATCGGTAGACTAACGATGAGGAGGGACCATATAGGTTACTCCTATGGGAGGCACTCCAATTGCGACACTTTTTAGAGTCGCTGCCGGAGCCGGAAAAATTTAAGAAACCACTGACACACTTCGAAAAACTATGTGAGAAAATAGGAAGTATAGATCGCCCATTATCTATTCTATATAAAATGTTAAACATTCCATTGGACCAACCGAATTTGAAATGGTTGGAAAAATGGAAAGTGGATCTAAATATGGACATAACGGACACATAGGAACAGAGGATGTTTAGGGCAATATTTAGACCAACTAAATGCACTAAAATTCAGGAAATATAAAATCCTGACTAGGTGGTATAATACACCAGACAAGCTGCATAGGTGGTACATTCAAGAATCGGATAGGTGCTGGAGATGTGGAGAAGGGGAAGGCACAATATATCACATCTTTTGGAACTGCCCAGAGATAAAGAAATTTTGGTCAGAGGTTGGTGATATAGTTCAAAAAGTAACAGACTTTAAAATCGAGGGAGAAGCTGCCTTTTGCCTCTTACAGATATCAGGGCAGTCAGAGAGGAAATATGCAAGATCAGTACTGCCACACATGATGAATGCTGCAAGAGCATGCATTCCCGAACACTGGAGAAAAAGACAAGCTCCTTCGGTGTTTGAGTGGGTAAGAAAATTAGAACACATTAATAAAATGGAGGATCTTGTGCTCTCTTCACAACATAAACAGGAACAATATAAAAAGACATGGGGAACATGGAACTTATTTATATCTTCGGATGTGGGCAAACAATTGTGGGCACCATTATCTCAGAACGCGGAAGTTACGTGAAGTTACGTGAGAGGGAAGGCGTCCCCTACCCTGTTCGAGGGGGGGGAGGAGATGTGAGGGAAGGGAGGAGAACTATTTTGAATGTCCCCCCCCCTGTTTTTTTTTTTTCTTTCTTTTTTTCTTCTTCTTTTTTGTTGTGGGGTGTGTGTGGTGCTTGATAGTGGGCATGAATGAGGGGAGAGGGGGGGGGGTAATACAGAAAAGAGGAGGGATAAGGAAGGGAATGAACAGATAGAAAGAAGAAGGGGAAACAAAGGCAAGATCAGAGGCTAAGGGTCATTTAAATTAAAGCATAACGAAGTAAAGGGAGGCAAGGATTGAACGAGTAGGAATAGAGAAAGAGACTTGCTGTCTTAACAATATCTTGCCTTAGTTGAATATTTGATAAATGACTATATATTAATGAGCTGGAAATCTCTAGAGGATTCTGTTAGACCTCGGTGATGAGAAAACTGATGTGGATAATGTCTTTGTAACCCACTGACCTAATATGGTGTTATATTTGCTGTAATGATTTCTCTGAAAACTCAAAATAAAATGATAAATGAAAAAAAAGAAAAGAAACAAACTATTCAGTGAAAGGAGATACAATAAGACATGTGGCCACTTACTAAAACTAGAGGAAAGGCGGTTTAACCTTAAAGTGCGTAAGGGGTTCTTCACTGTAAGAGCGGTAAGGATGTGGAATTCTCTTCCACAAGCAGTCGTATCAGCAGGGAGCATTGATAGTTTCAAAAAACAATTAGATGGGCACCTTAAAGACCACAACATACAGGGGTATACAATGTACGGTTAACAGCAAACACACACATACATCAAAGGTTGAACTGGATGGACGGATGTTTTTTTTCAACCTCACTAACTATGTAACTATGTAAAGAGTGATTGTGGATCTCAAAACATGTCAAGGTCTTTCAATGACAGGGTTTGGTAGAATAGGTAGGTTATTAAAATAAATATTCTCCCATGTTTAATCTATCTACTAAGACAGACGGTGGCCTAGGACTACCCGTGTCCTTTTACTATAAAGCCATGGCCCTGGTTAGGATATTAAATTGGCACCATAACTCTACGAATAAATTATGGGTACCATGGCAGGGAGAAAGTTATTGACTGGGCACTTTCGGATTGGACGCCTCTCCTGAAACAGACAACCCTGACTCCTGGAACAGACTGAACATAGGCGGGGGTCTAGCCCCCAAAACATCCCTGGACACCATAAGAAAGCTTCCCCTGGTTTTCACCGGGCAAAGATATTCGCTTTTTTAGAGCCTGGGGTGCAGAGTGGAACACTTCTTGTGTCAAGTATGCTCTTTAGAAGTAGAGTACTGCATTCCGGCTTGAAAAATTGTGATATTTTTGATGAATCCAAAAATCCATAATAGACAGAATTGTCAGAGATAGGGGACAAGACAGTTGATGCGTTTCACGAAATCAATTTCGCTTAATCATAACCATCATAGTTATGATTAAGCAAATTTGATTTATTGAAACGCGTCAACTATGTCTTGTCTCCTGTCTCTGACAACTCTGTCTATTATGGATTTTTGGATTCATCAATAAATCATCACAATTTTTTCAAGCCGGAGTGCAGTCCTCTACTTCTAAAGATTATAGCTGCCGGGATTGCGGGTCTGACGTGCACCCGACCTCTGATTATTGGGACTCCCCCACACCTGAGCGGTCTTCTGTGTGTGTGCTTGTGTCAAGTATGCCCCTGATGGTCAGCTTGCATCCTTAGAGGCACCAAGATGGTCCTATGGGGCCTTCCCTATGAACTCATGTAGATACTGCCAACTGTTTTGATTTTCTGGGAAAACTGAGCTTCCACAGACCTGTCTCCGTTTGAGTCCCTCTGTGGGGAACCCCATGAAAGGAAGCACATCCTATAAATTTCTGTCTAGATGGTATACGACACCCTCCCGTTTGGCACAAATGATCCCAGGGTCTAAGTGTTGGCGGGGCTGTAATAAGAAGGGCACTTTTCTTCATATATGGTGGTCATGCCCCATGATCCAGGGCTTCTGGAATGCTATCACGCCCTATATACAGAAGACCACTCTTAAACTGATCCAATGTACACCATTGCAGTTCCTTTTCTACAACATACCTGCTTTCTTCAAATGCCCTGTACTTACTGAATGCAGCAAAAAGCCTAATTCCCAGGTATAATTAGGAAGCTGTCTGCCCTATGGTCTCTGAGTGGAAGATGGAGGGGAAAAACCAGCATGGAGGCCAAGCACTGGATTCATGAGGTTTAAAAAAAAAAAAAAGTGACAAATTTAAAGACATTTGGGCTGGATGGATATACTATTGAAATTAAATGGCATATGCCTATGGTCCCTGCTGTATTCATACATCCTCAACCTCATTCACAGCCTAACAATACTCAGTGATCTTCTGATGATTTGCTTTGTAGTCCTGTTGCTTGATATACTTGACTTTCAGCACCTGACATCCAGCTCCCCTTATTGTAATCATCTTTTGCAAGCCTCCCTTTTTTGGTCTTTTGTTTCCTTTTCAGTTTTCGCCTTTTATATGGTCTTATTTTTATCTGCATTGTTCAGATTATGCACTGCCTACATGTCTTAATATATTGTTGAGAGAGTTTGATTTCGCCATGGGAAGACTTTTGGATGTGCGTATCTTCATCGCATGTACTGCTTATCTGTTGGTTAATGCTAATGCATTGCTGGTTTACATTTCTTGTGTCTGTTTCTTGAAACCCAATAAATATGGATTACAAAATAAAAAAGATTTTATTTAGTTCACTAATATTAAAAGTACTAAAAGGTTAAAGCGTTATTAAACCCAAAACAAAAAATCAAATATATTGCAGCTCATTATCTTTAGATGTGGTGGCTGTAATCGTTTTCTTTTTAGGGCTTTTTTTCCCCTCTCTTTTCATCTGGTGATCTGGCCAATAACAGACCTCCTGTATTAGAGTGCCCACACTATTTATGAAGGAGCAATAGGGACACAACAGACAGTAGGATTGTCAGTCTTGGGGAGGGGAATATAAGATAGACTAGCAGATGTAGATATACTAACAAATTGAAGCCAAACTCCCATCTCACACTTTATAAAGTTGCTACAGCAAACTTTTTTTTAATTTGGGTTAAAGGTTTTACATAAATAAAATCATCGTTGTAAGCATCCCTGTCAGTGGTAAATGGTTTGTCTCATCCCTGTAAAATGATACAGGGCCAGATGAAAATAAAATAAAAGTTTAAAAAAAAAAAAAAACTAATGCAGCCATCACATCTAAGAACTGATAGGCTACAATATAATAAAGGTTTACTTTTGGGTTTAATAATGCTTTAAAAACTCAAAATAAAATAATTAAAATCCACCATAGAAATGGTCTTTATACTCTCGGAGATGAGCAAGAGATCTTTTAGCACAAGATATTGTAGGAAAGGACATCCCCCCCAACACGTCCCTAGTTACACAGACCATTAATATGTAAAAATATTTGGTTAAACCCACAATTGTTTTTTTTTTTTTTTTAATTACTACTTTTCATTTTACTGGATCTTCAAAATAACATGTGCAATGAATTAAAGGTTGGATAAAAGGTTTAGTGTAGAGTAACATTTTTGTTATTTAAATTACAATATTAAGGTCTAAACATCATAACAAAAAAACAAAAAACAAAAAACAAAAAAACAAAAGAAGGGGTAGGCAACTGGGGAGCAAGAAGAGAAAGAGGGACAATTATAAATAAAATTATTGCCCACCAACCCCTGGCTGTGCTGGATGAATGTCCACACTGCTTAATGTCTTGCTGGGCTGCTTTCATTTATCATCCATCTGACGCCGCCATTCTTGCCTCGGCTCCTGTATGCTGCTAATCAAGATTTTAGAAGCTACCGTATATTTAATTAATTGGTGTCTTTGCAGTTTAAATAATTACTGAACCCTGCACTCACACAGAGAGCAAGGTTTAGGAGTGCATTGTACAAACACTTTCCTGAGCCCTGCGTCCTGTCCAGAATGCAATCCTCCTGAGCCCTGCACGGAATAGCATCCTCCTGAGCTCTGCACAAAATAGCAATCCTCCTGAGCTCTGCTCCCTGTACGGAATAGCCTACTCATGAGCCCTGTACAGAATAGCCTCCTCCTGAGCCCTGCACGGAATAGCCTCCTCCTGAGCCCTGCGCCCTGTATGAAATAATCTCTTCCTGAGCTCTGCTCCCTGTACGGAATAGCATCCTCCTGAGCCCTGTACGGAATAGCATCCTCCTGAGCCATGCGCAGAATAGCAATCCTCCTGAGCCATGCGCAGAATAGCAATCCCCCTGAGCCCTGTGCTCTGTACAGAATAACATCCTCCTGAGCCCTGCATGGAATAGAAATCCTCCTGAGCCCTGTACGGAATAGCATCCTCCTGAGCTCTGCTCCCTGTACAGAATAGCATCCTCCTGAGCCCTTCGTGGAATAGCATCCTCCTGAGCCCTGCGTGGGATAGCATCCTCCTGAGCCCTGCGTGGAATAGCATCCTCCTGGGCCCTGCACGGAATAGCATCCTCCTGAGCCCAGCGCGGAATAGCATCCTCCTGAGCTCTGCGCCCTGCACAGAACAGCATCCGCCCGAGTCCTGCACTTTGTACAGAATAGCATCCTCCTGCACGTAGCACCAGCATACAGGGGGCACACTGACCACCAGCATACGGGGGGGCACACTGACCACCAGCATGCGGGGTTTGGGGCAAACTGACCACCAGCATGCGAGGGGGGGCACACTGACCACCAGCATACGGGGGGAACACTGACCACCAGCATATGGGGGGCACGCTGACCACCAGCATACGGGGGGCACGCTGACCAACAATATGCAGGGCCAGTGGTTACCAGTACACAGAGGACACAACCAATCAAGTAAAACAACTACCATGCAACTAAAAAAAAAATAAATAAATCAATAAGAGAATCTTTTTAGCTGGTTCCCTCATCTAACGCCAGTCAATAAAAAGCAAAAAAATGCAGCGCTGCCCTACACTTAATCTATAAAATTGTACAAATGGACTTAGAAAGTGCAATGGTAAAAACGTGTAAATGAAAATCCAGTGCAAATCAACCAATGTATTGCAAAATAGTGGTGATGGTATCACCCCCTCTGCAAACATACATTGAGAAATTGCAGAGCTTCAAAATGTGCAAATAATAGTGAAACACCCTACATAAAATAACAGAGATGCAAATCAACCAGTGTATTAGAACATAGTAGTGATGGTGTCAACCTCTCTGCAAAAGGTAAGAAATATTGCAGAGCTGCAATATGCAAATAGTGGTGAACCCCCCTATATATAATAATAGTAATAATAATAATAACAAATAATTCAAATATGTACATTTTTTATGACTATATATAGGGGGTTTCACCACTATTTGCACATTGCAGCTCTGCAATATTTCTTGTTTTTTTGCAGAGAGGGTGACACCATCACTACTATGTTCTAATACACTGGTTAATTTGCACCTTTGCTATTAATATTGTATGTAGGGGATTTCACCATTATTTGAACACTGAAGCTCAATTTCTCAAAATATTTTTGCAGAGGGGGGACGGGACACCATCACTACTATATTGCAATACATTGGTTGATTTGCACTGGATATTCCTTTATAGGTTTTACCATTGCACTTATAAGTCCATTTGTAGAATTGTATAAAGGAAGTGTAGGGTTGTGCTGCATTTTTTGGCTTTTTATTGGTGTACAGAGGCCAGGACATACTGATCACCATTGTACGCCATGACGAAACCACCACTTGCTGACTACACTCACTTGCCAGCAAACCCCCACAGGTGTGCGGTAGCGCGCTGCATTAGCACCGCCACTTTCACCTCAAGCACCACCATAGCACCCCCCCCCTCAAAAAAACAAAGCCTGGAGCAGCCCCTGCCCGGATTGGATTGGAATTTTGATCCCCCCCCAAAGTTTTTTCTCTATCTCATCTTAACATTTGATAGTCATATCCAAAATAAATTGTCCCCGGATTTAATGTTAAAAAATCTGGTCACCTTACTGTAGAAGCCATGGAGAATGTTATGTTGCCTGTAACATCGTTTAGCATGACTGGTTTGGTGGTGGGTCAGTGATGGTCTTGGAAGGCATATCCATGGAGGGACGCACAGACTTCTACAGGCTAGACAATGGCACCCTGACTACCATTAGGTATCGGGATGAAATCCTTGGACTCATTCTCAGACCCTACACTGGTGCAGTGGGTTCTGGGTTCCTCCTGGTGCACGACAATGCCCAGCCTCATGTGTCGAGAGTATGCAGCCAGTTCCTGGAGGATGAAGGAATTGATACCAATTGAATGGCCCCCACACTCACTGGACCTAAATCCAAAAGAACACATCTGGAACATTATGTTATCCATCTGACGCCACCAGGTTGAACCTCGTCTGTTCAGGAGCTCAGTGATGCCCAGGTCCAGATCTGGGAGGAAATACCCCAGGACAATATCCGTTGTCTCATTAGGAGCATGCTCTGACATTGTCAGGCATGGATACAAGCATGCGAGGGCCATACAAATTACTGAGTACAATTTTGAGTTGCTGCAATGAAATTTCAGCAAAATGGACTAGCCTTCTGCATCATTTTTTCACTTTCATTTTCGGGGTACCTTTGAATTCAGCCCTCCGTAGTTTGCCAATTTTCATTTCCATCAAACGATGTGGCATCCTTTCATTCCTAACACATTACCCAGTCCATATCTGTATAGATATCCAGCATGATATTTTTTCCCCATTGAGATCTGATGCGCTTTAAAAGTGTTCCTTTAATTTGTTTGATATATATACACACACATACATACATACATACTCACACACATATATATATATATATATATATATATATATTTATTATACACATACATACACAGTAGCGAAATTTAAAGCGGAGTTCTACTCTAAAAATAATTTTTTACCTAAAAATACCCCCGGGACAGTCAGGGCTAGTGCATTTAAGCAACAATAGCCTCTGAATTGTCCCCCGTTTCACTTATCTGTAAGAAGAAATACTTACCTCTTAAAAGGTCTTGTCCAGCGCTGCCATCTCAGAAGTGGGTAGCTGAAGCCGGAGCGTCCCTCTTCGGTGATGTCGAAGTCCCAAAATGCTCTGCTCGTCACTTCTGGGCAGGCAGGTCATCCCTGAACAGCTTCTGCGCATGCCCAGAAGCTGTTCAGCAGGGAAGGACGTGCCTGCACCAGAAGTGACGAGCAGGGCCAGTGAGGGCATTGACTCCTGGGATGGATGATGCTCATCTCCCAGGATTCAATTCAAGGAGGAAGTGATGTCGTGGGCCATGTCCGCAGAGGGAAGAAGAGGAAGGAAGGTAAGTATATTTTCATTAAAAACAAGGTAAGTGAAACAAAAAAAAAAAAATTTTAATTATCCAATTCTTTTTCAGGTTTTTTAAAGCAAGCAGACGGTACAAAGATAATTTTTCGGGTGGAACTCCGCTTTAAGGCACATTTCTTTAGTATTGTTTGTAAAACGGTACGCTAGAAGTATATGTCAGCTTTTAACCATTTACAAAAAACAGTAGGAAGGTGGTTACATTAAACATGTTTATCATTTGTTACAATAACAGTCACTCCCATCATTGTAATTTATAGAAGGGAGTAACTTTTATTGCAGATAATCTGAAACATATATATTTTCTTTAACTACCACAAGTCCGGACACTTTCACCCCCTCCAGTCCAGTCCAATTTTCAGCTTTCAGCACGGTCACACTTTGAATGGCAATGAAATAGGCATATAACACCGTACCCAAATTACATTTTTATCATATTTTGAGACAGAGCTTTCCTTTTGTGGTATTAAGTCAGCACTGGGTTTTTATTTTCTGCTACATAAACAAAAAAAGATTAAGAAATTTGATAAAATTAAATAAAAATAAAATTATCTTCTGTTATAAAGAATCATCTTTTTTTTCTATAAAATTAGTCCAAAGTGTATTCTGCTATACATCTTAAATTCAGTCTACTTCATGTGAGCTGAAAAGACTATTTTTTTTTCTTTTGGCTTTAGATGCACTTTAAAATCATAAATAAAAAATAAATATATAAAAATTATTTGAATGGCTGAACCCTACTGATGTGTCTTAAAAAGGAATTAAGTGGTGAAAAAGTAAGTACAGTTTTATTGGAAGAAAAATCCAGGTGTATGATATAAATTACAAGGATTTTCATAAAATTGTACTGCAGAATATTACCTGCTGCTGTTCTGGTAAAACTTACACATATATTCCAATTCGCTAACTTAGAGGTTCTAACTGGCGTGGTCAAAGCTCAAAGTTCAAATCGGTTGCTAGAAGTAGAAAGCTACTGATAAAAAGTAGTGGGAAGGAAATTACATTTCTGGGAATTTTTGCTGCAAGTTTTCATGAATCAGATGGGTGCAGAGTAAAATTATCTCCCATACAATACCAGGGCACTGTTTTAGGCCTGATAAAAATTATTCTGTTATACTGAAAGTCCACACCACCTACAGTACAGGAGTAGCAGCAACACATAAATAATATGCTCATAATATAAAAGTAAACATATTTGCATAAGGGAACACAATGAAAGAATGAAAGCTATGGAGTAGGTGGCTTGACACTCTGGAAATTCCCCCCTAGATCTTGAGATATCTCTGGGAATAGGATACTACGAATATTACTTATAGGCTATGTAAGGCGATGGCCCTCAGAGAGGACACCTGAGGATTTCATGTGGACCTGTAGAGATGCATGTGGGATTAGGGGTGGGTCTATGGCACTATGTAGGCATTATCGATATAGGAAGGGTCCAGAGCAACTCTTTTGTGGCTTAGTTAGTTACTTAGCAGATATAATTGTGATTATTATGGTTCTTCCTTACTGTGGCATTTCTCACTATATATGCTTTTTAAGGCCTCTTGCACACGATACTCCTGTTTGAGCATCTCCTTTTTCAGTCATAATTTTTGTCGCATTAAAAAGCGCGCATTTGCGCGTATGTTTGCGCATTTGTGTTCGCACAAATTCGCGCCTCTGAATATGCAAATTTTTTTTCCAGATCAACAGTATGATCGTGTGCGTTCATTAGGCGTAAATTACTGTCCAAAAATGCAGATTTTTCGATTTTGTTCTTACTGAAGAATACGCGGCGCTCATTTACGGGGCTGTGTGCATAGGCACATTAGAATGAATAGGCTCTATTTTAGCTCATAAAAAAAAAAAAAAGCTGTACTGAGCATTTTTAAGCTGCAGTGTGCAAGGGGCCTTACACTCAAATGTTAACCATTAAAATTAGGATTGTGTTTTGCAAAGAAGTTTTTGTATTGTAAGATGTGGAATTCCTAATAAATGCAGATTTAGGAAAAAAACTAAAACATGCATTTTCTATTTGTACCTGAAATCTACAGTAACTTCTTCTCTGAACCTTTAACATGTATTCATTACCATGCAATGTGCTTTGAAAACAATTTTAGTCTGGCAATATTTAACTGAAATAAATTGCAGTATGGATTGTTGCAGGTTAATATTCAGCCCCCTTCAACTGCTGCTGCATAGCCATAGAAAGTGGTTGTGTCCACGCAATTTATTCTACTATATAATGCTCCACTACACGCTTTAAATGAAAATATTTTCTAACTTCTAAAAAAGAAAACTAGAGCATTCAGCTTAAAAGCTCTAATCAAACTACAAATTGAATTGATTCAGAAAGCCAAAAATGATTATTTTGCATTTGTGATGATGGTGCCAGGGCAGTAAATAGGTTGTAACTAAAAATTACCTTCTTTTAATAGAGTGGAATTCGAATTCCAATTGAATTGAATTACTTATTTTGAGTTTTCCCTAAAAATTAAATTTTTTGTCTTTAACCACTTTACCACCGGAGGATTTTGCTGTCTTACGTCCAGGCCACTTTTTGCGATTCGGCGCTGTGCGAATTTTACTGACAATTGCGCGGTCGTGCGATGCCGTACCCAAACGAAATTTACGTCCTTTTTTTCTCACAAACAGAGCTTTCTTTTGGTGGTATTTGATCACCTGTGCGATTTTTACTTTTTGCGCTATAAACAAAAAAAGAGCGTTTATTTTGAAAAAATAACAATATTTTTAACATTTTTTTGAAATTCCCCCCTCAAAAAAATGTAAAAATCTAAATTTTTTTACATTTTTGGCCAATTTGTTTTCTGCTACCTATGTTTGGTAAAAAAAAATCACAATAAGCGTATTTTGATTGGTTTGCGCAAAAGTTATTGCGTTTACTAACTAAGGGAAAGATTTCTGTCATTTTTGGTGTTTTTTTTTTTAACGCGTAATGGCGGCGATCTGCGATTTTTTTTGCGGGACTGCGACATTGCGGCGGACAGATCGGACCCTTGACTGACATTTTTGACACTTTTGGGGGTACCAGTGACATTACTGCAGTAATCAGTGCTATATATATGCACTGTTACTGTAAAAATGACACTGGCAGGGCAGGGGTTAATTTTATTGGAGAGGGAGGGGTTAATGTATGCCTGGTGCTTACTAACGTGTGTGGGGGGGGGGTGACTGAGTGACACAAGGACAGATCGCATGTTCAGCTATGCTGAACACTGCAATCTGTCACTCCTTGTCACTTAGGAGATCCGCCCGCTTTGTTTACACAAGCGGCGGATCTCCAAACTAGATTCCCCGACGATCGGGGAAGAGCAGCGGCGATCGCCACCGCTCATCCCCTGGCCCGACTCCCGCTGTGACTGAAAACAGCCTCCACCTACAAGGGGTGGAGTCCATCGACGTAGGTCTACGTCGCTGGACGATAACGAGCCACAGCAGCAATGTGAGCAGTGCTAAAGTGGTTAAAAACAATAGGTTTATCATCAATGGAAGCTGTAATTCAAAATATTTTAAGTTCTGTAACTATGGTCTAATGCAGGGGGTCGGGAACCTTTTTGCCTGAGAGAGCCATGAACACCACATATTTTCAAATGAAATTCCGTGAGAGCTATACACTATATTTCAGGGGTTGGGAACCTTTATTTATTATTCATATTCATAGGCCACAGCTATACAGTGAGTAGATGGAGCCGTGTGATAGTGGTGATAGTGCCTGGAGTCTGGTCGGGAAGAGAGCAGAGCAGGCAGGTATGCAATGAGGCCGGAGTGGTGAAGCGCCTGCAGGCCTGTGAGTGATGAGGTGAGTATAGGCCCTGAGAAAATGGCGGCCGGCCGCTGAAGGCCTCAGAAGTGGATGTGAGAGGCAGCTCCCGCAGGTCCCCAGGTGTCAGAGGGGAAGGAGATCGTGTCCGTTGGGGGAAAAGGGAGCGGATGGCAGGTCTCCTTACTGGGCGGTGATTGCCAAGGCCCTCAGATGCACAGCACATGAGCCAGCGGCGGTACCGCGAGTAGGCCGCAGGGTCTGTAGCAGGGCAATCCGGTCACCCAGGGACGAACTGAGGGTATCGGTGGGTAGCCCACAAAGTGTACCATCGATGGGTGCAGAAATATCCTTGGCACCGGGCACAGCTACGCCGATGGCACTGGACGCGGCCGAGCTCTGAGACTACACGTCCAGTGCGGCTCACGTCTGGACACACCCCCCCTTTATTAAAGATTTGTTATGGCTGTATG
Organism: Pelophylax lessonae; assembly: GCF_965119305.1. Classification (NCBI taxonomy): domain Eukaryota; kingdom Metazoa; phylum Chordata; class Amphibia; order Anura; family Ranidae; genus Pelophylax; species Pelophylax lessonae. Next base: position 716,700,730 of record NC_138768.1, read on the forward strand.
ACTTAAACTTTCAATAAAATATTTTGAAAAAAAAAAAAGATTTGTCTGCGAGCCAGATGCAGCCATCAAAAGAGCCACGTCTGGCTCATGATAGTACAGGCTTAGGGTGCCTGCTGTGAATGTACTGTAAATTGAGCAGCTGTAACATTCTACTACTCTGCAAACAAGCAGCATAGTACATGGCAACAAGGATAGGTTGTGATACCATATAGGTAGGAAACTATGTAGCATGTGCACACTAGAAGTCAAATTTTATTGCAAAAATCTTAACACACACACACAAAGGATTCTGCTTTTGTATCAATTTTAAAGGTTCTTGAAATATTAAAATATATAGTCTTTTGACGTCCCCAATGTCTCAAAGTGACTGGTTTTACTGCAGAGGAAACAGGCGTAAAAATTAAAAAGTCAGCAGCTACAAATACTTGACACCAGGCCATTCTCCAAAAGTTTTTGCCTCACTGTGTGTGCAGATGCCCTCACACCTGCCTGCTGCCATTCCTGAGCAAGCTTTGCACTGGTGGCGTGCTGATCCCACAGCTGAATCAACTGTAGGAGCCAGTCCTGGCTGGACTTTCTTGGGCACCCTGAAGCCTTTTTCACAAATGCAGTGGAAATGTTTTTTTATAAGATTGAAGTTACTTTTCATGGCAAAGAGGGACTTTGCGATTAATTGCAATTCATCTGATTGCTCTTCATAACATTCTGGAGTATGTACAAATTGCCATCATAAAAACTGAGGCAACAGACTTTGTGAAAAAAAAGTTGTGTGTCATTCTCAAAACTTTTGGCCACAGCTGTACAATCCTACTGACAATAAGGCACTATTCCTTCCATTTACACCAACGATGGTAAATGGAAGGAATACTGTAAACAATTGGTCACTATTTCTCCTCCTACTGACCACAGGCACTATGTTTTTTTTATTTTTATCCCACTGACAACCAATCCTGAGACATCTACTCCAAATGATGAGATATTTTCCATTCCCAAAGCCTGAGGGGTAGCAAACTAGCTTGTTCTGTAGAACGTTTGGAACCCCCTGCTTTAGAGGCATGTTGGGTTTTTATTCATTACTACAGGCAACTTCTCCACTTTTTTCCAGATTACATTGCTCAGGCTGCAGGGCATAGAGATTTCAATGATTAAATCTATGCAACATAATTACCCTGATTTGTTGGTTCAGATTTTGCAGGACTTGGTCTACAGCTTTAGTGGCATTTTTTCTTTGGTCGGACCAGGGTCCATGGTGATGACCTTCTACATCTACCCGTTCATAGTAGACAGTAGCCATGTCAGCATTGCTATTCCTGGAAGAAAAATCAACACGCAAAAGTATTTACCTTCAACCTAAATTATATACATAATCTATACACATGTAAACATATGGGGGTATCTGGATATTTATTGGTGGACATAAACTCTTATATTACACAACATGGAATATATTAGGTAAGAAGTGCAGGTGGTACTGGGGGTTGCAACTGCTACTGAGCACTTACATTACGGCTATTCAGAAGGTGACTGTGCTGGGGGACATTTGCCCTTCAACCCACTGATAATAAGACATGATTAGCTGGAGGGCCTGAGTGGAGATACTTCCCTATTCCGACAGACATTAAATCAGGTGTGGAAACCAGTGATAAATGCTGGGTATTGTATAACATATTTAGGCCTGCAGTCATCTGGCAGATTGAAATCTTCCAGCACCAAGTTCTTTTGCAGCTTGGAGGGGTCATATGAATGCCGAGAGCTGCAAAAGGAAGCTCATGGTAGAAGATATGAATAGGTGTGTCACAATAAATCATATCCCTTAGGGTTCGTGCACCTCATGTCCCTTGAGCTGTGTTGATCTGCACCGATCAAAACAAGCTCATCGCAAGGGCACAAACAAAAACCATTTTTTTTTTTTTTGCGAGTCCTGTTCACACCTCAATAATGTGGTAAGGTGGTCTGCAGTGTGCCATGGAAAATGAAGACATGCTAAATTTTTATGCAGCACAAATCGCCACAATGAATCGTAACGTGCTACAGTGCACAAACTTAAATGAGGTGTAATTTTGCGACATTATGCCCACCAAAAATAAGGTACTATGGCACACATTGCATGGTTCACTTTTTTTAGCCCACAGAAATCTGTCCGTACCCTCTAAGGGCTAGTTGGGTGTTTTGCATTGAAATGTGTTTGTTTGCTGAACAAAAGTGCAAACCTCCTTGGCCTGTTCCAGGGTGTTCTTGTCTCCTACATGGTGTACCACTGCCAATATCAGTTGAGACTTTAAATTAAACAGCTTCAACCTTCCAGAAACCACCATTCTTCAAGCCTCGGGTCTATACTATGTCTAGGGCAGTGGCATTAAATATTAAGCTAACCTGGAAAATGTACGCAACCTGGAGATTAGACTGGGGCATATTGCTGTGGAGGGATGAAAGCCTACAGAAAAACTTCATCTTGACAATGTTCCTTTCAAATATATACATGTGAAATGTAAAACCTTTAAAAACGCTTTACATTAAGCCAGTATTCCACTGTTTCCATCTTTCCATTTTTATATCTACTGTTTTGAAGATTCTGTATTATTTCTTTATTTTATGGCCGTGACCTGACGGTATACTTTGCATTGTTGTGACTTTTTCATGAAAACTCAATAAAAATATTGAAATATTAAAACGCTTTACAGCATACTTCTAGACATATACATTATTTACCTCAGAGACTGAAGAGCATCATTCACAGCTCTAGTAAAATTAGCATCAGATGGAAAATTGTAATATTCGCGGCAATATTTGGGTCTAATGCCAAGAATTTCAACTTCACAACCTAAATAAAAATATATTAATATTTTCCTGTTAATAAAATGAAGATACAGGAATAAATATATTTATGGTAGGCATGTTGGATACTAAAAGTTCAATAGTGGTCCGGTTAGCCTTTACAACTTTTGCATGTTCATCATAACACTGCAGCTGTACTGATTGAGGTCAGTCATTGGAAAATAAAATGTGTACAATCTACAGTTTTTAAATTCTGAGGTTTATAATTTCCTTTCATTTATGTGGGGTGGGGAATTAGATACTTTGCCAGTAAAATGCACAGTAGATGCTGGAGACCCCATAAGAACTCTGTTTGATTAAGTTACTGCAATTACTCAAATAGGATATTTCCAGTATGCTTTTGTTTTTATTTAATATAAGCTTTTCTGCACAATAGATGTTAAAGTTACTCTATCACAAACTTTACCACCAGTTGCCGTCAAAAGCAAAGAAAAAGCAAGCATTTTAAATCCTTATTCTCCCCTAAGAATATCGAATTCATTGTCTCGGTTAGCCCCAGCCTCTCTGACCCCCCAAATAACCTTTTATGTATTAGCTGGGGGAAGGCTGAAGGGGAATACCATGCGCATGTGCACTGGAGTCACATCACCGATGCACGGATCGGGGGGCCAATCAGGGCCGTAAATATTCGCTGAGCTGCACATGCATGGCTCAGTGGACACGACAGCTGACAGGCATAAGGATGCATTTATGACAGAAGAGACCAATAGGGCTCTTCTGTCATAAATACCCTGCCTGTCAGCTATTTGAATAAAAAACAAGTTTACATCCTCTTTATTGTCTGCTGAGGCTGCTGACACATCTAAGATGACTGCACCCAGCAGCAGTCTTAGGGTTTGTTATGTTTATGGGAGGATCGAAAAATGGGAGTTGCTTGGTAGTGATACCATGGTAAGTACTTTTGACTTGACTTTTCTCCAATTTTCGTAATGTCCTCATTTGTTCCAGGTCTGAGACTTGGAGAAAGTACAAAAGCCAGTGCCGGGACAAGGTCATCCAGCGTCCAGGGCAAAGATGTCAAACTGCACCCCCCTCCCTCGTTTATGATGTGCAAGCTTAGAGGATCCTACACCCAGTAAACATTAAACCCAGGGCAACTGTCCCTCCCGCCCACCCCTTGTCCTGGGCCTGACAGAAGCTAGTGGGTTATAGAACAGGAATTCAAGTAGCAGCTTCAGCAGGAGGTCATCAACCACAGCCCTTGCATTTCCCTCAATGACATTCTTACCCAAAATGTTGAGACATACAGGGCTTGTAAACAACATTACTGACTGCAGGGTTTCCAATTATTTATGCTAAATAGTATTGCCACTGTGGATCAGTGGCAGAATGTAGGGATAATCGAGCGGTTCGGGTCGACCATCGGTTTGACCGGAACATTGACTGTTCGAAATTCAGCCAAATTCCGAACTTTTTGCTGAAAAAGTTCGGAATTCGGCAACCAGAACTGACCAAAATGCAATGGGACAGGAACTGGGCTTTAAAAGCCTGTGATTGGACCAGAACCATCAGTAAAGACAATTGAGGGGGCAGGAGGATGCTAGAAATGCGATTGGAGTGACTAGGGGGTCCAGAGGCAAATCAGTAGTGAATACGCCCCCCAGTATATAAGATAGCCCCGCCAAATCTCTAGCATTGTAATACAGGGGCTGTGGAAGAGTGGAAGCAGTTCTGTTACTCCTGCTTCAAAAGTGTAATTTAGCAATTATTAGTGTGAGGAAAGGGATATCTAGTGTAGTTCGGGTACTATATACCACTATAGTTCGATTCAAAAATATAGTTTCTGTAGGGAAAGTGTTAGTGTCAGGGTGACCGTAGTGTAGTGTAGGGTGAACTGACTCTGACTGCTATGGCAGGGTGACCAAACCCTTCCATGTCAGGGTGATCGCCATAGTAAAAAGATCGTTTGTATTAGACTTGCAGTAGAGCAGGATAGTGGCTCCGCTACTTTTACACCTGGCCGTTTTTGTTGCAGGCGTTTATTGGGCTTTTTTGTGGACGTCTTTGGAGGCAGGCATGACATCTGAACTTCTGTATAGGGGTATATATATATATATATACACACACACATATGTATATATACACATACACATATATAGGTGTGAAAGTAGCACAACCCTATGCCTGCGCTAATGAAATTATTTGCAGGCATAGGGCTCCGCTCCTATCACACCTATATGTGTGTATGTGTATATATACATACAAGTGTGTGTATATATACCCCTACACAGAAGTTCAGATGTTATGCCTGCCTCCAAAGATGCCCAAAAAATGCCCAAAAAAATGCCTGCAACAAAAATGCCCAGGTGTGTTGTTGCAGGCGTTTTTTTGGGCATTTTTTAGGCATCTTTGGAGGCAGGCATAACATCTAAACTTCTGTATAGGGGTATATATACAAACACACATATATGTATTTATACACATACACATATATAGGTGTGATAGGAGCGGAGCCCTATGCACGCAAATAATTTCATTAGCGCAGGCATAGGGTTCCGCTACTTTCACACCTATATGTGTGTATGTGTATATATACATATATGTGTGTGTGTATATATACCCCTACACAGAAGTTCAGATGTCATGCCTGCCTCCAAAGACGTCCACAAAAAAGCCCAATAAACGCCTGCAATAAAAACGGCCGGGTGTGAAAATAGCGGAGCCCTATGCCTGCTCTACTGCAATTCTAATACAAACAATCCTTTTTTTTCTGGTTCTGGACATGCTACAGAGCTGAAACTTCACAGGTACACTTTTTAGACCCCCAGACACTAAATCCAAAGAAATCTCTTTTTTTTTTTTTCAATAATTTTTTCAATAATTGGCTCTCTATCAAAAACGACAATTTTTAAGAACTTTTTTTTGTGTGATTAATAGTCCCTGGGGCATGACCCAGAACCCTAGGCAATTTTTAGGGGTATTTATAGGGTTTTAGGGCTTCAAAATTGTGTTTTTTGATTACCAAAGTTCGGGTTCCATTGATTTCAATGGGGTTCTGGAATCCGGACCCAAACTTTCGGGAAGTTCGGGTGTTCTGGTCGAACCAAACTTTTTAAAAGTTCGATCATCCCTAGCAGAATGCTCACTGTGGTGATGACACCAATTCTACCTGGACCAACCCAATTTATTGCAGCAGGATCCTATAAATGCTAGTTATGCCCTCTACAGATAATATAGTAGTATACCCATTTATAGAACAGAAACTTTTTAAAGTTGATAAGAATGTATAAACGTTAAGGCCTCATGTACACTGCTGCTGAGAAACGGATGTTTGGGAACAGTTGGGCGTTTTTTTCAGCAGCCCCTTAACTCTCCTCTGTTTTCTTATCTGTTCATGTACACTGAGTTTTGTATAGTCATTTAGAGGAAGTTGCGTTTAGAGGAATTTATTTGAAAGCAAAAAAATGGGTTCAGGACGGAAGATTATAGGCTTTTGAGAAGCTTAATGCTTCTAACAGCTTGCAAATGTGTCTAAACGCGATGGAAACGTTTAGAAGCATTTTCGTTCATAGGCGTTTGTAATAGGAAAACATGAGAGAGCTCTTGAGAGAGTTTTGGGCAGAGTTTGCTGTTTGTGCCATATCTAGCCTATTATTTTATCCCCTATCACCAGGGAAGGAAGTAGAAGTTTTGTGAATAAGGTTTAATGCACACGGACGTTAGAAAAAATGAGCTGCAAAGCCACTACCAATACCAGGAAAAAGCAGCTGTGAAAACGCGCTTTTGGTAACTTTTTGCATTGGCGTTAGTGCGCATGTAGCAGCATTAGCTTTTAGCAGTGTTTCTCTGGCTCTATTCAAAATCAATAGTTCCCTATGAGAGCTGTCTTAAATGATCCGACTTTCAGCCCATTAATTTGAATAGAAGTTGCATCCAAGTCCGATCACGATGATCCGACATGCGGTGCAACTTGTGCTCTGATGTCTGGAAGGGGAACCCATTGCCAAAAATGGCAAACCCCCCTCCCCCAAGACCATACCAGTCCCTATGGTCTGGTATAGATTTTAGGGTGAAACTCCCATGCCAAAGAGAAAAAAAAAAAAAAAAAAAAAAGGCGTGGGGTACAACCAAATTTCCATACCAGACTCTTGTCGGAGCATGCAGCCCTGCAGGTCAGGAAAGGGAGGGGATGGATGTTGAAGAGCGACTGTCACCCCCCTTCCTGGACCATACCAGGCCACACACCCTCAACATGGGGGGGGGGGGGTGTGGGTGCTTTAAGACACGGGGGGGGGGGTTGGCGCCCACTACCCCAAAGAAGTCCTTTATTAAAAATCTTCCTCCAGTCTCCTCCTCCGGTCTTCTCTGCCACCTACCTGGTCTTCCCCTGACACTGGCTAATGTCGTTGTACCAGCTCCTCTCTCTGCCGGTTCTTATATAGCTATGGGAGGGGGAGGAGGGAGGAGTCGTCTGTTGTTTTTATTTAAACTACACTACCTTTTTTGGGGTGAATGGGTAGGGGTACAATGTAACACATAATCATAGGGAGGGGGTCGGGATCTGGGGGCCCCCCTTGTTAAAGAGGGCCTCCAGATTCCAATAAGCTCCCCGCCTGCAGACCCCCACAATTACTGCCCAGTGTTGTCGGGAAGAGGCCCTTGTTCCATCAACATTGAGACAAGGTGCTTTGGGTGGGGGGGGGGGCACAGAGCCCTCCTGCCCTAAAGCACCCACACCCCCCCCCCATATTGAGGGCGTGTAGCCTGGTATGGTCCAGGGGGGGGGGGGGACTCGCTAACCCCCCCCTTTTCTGACCTGTCGGGTGCATGCTCAGATAAGGGTCTAGTATGTATCTTGGAGGGGGCCCAATGTCTTTTTTTAAATTTGCGTGGGGTTTTTCCTTAAAATCCATACTAGACCGAAGGGCCTATTATAAATCTTGGAAGGGACCCTGCACCAGTTTCAATGCTGTATCTTAACATTTACACGCGTTTACAAGCCGTTACAAGCAACTGTCATTTGAAATACTGGTAAACTACCATCCTGAACGCGATTTATCTGCTTTAACCACTTAAGCCCCGGAAGATTTTACCCCCTTCCTGACCAGGGTCTATTTTGCGATTCGGCACTGCATTAATTTAACGGACAATTGCGCGGTTGTGCGACGCTGTACCTAAACGAATTTGACGTCCTTTTTTTCCCACAAACAGAGCTTTCTTTTGGTGGTATTTGATCATCTGTGCAATTTTTTGATCATGTGCTATAAACAAAAAAAAGAGCGTCAATTTTGCAAAAATAACAATATTTTTCACATTTTTTTATATGAAATTCCCCCCAAAAAAATGTAAAAATCAAAATTGTTTAACATTTTAGGCCAATTTGTTTTATGCTACATATGTTTGGTTAACAAAAAAAAAAAAAAAAAAAAAAATCGCAAAAAGCGTATTTTGATTGGTTTGCGCAAAAGTTATTGCGTTTACTAACTAAGGGAAAGATTTTTGTCATTTTTGTTGTTTTTTTTTTTTTTAACGAGTAATGGCGGCGATCTGCGATTTTTTTTGCGGGACTGCGACATTGCGGCGGACAGATCGGACCCTTGACTGACATTTTTGACACTTTTGGGGTTACCAGTGACATTACTACAGTAATCAGTGCTATACATATGCATTGTTACTGTAAAAATGACACTGGCAGTGAAGGGGTTAACTTTTTTTGAGAGGGAGGGGTTAAGTGTGTCCCTAGGGGCGTGCTTCTAACTGTGATTGGATGTGGCTTGAGGTGTAAGAACAGAGATCAACGGTTCTACATAGCAGAACCGTATGATCTCCATTCTTACACAGGGAAGAATGACAGGCGGCTTTGTTTACATTAGCTGCCTGCCTTTCTCCTGGTGTAACGGACAATCGAGAGTGCCCGGGCGGACATCGGGTCCTCCCGGGCACACGCGGGCGGGGGGGGGGTCCGTAACCGAGCGGGAGCACGCCTCCGGCGGCGTGCGCTCGCTCCCTAGAGCCTCACAGGCTAGCGACGTAGACCTACGTCACTTTGCCTGTGAGGGGCTGAGTGGTAAAATAAAAAATCAGTAAACTCAACTGCCTCTAAACTTCTTTAAACGACTGAATGTACATGTACATTCTGCTGACAAAAAACGCCCAACTGCTCCTAAACATCAGTTTAGCAACTGCAGTGTACATGAGGCCTAAACATATCACATGTTCTAACCCATAAACACACTAATTACAACCTAAAAAAATAAATTTAGCTGGAGATGGAATTTAACTCAAGTCAAGTTAATGCCAATTTGCAGAAACAGTTAACCTGATAAATCTTTTTTTTTTTTTTAAATCATTAACTTTTTTTAAATTACAATTTGTATAAAAGAAAATACAAACGTGGTATACAGTGCTTCGAGTAGTACAAGCCAAGCGCACAAAGTTACAAATGAATAATTAAACAATTAAATATTCAAATGAGATACAGTAGATATAAAAAGACCACACACCCCTGTTAAAATGACAGGTTTCTGTGATATTAAAAAAGAGACAAAGTCAAATAATTTCAGATCTTTTTCCACCTTAAGTGCCGGTTCACACTACAATGCAAATCAGATGTGATGTATGTGCGATGCAAATTCAGCTATTCAGATTGTATAGCTAAATTTGCATCGCATTCGGACCAAAGTCGCGCAGGACCCTTTTTCTGGTCCGCACCAGAATCGGATCGAATGGGTGTTCACACCTTTGCGATACGATTCCTGTCTCAATTGACAGTTTGCACTGCGATATGCAAACTAATCTGGAGGTGTCATTAACTTTGTATTGACACCCCCAGCAGTTTGCATATGGCAGTGTAAACTGCCTGCAAGTTGGGTGCCATTGAGGTCCCATTAAGTGGCGGTTCACACTGGTGCAATGCGGGAACCCTGCGAATCCATTGTGGGTTCCCGCATTGCACCAGTGTGAACCGGCACTTAATGGGACCTCCAAACTGTACAACTCAGTTGAACAAACTGAAATCTTTTAGGTGGAGGGAAGTAAAAATAAAAAAAAATATGATTGTATAAATGTGCACTAGGGATCAACCGATATCGGTTTTTCGTTGCCGATACCAATATTTTGGCTATCACATATCAGTATCGGCCGATATTTTGTACATTTAAATTTTTGCAAAATAAACACAAATTTTCGACACAAATCTGTTAGCCCCCGTTCACACTAAGGCGACCTGTGAGGCGACCTGGTCGCCTCACAGGTTGCCGTAGGTCGCCTCCCATAGGGAAGCTGCGGACCCGTTCTAATAGGAGCGACACAAGTCGCTCCGACTTAGAAAAAGGGTCCGGAGCTTCTTTGTGGCGACCAGGAGGCGACCGCCATAGACTTCAATGTTATGAAGTCCGTGGCGGCCGCTCCGAGGTCGCGGCGCGCCGCTCGCACCGCGACCTCGGAGGTCGCGGTGCGAAGTAGCGTCGCCCCTATGTGAACGGTGGCTGACTGAACATGTTAATGTTTATTTATTAACTTTTTTTTAACATTAAGGGCTTGTTCTTCACACCTTAACTACATGAAAACTGATAGGAAAACTGCACTTGCAAGGACATCAGTTTCACATCATCTGATTGTGAATGATTCATAAACTGCTGCAGTAGTGCATTCACTCACTGCAATAGCTGCAGTAGTGCACTCACTCTCTGCAATAATTTTAAATCACTACTGAAGCAGTGCAGTCAATGGCAAAACTGCTAGAAACAAGCTAGACAACAGATAGACAGTAGATTGGAGTCAGTGGACTACTGCCGCAATAGTGCACTCGCACTATGATTTTAAATCACTACTGCAGTCAGTGCAAAACTGCAAGAAAAAAAGCTAGACAGTGGATTGGAGTGGACACTAGTACTACTACACTTTTCAATACTCCCAGTTAAGTAGAATAATATTATACTGCAGAAAGCAGAACATTTCAGCATGTTCATGTTCACCTGTTAAAACGGCTTCTTTTTTTTTTTCATATAATGCTGCCACATCATTAACACTCACTCACTCATTCACTTGGTACAGGAGGATAGGAGGACAGAGGAGCAGAGAGAGAGGTATCTCTCAGCATGGGAAGCAAGTATTTTGTAGCGTGCCTCATTTTCTTTCCACCACTGAAGAGGATCACCACTTCTTCTGTCAATTACTGGTGCCTTCAAACAGGAGATGAAGTTCATCATCCTGGCTCATTATTGCAGATTCAGAAGAATCCTCTGCATGAGGCCCCAATAAAACAATGAAAAGGTCATGATCAATTCGACCACGATGAAGAAGATTCTCTTCTGTTGTCGTCTTGTCGTTGTCGTATTTTTGGACATTTTTCTGTTTTTGCAGCATGCTGCTCTTTAAAAATGGTGTTCTTGACTTGTCTTTTTGGCAGGAAACTCTTGCACCTCCTTTTGGCTTGCTGGAACACTGTGGTGGGTGGCTGGCTTGGTGTCACCCTGTTGTGGGGGTGGCTGGCTTGGTGGAACACTGTGGTGGGGGGCTGGCTTGGTGTCACTCACCCTGGCCTGTTGTGGGTGGCTGGCTTGCTGAAACACTGTGGTGGGTGGCTGGCTTGGTGTGACACTGTGGGTGGCTGGCTTGCTGGAACCCTGTTGTGGGGAGGGTGGCTGGCTTGCTGGAACCCTGTTGTGGGGTGGGTGGCTGACTGCTGGCCTGGCACCCTATTGTGGGTTGATGGCTGGCGGCTGGCACCCTGCTGTGGCTGGCTGGCACCCTGCTGTGGCTGGCTGGCACCCTGTGGTGGGTAGCTGAGGCCCGGGCCTGTGGGTGGCTAGCTGGCTGGCACCGTGACGGGACTGCAGCTGCACACACTGTCCTTGGCTGTCCGAGGCGGTCTTAAAAGGCAGAACGTGTCAAATTATAGGCCCAGCGCACAGAGACACGTGAAGCAACACATTCAATGACGGTCACGTGTGCGCCACGCACAATATCGGCAATATAGGTAACTTCCGGGACCGATTCCGATTTATCGGGGCAAGTGCATATCAGCCCTCGATATAACAGCCTTGCTTATATCCCTAGTGTACACACCCTTAAACTAATATTTTGTTGAAATACCTTTTGATTCTATTACAGCACTCTATTACAGATTCTATTACAGTCATTTTGGGTATGAGTCTATCAGCATGGCACATCTTGACTTGCCAATATTTTCCCACTCTTCTTTGCATAAACACTCCAAATCTGTCAATTGCAAGAGCATCTCCTGTGCACAGCCCTCTTCAGATCACCCACAGATTTTCAATCGAATTCAGGTCTGGCTCTCGCTGGGCTATTCCAAAACTTGAATCTTCTTCTGGTAAAGCAATTCCTTTGTTGATTTGGATGCATACTTTGGATTGTTGTCATGCCAAAAGATGAAGTTCCTCTTCATGTTCAACTTTCTAGCAGAAGCCTGTAGGTTTTGTGCCAATATTGACTGGTATTTGGAACTGTTCATAATTCACTCTACCTTGACTAAGGCCCCTGTTCCAGCTAGAACAACTGGACTTTATTTGGGGTTAATCAGAGGCACTTTAAATGTTTGCAGGTGTGTACTGAATCCTATTTAACATGAGTTTAACCACTTAAGCCCCGGAAGATTTTACCGCCTTCCTGACCAGGCCCTATTTTGCGATTCGGCACTGCGTAACTTTAACGGACAATTGCACGGTCGTGCGATGCTGTACCCAAATGAAATTGACGTCCTTTTTCCCACAAACAGAGCTTTCTTTTCGTGGTATTTGATCACCTGTGCGATTTTTACTTTTTGCGCTATAAACAAAAAAAAGCGACAATTTTGAAAAAATAACAATATTTTTCAAATTTTTTTATATGAAATTCCCCCCCCCCCCCCAAAATGTAAAAATCTAATTTTTTTAATATTTTAGGCCAAAAATTACACTGGCAGGGAAGGGGTTAACTTTATTGGTGATGCAGGGGTTAAGTGTGTCCCTAGGGGCATGCTTCTAACTGTAAAGGGGTGTGGCTAGTGATGTAACCACAGAGACATACGATCCTGCATAGCAAGATCGTATGATCTCTGCAGTTAAATCAGGGAGAATGACAGGAGGCTTTGTTTACATCAGCCGCCTGCCTTTCTCCCTCTCCACGGGGAGATCGCAAGTGACCGGCGGACATCGGGTCCGACCGGTAACACGCGCAGACTTGTTAGGGAACGAGCGGGGGCGGGAGCTCGCCCCCTAGAGGCTCTCAGGCTAGCGACGTAGTACTACGTCACTTTGCCTGTACGGGGCTGACCGCCGCAGTAAATAGTCGTGCGGCGGTCGGCAAGTGGTAAATGTGATTGCTTAATTCTGAACACAGCTATATCCCCAGTTATAAAGAGGGTGTGCACACTTAGGCAACCACATTATTTTAGTTTTTTATTTTTACTTCCTCATCCCCTAAAAGATTTCAGTCTGTTTTTCAATTGAGTTGTACAGTTTATAAGTCACATTAAAAAGGTGGAAAATTTTCTGAAAATATTTATCTTGGTCTTCACAGAAACCTGGCATTTTAACAGGGGTGTGTAGACTTTTTATATCCACTGTACATGCCCAGATCACATATAAAGAAAAAAAAACTGCAGAATGATATATCAGCAGCAACCTGTTAAGTCTTAAAGTGTTACTAAACCCAGGACCCTGCATTCACTATATCTGGTCTCCCACAGTACACAGAAATGCAATCATTTTAGTAAATATAAAATGCTAAATACATTTTCTCATCAGCAGTCTATAGCAGTCTTGTAACTTTCCTATGCAAGGCTTCTGACCCTCTGTCTGGGCATGTCTGGGCATGTCTGGACAGTGCTGATTGGCCCTGTGCTAATCATATTAGTGATCGACCGATATTGTTTTTTTCGTTGCTGATACCGATATTTTGCCTATCGCATATTGGTATCGGCCGATATTTTCACACATGTAAAAATTACCCCAAAAAAAAAAAAAAAAAAACACACAAAAATTCGACACAAATCGCTTAATAAACATATTAATCTTTATTTATTAACATTTTTAACATTTAAGTGCTCATTCTTCACACCTTAACTGCATAAAAACTGATATGAAAACTTCAATTGCAGGGACATTTGCTTTACATTTCACATCATCTGAATGTGCATTAATGCATAATAAAGTGCTGCAGTAGTGGACTCACACACTGCAATATGTTACTGCAGTGCAGTCAGTGCAAAACTGCTAGAAAAAAAAAGCTAGGAGAGAGAGAAGAAAAAGAGGAGAGGAGAGGAGAAAGAGAGAGATTCTGGAATTTTCTTTTCGGCACAAACTTCCTGCACCTCCATATCTTCTGTCAGCCATTGTTTCGCCATAGCCAATACATAATCATAAGAGAAAGCATGGTTCTTGTATCGAGGATTCAAAAGACTTGCAAGCACAACATGTTTAATCTCTTCATGCTTCTCAAAACGTATCTCAATCAAAGCTCTATGGCTTGACAGACCATCATTTGAAAGTTGGAGGGTGTTGTGTGCCATGATGACACAGAGGTCTGACGTATCAGCAAGCCTCATTCCTTTAGGCATGTTTGCTCCACTGTCTCCAAGTTGCGCAAGCATCACTCTGTCTTTGTTGATTCCCCATTCTTAAAGCATGCCTAGAAACAGGTCTCTACTGTACTCAGCTGTGTGGGATCCTTGCATCACTTTTGTATTCAACACCATTTGCCTTTTTGTCCATCCGCTGTCAATGAAGTGGCATGTAAGAATGAGTAGTGACTCGGACTCTGTTTGGGACCAGCAGTCCGTCGTGAATGAGAGTGAGTTGCCAGCATTCTCTGGTTACAGCATAGCCTTTACTTTGTCAACTACCTTTTGGTGTAGCTTTGCCAGCATTTTGGTTCGATAATACTTCCAACTCTTCAGTGTGTAGCTTGGCTCAAGCATGGACATCAACCGCTTAAATCCTGAGTCAGACATCATTGTAAATGGCTGGTTATCAGTGACAATCATCTCTTTGATTACTCTGTCCAGCAGTTGGGATCTTCCATCTAAATGTAGACAGTGACATCTGTTTTTTTCACAAACATATCTGTTATTGTTGCCTGGGATAATGGAGGAGGTATTGAATCAAAATCACATTGATATTCATTTTGTTTTTTCTATGCTGCATGATACAATTCAATATGATGAACTCTTAGATGGGCCCAAAGATTTGAGGTATTTTTGTAGTTACTGATCCCATGCTTATGTTGTTTGTACATGTGTTGCACACTTCTGCTTTTCCTGGAGATGGTTGAGATGAGAAATAGTCCCAGACCACACTTTTACTCTCTCTCTCTCCTCATCCATCTCCATTTAAACTTGAAAGACACAAAATAGATTTAAGAAATGGCTTGCTGAAGCTGCTGCTGATACTGGCACTGGCACCCTGTTGTGGGTTGGTGGCTGACTCCTGGCAGTGTGGCTGGCTTGGCGTCACCCTGTTGTGGGTGGCTTGCTTGCCGGAACACTGTGGTGGCTGGCTGGCGTCACCCTGTTGTGGGTGACTGGCTTGCAGGAACACTGTGGTGGCACTGGCTTGGTGTTACCCTGTTATGGCTGTCTGACTTGCAAGAACACTGTGGAGGCTGGCTGGCTTAGTGTCACTCTGTTATGGGTGGCTGGCTGGCTGGCTTGGTGACTGGTGTCACCTTGTTATTGGTGGCTGACTTTTAGGAACACTCTGTGGTGGCTGGTTGGCTGGCTTGGTGTCACCC
The DNA here is from genome assembly GCF_965119305.1 of Pelophylax lessonae. Taxonomy (NCBI): domain Eukaryota; kingdom Metazoa; phylum Chordata; class Amphibia; order Anura; family Ranidae; genus Pelophylax; species Pelophylax lessonae. The sequence goes on from NC_138768.1 coordinate 716,716,240, forward strand.
TGTAATGGGTGGCTGGCTGGCTTGGTGACTGGTGTTACCTTGTTATTGGTGGCTGGCTTTCAGGAACAGTCTGTGGTGGCTGGTTGGATAGCTTGGTGTCACCTGGCCTGTTATGAGTGGCTGGCTTGCAGGGACACTGTGGTGGGTGGGTGGCTGGCTTGGTGTCACCCTGTTATGGGTGGCTGGCTTGCAGGAACACTGTGGTGGATGGGTGGCTGGCTTGGTGTCACCCTGTTATGGGTGGCTGGCTTGCAGGAACACTGTGGTGGCTGGCTGGCTTGGTGTCACCCTGTTATGGGTAGCTGGCTTGCAGGAACACTGTGGTGGGTGGCTGGCTTGCAGGAACACTGTGGTGGGTGGCTGGCTTGCTTGCTGGAACACTGTGGTGGGGGGCTGACTTGGGGTCACCCTGTTGTATGGGTGGTTGGCTTGGTGTCACTCACTCACCCTGGCCTGTTGTGGCGGGTAGCTGGCTTGCTGGAACACTGGTCACGGTGGCGAAAGGCTGGCTTGGTGTCATCTGGGTGGCTGCTTGCTTTCTCGCTGGGCTGGCACCCTGTTGTGGTGGGTGACTGATGCCAGTGCCTGTGGGTGGATGGATGACTGGCAGCGTGACCGGACCAGACGGCAGCTGGCTGTAACAAGAGGCTATGTGAGGCGGTCTTAAGTGCAGTGCGCGCAGTGAAATGGCATCACATACGGGCCGCGCAGGCGTGTGGGAGAAGGCAGAACGTGTGCGCGCATCATACGGAATGATGTCACGAAAATATCGGCAATATTGGTAAATCAAAAGGCCGATTCTGATATATCGGGGAAAGTGCATATCGGCCCCCGATATATCAGTGTTGCCGATAAACGGTCGATCTCTAAATTATATGCACTCTTGCAATAAATAAACAAATATATAAATAAATACCCTCTCTAGCAATACACACCAAAATGAGCATATGCAGCCTGACTCCAAAGGCTCTGTCTAATCCGGGCATGTTCTGGATAGACAGTGGAAGAAGGGGACAGATTATATGTTGTGGGTAGGGTTGAGCGGACACCTAGATGTCCGTGTTCGACGGGTTCGGCCGAACTTTAAAAAAAAGTCCGGGTCCGTGTCCCGGACTTTTACCGAACTTTTCCCGGACACCGAACCCCATTGAAGTCAATGGGGACCCGAACTTTAAGGCACTAAAATGGCTCTAAAACACCAAAGGAAAGGGCTAGAGTGCTGCAAATGGCAGCAAAACGTAATTAAGAGCATGGCAAGTGCTCTGCAAACAAATGTGGATAGGGAAATAACTTAAAACAACAAAAAAAACCAGAAAAATAAAACAATGTTCTTCTTCATCTCTGAAGGACGAGGCCCATATGGAGTAGGAGGGAGGTTGAGGTGGTGGTGGATGTGGCGGTGACATAGGCGTGCGCACAGGGTGTGCTGGGTGTGCCTGGGCACACCCTAATCACCTAGGGCACATAGCATTGCCAGTGAGGAGATGGGAAAGATCTCCCTGGGACCTGCTCTGCTCTATTTCTCCTTGCCTACAGGTACATGGCCCCCGATACATTACTCTCCCTGCTGGCAAACACATGCATGTGTATTTCAACTTTGGGGTGCACACCTTAATGCAATAGGCTGCGCACACCTATGGGCGGTGTAGGTGGAAGCGGCCGTGGAGGAGGACCAGGGCCGGATTAACAGCATCATGGGCTTGGTGCTGAGGATTTTGAAGGGCCTTAGGGCCGTGCCTTGCCATGCACCCAGAGGAGGAAGGGTGCAGCCATGCATGCCTAATTCAACATGGGATGCTGTCTCTGAAGCCCATAAACACATCCATGCATCGCCAACTGTCCCTCCTTGTCCGGCCTTCACGCTGTGTGGGGAGGTTCTGAGGGTGCTGCCTGGGGAAGCGAGCATAGAAGCCAGACTTCTGTGTTTACAAGTGACAGAAGAGCGGTAACAGTGAATATGGCCAACCCGGGGCCTATATAAAAGGTAGGGGCCTGGAGCTGCAGCTCCAATAGACCCTACATTAATCTGGCCCTGAGGAGGAGGACGAGGTAGCCAACACTGCTTCTTTTCACAAATTTTAAATGAGGGTACACCCCAAAAGAGTGAGAAAGAGCAAAAATGGAACAATGGGTGGGTAAGGTCGGTATCCATTGCTATTCTGCATAAGGTACGGAAAAGTCCCGTGGGATCCATGCCTGGTTCATTTTAATGAATGTGAGCTTGTCCACATTGTCTCTGGACAGGCGGCTGCGCTTGTCTGTTATAACGCCCCCAGCCGTGCTAAATACCCGTTCAGATAATACACTGGCTGCAGGGCACGCCAGCACCTCCAAGGCGTAAAGGGCAAGCTCAGGCCATGTGCCCAATTTGGAGACCCAGAAGTTGAAGGGGGCAGACCCGTCATTCACTACATGTAGGCGTGTGCACACATACTGCTCCACCATGTTGGTAAAATGCTGCCTCCTGCTAAGACGTTCCATCTGAGCTGCTGGTGCTGCTGTTTGTTGTGGCGTGCTGACAAAGCTTTTCCACATTTCGGCCATGCTAACCCTGCCTTCTGAGGTGCTGGCGGTGCCCTGGTTGCGTTGGCGACCTCCTCCTCCTCCTCCTCTGCCTTGTGCTTCCACTGTGGCCCCGCTGTCAGATGGGAATGCCAGCAGCATGGCGTCTACCAGCGTGCGCTTGTACTCGCGCATCTTGCGATCGCGCTCCAGTGAGTGAATTAAGGACGGTACGTTGTCCTTGTAACGGGGATCCAGCAGCGTGGCCACCCAGTAATCAGCACAAGTTAGAATGTGGGCAACTCGGCGGTCGTTGTGGAGACACTGCAGCATGTAATCGCTCATGTGTGCCAGGCTGCCCAGAGGCGACGAAAGGCTGTCCTCTGTGGGAGGTGTATGGTCCGTGTCCTCTGTATCCCCCCAGCCACGCACCAGTGATGGCCATGAGCTGGCCTGGGTGCCACCCTGCTGTGAACATGGTTCCATCTCCTCCTCCAGCTCCTCCTCCTCCTCATCCTCCTCATCCTCCAGAACTGTGCCCCTGCTGGACAATTGCGTCCCTGGCGTTTGCGTGTGCAGGAACCCACCCTCGGAGCCCCTTGCGAATGACTGCCCTGAAAGCCTTGGAAATGTTACCTCTTCATCCTCCTCCTCCTCCTCATCCTGTGCCACATCCTCTTCCATCATCGCCCGAATTGTTTTTTCAAGGAGGCATAGAAGTGGGATAGTTAAGCTGAGAACGGCGTCATTGCCACTGGCCATGTTGGTGGAGTACTCAAAACAGCGCAACAAGGCACACAGGTCTCGCATGGAGGCCCAGTTATTGGTGGTGAAGTGGTGCTGTTCCGCAGAGCGACTCACGCGTGCGTGCTGCAGCTGAAACTCCACTATGGCCTGCTGCTGCTCGCACAGTCTTTCCAGCATGTGCAAGGTGGAGTTCCACCTTGTGGGCACGTCACATATGAGGCGGTGAGCGGGAAGGCCGAAGTTACGCTGCAGCGCTGCCAGGCGAGCAGCAGCAGGGTGAGAACGCCGAAAGTGCGCACAAACGGCCCGCACTTTCTGCAGCAGCTCTGACATATCGGGGTAGTTTTTAAGGAACCTCTGCACCACCAAATTCAGCACATGCGCCAGGCAAGGGATGTGCGTCAAACCGGCTAGGCCCAGAGCTGCTATGAGATTTCGCCCGTTATCGCACACCACCAGGCCGGGCTTGAGGCTCGCTGGCAGCAACCACTCATTTGTCTGCTGTTCCATGCTCCTCCACAACTCCTGCGCGGTGTGTGGTTTGTCCCCCAAACAGGCAAGTTGTAAAACTGCCTGCTGTCGTTTACCCCTGGCCGTGCTGAAGTTGGTGGTGAAGGTGTTACGCTGTCCGGATGAGGAGGCGGTAGAGGATGAGGAAGCGGAGTAGGAGGAGTTAGGAACAGGAGGCAAACTGAAGCGCCCTGCAATCCTCGGTGGTGGAAGGACATGCGCCAAATTGCTATCCGCCTCAGGCCCATCCGCCACTGCATTTACCCAGTGTGCCGTTAGGGAGATATAACGCCCCTGACCGTGCTTACTGGTCCACGTATCCGTAGTTAGGTGGACCTTGGCACAGATGGCGTTGCGCAGTGCACACCTGATTTTTTCCCCCACTTGGTTGTGCAGGGAAGGGATGGCTTGCCTGGAAAAGTAGTGGCGGCTGGGCACGACGTACTGTGGGACAGCCACCGACATAAGGTTTTTAAAACTGTGCGTCTCCACCAGACGGAATGACAGCATTTCAAAGGCCAATAATTTTGAAATGCTGGCATTCAGGGCCAGGGATCGCGGGTGGGTAGGGGGGTACTTCCTCTTCCTCTCAAGTGTTTGGGAGATGGAAAGCTGAACGCTTCCACGGGACATTGTGGAGATGGTTGTTGGTGACCCAGGTGGTGGTGTTGCTGACAGATCGTCTGTTTGCGGGGTGGCAGGTGCCGGTATCACTACAGATGTGGCTGGAGCGGCCGAGACTGCAGCAGAAGAGGAAGCAGGATGAGCCAGAGACGTTTCTTGGTTTTGAAGGTGTGTACTCCACTGCAGCTCGTGCTTTGCACTTAGATGCCTGATCATGCAGGTTGTGCTCAGGTTGAGAAGGTTCATGCCTCGCTTCAAGCTCTGATTGCACAGGGTGCAAACCACTCGTGTCCTGTCATCAGCACATTTTCTAAAGAACTTCCACGCTAGAGAACTCCTTTGAGCTGACTTTGGTGCGCTCGTTCCCTTGCTGCGTTGGGCAGTAGCGGGCGTAGTGTCTAGGGCACGGCCGCTCCGCTTCTGCACCCTGCTCCCTCTTCTGCTGTGCTGGTGGCTCTGTGCGACCACCGCCTCTTCCTCCAAACTACTCAGTTCACCTGCATGACGTTCATTCCATGTGGGGTCGAGGACCTCATCGTCCTCCACATCATCTTCCACCCAGTCTTCACCCCTGCCCTCCTTGTCGGTCTCCACAATGCTGAACGCCGCAGCAGTTGGCACCTGCGTTTCGTCATCATCGGAGACGTGCTGCGATGATCCTTGCATGTACTCATCTTGAGAAATAAGTGGTTGGGCATCGCTGCACTCAATCTCTTCCACTTCTGGGGCAGGGCTAGGTGGATGGCCCTGGGAAACCCTGCTGACAGAGTCCTCAAAAAGAATAAGAGACTGCTGTATGGCTTGGGGCTCAGACTGCTGGCCTGATTTGCAAGGGGGTGAGGTGAAAGACGGTTGGACATTGGCTGCAGGTGCCAACTCTGACCTTTCTGCAGTAGACTGGGTGGGAGACAATGTGAAGGAACTGGAGGCACTGTCAGCAGCAAACCAATCTACTATCGCCTCAACTTGTTCTGGCCTCATCACTTCTAGGGGCGTTTGATGCCCTACCAAATACTGATGCAGGTTCTGTCGCCTACTCACACTTGAGGAAGGTGTTTCACTTGTGCGTGTAGCTGGCACAGATCGACCATGTCCTCTCCTTGCAACAGGAGCTCTACCAGCAGCACCACGACCCAGGCCACGGCCCTTATTTGACGGTCTCCTCATATTTCTGTAATTTAAGATCTTGCCCTAGAAAGGTTTTTATTGAATAGCGGAATAGAAAATATGATCCAAAAAAAGTGTATGTATATCACACGTACACAACCACACTAGGCCCCAATTACTATTGTTTGTACCCCTAAAAGGCTAGATGAGGAGTAGGGGGAGTATGGAACAGGCAGCACCCTCAAACCTTCAGAAGTATGAGATGAACCCCAACAACTTGGAAAGGTGGATCTCTCTCACACGTACCGACACAGACTATCCCGCAATTCAATTGATCCTCAAAGGTTTTTATTGAATAGCGGAATAGGAAATATGATCAAAAAAAGTGTATGTATCTCGCACGTACACAACCACACTAGGCCCCAATTACTATTGTTTGTACCCCTAAAAGGCTAGATGAGGAGTAGGGGGGGTATGGAACAGGCAGCACCCTCAAACCTTCAGAAGTATGAGATGAACCCCAACAACTTGGAAAGGTGGATCTCTCTCACACGTACCGACACAGACTATCCCGCAATTCAATTGATCCCCAAAGGTTTTTATTGAATAGCGGAATAGGAAATATGATCAAAAAAAGTGTATGTATCTCACACGTACAGAAACACACTAGGCCCCAATTACTATTGTTTGTACACCTAAAAGGATGGATGAGGAGGAGGAGGAGTATGGAACAGGCAGCACCCTCAAAGCTTCAGAAGTATGAGATGAACCCCAAAAACTTGGAAAGGTGGATCTCACACGTACCGACACAGACTATTCCGCAATTTAATTGATCCCCAAAGGTTTTTATTGAATAGCGGAATAGGAAATATGATCAAAAAATGTGTATGTATCTCACACGTACAGAAGCACACTAGGCCCCAATTACTATTGTTTGTACACCTAAAAGGATGGATGAGGAGGAGGAGGAGTATGGAACAGGCAGCACCCTCAAAGCTTCAGAAGTATGAGATGAACCCCAAAAACTTGGAAAGGTGGATCTCACACGTACCGACACAGACTATCCCGCAATTTAATTGATCCCCAAAGGTTTTTATTGAATAGCGGAATAGGAAATATGATCAAAAAATGTGTATGTATCTCACACGTACAGAAGCACACTAGGCCCCAATTACTATTGTTTGTACACCTAAAAGGATGGATGAGGAGGAGGAGGAGTATGGAACAGGCAGCACCCTCAAAGCTTCAGAAGTATGAGATGAACCCCAAAAACTTGGAAAGGTGGATCTCACACGTACCGACACAGACTATCCCGCAATTTAATTGATCCCCAAAGGTTTTTATTGAATAGCGGAATAGGAAATATGATCAAAAAAAGTGTATGTATCTCGCACGTACAGAAACACACTAGGCCCCAATTACTATTGTTTGTACACCTAAAAGGATGGATGAGGAGGAGGAGGAGTATGGAACAGGCAGCACCCTCAAAGCTTCAGAAGTATGAGATGAACCCCAAAAACTTGGAAAGGTGGATCTCACACGTACCGACACAGACTATTCCGCAATTTAATTGATCCCCAAAGGTTTTTATTGAATAGCGGAATAGGAAATATGATCAAAAAATGTGTATGTATCTCACACGTACAGAAGCACACTAGGCCCCAATTACTATTGTTTGTACACCTAAAAGGATGGATGAGGAGGAGGAGGAGTATGGAACAGGCAGCACCCTCAAAGCTTCAGAAGTATGAGATGAACCCCAAAAACTTGGAAAGGTGGATCTCACACGTACCGACACAGACTATCCCGCAATTTAATTGATCCCCAAAGGTTTTTATTGAATAGCGGAATAGGAAATATGATCAAAAAAAGTGTATGTATCTCGCACGTACAGAAACACACTAGGCCCCAATTACTATTGTTTGTACACCTAAAAGGATGGATGAGGAGGAGGAGGAGTATGGAACAGGCAGCACCCTCAAAGCTTCAGAAGTATGAGATGAACCCCAAAAACTTGGAAAGGTGGATCTCACACGTACCGACACAGACTATTCCGCAATTTAATTGATCCCCAAAGGTTTTTATTGAATAGCGGAATAGGAAATATGATCAAAAAATGTGTATGTATCTCACACGTACAGAAGCACACTAGGCCCCAATTACTATTGTTTGTACACCTAAAAGGATGGATGAGGAGGAGGAGGAGTATGGAACAGGCAGCACCCTCAAAGCTTCAGAAGTATGAGATGAACCCCAAAAACTTGGAAAGGTGGATCTCACACGTACCGACACAGACTATCCCGCAATTTAATTGATCCCCAAAGGTTTTTATTGAATAGCGGAATAGGAAATATGATCAAAAAAAGTGTATGTATCTCGCACGTACACAACCACACTAGGCCCCAATTACTATTGTTTGTACCCCTAAAAGGCTAGATGAGGAGTAGGGGGGAGTATGGAACAGGCAGCACCCTCAAACCTTCAGAAGTATGAGATGAACCCCAACAACTTGGAAAGGTGGATCTCTCTCACACGTACCAACACAGACTATCCCCCAATTTAACTGATCCCCAAAGGTTTTTGATTAAATAGCGGAATAGAAAATATGATCCCAAAAAAGTGTATGTATATCACACGTACACAACCACACTAGGCCCCAATTACTATTGTTTGTACCCCTAAAAGGCTAGGAGTAGGGGGAGTATGGAACAGGCAGCACCCTCAAACCTTCAGAAGTATGAGATGAACCCCAACAACTTGGAAAGGTGGATCTCTCTCACACGTACCAACACAGACTATCCCCCAATTTAACTGATCCCCAGAGGTTTTTGATTAAATAGCGGAATAGAAAATATGATCCCAAAAAAGTGTATGTATATCACACGTACACAACCACACTAGGCCCCAATTACTATTGTTTGTACCCCTAAAAGGCTAGGAGTAGGGGGAGTATGGAACAGGCAGCACCCTCAAACCTTCAGAAGTATGAGATGAACCCCAACAACTTGGAAAGGTGGATCTCTCTCACACGTACCAACACAGACTATCCCCCAATTTAACTGATCCCCAGAGGTTTTTGATTAAATAGCGGAATAGAAAATATGATCCCAAAAAAGTGTATGTATATCACACGTACACAACCACACTAGGCCCCAATTACTATTGTTTGTACCCCTAAAAGGCTAGGAGTAGGGGGGAGTATGGAACAGGCAGCACCCTCAAACCTTCAGAAGTATGAGATGAACCCCAACAACTTGGAAAGGTGGATCTCTCTCACACGTACCAACACAGACTATCCCCCAATTTAACTGATCCCCAGAGGTTTTTGATTAAATAGCGGAATAGAAAATATGATCCCAAAAAAGTGTATGTATATCACACGTACACAACCACACTAGGCCCCAATTACTATTGTTTGTACCCCTAAAAGGCTAGGAGTAGGGGGGAGTATGGAACAGGCAGCACCCTCAAACCTTCAGAAGTATGAGATGAACCCCAACAACTTGGAAAGGTGGATCTCTCTCACACGTACCAACACAGACTATCCCCCAATTTAACTGATCCCCAGAGGTTTTTGATTAAATAGCGGAATAGAAAATATGATCCCAAAAAAGTGTATGTATATCACACGTACACAACCACACTAGGCCCCAATTACTATTGTTTGTACCCCTAAAAGGCTAGGAGTAGGGGGAGTATGGAACAGGCAGCACCCTCAAACCTTCAGAAGTATGAGATGAACCCCAACAACTTGGAAAGGTGGATCTCTCTCACACGTACCAACACAGACTATCCCCCAATTTAACTGATCCCCAGAGGTTTTTGATTAAATAGCGGAATAGAAAATATGATCCCAAAAAAGTGTATGTATATCACACGTACACAACCACACTAGGCCCCAATTACTATTGTTTGTACCCCTAAAAGGCTAGGAGTAGGGGGAGTATGGAACAGGCAGCACCCTCAAACCTTCAGAAGTATGAGATGAACCCCAACAACTTGGAAAGGTGGATCTCTCTCACACGTACCAACACAGACTATCCCCCAATTTAACTGATCCCCAAAGGTTTTTGATTAAATAGCGGAATAGAAAATATGATCCCAAAAAAGTGTATGTATATCACACGTACACAACCACACTAGGCCCCAATTACTATTGTTTGTACCCCTAAAAGGCTAGGAGTAGGGGGAGTATGGAACAGGCAGCACCCTCAAACCTTCAGAAGTATGAGATGAACCCCAACAACTTGGAAAGGTGGATCTCTCTCACACGTACCAACACAGACTATCCCCCAATTTAACTGATCCCCAGAGGTTTTTGATTAAATAGCGGAATAGAAAATATGATCCCAAAAAAGTGTATGTATATCACACGTACACAACCACACTAGGCCCCAATTACTATTGTTTGTACCCCTAAAAGGCTAGGAGTAGGGGGGAGTATGGAACAGGCAGCACCCTCAAACCTTCAGAAGTATGAGATGAACCCCAACAACTTGGAAAGGTGGATCTCTCTCACACGTACCAACACAGACTATCCCCCAATTTAACTGATCCCCAAAGGTTTTTGATTAAATAGCGGAATAGAAAATATGATCCCAAAAAAGTGTATGTATATCACACGTACACAACCACACTAGGCCCCAATTACTATTGTTTGTACCCCTAAAAGGCTAGATGAGGAGTAGGGGGAGTATGGAACAGGCAGCACCCTCAAACCTTCAGTATGAGATTGTGTTCACTGTACCCCACAAAGATTGAGTTCACTGCACCCCACAATGATTGTGTTCACTGCACCCCACAAAGATTGTGTTCACTGCACCTCACAAAGATTGTGTTCACTGTACCCCCCAAAGATTGTGTTCACTGCACCCCACAAAGATTCTGTTCACTGTACCCCACAAAGATTGTGTTCACTGCACCCCAAAAAGATTGTGTTCACTGCACCCCAAAAAGGATGTTGTTCACTGCACCCCAAAAAGGATTTTGTTCACTGCACCCCAAAAAGGATGTTGTTCACTCCACCCCAAAAAGATTGTGTTCACTGCACCCCACAAAGATTGTGTTCACTGCACCCCAAAAAGATTGTGTTCACTGCACCCCAAAAATGATTTTGTTCACTGCACCCCAAAAAGGATTTTGTTCACTGCACCCCAAAAAGGATGTTGTTCACTCCACCCCAAAAAGATTGTGTTCACTGCACCCCAAAAAGATTGTGTTCACTGCACCCCACAAAGGATTTTGTTCACTGCACCCCAAAAAGATTGTGTTCACTGCACCCCAAAAAGGATGTTGTTCACTGCACCCCAAAAAGGATTTTGTTCACTGCACCCCAAAAAGATTGTGTTCACTGCACCCCACAAAGGATTTTGTTCACTGCACCCCACAAAGATTGTGTTCACTGCACACCAAAAAGGATTGTGTTCACTGCACCCCAAAAAGATTTTGTTCACTGCACCCCAAAAAGATTGTGTTCACTGCAGCCCAAAAAGATTGTGTTCACTGCAGCCCAAAAAGATTGTGTTCACTGCAGCCCAAAAAGATTGTGTTCACTGCAGCCCAAAAAGATTGTGTTCACTGCAGCTCACACACAGAAAAATGGATGTGGATCACTGACACCTGCCTATCTCCAATCCCACACCACACAGCAATATCGATTGTAGTTTGTAGAACACAGTTTCCCTAAAATTCAGCAGACTCTGTCCCTAACAGGATTGAGAAGAGATCGTAGATCAGGATTGAGTGCAGATTCACCCCACCCCCCACACAGCAATATCGATTGTAGTTTGTAGAACACAGTTTCCCTAAAATTCAGCAGACTCTGTCCCTAACAGGATTGAGAAGAGATCGTAGATCAGGATTGAGTGCAGATTCACCCCACCCCCCACACAGCAATATCGATTGTAGTTTGTAGAACACAGTTTCCCTAAAATTCAGCAGACTCTGTCCCTAACAGGATTGAGAAGAGATCGTAGATCAGGATTGAGTGCAGATTCACCCCACCCCCCACACAGCAATATCGATTGTAGTTTGTAGAAGACACTGACCCTATATAATTCAGCAGACTCTATCCCTAAAATGCCTACAACTCGCCCTGCCTAAACACTCCGACCTGTCCCTCAATTCTATCCGGACACAAATGGTTTTTTCCTGCCTATCTTTCCCTAATCAGCAGCCAGCACGTTGATGTGTGCTCTGTCCCTGAATCTAAGCAGCATAATGACGCCGCTGCGGCTGCCTCGAACTTATAAAGACTTGGTCACATGCTTCAGACGGCCAATCACAGCTACTGAGACATTTGCAGGCATGGCTGGGATGGCTTAAGGCACACCAGTTAAACGATTGTTGATTGGCTGTTGAAAGCCCGCCATGAAAAGAGCGCCAAAGCATGCAAAACCCGGAAATAAAACGACCGAACACGGATTTTTACCCGAACATACAGTAAAGTGTCCGTGTCCGTGTTCGGGTACAAAAAATCCAATTATTCGGTACGAACACGAATAATACAGTCCGTGTTCGCTCAACACTAGTTGTGGGTTTAGTAACACTTTAGGTCTGATCCCTGTAAAGTACAGTATAGAATTGTTAGGTTTGAGCTACTTTACCTGGCCAGTAATACATATAGACATTTCTTTTTGCCTTTTCCATAGTAACCCAAAGTGGCTCTGATCCATCCCACCAAATTGGCAGCAGGCTGTCTTTATTAGTACCAATATCGAATGAAAGATTTGTCTTCTGATCCCACATGTAGTTTCCAGTCATATGATGGACTTCACAGTGCCGACCTGAAGAAAAGCAAAATGTCTCATCACCCCAAAGTACACAGTTAATATGAATAGTCTTTTTATACCAGCAGTAATCCATTTTCATTTTTAGATTAAAAAAAAAAAAAAATAAATAAAATTATATATATATTTTAGTATTGGAAACTGTATTATTTAAATGTTTATACAATTTTAATAGTAAATAATGCAACATGTAGGCTCTGCTTCCTGATTAAAATTCCTGACTTGGACGGGGGTATAGTGGAGCATTGGAGGAAGTAATAGACACACCAAGAGTACTGACTTGATCACACACACAAAGCAAAAGATTACTATATGGGCGGCAAATAAGAAGTCATAATACGCTAGCAAGAAACCGCCAATAATTACAATACACAGGGAGGGGGGTCAGATTTACGGCTATCCAGTCTAATGGGGGGTAAAGAGAGCAGGATGTTCTGTCGAATAATGCATCTGACGAACTGCGCATGCACAGTACGTGACATCACACCAGCTGATACCCCGATCAGCTGGCGTGACGATTACACTGCCATGCGCAGTTTGTCCGATGCATTATCCGACGAGAGACAGAGCACGGAGGGACTAGAATCTGAATGTTAGATTCTGCCTCACTATCTGCGCATGCGTGCGATGGAAAACGATTCTTATTGGGCGGATTATTCTTATTTGAGATTCTTATTGAGAAAATTGCGGGAATATTGTGAGTACAAAACACACAGCTCTGACCGGGACACATAGGGGCACTCTGATTGGGACTCTGATTTAAAGGGGAACTCTGATGGGGAACAGTGATATAAGGGGGGCACTCTGACGGGGACTCCGATGAAAAGGGGCACGCTGATGTAGAGGGGCAATCTGATGTAAAGGGGCAATCTGATGTAAAGGGGCAATCTGACAGGGACACCTGATGTAAACACCTTGTGTGATATTTAACACAATGTGCTGTGTGTGTTCTTTTAAAGCTTAGCGTGTTATAGTCAGCACAATGTTATATATAGCACAATGTGTTATACATTGTACCATACATTACACATTGAGGTCTGTATAATAGTGATGGACGAACATCGGCCGGGGCGGTTCACGAACGCCAGCCGCAAATTTTCTCAAAAGTCCGCGAACCGCGAGTTCGCGGCGGGCCCCATTGACTTTAATAGGGGGCGAACTTTAAAAACCTTTAGGTCATATTTGCAGCCACAAAACATGTACAAGCTGTGCACAAATAGTCCCAGCACATGGACAATGTCATAACAGAAGTATTGCAATTGAAAAAGTTGTCCTACATTTTTTTTTTTTTTACAGCAAAAAAAATATATATTTTTTTCATAAATCAGCCAGAACTGACAGCAGCCGGTAAATACATTGTCTAATACATATAGGGTCCATTCACACATCTGTAAAATGGGTCCGCATCCATTCCACAATTTGGCGAAACCTTTACAGACCCATTGTTTTTCCATTTCCAGTCTGAAAAAGTAGGCATTCACAGGATAAACAAACAAGTGTCGGCCATTCCGGGCCCCAAAAATTAGCCCACATGCGTTTACCTGACAGCTAAGAACGTAGTATTCTGTGGCTGAAGGTACATTAGGCATTCACAGGATACAGAAGTAAGTGTTGGCCTGTATAGGCCCCAAAAATTAGCCCACATGGGTTTACCTGACAGCTAAGTACGTAGTATTCTGTGGCTGAAGGTACATTAGGCATTCACACAGTATACAGAAGTAAGTGTCGGCCTGTATAGGCTGCAAAAATTAGCTCACGTGGGTTGAACTGACAGCAAAGAATGTAGTATATGATGACTAGAGGTACAGTAGGCGTTCACAGTATACAGAAGTGGCGACCTGTATAGGCTCCAAAAATTAGCTCATATGGGTTGAACTGACAGCAAAGAACTTCGTTTTTGATGGCTAGAGGTACGATAGGCGTTCACAGTACACAGAACCGTAAGTGTCGGCCTGTATAGGCTCCAAAAATTAGCTCATATGGTTTGAACTGACAGCACTTAGTAAACTAAACACTTAAGAACTTAGTATTTGGTGGCTGGAGGTACATTAGGCATTCACAGAAAAAATAATTGTCGGCCCTGAAAGGCCCCATAAATTTGCCATTCAATGGACATGAAATGCCTTTTATGCCGATGTATGTAGTGAAGCCAAGGACCAGGAATTGTTGTGGGTGGAGGAATTTCGATAAAACCTGGTCTACTGGTTACATGTGTTGTATTCCTCAGAGATCCATGCCTCATTCATTTTTATAAATGTGAGGTAGTCTACACTGTCATGAGCTAGGCGAGTGCGTTTATCGGTCACGATCCCCCCTGCTGCGCTGAACGTCCTTTTGGACAGGACACTGGATGGGGGGCAAGCCAACATTTCCATTGCAAATTGTGCAAGCTCTGACCAGAGGTCAAGCCTGCCCACCCAGTAGTCCAGGGGTTCATCACTCCTCAGAGCGTCCACATCGGCCGTTAACCCGATGTAGTCGGACACCTGTCGGTCTAGGCCTTCCCTCATGCTGGATCCGGAGTACAGCTGTCGATGGTTCGGCTGAAAGAAGGATCTCATATCTGAAGTGACCAAGATATCTTCCAACTACCCTCTTCTTGCAGGCGCGGTTGGATTGCTACCTGCAACTGTCTCTCTGTGACTGGAAATTCCTCTACCAGCGCACGGAAAAGCATTGTGGTAACATTTCTGCCATTTTGTGTTTGTACCTGGGGTCTAAGTACGTTGCCACCCAGTACTGGTCCTTGGCCTTTATGCGTTTTATATGGGGGTCCCCCTTAAAACACTGCAGCAACTTCTGATTCCGGCGCCAGATGAGTTAGGCAGTGTACACGGCGGCTCCGGAGTGATCGCTGTATAAAACCCGGCTAAAGGCTACATCACCGCCCGCTGCCGCCCGCATCCATCTCCGGGACATTCCGCTCTCCACCAGCCACGGACCGATACATCATTCACGGTGTCCCGGGCTCTGGGGAAGCCCACCCGAACACGACTCCTCTGCTCCCTGTGTATCCAATATGGCCGCCAGCACCATGTAGGATCTGGCGGGGTCCGCGGCTCAGATGCCTTCCCAAGCAGGGACTCCTCTCCCCGACCAGAACAGCAGCGGTGGATACTGCAGTCACAGCAGGGATAGCACAGCTACGCAGGGAGCAAGGTGACCAGGCTAAGAGACTCACTGACCTTGAACACAGGCTCTATGAGGAGGAGATTCAATCCAGCATGATGAACGATCAAAAGACAGCACAAACCCAGCAGTACGTTCTTGACAAACTGGAGGACCTGGAAAATCGCTCCCTCAGGAACAACCTGTGCATCATTGCGGTTCCTGAATCTATCCTAGCTGCGGCTCTCCCTAGCCTTTGCTCAGCACGAATTCCCCAGGCCTTAGGGCTCACTATGCCTTGTACAGTGGAAAGAGCCCACAGAATAGGCCCACCGTCCAACGATCGGCGCACACCGCACCCTGTCATTGTGCTCTACCTCAATTATGCAGATCGGGTTGCTATATTAAAGGTCTTTTAGGAACGCCAAATCTCTTCAAGTGGATGGCCACAAGTTCCTCCTGTTTGCGGACTACTCGCAGGAAGTCGCAAGACGCAAAGCCTTTCAACCCACCTGTTCTGCGCTATATCAAAATGGTTTGAAGTTCACCCTGGCCTATCCCGCGGTCCTACGCCTCAATACTGCCACTGGTGAAACCAAAGCTTTCCATCACCCGGACGAAGCAGCTAACTATATGCAAGCGCATCTGCATATCTCCTTTGAGACTCAAACCTCTCCTAACCCGGCATCCTCCCCTGGCAACAGGGATCTCCGCAGCCCCAGGAAGGACTCGCCCAAAAGGCCCCGTTATTCTTCCAGGTCCCGTAGAGACAGACCACGCCGATCTCTCTCCTTTGAGGCCCCAATGATTTACCCCTCTGTCCTACGAAGCACTAGGATTTCTGTATCGCTGCTCTCTGCTCAGGTTATGATTTACATTAGAGTTCTCCTTTAATACTACTGTACTCATATTTTGAATTGCTCACTGCTTGGTATTTCCCTTCTACGGGTTAAATTGATACCTGCTTGTATTTTCTCTTCCTCTTTGTGTTACTTTTCAATTACAGCTCTTCGACCACAGCCTTACCGGAGTGGCCTTACTCGGCTTCAGAGGTCCTCCTCCTCTGGGCTGTTTCTGACTGCTTACTACTCCTCGCGGGTGCTGCAGCTCTTCAAAGGTGCTCTCAGAGTTCCGGAAACCATATCTGGTCTATCAGCCGACCTCAGGATGACTCCGGTAACGCCATGACTGGAATATGGGTCTCATTGGGAAAAAAGTGAAGTCCCAGACTTCTTCAGTATGTGTTTTTCTCCTTTTAGTGTTGTTTATTTTGAATTTCTTTTATGTGGCCGAGAACACCTTCTCCATCCCCATCCGACATGAGGCAAGCTTTCTCACCTTTCCACACTGTAGCTTGTTGCACCAGTTTCATACACTCTCTTTGTACCTTTCCACATATCCTCCAATTCTTCATATAAAACCTCTCCCCCTCCATCCTCCTTAATTTTAACATAGTCTCCTGGGATGTCAAGGGTTTGCGTTCTCCCCATAAGAGAATGGCGGTCCTGCGTCACTTAAAAAGACTTAAAGCGGATATCGTGCTTTTGCAGGAATCCCATCTTAACCCCAGTGACCATCACCGCATGAAAAAAACTTTGGGTGGGTAAGGTCCTCGGCTCTGACTCACCCAAACACAAGGCTGGTGTCCTTGTACTTGACAACAAGAACCTCCCATGTGAAGTCCTCACTGTTACACCAGATTCGGAGGGCAGGCTCCTGCTCCTAACACTCAAGATTCATGACACGGTATACGCCATCGCCAATGTATATGCCCCCAACTCTCCTACCAAAGCCTACTTTGACTTCACAACTTGCCCCTAATGCCCACCTCCCCTTACTAGTAGGGGGAAGATTTTAAATCCATCATGGACCCCTTGGAAGATAGATCAAAAGGAGGCACCCTAACTTCCCCCTCCCTGACGCCACTCTCCCTGCTTCCGGATTTTGTATCCTCACTGGCACTTGGAGATTGTCTCATCCCCTAGGTAGGGAATACACGTTTTTCTCCCACCCTCACAATGGCCCCCGGCCCCCCCCCTCCCCGAGACTCTGGCATTTTCCTTCTCATCTCTCTGATAATGAGGAATTGAAAGATATTCTGCAGACTACGCGGACTGATTATCTCCGAGATAACGTTCAACATACAACGGACCCTATCCTTCTCTGGGAGGCTGGTAAATCGGTCCTCAGAGGCAGGATTTTGTCGTTTGTTGCAACTCATAAAAGTGCTAGTGACAACCTACGTCTAGCCCAAAACCAACTTTCCCTCCACAACTCCCCGGTAAATAGAGCAAATGGGAAAGAGGCCAAAGCTGCTTTTGACCACTGGGCGTAGTCTAAAGAGAAATTTAGACAGTCACTTCAAGACCTCAGTCTTCATAAATTCGGTTACAAGGCCGGGAAATTGCTAGCCCACCTCTGTAAAGGCCCCCACGCCCCTGTACACATTCCTAAAATTAAAAGACTCAACGGGAAACACCTTCACCTCCCCTACTAATATTGCCAAAGTGATGCAAACCTTTTATTCCTCATTATATGGCCCTGACACTATCGATGATAGCCACGCTGAACAATTCCTTAAAGATATCAAGCTCCCCACACTAAATCCGTCGGATTTCGAGCGGCTGAACGCCCCTGTGACGATTGAAGAGATCACAGAGGTGATAACCTCTTTATCCCCAGGTAAAGCTCCTGGTCCTGACGGTTACACTTCCAATTTTTTTAAACTTGTGGGAAATTCGATCGCTCCGACACTACAAGGGGTATACCAACACATTCTTGATGGGGGCAGCTACCTACCGACAGGGTTCCAAGCTCACGTCAAGTTGATCCCCAAGCCGGGTAAAGACCCACTAGAACCAGGCTCTTACCGCCCTATATCGCTTCTAAATCTAGATTTTGTCCAAAATCATGGCTTCCAGACTAGCCCACATCCTGCCAGACATTATTCCCCCGGCTCAAGCCGGTTTCACCAAAGGCCGATCGGCAACAACCAATATCAGAAAAGTCCTGGCGGTACTGGAACAGGCCAAACTTTACCCATCTCATGACATGACTATCGTAACCTTGGATGCACAAAAGGCGTTCGATAATGTCGTTTTCTCTTGGCTTTTTAGGGTACTACAGAAATTCGTCCTTTTCTGCATCTCGTCAAGGCAATGTACTCATCCCCCAGTGCCATGGTTATCACTAATGGACACCCGTTGGAATCCTTTCCCCTCCACAAGGGCACCAGACAAGGGTGCCCTCTATCTCCCCTTTTGTGTAACCTGGCCATGGAACCCCTTTCGCGCTTCTTGCTCTCTCACCCGGAGCTACATGGGGTTCGTGTCGGTGATCAAGAGATTCGTACAGCCTTGTTTGCAGAGGACATACTCATCTTCACGTCCAATCCCTCCGCTGATATCCCGTGTATCCATGACATCTTCTCTAAATTTCGTCTTTGTTCAGGGCTGAAAATTAACTTTAATAAAAGTGAAATCCTCCCTCTTTTCTAGCTGGTCACATTATTCGATTTTCAAGATAGCAAAGTCACACATTAAATACCTTGGTATAAATATTGGCAAATCCCCCTCCTCTGTCTACACATTAAATTTCCCCCCTGTCATCAAAAAAGATAGAAGATCAAAAATTAATCAACTGGAAGCATGGTCGGAACATCCTCTTTCCCTTCTTGGCAGATGCCATTTATATAAAATGATGTCCTTCCCCAAACTCTTATACCCCCTTCAGACCATACCTCTACTCAAAACACAATGACACAATGACACAATGAGGGGCCAATCTACCTGATGTTAGGCTTTATAATATTGCTTGTCTCTTGCGTATTGGGTTGGACTGGGTATCAGGTCTTTCACGGTATTCCAATTTTCGAATTGAATCCCAAACGGTGGCCCCTCTCTCCTTGGGTGCCCTGTTGCATTGTCCAATGGCCTCCATTCCCCCACCCCTTAGAAATAACTGCCTTCTCCGAGATACCATTGTGGCATGGCGGGAAACTTGTAAAAAATACTTAACCTCCCTCAGTCGATTACCAGATTTCTACCTTTGGAAGGCCATCCTATGTTTTCACATCCACGGCAATTACCGGCATTCTCCTCGTGGCCCGGCAAAGGCCTGAAGTTTTTTCACCAGCTCTTTGACCTTAACACTGGTAATCCCCTACCTCTGGAAACTATCTCAAGAACGTTCCTCATTCCATCCAACCATTTTCTCCACTTACATCAATTACCTTTGCTACCCACATGTGTCAGGACAAGATCAAACGCTTTAGCCCATCACTGGACAAATTTATGGAGCTCCCCAAACCAAGTATATTGGATATTTACAAACCCCTCCAGTCTTGGAGATTGTCGTTGCGGAACCCCCTGGCCCTTTCACCCTGGTACAAAGACTTCCAGTATGACAGGCTTCATTACTATATACTTAAAGGGTATTACACAATGCGGACTTGAATTCTGGAGGGAACAACAATTAAAAATTGTTCACCGGGCCTATGCCCCTTTCTCAATGTCTTCATCGGCTAATACCCCACAAAAATGCTCATGGTGCATGGCTCATAGACCCACTCTAGCGCACAGGCTGTGGCACTGTCCAGCCATCATCAAATTTTGAAACAAGATTGAATCTTTTGCATCATCTATCACAGGCATCCCTGTTATAAACCATCCTCTGATGCTCTTGTTTGGCCTTCTAGACGGTCGAGTTTTGGCTCTTGATAAATTCCAATTGTCCCTAATGGTGAAGCATAGACCATGGCTCTCTACATTTTACATGCTGGCAAGAAGGGCCATTCTCAACAAATGGATCTTCAGCCCCCCCCCCCCCAACGCTACACGACGTTCGTATGGAACTTAAACAGCTTCTCAGGAGAGACTCACTGGTCGCCTTCCTTTCTGCACGTCCGAACCCACAGACTATCCAAATGGGGCGCTTACCTAGCGAAATATCCCCTGCCTCAGACTCTGAGGCAGAGTATGGACTTTCCATACGCTCCTTCTGTTAATAAAAGGTCTCCCACTCCTGGATCGCCAGATTTATCCCCTCATCACTCCCACTCATCACTATTTGGCGGTCCCACCCTGAGAACCTGAGACATCCTTCCATTACCTACTTGTACCCCTCTTCGACAGCAAGTTCAGTGCAACAAGCATCGACTGTTGGATTCTACTCACCGGTCAGCTATGGACTGGTTCTCCCCCAGAGGGACTACCCACTTTGAACCAACAAATTTACTCCTTACTCTTATCAATAACTTAATCATTACTAATTGCCTTTCTCCTACAGTTTCCAAGACCGGTGCATGCCTTCTGGGACTATAGTCCCACGTTTGTGTTAATCTTCCTACTTCCTTATAGGATTTATGATATGCCTCATACATTAGCCAACTCTCTCCTACTGGCCACTTATTACTACTGGTGTTCCCTTGCCATACCTGGCATCCCCTTCCCCTTTTCTTAATCCCCCATCTCTTTCTTTCTCATCTTCACCTCCTCTTCTCCCCCCTTCACAAATTCCCATCCCCCCTACCCCCCCCCTACCTTTCCCTTCTGCCCACTACTCTGCTACTGCACCCTTCCCCCCCATTTCCCTTATTACATCCTCTTAGGATTCTAACTATATTTACTCTGATCAGTTCTTTATTGTTTTGCTATTGTTTGACTAGGTTATGGACAGCTTTGTCTTACTGCTCACTCTTGTATTGTTTTATGAAAAAATTTCAATAAATTTTGTTAAAAAAAAAAAAAACACTGCAGCATGTAGGTTACTGGAAGCGGTATAGTGGCCTGCTTCCAGCTCATATCCAGGATAATGTCGTCCTCGTTCTCCTCCCCCCCCATCCACGGATAACACCAGGGATCCCAGAAAGGTTTAAAGCATGCTCTTCTTGCTCCTCCTCATCCCCCCCCCCCCCAGCACCATCCTCCTCCTCTGACTCCTCTTCAGACTCCTGCTGTTGATTTGTCTCAGATGGGGTAGCACCCCCTGGGAATTCATCCAACATTGCGACTTCCTTATCTTCCTGCTCCTCGATGGCTTGATCAATGACACAACGCAATGCACGCTCCAGAAAGAAGGCGTAAGGTATGATGTCACTTATGGCGCCCTGGCCGTGACTGATCAGTTTGGTGATCTCATTGAATGGCCACAGAAGTCTGCATGCGTCCCGCATGAGCAGCCACTGGCTAAGTGAAAAAAACCCAAGCTCCCCAGAACCTGTCCTGCCATCGAGTTCGAACAGGTAGTCATTAACTGCACATTTCTGCTGGAGCAGCCTATCGAGCATATGCAACGTTGAGTTCCATTGCGTCGGGCAGTCACAAATAAGACGTCTGAGGGGCAGGTTTTGTCGCCACTGAATCTCAGCAAGGCAAACCATGGCTGTGTAAGATCTTCAGAAATGGCCCGAGATTTTCCTGGCCTGCCGCAAGACGTCCTGGACCCCAGGGTAGTTGCCAACGAATCGCTGCACCACCAAGTTCAGGACATGTGCCATGCATGGCACGTGTGTTATTTTGCCCTGTTTCAGCACGCTCAGCAGATTGGCACCATTGTCACACACCACTTTACCAACTGACAAATTCAGCGGTCCCAGCCACTGATCTGCCTGTGAACACAAAGCTGAAAGGAGTGCAGGACCAGTGTGGCTCTTGGCTTCCAGGCACAACAGACACAGCACAGCATGGCAACATCTTACCTGGCATGTGGAATAGGTTCTGGGGATCTTGGGCGGAGCAGAAGAGACGGTAGCAACGGAAGAGGAGGAGTCAGCCGAGGAGGAGAGGGAGGATGGAGGAGGAGGAGGAGGAGGAGGAGAAGAAGAGGCAGGCCTGCTTGCAATCCATGGCGGTACAACTAAATCTACACGGGTGCCACGGGTTACATGCTTAATGGCCGTCAGAAGGTTCACCCAGTGGACAGTAAAAGTGATATACCTTCCCTGCCCATGTTTGCTAGACCATGTGTCTGTGTAGATAACACCCCGCTTCAATCTCTGGTATTGGGGGGCCACAGGTTTATCACACCAGTTCTACAAATAATTGGCCAGTAACTGTTGTCACTGTGTGTAGCACTGTTTATTACATAGTTACATAGTTAGTGAGGTTGAAAAAAGACATCAGTCCATCCAGTTCAACCTATGATGTGTGTGTGTGTTTGCTGTTAACCGTACATTGTATACCCCTGTATGTTGTGGTCTTTAAGGTGTCCATCTAATAGTTTTTTGAAACTATCAATGCTCCCTGCTGATATGACTGCTTGTGGAAGAGAATTCCACATCCTTACTGCTCTGACAGTGAAGAACCCCTTACGCACTTTAAGGTTAAACCGCCTTTCCTCTAGTTTTAGTGAGTGGCCACGTGTCTTATTGTATCTCCTTTCACTGAATAGTTTGTTCCTTATGCTCGGGTCACCAGTACAGTATTTGTACATTGATATCATATCCCCCCTCAATCGTCTCTTCTCCAGAGAGAATAAGTTCAGTGCTTGTAGTTTACACAGCGAGAGGCCAATTTTTTGCAGGACTAAAATACACTCTTAGAAAATTATATTGTTAAAAACACCCCGCTTCAATATGTGACATTGGGGGGGGGGGGGGCATTGGTGTAGCACACCAGTTAAAAAAATTGGCCAGTGAGTTTGGCGCTGTGTGTACCAGACTTCACTCAGCAAACTAGGCAATATTGTTGCATGACACAAATACACTTGAAAAAGTTTACTCAGATAACACCCCACTTTAATATGTGGCATTGGGGGGGGGGGGCAATTGGTCTATCACACCAGTTATAATACATTATAAGTGCTTTTGTCGCTAAGTGTAGTGTTGCTGCAGAAACGCTCAGTCTCACCACCACACCTGTCACAATGCTGCAAAGTGCACAATAATAGTACTAATCCACTATAATATGCTTTCTACAAAGAATATTATACTGTGGATTACCCCCCCCCCCCCCTCCCCATTTTTAGTGCACTGCACAGCAATACCAAAAAATGTGCAGCCCTTTACATGACTTTTGTGGACATTAACAGAGGAATTTGTGTGTGACTGCAGCCGCTCTCTAACTGCCCCTAAAAAAAGCACCGGATACCTCTCCCTTTAGTAAAGAGACTGTAATAGACCCTAAAACGACATTGGAGCATTTTAAATTACTTTTGTGGACATTGACAAAGCGATTTGTGTGTGACTGCAGCTGATCTCTAACTTCCCCCAAAGCAACCACTGGATACCTCTCCCTATAGTAAAGAAACTGTAATGGACCCTAGAACGACATTGGAGCATTTTAAATGACTTTTGTGGACATTGACAAAGCAATTTATGTGTGACTGCACCCGATCTCTAACTGCCCCTAAAGCAACCACTGGATACCTCTCCCTAAGCTCCAAAGATACTAGTAGACCTATACCGAAATACCAGCCCTGAAAAGGACTTTTGTGGATCTTCACAGCGCTATATGTGTTTAGCAAACTTTCCCTGATGAGCACAGCAGACCTCTCCCTACACTGGCAGAAAGCGGAATGTGAAATGGCCGCCAGATCGGGTCTATTTATAGGGTAGGGGGACTGTCCATGTGCTGGAATGTTTCAATTGGCTGTCCCGTTCCACCTGATGGCTGTGTCACAGGTCAAAGTTCTCCCCAATGTAAACAAATATGGCCGCCGCAAACGACGCCATGTGTCTGAAAATTTGGCGGGTAGCGAACAAGCAAAATTTGCTGCAAACCGACTGCCGGGTGAACCACAAGGCCATCTCTATTGTATAACACACTATACATTAGCAGTGACCGCAACTGGACATAGCGGGGGTTTGGTAGAATGTTCAACTGATGTCACTGCGGCGGCGTGCCGGCTCGCTATAATTATTTATATAAATATAAGTAAAAAGGTGACAGTCAGAAGTTTACGTTCTGCTACGTGTTTAATAACCAATCTTATTTTTGCAGTCTAGACCATGAATCTGCACCAGCAGACTAATGACATTTAATTTGAATGAGACGTTATTATTTTTCTTTTAAAAGGAATGATGGGGATTGGAGCTGGGGGCAAAGGCAGCTGTACATCCTGTCAGGAACCCGCTGAGAGTTGTAGTTAAGGTAAATATGGAGATTCTTCTCGATTTAAATAAACTTGCAATTTTCATTTTTTTTTTTTTTTTTTTTTTGTTTCCATGCTTTGATTAGCAGTCTTACATATGAATTTCTTTTGCAGGATCCACTGTGGGGATTATCAAGAATCTTGGTGATCATCTCAGGCCTAAGAAGGAATTTGCAGTAGCCCCTGGTACCTGGCTACAATATCGTCTCTGCAGCTTCCTGTGTTTTGGGCTGAGAGCAAGAAGAAAAAAAGAAGGCAGAGGGGAGGATCTATCAGACTAAGACATGCATTGCATGGAAGGCACCCCACCACCCCCCGAAGCAGCTGGCAAGCTGCCCACCAAAGCCAGTACTCCACCCACATCCTTCCCTCCACTTACCATTGCAAGGCTGGGGCCTAGTTCTGCAGCCTCTGGTAGGGGGGCTAAGTCCTCTGCCATTAGGACCCTGGAGGGAAGGGAGCACGCTAGCCTCTCCTGAAAAGCACCACCGCCATCTTGCGGACAGCGTTTATACAAGGGAGAATAGAAGGGGGTTGTAGAGAGGGAGGGGCGGGACCCAATCTGCCCCATCGCTCAGCCACCAGCAAATCCCTGCAAAGGAAGCTTCCCCAATGCTGGCCTTGGCTTCTTCCCTTACTCAAGATGGCTGCCGGACTACATCCAATAGCAGAGCCATCTTGAAAATTTCACTTCCACCGTGCCGCTCAGAAGACAACATGCCAGCCTGCTGCACAAGAGATCCCCAGATCCCTGGAGCCCCTCATGCAAGCCCAAGTAGGATGGATGGTGAGCAGCCTAACATAGGACCTCCGGCTTGCTGGTAAGTGCCTCTGGGTTCTTCACACTCCCACACTTGATCTGAAGCAGGGGGTGAGTGGAAAAAACATTGAGGGGGAGCCAAGCACCCCTTTCCCCTGCCACTACTAACAAACCCCCTGGTGCAGGAATGGCAAGGAGGAATCAAGAGAAGGGGGGACCCTATGGAAACCACAGAGCTCTACCCTGTGTATCCTCCATCCCTCCCCCAAGGGAGCCGGGAACTGGCTGCCTCACCAGTTGGATACAGGCAGAGGGAGGTGTCCAAGCGCTCTTCTTATCCACGTGTTTTTATTCACGTATCCTCCTGTTTTTCTATGTATTTTATATGGTGGTGACTACTATTTTTTTTATATTTTTAAATATTTTTAACATACATTCGTTTTTACTCTTGTTCTGCTCCTTTTTATCCACATGTCCATTATTTTTATCCATATGTCCATGTTCCATTATGTCAATTTTTTTACCTAAATGTGTATCTCATTTAGTTGGTTTTATGCATGTTAGACTCAATTATAACCTTTTATGACCTTCTGTCCATGCGCACGTTTTATCCATATGTACCTTTTATCCAAAAGTACATCTCATCCAGATGATTTTATATTTTTCATACATATGCATGGCCTCTTGTTTTTACCCACATGCAGGTCACTTATTGTTTATTTTTTATTCAGACGTATTGTTTTATTCACATGTACCTTTTTATCCACATGTACCTTTTATCCATATGTAATTTTTATATCCACATATACCTCCTCCTTTGCATTTTTACATGTTGGAATTAGTATTCATTTGCACATCCAAATGCTTGTCTACCAATCCTCAAAACTTTCTCATCTATTTTATCTGTAAATAAAATTTCAATACATCTATGCTTCCTTCTCCATGACATTTTATACAGCATCTCCCCTTTCTTTCCCGGTTATCCATCCAAAATACACATGTAATTTATATATAAATTTTTAACATACTGTATCCCGATAATTCATGGTCTCTTCAACAACTCTGACATATGTCTTCCTTGTTCGTTTTTAATATACATATATTCTCAACATTTCTATCATTTATACCTCTTTGCACACATGATAATTAGACTCATGTCTCACTTTTTTATTATACTGCATATCCTTATTATCCATCCCCCGATATGTTTTTCCTGAGCACCGGGGATTACACATACATAATCTCATTTTGTTTTTACTATTTTTATTTTTCAATAAAGTATTGCTGTTTGAATTTATGCATGACATCCGGACTGATCACACATGATGAATTAGCCAACAAGATTACTAGTGTCCTGTGGGAGCTGACTTCCTATGTGGGTGGAGGAATATGTCCGGCGTTCAGCTCCGCTAGAGCACTAATATGGCCGCAAAATGTTTATTGGTTGCTAGGACATGATGGGCTATAAGAAGGCCGGGAGCACGTTAGATGGCGCAGCTCCAGTAAATGCCTGATGACGAAACGCGTAGGGCAGAGCTACGTACGCCACACGTCACTTCCGGTTTAGTGGTTTTGAGCCGTGGAACGCGGAAGCGGAAGCATCCCGGCGTCCTTTTGTAGCTGATGTGATTGGTCCGAATGTGAGTCTATCTATGCTTGCTTTTTTACACTGATTGTATACTATGCCATTGGGGTCCTTGTCTATCTGCTTGAGCACCACAGATCTGATACATCGGAGGGAGGCATCCCCCGGCGTGGGTCATTTCAGGCTGAAGGAACCCCGGACCATCAAGCTCCTTTTCTGTGGCAATATATCCTATCCATCTGGCCCAGAAGAGGGAAAATAGGGTGAGAGTGACACCTATTGGTTTCACTGGTATAGGCACCTTACTAGTATTTTCACTTTTAAATCACCCAGTCACGGATTTCCTGCACTTTAGGGTGTTTTTTCATTGTTTTGCTTATTGCCAGTGATATGATTTATAAAACACTGCTGTTCACTACAACTGTATACTTGTACGCTTTTTCACTGGCACTGCCTGGACCATTTAGTGTGCTGACTGGTGTATATTGCGGCTCCTTGCTGGATTACATAGACCACCCAGAGAGAGGTAACACCACCTGCAGGATTCCATTGGTGTTCCCATCATATGTTTGATGCCCATATCTACCCTGGTTCTGGTAAGCGTTTAGTGTGCTCATAGCATGCAGCACTAACTGTGGAGAAGTCACAGAAATTGGTGGTGGATTCTTTTCCTGCACTTGGCACCCTACATTGGACTTTGCTGTTCTTTTTGGACATTATTTATAAAGAAACAGATTTTTGTTTGCCTTTATGGAACATTTATCACTGATTGTTTAATGCTTTACACGGAATTGGATGATATATTTTACAACACAGTTCACCGTTATCGTTTTTTATTAGTTTGATTTATCATCAACACATCAATTTAGCGCGGCTCTTCTTTTACATTTATTTTTGGTGTTTCCCACTACAGCGTAACCACATCACTTTCGCCTTTTGGTCTGTCAGCTTGGGACGCACGGCGTTCCGGATACACACCGCGAGAGAGGAAGTTGCGGTTCCTAAGCCAGACGGACACGCTTGTTTGACTCTACCAATGTGAGTACCTGATTTTTATAATAAATAAAGGATTTTAACCGGTTGCCGGTCCCCGGCCAGGCAAAGTGATGTATGGGTACGTCACTCGCCTGTGACTTGCTTGTGAGCCAATAGCGGGCGAGCGCGCGCCCGCCCCGGCTCGTTCCCTGGGAAGTCCGTGCGCGATCGTCCGCCGTGAAGGGAGAAAGGCAGGCGGCTAATGTAAACAAGCCGCCTGTCCTTCTCCCCTGTGTAGGAATAGTGATGATACGGTTCTACTATGTAGGACCGTTGATCACTGTTCCTACACCAGTAGCCATGTCCAATCACAGTTAGAAGCACGCCCCTAGGGACACACTTAACCCCTCCTTCCCCAATAAAGTTAACCCCTTCCCTGCCAGTGTCATTTTGCAGTAACAGTGCATATATATAGCACTGATTACTGTAGTAATGTCACTGGTAACCCCAAAAGTGTCGAAAATGTCAGTCAAGGGTCCGATCTGTCCGCCGCAATGTCGTAGTACCACAAAAAAAAAAAAAATAAAAAATAAAAAAAAAAAAAAAAAAAAAAAATCGCAGATCGCCGCCATTACACGTTAAAAAAAAAAAAAAACCACCAAAAATGACAGGAATCTTTCCCTTAGTTAGTAAACGCAATAACTTTTGCGCAAACCAATCAAAATACGCTTTTTTTTTTTTACATATGTAGCATAAAACAAATTGGCCTAAAATGTTAAAAAATTTTGATTTTAACTTTTTTTTTTTTGGGGGGAATTTCATATAAAAAAAAATGTGAAAAATATTGTTGTTATTTTTGCAAAATTGACGCTCTTTTTTTGTTTATAGCGCAAAAAGTAAAAATCGCACAGGTGATCAAATACCACCAAAAGAAAGCTCTGTTTGTGGGAAAAAAAGACGTCAAATTCGTTTAGGCACAGCGTTCGCAATTGTCCGTTAAAGTCACGCAGTGCCGAATCGCAAAAAACCCCCTGGTCGGAATGGGGGTAAAATCTTCCGGGGCTTAAGTGGTTAAGAAAACGATCCTTCACTATATGAGGCATTTTTTTTCATACATGTCCGGGAATTGCCCTTATAATTACCCCTGGAGTACTGATGCCGGTTTAAGTCCCTTATAACTTCTCTGGAGAGTGACCGGGGCAGGACGAATCATTAAAGAGGAACAGGGTCCGGACCCCTGCTGTATGGGAGCGATCCCTATTATTCACCCCTGTTGGGGGACCTAGTTCTGGTAAGCGCGGGATCTACTGGAAGGGGAGCACTTGATTCCTCACGTACACATCCACTCCGTGTCACTTCAAAAAAGAGCACCCTATCAAACTTGTGGACTTTGCAATTATTTATATTACTTGGGACTCTTTGCACATCATATATATTTTTTTATTTATTTTTTATGTTTATTTTTTTCTGTATTTTTATAGCATCCTCAATTCAAGTTTTTAATAATACTTTTTGGCTATATTGCACCTCTTAGATCTTGCACTTTGTTGTACTATAATTCACTTGCGGTTTTATATATTTTTTTCCGATCAACTGTTAATTCTTAGCTCTATGGTTTTGTCACACATGATTGTGTGAAGCTTTTGCACTTTAGGTGGCTCGATTCGTCTTACTTTATTTATCTCTATATATATATATATATATATATATATATATATATATATATATATATATATATATATATATATATATATATATAGATAAATAAAGTAAGACAAATCGAGCCACCTAAAGTGCAAAAGCTTCACACAATCATGTGTGACAAAACCATAGAGCTAAGAATTAACAGTTGATCGGAAAAAAAATATATAAAAAAAAAATATATAATATATATATATATATATTATATATTATTTATGCTAATTGATCTGTTTGATCAATTTTCACTAGCACTCAGCACTTTTTTACCATTCATGGTTATTTATTAATTTTTTTAGCGTTTCACATACTTATCCATATATCCATCACTTGGCACTTTATTGCACATGATTTTATGTTTTTATGTATATGATATGTACTGCTGATTTATGTTTTATATGACATCAATTTTAAGTGATGTGATACCTATCTATCTATCCTATCTATCTATCTATCTATCTATCTATCTATCTATCTATCTATCTATCTATCTATCTATCTATCTATCTATCTATATATATATATATATATATATATATATATATATATATATATATATATATATATATATATATATATATATATATATAAAGAAAAAACAAAATTAAAGCTGCGCTATGGTGATATAAGTGTATCAAAAAATGCTGCTGTGTGAAAAATCAAAAGGATCTTTAAACGTGATAGTGCAGAAGAACAGCGCAAATTTGATGTAGTGAAATTGCTAAAATTAAAATAAAATATTCCACAGTGGAACACGCCGGAGCCAGAGGAGCCCGCTGCACACCGCGATTGCTGATCACAATAACGGGTTATGATTATACAACGCCTGTTTTTTAATCGCTAAATGTGAGTGTTTTATCTGTTCTTTCATAATAAACAAGAAGTCTTAAGCAATATCACACTATTGGAGACCCCTTTTTTCTTTTATATACGATCTCTGTCCTGACTTGGTGGAAGCGTATAGGAGAATCCTGGTGGTCCCAGCTAAAACTAAAGAGTGTATTCCGGATCCCTAGCCGGACTCTGCCTGTGTGACCCTGGCACTGTAAAGTTTCTAGGGTCCACTTGGTCCGGTAAGTTTAAAACCTTGGGGGAGAGGACTAGTCACCCACCACCTCACCTTTGCAGCATGAATTTGCACAAGAACCTGAGCACCTGAGCACTTTATTTCCTGGTTTCACAGCCCGTTTTTTACTGGCTACTTGCTGGAGTAGCATTGGACTGTCTGTTCTTTTAGATTCATGAACTGTATTACTTATGAATTTTCACTTCACGGGTGTTTTTTTAAAGTGATTGTTTTTTCAAAGTGTTGTATTTTAAGTGACTGTATTTTCATTAGGTGCATCTACATTTATATGGGATTTTTTCAATAATTTATATGCAATTGACACATTTATATTTATTCATTTGTCACGGTGGAATATATATATATATATATATATATATATATATATATATATATATATATATATTGCACATGCCACCTATCTTTCCCTGCATCCCACACTAGTGTGAGTTCAGTCTCTACAGCAGACTGGTTATAGAGCATTGAGTAGTAACCTCCGACACTTTATTCCACATAATTTTTGATACACCCCTTACTGGCAGCGCCAATCACTTCCCCTCTTTTCTATATATGATAGTGAATGTGATTATTTTTATTCCTGTTCGGTCTGAGGTTTTCCCGCACAGACCCCCCAAGTGACGTTATGGAACTACTGTCGCTGCTGACTCTAATACTGCCTTCTGTCCTTTGCTCCCTCCTGACTGACTACTTCTGAGCCCTCCCCCCCGTCTCCTAGTTTAAAAGCCCCTCCAACTTGGTGGCCATCTTTCTCCCCAAAAGAGCTGTACCATCCCCATTAAGGTACAGCCCATCCTTACTAAAGAGCCGGTAGCCGACTGAGAAGTCAGCCCAGTTCTCCATGAACCCAAACCCCTCCTTCCTACACCAATTCCTCAGCCACTTGTTAAGTTCCCTAATCTCCTTCTGCTTCTCCTGTGTGGCTCAAGGTACCAGCAGTATTTCAGAGAAAACCACCTTGGAGGTCCTATTCCTCAATCTATTCCCTAAGTCCCTGAAATCTTTCTTTAGGATCCTCCACCTTCCTCTTACTTGGTCATTAGTGCCCACATGCACCATGACCGCTGGGTCATCCCCAGCCCCGCCCAATAATCTGTCTACCTGATCTGCGATGTGCCATACTCGAGTGCCCGATAAACAACATACTGTCCGGCTACCGCAATCTTTTTAACAGATTGCCCTCTCTGTCCTCTTGATGATTGAGTCCCCCACTACCACAACCTGTCTAACCTTTCCTGAATCTCGGCCCCCCTTCTTCCTGGAGCTGTGGGAGGGCGCCTGCTCCAGCACTACCACCCCTGAGCTGATATCCCCTTCAACCGGCAATTTGGCAAATTTGTTAGGGTGTTCCAACTCAGGACTGGCCTCCCTGGCATTCTTCCCTCTACCCTTCCTAACGGTCACCCAACTTCCTACCTCTGATGCCTGCGTCTCCTATACTCCTCCCACCTCTATGCTGGGCCCTGCCAGCGCCTGATGGGTAATGTCCAAGCTCCATTCCAGGTTGTTGATGTTACGCAGTGTTGCCACTATGTTTTCTAGATCCAGGATCTGGGCTTCCAGATAAACAAGTCGCACACATCCTGCACAGCAGTATTCGCCCTCGATTGGTTCATCAAGGAACGCATACATGGAGCTTCTGACTGTGGTTTTAGTTGAAAGCTTCCATCCTCTAACCCAATCACAACTGTAATCTTCAGGTGCTGCAGGAGTTAATACGAGCTAAGAGACCTATAATAGGCACTAATCAAGACTACCCACCTTTATGCTTTCTTTGCCCATTTACAGATGCGTACTATAGCTACTGTCAATGAAAAGCGATCAAGAATGGGAGGATGAATAAAAGGTGCACCTACTCTATTTATATCTCTTTTCTTTTTTTTTTTTTCAAATTCTTTATTTACGTAAAAGGAACAACGTGAACAAGTTTCACACTCAATAAAAGCAAATCCAAGTTACAACATAAACATATTGCGTAACAGACATGTGAGAAAAGCAGGTTAGAGTACATGGTGCATACATCCTGGTGGCGAAATAGGTGTTCAAGAACAGTTCATATAAAGTCCAAGGTGTGAGGAAATAAATCGCACGTCAGTTATTTAAACTCAATCTTAGATCTTACAATGAGTTGAGAGATAAGAACAGTCATCGCTGTGCAATACATGCAAGAGGTAAATCGGAAAATCTTTTCTCACCAACAAAGATGACAAAGGTAGTTGTACTGTACATAAGTGTAGTATAAAGTTGGACAGTTTGAGTACACAAGAAGGGGGGGGGGGGGGAGGATGGTGAGCATAGCTGGCATGGAGAAGGGAGGGAGGGAGAGAGAAGGGGGAGGAGGGAAAGGAGAGAAAAAGGAAGGGAAGGGGGCAGGTAGTAAGTAGGGTATAATTGAGGAAATAGTAGTCCCCGAGAGACCAAGGGCGAAAGTGATAGAAAAGGTAGAAACCGAATGGATCCCACGGGGGCTCCCAGGCCCATATACCAAAGGGTTCAGGTAACACCCTGGAGAGCTCTGCCCTCATCCGAGAGGATGAACATATTCCAGCATCCCCAAGTCGCTGTGTAGTGTTCCCTCCTGGCCTGCGAAGTCAGGATTAGGTCCTCAAAGTCATTAATGAGCTTAACCCTGGACGGCCAAAGCGGAATCGAGGGGGGGCGCGGACTTCCAGCAGAGGCCAATGCACACCTTGGCTGCATTACATAGATGGCGTAGGACCGATTTCTTATAACGGCTGGGCGGGATAGAGGAACAATGCAGAAGAAAGAGAGCAGGATCATCCTGGAGGATGGAGTCAGTCATCTGTTGAGAGATCCTCCGCACCTCCCCCCAGAAACCACTCAGGCGGGGACAGCTCCAGAACATATGGAGCATTGAACCTCTGTCGCTCAGGGCACCGCCAGCACCTGTCCGTCGCCTCTGGAAATAAGCTGGCAATTTGCACCGGGGTGTAGTACCAATGTGTCAGTATTTTTTGTAATTAGTCTCTTGGAGACGTGTGCAGATCGAGGAGCGCAGAGAGAAGCGGAGAATGTTTCTACGTTGGGTCACCGTAAAGGTCCTCTGTAGGGCCCCTTCCCACTTCAAGAGTCCCGGAAGGACAAACTCCCTCGGGGGCTCCGAGAGTGCGGCATAGAGCAAGGACAGGGCGTGCGGCAAGAGGGAGTTCCCCGATACAAGGGCCTCAAGTGGAGACAGTGGCCTCTCGAAAAGCGAGCGGGGTCCCAGTTCGCGGAAGTAATGGAGTAAATGAAGGGCCTGCCACCGGGTAAGCCCAAACCGGCCACCCGCCTCCGTTAACTGCCGAAGCGACGGCCAAGCCGCAGCTTCCCCGAAGTGGGACACCCTGAAGAGACCCAGCTCCAAGAGAGCCTTAAACCCCCCCCCCCCCCCACTCACAGCCCAACGGAAAGGCTGGGTTACCCAAGATCGGGAACATGGGTGAATTTGTAGTCGGAGTAGCAACAGAGGTAAGGGCTGAGGCGCAGATCCAGAGGTCGGACCAATGAGGGGATGTCGTTTGGCCAGAGCAGGTACCGATCGAAAAAACACCAGGGGGAAATGGAGTGGAAATAATGACATCTCCAGGTTCGTCCACAGCTTCAGCTTCGTATGCTTGCACCAGTCCACAAGTCTATTCAGATGGGCTGCTTGGTAGTATCTCCTGGCATCTGGGACTGCCACTCCTCCGTGTGTTTTGGGCATCACGAGTATGCACCTACTTAGCCTAGGACGGCGACCAGCCCATATAAATTTGGTGAAGGATCGCCACTGGCAGGGCCTGAAACAGATAAAGATATTTTGGCAGGATAGACATCTTGAAGATGTTGCATGACCGAACCAGGAATGGAGCCCCGATGACTACTTATCCATCAAGGCACGAGTAGCGGCTAGTAGAGGGGAAGTTCAGGCGGTAAACATCCCCAGGGTCCGGCGGTAGCAACGTACCCAAGTACCTCAAGGCCGAATCAGTCCACCGGAAAGGAAAGCTGCGACTGAGGGAGTGTAGAGTCTGGGCAGGGAGAGACACCCCCATTGCCTCTGACTTGTGATAATTAATCTTGAGGTGAGAAACCACCCCGTAAAGCTCAAATTCGTGGAGGAGGTTCGGCAAAGAAATCAAGGGGTTAGTCAGGGAGAAGAGAAGGTCATCAGCAAATGCTGAGATCTTGTAGGAGGTCGGGCCCACCGGGACCCCGGAAATATCAGGGTTCAGGCGCACCTTGACCAGGAAGGGTTCCAGGGAGAGGGCAAAAAGAAGGGGGGAAAGGGGGCATCCCTGTCTGGTACCATTAAATATATCTCTTTTCATTCATGGAAGCGATCGTACAACTTCTATGAATTAAGGAGGGGGCTGAAAGGGCAGGCACATTTGGCACTCTTGAAGAGCGCCTATCACAGGCTCGTATTGACCCCTGCAGTGTAGTTTTAGTTGCAATCTAAAGTCCTCTATTGAAATTCTATCCATGTATGACCAGCTTTACTGTAAGCAGGCATGTCCAACCTGCGGCCGCGAACTCCAGACAGTCTCCCGCTTTTACTATTTTTTTTTTCTTCTTGTGGTTTCTGTCAGGCAAGGGGCACGGCCGTGGCTATCTAGCTGATGGCGCTGATGCATTCTGGGAGTTGTAGTCCACGGCCGTGCTCAATCTCCCGGTGGGTGGAGACTGAGAGCAGCGCAGCCAGCCAGAAAATTACAACTCCCAGATCTCGGAGGCAGGCAGAAGCAGGGAGCGCTAGGGAGTCAGGACACATGTGACTTGATTGAGGCTGCGGAGCTGAGCACTGGCAATTTTACTTGACCCCAGGACAGGAGCATCAACCCCCCCCCCCAGGACTGGAGGAGGCGGTGTAGGGACCTGCTGAGCTGGCAACTGCCATTGCTGAGGTGAGACCCTGACACCCCCAACTGACCCCCACATCCCATCTATATAACACCCATTTATCCTGCCCCAGTGCCCACCCAGTAACCTCAAAATAGCCCCCAACACTGTGAGCCCTGCTGCCACGGCCTGTGGGTCCTGCTGGCTGCTGGCGTGTGGGTCCTGCTGGCCATGGCCTGTGGCCCACAGGTTATTGCCAACTCCAAGCAGAACCTACAGGCCAGCAGGACCCAAAGGCCATGGCCAGTTACCAGCAGAACCTACAGGCCAGTGGCCAGCAGGACCCACAAACCATAGCCCCCTCCCAGCAGAACCTACAGGCCAGAGGCCAGCAGGAAACCACTGTGATGGGCACTGGTGCGGCTGAATAGATGGGTACTGGTGCGGCTGCATTGATGGGCACTGGCTCTCTACAGCAGCCGCTGCTTCCTCCAGCAGTACCCAACGTCATGACCAGCAGTACCCGCAGTTTTACACGCCAGCAGTGCCAGCATTACCCACCAGCATTACCCGCCAGCAGTAACTGCACCAGCAGTAACGGCACCAGCAGTCTGCAAAATAAGTAGAAAAGGTATGTGCATTAGCGTGTGTAAATTTTTGCAATATGTTTTTTAATAACTAGTTGTGTTTTGTCATAATATGTCATGTCCTTGTTCATACATGTTTGAATAAGAACATGACATTTTCTGGCTGCCTAAGTCATATGTGCTAGGGGTGCAACTAGCCCCCAGCACATAACTGTGAATATCCCAGCATGTGCAGTGTTTCGGACTCCTCCCACCATGACCACTTCAAATCACTGAAGTGATCATGGTGGTTAGAGTGTTCCTTTAATATATCTCTCGGAAGAAGAAAACCTCCGTATACTGATTCCATTTCATTTGATCATCCTCTAGTTGTGTTAAATTAGTGCGAGGGGGGGGGGGGGTGGCGGCGGCGCGGGAAGGGAGCGGTGGCGTTTTATTACTTATATCCCTTAACTATAGTATATATTTTATATGCGGCCCGAGAAAATTTCTCTACACTCAATGTGGCCCATAAAAGCCAAAAGGTTGCACTGGGGGCATACAATGTAAAAATCTGGCTTTCTTCCACTCCGGGGAAGATCAGGTGCTACGTACAGCCACCTATACACGTTCTTGCGTAATACATGAACAAAAACACTCCAGCTCCGCTCAACAGAAACTGCAACAGGTCTATTTCAGGTACATACACACCTTGCATTTAAAATTAAATTTAAAAATGTATTAAATTACAGATCTGTGTTAATTTCAGTTTTTTTTTTTTATACCTGCCTAGAGTTCAGCTTTAACCACTTGCCGACTGCCTAACGACGAATTACGTCGGCAGTCAGCCCCTCACAGGCAAAGTGACGTAGATCTACGTCGCTAGCCTGTGAGGGTCTAGGGAGCGGGCGCGCTCCCGCACCCCCCCGCGCGTGTGACCGGCGGACATCCGCCGGTCACTCTGCGATTGTCGCTGCAGAGGGAGAAAGTCAGGCGGCTAGTGTAAACAAGCCGCCTGTCATTCTCCCCTGTGTAGAAACTGTGATCACACGGTTCTACTATGTAGGACCGTTGATCACGGTTTCTACAGCTCAAGCCACAGCCAATCACAGTTAGAATCACGCCCCTAGGGACACACACAGCCCCTCCCTCTCAAATAAAGTTAACCCCTTCACTACCAGTGTCATTTTGCAATAACAGTACATATGTATAGCACCGATTACTGCAGTAATGTCACTGGTAACCCCAAAAGTGTCAAAAATGTCAGTCAAGGGTCCGATCTGTCCGCCGCAATGTCGCAGTACCGCAAAAAAGAAAAAATAAAAATCGCAGATCGCCGCCATTACGCGTTAAATAAAAAAAAACAACAAAAATCACAAAAATCTTTCCCTTCGTTAGTAAACGCGATAACTTTTGCCCAATCCAATCAAAATACGCTTTCTGCGATTTTTTTTACCAAACATATGTAGCATAAAACAAATTGGCCGAAAATGTTAAAAAATTTTGATTTTTACATTTTTTTTTTGGGGGGGGAATCTCATATAAAAAAAAAATGTGAAAAATATTGCTATTTTTGCAAAATTGACGCTCTTTTTTTGTTTATAGCGCATGATCAAAAAAATCGCACAGTTGATCAAATACCACCAAAAGAAAGCTCTGTTTGTGGAAAAAAAAGGACGTCAAATTCAACCGCGCAATTGTCCGTTAAAGTCACGCAGTGCCGAATCGCAAAATACCCCCTGGTCAGGAAGGGGGTAAAATCTTCCGGGGCTTAAGTGGTTAATTGGTCTTCAGAATTGGCAGACGAATAATAAAAGCATTAGTAATTTGAACACAGCATTTTATCGAATGTGCTAGTAATACATGTATACAGCAGAGACATGCATAGATGGCTACAGATGACATAGGCATGACACTTACCTGTCATTAGTGTGTAGTAGTTGGGATAAGAGAGACTGGGAAAGTCTGGAGTCATATAATCCACTTTAACACCACTTTTCACAAACTCCCTAAAGCCAGGGAGCAGATCCAGCTCTTTATCATTTATATAATCAAATCTAAAGCCATCAATCAGGAAGACCAGAAGTTTGTGCCGAGCCATGGAGGGGTATGCCAACATGAGGGCGAGGAGGATGGGATAGAAAGTTCTGCATGGTGCCATGCCTGTAGCTGGATCTTTCCCCAGTCACTGAGCCAGAGATGCATAATCATCAGGCTTCTCTGCAGAGAGGGATGGGCCTCACTTTGGCCCAGCAACTCTCATAGCTTCCCTGATTTATAATATGTAACCCTTTGTGATACATTTGGCTAGGCACACTGTGCTTCCTAGGTTTTTAAATATTTCCGACCCTGCTGTGTTTGTCACAGTTTTTTAATCTGTGACTTTCAATATTTCAAAATAATTGAGACACTTTGTTAACCACTTAAGCCCCAGCCCTAATTCGGACACTTTTTGTTCACAAGTTAAAACCAGTATTTTTTCCTAGAAAACTACTTAGAACCCCCAAACATTATATATATATATATATATATATATATTTTTTTTTTTAGCAAAGACTCTGAAGAATAAAATGTCGGTCATTGCAATATTTTTTGTCACGCGGTATTTGCGCAGTGGTCTTTAAAACGCCAGTTTTTGGAAAAATTTTGAAAAATCACATTTCACTGCATTTAAAAAATACTAAACAGTAAAGTTAGCCCATTTTGTTTGTATATTGTGAAAGATGATGTCACGCCGAGTAAATAGATACCCAACATGTTACGGTTTAAAATTGTGCCCCCCCCCCCGTGGGATGGCGACAAACTACGGTCAATAGAGATCTCAATAGGCGACGCTTTAAATTTATTTAACGGTTACCAGTTTAGAGTTAGAGTGTAGCTCTTTTTAAAAATTATTGCCCATGCTCTGGCGATCGCGGCGATACCTCACATGTGTGGTTTGAACAGCGATTTCATTCGCGGCTCGACTTCCGTATACGTTTCTTTTTGTGCGCGAGCTAACGGTGACGGGGGTGGCTAAATTTTTTTTTCCTATTTATTTTTTTTTTTTTTAACTTTAATACAGGTTTTTTTTAAAAAAAAAAAAATCTGATCACTTTTATTGCTGTCACAAGCAATGTAAACATCCCTTGTGACACCAATATGTAGTGACAGGTACTCTTTATGGAGGGATCGAGGGTCTAAAAGACCCTCGACCCCTCCACTACACTTCCATGTATGCAAAATGCTGAAAACGGCATTTTTGCATACAGCCGCTTTTTGCAGCACAGTAACCTGGAAGTGACGTCATGGACGCCGCCTCCATTTCCGGCATTGATCTGGACTCCATCCAGCCGGTGGGACGGGAGCCCCAAGCAAAGTCACGGAAGGCGGCGGGAGGGGGGGGGGGAACGTCCCCTCCCGCTCACCCGGGTAACGATCGAGCGGCTCCTGAGCCGCATCGGTCATTACCGACGGAAAGCCGACCGTTGGCTGTTAACCACGGTACCGGGATGGGGCCTCTAGCTAGAGGCATTATCCCGGTATACCCCCGCAAAGTCTGCCGACGTAAATATACGTCGATATGCGGTAAGTGGTTAAGGTGTACCTAAACTATTCAGCCACAGTACTCAATAAAAAGATTGTACAGAATAATAATTATATTTTTGGTTATAACTTTAGGGTCTCATGTACACTGGTTTTTTAAAAAAATGCTTCTGTAATATTTGGCTTTTTTTTCAGTCTGTAAAATCACCTCTATGTTAGCCTGTGTGTCCATGTACACATAGATGTTTACAGGCATATTAGAAGAGGAGCATTTACAGGCAAAAAAAAAAAAAAAACCATCACAGATGCATTCAGGACAGGAGCTGAAAAGCAGAAAAAAACACTGAACGCACTAAAACGTATTATTAAATTAATATTCTGGCCAATGAAATCTATTAACACTTAACCACTTCAGTCCCGGAAGGTTTTACCTCAATGACCAGGCCATTTTTTGCGATACTGCACTGTGTTGCTTTAACTAACAATTGCACGGTCGTGCGATGCTGTACCCAAATAAAATTGATGTCCTTTTTTCCCCACAAATAGAGCTTTCTTTTGGTGGTATTTGATCACCTCTGCGATTTTGAGTTTTTGCGCTATAAAAAAAAGACAGACAATTAAAAAAAAAAAAAAAAAAGAATATATATATATATATATATATATATATATATATATATTAATTTCTGCTATAAAACATTCCCAATACAAAAATGAAAAAAATCGAATTTCTTTATCAGTTTAGGCCAATTTGTATTCTGCTACATATTTTTGTTAAAAAAAAATCCCAAAAGCGTATATTATTTGCTTTTGCGCAAAAGTTATAGCGTTTACAAACTATGGGATAGATTTATGGACTTTTTTTTATTGTTTTTATTAATAATCAGTCGGCGATCAGCGATTTTTAATGGGACTGCGACATTGCGGCAGACAGATCTGACACATAGGGCTTAATTCACTATATCGCCATTGGCGACGTTTACGCGATCTTCTATTGTTTAACGCCGCGGTGAATGGGAGAAGGTCAGATCGGAATTCACTATTACGCCGGAGGAAACGTTATTGCAGTTCCGAATTCACTAAGGTCAATTAACATCAGTGCGAGAGTCAAAAAACAGTCAAACTAAAAAGTACGACTATTTTGATGGAAATCAGGTTTTGAGCATGAAAAAATAGCACAAATGGTTCTGAAAGATGTGTTATATCATTTGGAGATGAACTGCTTTTAAACTGTGTCAAAAAGTGAACTAAAAAGAGATTTCAACAAAAGTGTGAAAGCTATAAAATTCTGTAGTCTACGGCTGGGAGGCAGCACATGTGCGCATGCCCAACGCCAGAACAGCAGACGATATAGTGAATTTAGTTGCTCGCGATCCCTGAATTTGAGCACTTGGCCGTAAAAACCAGGCGACAAGAGTAAAGAAATGCATGTTTTAAATGCAGACATTTCATTTTTCCATCAATTGCTGAATTCCTAAACACAATTATCCTTGCTATTTTTTGGGGTTCCCTGCTCAAACATTTTTATTGTAAACAATGTTAGCAATTAGTTAAAAGTATTGTATTATTTTGGGGGGGCAAGATATTATTCTTGCTCGCTATATAGCAAGCAAGAATATCTCCCCCCCCAAAAAAAAATACATTATTTAAAACATACATATATATATATATATATATGTATATATACAGTGGGTACGGAAAGTATTCAGACCCCCTTAAATTTTTCACTCTTTGTTATATTGCAGCCATTTGCTAAAATCATTTAAGTTCATTCTTCTTCCTCATGAATGTACACATAGCACCCCATACTGACAGAAAAACACAGAATTGTTGACATTGTTGCAGATTTATTAAAAAAGAAAAACTGAAATATCACATGGTCCTAAGTATTCAGACCCTTTGCTGTGACACTCATATATTTAACTCAGGTGCTTTCCATTTCTTCTGATCATCCTTGAGATGGTTCTACACCTTCATTTGAGTCCAGCTGTGTTTGATTATACTGATTGGACTTGATTAGGAAAGCCACACACCTGTCTATATAAGACCTTCCAGATCACAATGCATGTCAGAGCAAATGAGAATCATGAGGTCAAAGGAACTGCCTGAAGAGCTCAGAGACAGAATTGTGGCAAGGCACAGATCTGGCCAAGGTTACAAAAAGATTTCTGCTGCACTGACTTAAACCCAATTGAGCATCTCTGGAGAGACCTAAAAATGGCTGTCCACCAACGTTTACCATCCAACCTGACAGAACTGGAGAGGATCTGCAAGGAGGAATGGCAGAGGATCCCCAAATCCAGGTGTAACCGACTTGTTGCATCTTTCCCAAAAACACTCCTGGCTGTATTAGATCAAAAGGGGGCTTCTACTAAATACTGAGCAAAGGGTCTGAATACTTAGGACCATGTGATATTTCAGTTTTTCTTTTTTAATAAATCTGCAACAATGTCAACAGTTCTGTGTTTTTCTGTCAGTATGGGGTGCTATGTGTACATTCATGAGGAAGAAGAATGAACTTAAATGATTTTAGCAAATGGCTGCAATATAACAAAGAGTGAAAAATTTAAGGGGGTCTGAATACTTTCCGTACCCACTGTATATATATATATATATATATATATATATATATATATATATATATATGTAGGTATATATATCCTATTTTTTCTTACAGAGTTCTTGGGTTCAACTGAGCATGCTCCAACACTGCTATTTCTGACACT
The DNA here is from genome assembly GCF_965119305.1 of Pelophylax lessonae. Classification (NCBI taxonomy): domain Eukaryota; kingdom Metazoa; phylum Chordata; class Amphibia; order Anura; family Ranidae; genus Pelophylax; species Pelophylax lessonae. Next base: position 716,758,456 of record NC_138768.1, read on the forward strand.
TTTTAGTTCAACTGAGCATGCTCCATCACTGTCATTTTCAAAACTTTTGTACTTCAACTGAGCATGCTCCAACACTTAGCTGTTTGATGTTTGAAATGAAATGCTGTATAATGCACGCCTTGCTTTCCATCTGACAGAAATCTTAGCTCAAAACACACACAGCTGTCTTCGCAAACCACATGATAACCTTTTTTCACCACAAAAATGTACTATGTCTACCAGCATCATTAATCCAATTCAAAATGTCATGACCAACAAGTGACTAAGTGGTTAGCATTTCTGCCTTGCAGAACTGGCGTTGTGGGTTTGAATCCCCTACCTACCTACACGTTTCTCTGTCACTCTACTTTGATTTTCACAATTTTCTGATGGGTTTCATAGAATGAAAAACCAAGAAATGTAATTCTAAAGAAAACAACTGTGCTTTTGCACCCAAATCTCCAACTGTGTGCAGGCAGATATGTGTGAGGGCCTGGCCCAAATTTTGTTTATTGTGTCTAGGTGGTAATTAAACTCACTTGGAGCCTTATCTGCATTAAATTAGCCTTGAACCTGTGTAATTCATATGTGTTCTGTTTTAAAGGGATGAGGTGGCAACCCTAACTGGGCATGCTCAGAAAAGAAAAAAGACAAGGAACGTTAACCATCACATGACGGCCGACGATCAGTACGTATGTACGGGGCTTAAGGCTGTTTTTGTATGAATACTTTTGCTTTTTGCCTCTCCAAAGGTTTTTTTTTTCCCAAAGTGTGTGTTTTTCTCAAATCTGAACATGTGTTTGTTATTTTTATGCCTCTGTGGAGTCATATCTTCTAGTGATTTGATAGTGGTTTAGATGGGAAGGCAGGTTTCTGCAAACACTAACCATAAATGTATGTATATATATTTTTTTTTTACATTGCTCCTTTGCTTTATTATTCATTATTTTTCATGTTGTTTTTATAATGTTAATGCTAGGGTGTGTACAATTTCTTGGGCCTGACCCTTGTAGATTGTAAGCTCTATATCCATGTACGATACATTTATCCTTGCACTGTAGTTTTGAATAAAGATTCCTTGATGGGGGGTAATTTCACATGACTGCTACAGTGCTGGATTCATGATATCTATAATAAAGCTTATTTGTTTCTACACAGCTCACGTTTTTTTTATTTGGCTATTTGTTATTGTGTATGTAACACTACCCCCTTGAGGGCTGCTAGTTTTTCACACTTTTGGATTCCCCTGGGTTACCCGTAGCAACTGCATGCAGAATTTTAACACTTTATTTTCTTGGCTCAATCAATGAACAGTCTAGGGGTTGTTGTTTTTGTTGTTTTATTTGATATAGGGATGGGAGAAGGGATGAGTGGGATACTCCAACACTTGAACTATTCACAATGCTGCAGACTTCTTTCTGAGATTGCGGCCAGGCCGCAGCTTTATCCTGCCACTAGATGAAGTTGAGGTAATGTTCCTGTTAGTACTTATCTTCAGGGCACACTCCTAGTACCCCCTTTCTATCGACCAGCTGACACTCATCCACTGACTACTCTACTCCAGAGTGGCCCCCTTCCTGGTCAGGCCCTTAAGCATGATCCTCTGTACTCACGATACTGCTTTCCATATTCTCCAGTGCTTCAGCTCCTCCAGTCAGCTCTCCTAGACCTCTGGTTTCAGCTCCACACTTCTGGCTCACCAGGCCGACTACCTGTGACCATACATCAACTGCTGCAGAAGAGGCGGCACCTGCCATCCTCCTTCTGGGACTCTTCTTTCCAGCCAAAGACCTTGAGCACAAGTGCCCCTGGCTTTATATACTACACCCCACAATGATCTGAGACAGCGGTCTGTACCAATCTCTGGGGTTGTATCAAAGCCTGTGTCCTCATTGGGCAGGTTTCCTCCACTGTCCAATGTGCCTCCCCATTGGGCACAGTGGGTACACTCCCTCAGACCACATGAATCACACAATGAGTGCATTGAGCAGACCTAACTCACAGATCCTGCTCCCTGTTAAATAGAGAGAATATAGAATTTACCTGCTGCTCCTCTGATAGGCAGACAAAGCCAAAAACTATAATCGCTCTCTAGCACCTATCTAGGAGGGTGCTACACTCACCCCCACCCAAACGATCCATGTCTTCTCTGCACAAAATTGCACTACAAAAAATTCCTCCACAAAATTTCCTAACGGAGTATCCCACAAACCTGGAAAGGGGGAAAAGGGAGAATAACAAATGTACATAGTAATAAATTACATAGAAAAATATAAGTTTACTGTACAGGTATTCACAAAAGCATTTATACACATTAGGCGCATTAACTTATTGACAGGTAAAACATATCATCCTAACTAACTAACTAAACACAGCATTTACATTGCAACTATGGAGGGTCTAGCCAGACCCAGTTATTCGGTGCAAACCTGCGGTTTAAAGTTAGCACATTATAACATTTCTATCTGAACTGGTGAGAGTGCTCTCTCCTCAGAGGCGACTCTCTCACCCAAAGTCCCTATCTATAGATTTGAGTAGACATCACCTCCAGCAGACTTGACTCTGCGGTCAGCTGTCACTTCTGGACAGGTGACAACCAAACCCTATCAAGCTAATTATCTACCTCCCTGGTCACAATTTGTTACTGAAATAGGCACAGTTCCTTTAGCACCCAGGGACTGACTCTTTCCTATTTCAGTCAAGCCCACAAGTTCTTGAAGACATGTGGAGTCCATGCGACTGATGCTCACAGTGTCCTCCCCACCTGTAGCACCGAGGCAACATGTCTTCTTTGGGACAAGATATTTGCTGGAGCCTGAGCAAACTTGTCCGGCTTGTGGAGGTTATCAGTCTCTCCAGGGGCCCCTTACATTCGGGCACCCCCCCCCCGCAAAAGAGACTTCAGGCCACTACCTGCTCTCACGAGGTAGCAACCTGCACAAAGTTCCTTTACTGGCCCAATGGCCCAACAGAATCTTCACAAAGTGTCTTTTTAAACAAAGTCTCTCTGTAAAAGATCCTCCTCTTCGGCCCGATGGCCAAAACTCCTTTGCAGAGTATCCTTTTAACTCTGAGATGGTAAGTGATTCTGGCCCGATGGCCCAAAGGATCTCCATTTTAGCAAAGTTAGTATCACTAGAATCCTTCTTTAACAGGAGTCTCTTTGTAAAGTTGGAGGGTTGGCCCTCTTTGATGGATCCACCCAGCGGTGGCAGTTTGTAGATTTCCCAATCCCTTTTGCAAGGATAGAAGGGAAAGGGGTATTGGGAATAGGGCTTTAGCCCTAGCAACAATTGTAAAACTCTGAACAGTAACTCTCCACATTAACTTCGGGCTCTGCTGCCCCTCTTCTTCTGTAAGCAACTCAGGCTAGCCAGCTGTGGCACATGGCAAAGTAGGATCTGACGCTTATATTGTATTGCCTCAGCCCACTGAGCTATTTAACAATCTGTCTTGAGTAGTGTTGAGCGAACACGGACTGTATTATTCGTGTTCGTACCGAATAATTGGATTTTTTGTACCCGAACACGGACACGGACACTTTACTGTATGTTCGGGTAAAAATCCGTGTTCGGTCGTTTTATTTCCGCTTTTTGCATGCTTTGGCGCTCTTTTCATGGCGGGCTTTCAACAGCCAATCAACAATCGTTTAACTGGTGTGCCTTAAGCCATCCCAGCCATGCCTGCAAATGTCTCAGTAGCTGTGATTGGCCGTCTGAAGCATGTGACCAAGTCTTTATAAGTTCCAGGCAGCCGCAGTGTCTTCATTCTGCTGCTTAGATCAGGGACAGAGCACACATCAACGTGCTGGCTGCTGATTAGGGAAAGACAGGCAGGAAAAAACCATTTGTGTCCGGATAGAATTGAGGGACAGGTCGGAGTGTTTAGGCAGGGCGAGTTGTAGGCATTTTAGGGATAGAGTCTGCTGAATTATAGGGTCAGTGTCTTCTACAAAGTACAATCGATATTGCTGTGTGGGGGGTGGGGTGACTCTGCACTCAATCCTGATCTACGATCTCTTCTCAATCCTGTTAGGGAGAGGCTGCTGCTGCTGAATTTTAGGGAAACTGTGTTCTACAAACTACAATCGATATTGCTGTGTGGTGTGGGATAGGAGATAGGCAGGTGTCAGTGATCCACATCCATTTTTCTGTGTGTGAGCTGCAGTGAACACAATCTTTTTGGGCTGCAGTGAACACAATCTTTTTGGGGTGCAGTGAACAACGTCCTTTTTGGGGTGCAGTGAACAAAATCTTTTTGGGGTGCAGTGAACAAAATCCTTTTTGGGGTGCAGTGAACAACATCCTTTTTGGGGTGCAGTGAACACAATCTTTTTGGGGTGCAGTGAACAAAATCCTTTGTGGGGTGCAGTGAACACAATCTTTTTGGGGTGCAGTGAACAACATCCTTTTTGGGGTGCAGTGAACAAAATCCTTTTTGGGGTGCAGTGAACACAATCTTTTTGGGGTGCAGTGAACAAAATCCTTTGTGGGGTGCAGTGAACACAATCTTTGTGGGGTGCAGTGAACACAATCTTTTTGGGGTGCAGTGAACAAAATCCTTTTTGGGGTGCAGTGAACAACATCCTTTTTGGGGTGCAGTGAACAAAATCCTTTTTGGGGTGCAGTGAACAACATCCTTTTTGGGGTGCAGTGAACAAAATCTTTTTAGGGTGCAGTGAACACAATCTTTGTGGGGTACAGTGAACAGAATCTTTGTGGGGTGCAGTGAACACAATCTTTGGGGGGTACAGTGAACACAATCTTTTTGGGGTGCAGTGAACAAAATCCTTTGTGGGGTGCAGTGAACACAATCTTTGTGGGGTGCAGTGAACACAATCTTTTTGGAGTGCAGTGAACAAAATCCTTTGTGGGTTGCAGTGAACACAATCTTTGTGGGGTGCAGTGAACACAATCTTTTTGGGGTGCAGTGAACAAAATCCTTTTTGGGGTGCAGTGAACACAATCTTTGTGGGGTGCAGTGAACACAATCTTTTTGGGGTGGAGTGAACAAAATCCTTTTTGGGGTGCAGTGAACAACATCCTTTTTGGGGTGCAGTGAACAAAATCCTTTTTGGGGTGCAGTGAACACAATCTTTTTGGGGTGCAGTGAACAAAATCCTTTTTGGGGTGCAGTGAACAACATCCTTTTTGGGGTGCAGTGAACAAAATCCTTTTTGGGGTGCAGTGAACACAATCTTTTTGGGGTGCAGTGAACAAAATCCTTTGTGGGGTGCAGTGAACACAATCTTTGTGGGGTACAGTGAACAGAATCTTTGTGGGGTGCAGTGAACACAATCTTTGGGGGGTACAGTGAACACAATCTTTTTGGGGTGCAGTGAACAAAATCCTTTGTGGGGTGCAGTGAACACAATCTTTGGGGGGTACAGTGAACACAATCTTTTTGGGGTGCAGTGAACAAAATCCTTTGTGGGGTGCAGTGAACACAATCTTTGTGGGGTGCAGTGAACACAATCTTTGTGGGGTACAGTGAACAGAATCTTTGTGGGGTGCAGTGAACACAATCTTTGGGGGGTACAGTGAACACAATCTTTTTGGGGTGCAGTGAACAAAATCCTTTGTGGGGTGCAGTGAACACAATCTTTGGGGGGTACAGTGAACACAATCTTTTTGGGGTGCAGTGAACAAATCCTTTGTGGGGTGCAGTGAACACAATCTTTGTGGGGTGCAGTGAACACAATCTTTTTGGGGTGCAGTGAACAAAATCCTTTTTGGGGTGCAGTGAACAACATCCTTTTTGGGGTGCAGTGAACACAATCTTTTTGGGGTGCAGTGAACAAAATCCTTTTAGGGTGCAGTGAACACAATCTTTGTGGGGTGCAGTGAACAAAATCCTTTTTGAGGTGCAGTGAACACAATCTTTGTGGGGTGCAGTGAACACAATCTTTGTGGGGTACAGTGAACACAATCTCATACTTCTGAACATTTGAGGGTGCTGCCTGTTCCATACTCCTCCTCCTACTGCTCAACCATCCTTTTAGGGGTACAAACAATAGTAATTGGGGCCTAGTGTGGTGGTGTACGTGTGAGATACATACACTTTCTTTTTGATCATATTTTCTATTCCGCTATTCAATTAAATCCTTTGGGGATCAATTAAATTGCGTGATAGTCTGTGTCGGTACGTGTGAGATCCACCTTTCCAAGTTTTTGGGGTTCATCTCATACTTCTGAAGATTTGAGGGTGCTGCCTGTTCCATACTCCTCCTCCTACTGCTCAACCATCCTTTTAGGGGTACAAACAATAGTAATTGGGGCCTAGTGTGGTGGTGTACGTGTGAGATACATACACTTTCTTTTTGATCATATTTTCTATTCCGCTATTCAATTAAATCCTTTGGGGATCAATTAAATTGCGTGATAGTCTGTGTCGGTACGTGTGAGATCCACCTTTCCAAGTTTTTGGGGTTCATCTCATACTTCTGAAGATTTGAGGGTGCTGCCTGTTCCATACTCCTCCTCCTACTGCTCAACCATCCTTTTAGGGGTACAAACAATAGTAATTGGGGCCTAGTGTGGTGGTGTACGTGTGAGATACATACACTTTCTTTTTGATCATATTTTCTATTCCGCTATTCAATTAAAACCTTTGGGGATCAATTAAATTGCGTGATAGTCTGTGTCGGTACGTGTGAGATCCACCTTTCCAAGTTTTTGGGGCTCATCTCATACTTCTGAAGATTTGAGGGTGCTGCCTGTTCCATACTCCTCCTCCTACTGCTCAACCATCCTTTTGGGGGTACAAACAATAGTAATTGGGGCCTAGTGTGGTGGTGTACGTGTGAGATACATACACTTTCTTTTTGATCATATTTTCTATTCCGCTATTCAATTAAATCCTTTGGGGATCAATTAAATTGCGTGATAGTCTGTGTCGGTACGTGTGAGATCCACCTTTCCAAGTTTTTGGGGTTCATCTCATACTTCTGAAGATTTGAGGGTGCTGCCTGTTCCATACTCCTCCTCCTACTGCTCAACCATCCTTTTAGGGGTACAAACAATAGTAATTGGGGCCTAGTGTGGTGGTGTACGTGTGAGATACATACACTTTCTTTTTGATCATATTTTCTATTCCGCTATTCAATTAAATCCTTTGGGGATCAATTAAATTGCGTGATAGTCTGTGTCGGTACGTGTGAGATCCACCTTTCCAAGTTTTTGGGGTTCATCTCATACTTCTGAAGATTTGAGGGTGCTGCCTGTTCCATACTCCTGCTCCTACTGCTCAACCATCCTTTTAGGGGTACAAACAATAGTAATTGGGGCCTAGTGTGGTTGTGTACGTGCGAGATACATACACTTTTTTTGATCATATTTCCTATTCCGCTATTCAATAAAAACCTTTGAGGATCAATTGAATTGCGGGATAGTCTGTGTCGGTACGTGTGAGATCCACCTTTCCAAGTTTTTGAGGTTCATCTCATACTTCTGAAGATTTGAGGGTGCTGTCTGTTCCATACTCCTCCTACTCCTCATCCATCCTTTTAGGGGTAGAAACAATAGTAATTGGGGCCTAGTGTGGTTTTGTACGTGCGAGATACATACACTTTTTTGGATCATATTTCCTATTCCGCTATTCAATAAAAACCTTTCTAGGGCAAGATCTTAAATTACAGAAATATGAGGAGACCGTCAAATAAGGGCCGTGGCCTGGGTCGTGGTGCTGCTGGTAGAGCTCCTGTTGCAAGGAGAGGACGTGGTCGATCTGTGCCAGCTACACGCACAAGTGAAACACCTTCCTCAAGTGTGAGTAGGCGACAGAACCTGCATCAGTATTTGGTAGGGCATCATACGCCCCTAGAAGTGATGAGGCCAGAACAAGTGGAGGCGATAGTAGATTGGTTTGCTGCTGACAGTGCCTCCAGTTCCTTCACATTGTCTCCCGCCCAGTCTACTGCAGAAAGGTCACAGTTGGCACCTGCAGCCGATGTCCAACCGTCTTTCACCTCACCCCCTTGCAAATCAGGCAAGCAGTCTGAGCCCCAAGCCATACAGCAGTCTCTTCTTCTTTTTGATGACTCTGTCAGCAGGGTTTCCCAGGGCCATCCACCTAGCCCTGCCCCAGAAGTGGAAGAGATTGAGTGCAGCGATGCCCAACCACTTATTTCTCAAGATGAGTACATGCAAGGATCATCGCAGCACGTCTCCGATGATGACGAAACGCAGGTGCCAACTGCTGCGGCGTTCAGCATTGTGGAGACCGACAAGGAGGGCAGGGGTGAAGACTGGGTGGAAGATGATGTGGAGGACGATGAGGTCCTCGACCCCACATGGAATGAACGTCATGCAGGTGACCTGAGTAGTTTGGAGGAAGAGGCGGTGGTCGCACAGAGCCACCAGCACAGCAGAAGAGGGAGCAGGGTGCAGAAGCGGAGCGGCCGTGCCCTAGACACTACGCCCGCTACTGCCCAACGCAGCAAGGGAAGGAGCGCACCAAAGTCAGCTCAAAGGAGTTCTCTAGCGTGGAAGTTCTTTAGAAAATGTGCTGATGACAGGACACGAGTGGTTTGCACCCTGTGCAATCAGAGCTTGAAGCGAGGCATAAACCTTCTCAACCTGAGCACAACCTGCATGAGCAGGCATCTAAGTGCAAAGCACGAGCTGCAGTGGAGTACACACCTTCAAAACCAAGAAACGTCTCTGGCTCATCCTGCTTCCTCTTCTGCTGCAGTCTCGGCCGCTCCAGCCACATCTGTAGTGATACCGGCACCTGCCACCCCGCAAACAGACGATCTGTCAGCAACACCACCACCTGGGTCACCAACAACCATCTCCACAATGTCCCGTGGAAGCGTTCAGCTTTCCATCTCCCAAACACTTGAGAGGAAGAGGAAGTACCCCCCTACCCACCCGCGATCCCTGGCCCTGAATGCCAGCATTTCAAAATTATTGGCCTTTGAAATGCTGTCATTCCGTCTGGTGGAGACGCACAGTTTTAAAAACCTTATGTCGGTGGCTGTCCCACAGTACGTCGTGCCCAGCCGCCACTACTTTTCCAGACAAGCCATCCCTTCCCTGCACAACCAAGTGGGGGAAAAAATCAGGTGTGCACTGCGCAACGCCATCTGTGCCAAGGTCCACCTAACTACCGATACGTGGACCAGTAAGCACGGTCAGGGGCGTTATATCTCCATAACGGCACACTGGGTAAATGCAGTGGCGGATGGGCCTGAGGCGGATAGCAATTTGGCGCATGTCCTTCCACCACCGAGGATTGCAGGGCGCTTCAGTTTGCCTCCTGTTCCTAACTCCTCCTACTCCGCTTCCTCATCCTCTACCGCCTCCTCATCCGGACAGCGTAACACCTTCACCACCAACTTCAGCACGGCCAGGGGTAAACGACAGCAGGCAGTTTTACAACTTGCCTGTTTGGGGGACAAACCACACACCGCGCAGGAGTTGTGGAGGAGCATGGAACAGCAGACAAATGAGTGGTTGCTGCCAGCGAGCCTCAAGCCCGGCCTGGGCGAAATCTCATAGCAGCTCTGGGCCTAGCCGGTTTGACGCACATCCCTTGCCTGGGGCATGTGCTGAATTTGGTGGTGCAGAGGTTCCTTAAAAACTACCCCGATATGTCAGAGCTGCTGCAGAAAGTGCGGGCCGTTTGTGCGCACTTTCGGCGTTCTCACCCTGCTGCTGCTCGCCTGGCAGCGCTGCAGCGTAACTTCGGCCTTCCCGCTCACCGCCTCATATGTGACGTGCCCACAAGGTGGAACTCCACCTTGCACATGCTGGAAAGACTGTGCGAGCAGCAGCAGGCCATAGTGGAGTTTCAGCTGCAGCACGCACGCGTGAGTCGCTCTGCGGAACAGCACCACTTCACCACCAATAACTGGGCCTCCATGCGAGACCTGTGTGCCTTGTTGCGCTGTTTTGAGTACTCCACCAACATGGCCAGTGGCAATGACGCCGTTCTCAGCTTAACTATCCCACTTCTATGCCTCCTTGAAAAAACAATTCGGGCGATGATGGAAGAGGATGTGGCACAGGATGAGGAGGAGGAGGAGGATGAAGAGGTAACATTTCCAAGGCTTTCAGGGCAGTCATTCGCAAGGGGCTCCGAGGGTGGGTTCCTGCACACACAAACGCCAGGGACACAATTGTCCAGCAGGGGCACAGTTCTGGAGGATGAGGAGGATGAGGAGGAGGAGGAGCTGGAGGAGGAGATGGAACCATGTTCACAGCAGGGTGGCACCCAGGCCAGCTCATGGCCATCACTGGTGCGTGGCTGGGGGGATACAGAGGACACGGACGATACACCTCCCACAGAGGACAGCCTTTCGTTGCCTCTGGGCAGCCTGGCACACATGAGCGATTACATGCTGCAGTGTCTCCACAACGACCGCCGAGTTGCCCACATTCTAACTTGTGCTGATTACTGGGTGGCCACGCTGCTGGATCCCCGTTACAAGGACAACGTACCGTCCTTAATTCACTCACTGGAGCGCGATCGCAAGATGCGCGAGTACAAGCGCACGCTGGTAGACGCCATGCTGCTGGCATTCCCATCTGACAGCGGGGCCGCAGTGGAAGCACAAGGCAGAGGAGGAGGAGGAGGTCGCCAATGCAACCAGGGCACCGCCAGCACCTCAGAAGGCAGGGTTAGCATGGCCGAAATGTGGAAAAGCTTTGTCAGCACGCCACAACAAACAGCAGCACCAGCAGCTCAGATGGAACGTCTTAGCAGGAGGCAGCATTTTACCAACATGGTGGAGCAGTATGTGTGCACACGCCTACATGTAGTGAATGAGGGGTCTGCCCCCTTCAACTTCTGGGTCTCCAAATTGGGCACATGGCCTGAGCTTGCCCTTTACGCCTTGGAGGTGCTGGCGTGCCCTGCAGCCAGTGTATTATCTGAACGGGTATTTAGCACGGCTGGGGGCGTTATAACAGACAAGCGCAGCCGCCTGTCCAGAGACAATGTGGACAAGCTCACGTTCATTAAAATGAACCAGGCATGGATCCCACAGGACTTTTCCGTACCCTATGCAGAATAGCAATGGATACCGACCTTACCCACCCATTGTTCCATTTTTGCTCTTTATCACTCTTTTGGGGTGTACCCTCATTTAAAATTTGTGAAAAGAAGCAGTGTTGGCTACCTCGTCCTCCTCCTCAGGGCCAGATTAACGTAGGGGCTATTGGAGCTGCAGCTCCAGGCCCCTACCTTTTATATAGGCCCCGGGTTGGCCATATTCACTGTTACCGCTCTTCTGTCACTTGTAAACACAGAAGTCTGGCTTCTATGCTCGCTTCCCCAGGCAGCACCCTCAGAACCTCCCCACACAGCGCGAAGGCCGGACAAGGAGGGACAGTTGCCGATGCATGGATGTGTTTATGGGCTTCAGAGACAGCATCCCATGTTGAATTAGGCATGCATGGCTGCACCCTTCCTCCTCTGGGTGCATGGCAAGGCACGGCCCTTAAGGCCCTTCAAAATCCTCAGCACCAAGCCCATGATGCTCTTAATCCGGCCCTGGTCCTCCTCCACCGCCGCTTCCACCTACACCGCCCATAGGTGTGCGCAGCCTATTGCATTAAGGTGTGCACCCCAAAGTTGAAATACACATGCATGTGTTTGCCAGCAGGGAGAGTAATGTATCGGGGCCATGTACCTGTAGGCAAAGAGAAATAGAGCAGAGCAGGTCCGAGGGAGATCTTTCCCATCTCCTCACTGGCAATGCTATGTGCCCTAGGTGATTAGGGTGTGCCCAGGCACACCCGGCACACCCTGTGCGCATGCCTATGTCACCGCCACATCCACCACCACCTCAACCTCCCTCCTACTCCATATGGGCCTCGTCCTTCAGAGATGAAGAAGAACATTGTTTTATTTTTCTGGTTTTTTTTGTTGTTTTAAGTTATTTCCCTATCCACATTTGTTTGCAGAGCACTTGCCATGCTCTTAATTACGTTTTGCTGCCATTTGCAGCACTCTAGCCCTTTCCTTTGGTGTTTTAGAGCCATTTTAGTGCCTTAAAGTTCGGGTCCCCATTGACTTCAATGGGGTTCGATGTCCGGGAAAAGTTCGGTAAAAGTCCAGGACACGGACCCGGACTTTTTTTTAAAGTTCGGCCGAACCCGTCGAACACGGACATCTAGGTGTCCGCTCAACCCTAGTCTTGAGCAGTAATCTTTAAGCCCAAAGAAGACAAAGGAAATGTGCCTAACAGCATATTTCAAAAAGTAAAAACAGGACCTCAAAACACACAACCACACACACATATATATTTCCTGGCCTATCCTCACGTCAGCATACAATGGGTTAACATCTCCTCTGGAGCCCACAGGACCACCTCTTCCTAGCTAAATAAAAGACAGGCCCTACCCCAGCTGAAGTGTTCTTCCTTTTGGTCATGCTCCAGGCCACCTGTGGATTGCAGTTGGTAAGTGCTTTTCTGCAAGGATATCCCCCCCCGCCGAACCTACTCCTCCATGTTCAGCCTCTCATGGAGCTGGGAGACCAAGAATGCTGAAAGTAAATCTTTCTAAAAACTGTGTGCCCTGTGTGCCGGGCTGTGGGCAAAGTGTTACTTAACCACTTAACGCATAACCCCGTATCCCTACATCGGCTGCATTTAAGTGGTTGTACCGGGGTGATCCCTCTAGCTAAAGGCATCATAGCAGTACTGTTTTTTAGAGCCGGCGGTCGGATTTCCGGGGGTAATGACTGATGCGGCTCGGAAGCCGCTCAATCGTTACCCCAGTGAGTGGGAGGGGTCACCCCCCCCCCCTTCCCTCCCGCGGCTCTGCCCGGATTTCCCATCCCACTGGGAGACCCGAGTAACCAGCCGGCGGATGGAGTCCCGATTAAAGCCGGACGCCGCTTCGATCGGGTCTCCGATGACATAACCTGGAGGTGGTGTCCATGATGTCACGTCCGGGTTACTTGGCTGCTAAAGGCGCCAAATTTAAAAAGTGAGTGTATTCAAAAATGCCGTTTTTGGCGTTTTGAATACATGGAAGTGTAGTGGAGGGGTCTAGGGTCTTTAAGACCCCCGATCCCTCCATAAAGAGTACTTGTCACTGCCTATTGCTGTCACAAGGGATGTTTAAATTGCTTGTGACCAATAAAAGTGATCAGATTTTTTTTTTTTTTTTTTTAAACCTGTGGTAAAATTAAAAAAATGTAATGAAATAAATAGGTAAAAAAAAAACTTTAGCCGTCCCCGTCGCTTTGAGCTTGCGCACGAAAAAAACGTATACGGAAGTCGCGCCCGCAAATGAAATCACTGCTCAAACTACACATGTGAGGTACGGCCACGATCACCAGAGTGAGAGCAATAATTTAAAAAAAAGCGCTACTCTCTAACTCTAAACTGGTAACCATTAAAAAATTTTAAAGCGACGCCTATGGAGATTTTTATTGACCGTAGTTTGTTGCTATTCCGCGGGTGTGCGCAATTTTAAACCGTAACATGTTGGGTATCTGTTTACTCAACGTGACATCATCTTTTGCAATATACAAAAAAAAATGGGCTAACTTTACTGTTTAGTTTTTTTAACCCTCCTCTTATGTTAGAATTCCGTTACTATCCATGATGTTAGGGTCAGTTTTGACCCGTGTTTTAAATCAGCCATAAAATACCCTCTGAATAATTATTTATCATCAAATTTGTTTCTTACCTCTTGGTTACCTTGTTAGGCTTCTTTATCCTTGAAAAGATTGGTTTTAATATTTTTGGTGTGACCCCTAGACCTTTCTTTTGATAGCATACCTCTCATTGTCAAATTTAAAAAATGGTAAAATAAAGTCAGCAACTCTGAAATGAATTTGTCCTATGTTTCTTCACTTTATTTAGAGAAGCAGACAAGCAGGAAAAGAGATAGGCCCCTCCCTAACTACAGCTCACAGGGTTGAGAGGGGATTGGCTGTCACTGTTACTAAGCAGAGAGAGTGTTTATGATTTCAGTTTTGGCACTTATTAGTGTCCTAAAATCCTATATTATAACTGGGTCAGAATTGACCCTAACACCATGAACGTCTTAATTTTCACCACAGTATTTTATAATTTAGTGAAAAGGATTATTTTTCTATTACATTGTTTAAATAGAGGTTCCTGACAAAGTAAAAAAATCTTCATGCAATAAACAAATTTATGTGATACTTATAGACATTCAAAACCTGAAAACGGGTCAGTTTTGACCCTAACACAAGAGGAGGGTTAAATGCAGTGAAATGTAATTTTCCCCAAAAAATGGCGTTTGAAAGACCGCTGTGCAAATACCGCGTGACAAAAAATATTGCAATGACCGTCATTTTATTCTCCAGAGTCTTTTCTAAAAAAAAAAAAAATATATATATATATATATATATATATATATATATATATATATATATAATGTTTGGGGGTTCTAAGTAGTTTTCTAGCAAAAAATACTGATTTTAACTTGTGAACAAAATGTGTCAAAAATGGGCTCGGTCCAGAAGCGGTTAAAGAGCATTGATATTGTACAGGTGTGGTATTAGTAAAGGAGTGTGCTGTAAGTGTGCTGTAAGTGAAGGAGATGTGTGGGCGGGAAAGTTTAATTCAGGCAGCCAACAGCTACATGGTGACCTGAGTGAGTAACTGTGACCGGACTTACTCCTGCCTACCCTCCCCCCTCTCCTCTGTCCCTGTCTCCCCCCTCCTCTGTCCCTGTCTCCCCCCCTGTCCCTGTCTCCCCCCTCTGTCCCTGCCCCCCCTCTGTCCCTGTCTTCCCCCCTCTGTCCCTGTCACCTTCTGTCTCTCCCTGTCACCCCCCCCTCACTCTCCCTGTTGTCACCCCTCTGTCCCTGTCGTCACCCCTCCCCCTCTGTCCCTGTTGTCATCCCTCCCCCTCTGTCCCTGTCACCCCCCACCACTCTGTCCCCCCCCTCTCTCACTCTTCCGTGTCACCCCCCTCTCTCACTCTTCCGTGTCACCCCCCTCTCTCACTCTTCCGTGTCACCCCCCATCTCTCTCTTCCGTGTCACCCCCCTCTCTCACTCTTCCGTGTCACCCCCGTCTCTCACTCTTCCGTGTCACCCCCCTCTCTCACTCTTACGTGTCACCCCCCTCTCTCACTCTTATGTGTCACCCCCCTCTCTCTCTCTCTGTCACCCCCCCTTCTCTCTCTCTGTGTCACCCCCCCTCTCTCTCTCTGTGTCACCCCCCTCTCTCTGTCACCCCCCTCTTTCTCTCTGTGTCACCCCCCCCCTTTCTCTCTGTGTCACCCCCCTCTCTTTCTCTCTGTGTCACGCCCCCTCTCTTTCTCTCTGTGTCACCCACCCCTCTCTCTCTCTCTCTCTCTCCCTGTCACCCCCCTCTCTCTCCCTCCCTGTCACCCCCCTCTCTCTCCCTCCCTGTCACCCCCCTTCTCTCTCTCTCCCTCCCTTTCACCTCCCCTCTCTCTCTTCCTCCCTGTCACCTCCCCTCTTTCTCTCCCTCCCTGTCACCCCCCTCTCTCTCCCTCCCTGTCACCCCCCTCTCTCTCCCTTCCTGTCACCCCCCCCTCTCTCCCTCCATGTCAGCCCCCTTGCCTCTCTCCGTGTCAGCCCCCTTTCTCTCCCTGTCAGCCCCCTTGCCTCTCTCCGTGTCAGCCCCTTCTTTCTCCCTGTCAGCCCCTTAGCCTCTCTCTCTCCCTGTCAGTCCCTTTCCCTCTCTCTCTCTCTCCCTGTCAGCCCCTTCCCCCCCCTCTCTCTCTCCCTGTCAGCCCCTTTCCCCCCTCTCTCTATCTTTCTCTCCCTGTTAGCCCCTTTCCCTCTCTCTCTCTTTATCTCCCTGTTAGCCCCTTTCCCTCTCTCTCTCTCTCCCCCTGTCAGCCCCTTTCCCTCTCTCTCTCCCTGTCAGCCCCTTTCCCTCTCTCTCTCCCTGTCAGCCCCTTTCCCTCCCTCTCTCTCTCTCTCCCTGTCAGCCCCTTTCCCTCCCTCTCTCTCTCATTCTCCCTGTCAGCCCCTTCCCCTCTCTCTCTCTCTCCCTCTCCCTCTCTCTTTCTCTCTCTCTCCCTGTCAGCCCCTTTCCCTCTCTCTCTCCCCCTGTCAGCCCCTTTCCCTCTCTATCTCTCTCCCTGTCAGCCCTTTTCCCTCCCTCTCTCTCTCTCCCTCTCCCTCTCTCTCTCTCTCCCTCCCTGTCAGCCCTGTTCCCTCTCTCTCTCTCTCCCTGTCAGCCCCTTCCCCTCTGTATCTCTCTCTCCCTCTCTCCCTGTCAGCCCCTTTCCCTCCCTCTCTCCTGTCAGCCCCTTTCCCTCTCTCTCTCCCTGTCAGCCCCTTTCCCTCTCTCTCTCTCTCTCCCTGTCAGCCCCTTTCCCTCTCTCTCTCTCTCTCTTTCTCTCTCTCAGCCCCTTTCTCTCTCTCTCCCCCTGTCAGCCCCTTTCCCTCCCCCTCTCTCTCTCTCCCTCCCTGTCAGCCCCTTTCTCTCTCTCTCCCCCTGTCAGCCCCTCCCCCCTCTCTCTCTCCCTGTCAGCCCCTTTCCCTCTCTCCCTGTCAGCCCCTTTCTCTCTCTCTCTCTCTCTCTCTCTCTCTCTCTCTCTCTCTCTCTCTCTCTCTCTCTCCCTGTCAGCCCCTTTCCCTCCCTCTCTCCCTGTCAGCCCCTCCCCCCCTCTCTCTCTCTCCCTGTCAGCCCCTTTCCCTCTCTCTCTCTCTCCCTGTCAGCCCCCCCTCTCTCGCTCCCTCCCTCCCTGTCAGCCCTTTTCCCTCTCTCTCTCTCCCTTTCAGCCCCCCCTCTCTCTCTCTCCTCTCTCCACCTGTCAGCCCCTTTCCCTCTCTCTCTCTCCCTGTCAGCCCTTTCCCCCTCCTCTCTCTCTCTCTCTCTCTCCCTCTCTCTCTCCCTGTCAGCCCCTTTCCCTCTCTCCCTCCCTGTCAGCCCCTTTCCCCCTCTCTCTCTCTCTCCCTGTCAGCCCCTTTCCCTCCCTCTCTCTCTTCCCCTGTCAGCCCTGTTCCATCTCTCTCTCCCTGTCAGCCCCTTTCCCCCTCTCTCTCTCCCCCCTCTCTCTCTCCCTGTCAGCCCCTTTCCCTCTCTCTCTCCCTGTTGGCCCCTGTCCCTCTCTCTCTCTCCCTGTCAGCCCCTTTCCCTCCCTCTCTCTCTCTCTCTCCCTCCCTCCCTGTCAGCCCCTTTCTTTCTCTCTCTCTCTCTCTCTCTCTCTCTCTCCCCGTGTCAGACCATTTCTCTCTCTCTCTCTCTCTCTCTCTCTCTCTCTCTCTCCCCCTGTCAGCCCCTTTCCCTCTATCTCTCTCTCTCTCTCTCTCTCTCCCTGTCAGCCCCTTTTCCTCTCTCTCTCTCTCCCTGTCAGCCCCTTCCCCCCCCCTCTCTCTCTCTCTCTCTCTCTCTCCCTATCAGCCCCTTTCCCTCTCTCTCTCTCTCTCCCTGTCAGCCCCTTTCCCTCTCTCTCTCTCTCTCTCTCTCATATTCAAATTCAAATAAGTTTAATTGGCAGGACAAAATACATTTTAGCATTGCCAAAGCAGTTGAGTTGGGGGGGGGGGGGGTAATGGGTAATATAAAGGGGAATGGGGGGTGAGTCTATGTAAAGGATTTTTAAGTCCTCAGTTTTTCATGTCCCTCTCAGTCTGTGACACGCTGTCACATATTGTGCAGCTATTCTCACCATTGGCTCCTCTTCTCCCAGTAGGATTTGGAGTTTCCTCTTCTCTTCTATAGAATTGAAGTCCGGGATGAAAGCAGAGAGTCTCTGGAAGTGAGTGTCCCTCACTCTTTCTCTCTCCCTGTCAGCCCCTCCCCCCCCTCTCTCTCTCTCTCTGTCAGACCCATTTCCCTCTCTCTCTCTCTGTCCCTGTCAGCCCCTCTCTCTCTCTCTCTCTCCCCCTGTCAGCCCCTTTCTCTCTCTCTCTCTCTCTCTCTCTCTCCCTGTCAGCCCTTTCCCTCCCCCTCTCTCTCTCTCTCCCTCTCTCCCTGTCAGCCCCTTTCCCTCCCTCTCTCTCTCTCTCTCTCTCCCTGTCAGCCCCTTTCCCTCCCTCTCTCTCTCTCTCCCTGTCAGCCCCTTTCTCCCCCCCCCTCTCTCTCTCTCTCCCTGTCAGCCCCTTTCCCTCCCCCCCCCTCTCTCTCTCTCTCTCTCTCTCTCTCCGTCAGCCCCTTTCCCCCTCTCTCTCTCTCTCTCCCTGTCAGCCCCTTTCCCTCTCTCTCTCTGTCCACCCCCCCCTTGTCTCTCTCTATCAAACCCCCTCTTTCTCTTTTGAACCCCCTCTCTCTCTTCGGGGGGGGGGCGCTGATACAGCTTCTCGCCAAGGGCGCCGGAGACCCTAGGTATGCCTCTGCACCCCCACCAACTCCAGCACCGTGGGGTTTAAAGCCTGAAGAGAGAAAGTGGCGCCTGGCCTCGGCCTCAAGTTCAAGCTCATCCTCAGCTGCCCTCATCGACACGACACCACAGCGCCCTGCCTGCTTGCCTGCCTGCCACCACAGCGCCCTGCCTGCCCGCCACCACAGCTGCACAGCACATTATAGGTGAGTCTAAGGTAGCCATATATGATATGTATTTGGTCATAGGTAGCTAAGCATCCAGATATTTTCTCTCTCTCTCTCTCTCTTTTTCTCTTTCTCTCTCTCTCTTTTCTTATCTCTCTCTGTCTCTCTCTCTCTATGTATTTTTCATGTCCCTCTCAGTCTGTTACATGCTGTCACATATTGTGCAGCTATTCTCACCATCAGCCCTCAAATTTTCCACTCGCCTACTCGCATTTTGCGAGTGGAAAATTATGTATGGCGAGCTACTGTCAGGGGAAGAGAGGAGAGGAAACCCAGCCGAAGGATTGGATAATGTCAGCGGCGGATCATCCCGCTCAGCTTTAATTGTAATGGCCGGGCGCTCGCCGACACACAGTTCCGTCTCCTAGCGCGGCTTCTTTGATAGACAGAACACCTGGCCAACCAGGACGTGTTCTGTCTATCAAAGAAGCCGGGCTAGGAGGCGGGACTGTGTATGTCAGCGAGCGCCCGCCAATTACAATTAAAGCTGAGCGGGATGATCCGCCGCTCCGACATTATCCAGCAGGACTGATGGAGGGGTTCAAGCCCAAGTTGGAAAAATCGGCAGTACACCCGTACAAGGTAGGGTGGGATGGATGGCTGCTCTGGCTGGGCGTCTGTGTCATGGGAGGTGGAGGGGTGCTGCCAGGAGTGTTTCTGTGACAGGAGAGACCGGGATGCGCTCTCTCTGTCTTCTTGCCGGGCTTCACACACTCCTGTCAGATCGGGACTTCTCCCCTGAGTCAGAGTGGAGGTGGAGCGGAGGAGAAGACAATTAATTCCTAAAGCTTTGCACGGACAGCTCGGGAGAGATGCGGCTGCAGAAGGGGAAGAAGATTGCGGCTCAGGAAGGACACTGCATGTCAGATCGGGAATATACAGAGTTTGTTATCCCCTCTCCTCCGAGTCAAAGCAATGTGGAAAGGGGGCGGGTAACAAACTCTGTATAGTCCGGATCTGACATGCAGTGTCATTCCTGAGACACAATCTTCTTCCCCTTCTGCAGCCGCATCTCTCCCGCCAGCTGTCCGTGCAAAGCTTTAGGAATAGGAATCGGCTTCTCCTCCGCTCCTCCTCCGCTCTGACATAAGAAGAGGAGGATCACAGAGCGATGTATCTGGTATCACAGGTGCTGTATCTGAGGTCTGTGACATGCTGGAGGAAAGGGTGAACTACACTGGGGTACAAATCTTATCCTGTCACCTCCCAAATTCCCATCTCAGCACAATCCCCCCCCCCTCCTAGCACAACCCCCCCACCCCATCTCAGCACAGTCCCCCCCTCCCTCCTAGCACAACCCACCCATCTCAGCACAGTCCCCCCTCCTAGCACAACCCCCCCCCACCCCATCTCAGCACAGTCCCCCCCTCCCTCCTAGCACAACCCCCCCATCTCAGCACAGTCCCCCCTCCTAGCACAACCCCCCCACCCCATCTCAGCACAGTCCCCCCCCCCCTCCTAGCACAACCCCCCCCCCCATCTCAGCACAGTCCCCCCCCCCTCCTAGCACAACCCCCCCATCTCAGCACAGTCCCCCCCTCCTAGCACAACCCCCCCATCTCAGCACAGCCCCCCCCTCCTAGCACAACCCCCACCCATCTCAGCACAGTCCCCCCCTCCTAGCACAACCCCCCCCATCTCAGCACAGTCCCCCCTCCCTCCTAGCACAACCCCCCCCCCATCTCAGCACAGTCCCCCCTCCTAGCACAACCCCCCCATCTCAGCACAGTCCCCCCCCTCCTAGCACAACCCCCCCCATCTCAGCACAGCCCCCCCCCTCCTAGCACAACCCCCCCATTTCAGCACAGTCCCTCCTCTCCTAGTACAACCCCCCCATCTCAGCACAGTCCCCCCCCTCCTAGCACAATCCCCCCATCTCAGCACAGTCCCCCCCCATCTCAGCACAATCCCCCCATCTCAGCACAGCCCCCCCCTCCTAGCACAATCCCCCCCATCTCAGCACAATCCCCCCCTCCTAGCACAACTCCCCCATCTCAGCACAGTCCCCCCCATCTCAGCACAATCCCCCCATCTCAGCACAGCCCCCCCCCTCCTAGCACAATCCCCCCCATCTCAGCACAGTCCCTCCCCTCCTAGCACAACCCCCCCATCTCAGCACAATCCCCCTTCCTAGCACAACCACCCCATCTCAGCACAGTCCCCCCCCCCTCTTAGCACAACCCCCCTCCCATATTGATCCCACCTAGAAGTAATCATCTTCTCCCCACCCCTCATGCTACAAATTCTCTTATTCCAACCCCCCCCCAGGGACAATCCCCCAAAAAGTATTTGTACTAGGAGGGGTGGGGAGAAGATGATTACTTCTAAGTGGGATCGATATGGGGGGGGGGAGCGGGGTTGTGCTGGGATGGGGAATTTGAGAGGTGACAATATAAGATTTCTTCTAGCAGGGGAATTGGGGGGGGGGGGTGCTAGGAGGAGTGATTCGTGCTGGGGGGGGTGAGGATTTGTGCCAGGAGTGGGGATTTGGGGATCGCCCTTATAGAGATTATTGGAATGGGGTGGGGGGATGGATTTGTGCCAGAACAGGAAGTCTTGGGGCTGTTAAAAAGGGGTATTGGGGGGGGGGGGGTTGTGTCAGTAGGAATAATGGGTTTTTTTGTGCTAGGGGGAAAATTTTGATGGGGGGAGGATTTGACGGGTAGGATTTGTTCTAGGAGGTGAAATTTGGGGGGGGGGGGGTTACTAGGGGGCACTGATTAGGCTGCACTGATGGGCACTGAAAACGTTATTAATATTTATTTTTGTAACTTCTGCATTAATGCAAAAACATTTAACAGTATAATTTTATGGCGTGATTAGGGGCGGAATTAGGGGCGGGGCAGGGTAGGAGTTGGGTGGGGCAACTGGTGGCGAGTAACCCTTAAGGCCTGGCTAGTAGCTCAGGACTTTAAATTTTGAGCCCTGCTCACCATTATGCGATGCATACTAGCCCATTATGCCTTTGTCTTGCAGGGTTTTTTTTTTCTAGGGTTTACAACCGCTTTAACTTAGACTGAATTCGGGTTTGGAGTTAACTTGCTCTCAGTGTTTATAGCCAGGAACACTAACCACTAAACCATTGAGCTGAGCATGATTACCCCTGGAATATTTGTTCCCATGTTTCAATAGTTAACCACTTCCTTACAGGGCAGTTACACCCCTTCCTGCCCAGGCCAATTTTCAGCTTTTTATACTGTTGCATTTTGAATGACAATTGCGCGGTCATGCAACCCTGTACCTAACACAAATGTATGACATTATTTTCACACAAATATTGCTTTCTTTTGGTGGAATTTGATCACTGCAAGGTTTTTTTTTTATTGGCAAAAACAAGACCTAAATGTTTGACCCCTAAAAAAATGTGTTTTTGTTTATGTAATAAAATTTGGTAAATCAATATGTTTTTTGTTGCACTGACGAGCATTGATGAGGTTGCGCTGGCAGCCACTGGTGAGACACTAATATGCAGCACTGATGGACACTGATAGGCGGCACTGATATGCAGCATTAATGGGCATTGATAGATGGCACTGATGGGCAATGATTGGCACTGGTGGGCAGCACTGATGAGGAGGGCACTAACAGGTTCCCTGAGCACTGATTGGCATCAATGGTGGCATGGGTGGGCATCCCTGGTGGCTCTAGTGGCATCCCCCAAGGGTCTGCACTGGTAATCAATGCTCTGATTACAAGCACAGACACCCCCCCCCCCCCCCCCACACACACACACTTACTTTGCATATGAATGCCATTTCTTCACAGCTGAAAATGGCCCTCACCATGATTAGCCAGTTGATTGTGACCACTTGCTTGAATGTGTGCAAGCCAATTTGGTGTCATTTCTGGTCCAGGACGAACGCCAATGTGCCATTTGCAATTTATTGTTAAGAGATTTTTCTTTATTTTAAAAATGGCGCACACAGACAACTAAAATGTATTGGAAATGTTTTACCAAGGCCAGTGATGGTAACCCTTAACCCCCCCCCCCCCCAAGATGTTTTTGCCCTACATTTCCCATAATGCTCATGTACTCTGCAGTGTAGGTGAGTATCATGGGAAATGTTACAAAACACCTGTGCTGCCAAAGTTCATCATCACTGACCTAAGCCAACTAAAAAAGTGAGTGAGCGTTGTAGCAATCTTTTATTTAGTAATCATTTTTAGTGATCTTTTATTAAATGTTTTGGTTACATTCATCCACAGAGACTGAATGGAAATTTTGTATTATTCCTTAATTTATATCTATTTTTAGCTAAATATATACATACACACTTTATTTCTTACAATTTAGCCCTCCCCACACACACACACACACCTCCCCCCCACACACACACACACACACACACACACACACACACACACACACACACACACACCTCCCCCCCCCACACACACACACACACACACACACACCTCCCCCCCCACACACACACACACACACACACACACACCTCCCCCCCCCCACACACACACACACACACACACACACACACACACACCTCCCCCCCCCACACACACACACACCTCCCCCCCACACACACACACCCCCCCCCCACACACACACACACACACACACACACACCTCCCCCCCACACACACACACACACCTCCCCCCCCACACACACACCTCCCCCCCCCACACACACACCTCCCCCCCCCACACACACACACACCCCCCACACACACCTCCCCCCCCCACACACACACACCCCCCACACACACACACCCCCCACACACACCTCCCCCCCCCCACACACACACCTCCCCCCCCACACACCCCCCCCCCCCCCATACACACCCATTCACACTTCACTGGAGTACAGGGAGAAACCCTACCCATGTTCATACTGTACTGCCATTGCACACACACAAAAAATACAAGAAATGGATTACATTCAATAGACACAAAATATATCTGAATTACATCCAGACAAATATGAAGAAAAGAAAACAAAAAACCAGGAGCTGTGTACAAATGAATAAGCTTTATTGAACATGTATAAAACATCAGTAATCACACAAGCAGGCATGTGAAATGTGAAATGTTTCCCCCCCAAATCAAGTAATTTTTATTCAAATTGCAGTGCAAAGATACAACATATGATGGATAGATAGAGCTTACAATATCCAAAAGTCAAGCAAAATAAGTTGTAGACACCTTAGTATTAGGCATAAAACATACCCAACATACTTTTAGGTTTATTGTTTGCATGAGCCTACCTTTCCATTTAAATACCATCAAATCAGTAGCACATACAGCTACACAGAGGCATGAAAATAAAAAAAAACACATGTATAGAGTACATAAAGGCACACTTTGCAAAAACTATACAAAACATTTAGAGCATGAAAAGTATTCATCCAACAAAATACACTTACTGCAATATGGGTCATTAGGCATGCCAGCAAACCCCCCACCCCAAAAGCAAATTCGGACATAAAGACATGTGGCCCTTCCAGAAGCCAAATGAGCTGCTCTTAATCATCCCATTATATAACCTTGGTTAAACTACACCCACCCAGTATAGGAAACGCCCAGCAAAGTTATTGGGTCTGTAGGTTCCTAAACCAAAATCACCAGTTCACTAATGAATGAGTGTTTGGCTGGCCATCCATGATCCAAGTGTCTTACAAGTCAACACACATAAGAAATGCTTTCAATAATCTCAGCATGAGCACACAGTGGCTTTTTCATTTAGACTAAGGCTGGCCATACATGATCCAATTTTCTTACAATTTTCCGTCAAATTTTCTTGAAATTTACCTTCAAGTATGTAGTACAAAGTCCTGCCTAATTAGATACAAGTGAATGTGTTGTTTAGCTTTGACCTCACATTATGTGGTTTGTGGTAGATCTACCAGAAAATTGTACAGCAAAAGTCGAACATGTATGGCCAGCCTAATGGGCCATACACACTATAAGATTTTCTGAAGACTTTTTCCTTTAGATTTACCAAAACCAGAAATATGAGGTCAAACCTAAACACTTTCAATTTGTATGCAATCTGGCAGGCCCTTGCACTACATAGAAAAGGTAAATCTGAAGGGAAAAAGTCTTCAGAAAATCTTATAGTGTGTATGGCCATACATGTTCAATTTTTGTTGTACAATTTTCTGATAGATTAACCATAAACCACATAATGTGATGTCAAAGCTAAACAACACTTTCACTTGTATCCAATTAGGCAGGCCTTTGTACTACATACTTGAAGGTAAATTTCAAGAAAATTGGACAGAAAATTGTAAGAAAATTGGATCATGTATGGCCATACACACTATAAGATTTTCTGAAGACTTTTTCCTTCAGATTTACCTTTTCTATGTAGTGCAAGGGCCTGCCAGATTGCATACAAATTGAAAGTGTTTAGGTTTGACCTCATATTATCTGGTTTTGGTAAATGTAAAGGAAAAAGTCATCAGAAAAATCTTATAATGTGTATGGCCCATTAGTCTAAATGAAAAAAACACTTTGTGCTCATGCAGAGATTATTGAAAGCATTTCTTATGTGTGTTGACTTGATGTAGTAATATATATATATTTTTTTTTTTGGGGGGGGGGGGTTGTTGAATTCTGAGTTCCCGGGGTGCCACTGCAAATGTTCAATCAATTTGCAAATTCTCAGATTTGCAAGCTCAAACACTTTGCTATTTTTCAGAGTGTAATGTGGCTCTATATAGGAAGCAACACTAATATGGCTCCCCACTCAACCAACCAACAAATATATTAATTTCACACATATACAATGTTTTATTTTTGGGGAGAAGCCATATTAGTGTTGCTTGTCATATATAACAACAGACAGTTGTTGGTAGTTCAGGGATTTGAACACCCAAATACAGTGTTGCATGGCAGATGTGCTAACCACTTGGATATTTTGGTCAGTTTATTTAATCAAGCTCAAGCTCAATACATATTTGCAACATTTTTGCAAAACACAATTTACATAATCACTTTGTTACATTTATTTCATAATATATGCCACTAATAGTTTCTTAGCCTATCAATTTATATTTAAAATACTAATTTTTCACAGAAATAAATGTTTTAAACACCTATATATAATTTCCAGCATGCAGGATTATTTTTAAAAATTTGTTGATTTTATACAGTTTCACTAAACTAGGTTAATTATTTGGGAATTGTGGTCTCTGAGGTTTTTTTTGCACATACATGCACTGGCACCTTAAAAAAAAATTAATATAGTTTGAATCGATTAGTCCATCAAAAAATGTTAATAAATAAAAATTATTTGAGCTTGAATTGGGTCTAAATAGAATATATATATGTATATGTACACACACATATTTTATTTTTTTTTTATTTTTTTTTTTTTTAAAAGCACAAATCACACATGCTTTGAGAGAATTTCATTAGCCTTAGCAACGGTGTATTTGGGTGTTCGAATCCCTGAACTATCTACAACTGTCTGTTGTTATATATGACAAGCAACATTAATACGGCTTCTCCCCAAAAATGAAACATTGTATATGTGTGAAATTAATATATTTTTGGGTTGGTTAGGTATAGGAAGTAACAATAATATATTGTTTTTTGCATATATATATATATATATATATATATATATATATATATATATATATATATATATATATATATATATGCATATGCAAAAACCCATATATTATTGTTACTTTCTATATCTAACCAACCCAAAAATATATTAATTTCACACATATACGATGTTTCATTTTTGGGGAGAAGCCATATTAGTGTTCCTTTTCATATATATATATATATATATATATATATATATATATATATATACACATAGGCAAATCAATAAATAAAACATATATATATACACATATAATTATTTTTTGGGCATCTCTCTCTATATACAGTGGGTACGGAAAGTATTCAGCGCACTTTTTCTTTTTACACATATATATATATATATATATATATATACACATACACACATACACATATATATATATATATATATATATATATATATATATATATATATATATATATATATATATATATATACAGTGGGTACAGAAAGTATTCAGACCCCCTTAAATTTTTCACTCTTTGTTATATTGCAGCCATTTGCTAAAATCATTTAAGTTCATTCTTCTTCCTCATGAATGTACACATAGCACCCCATACTGACAGAAAAACACAGAATTGTTGACATTGTTGCAGATTTATTAAAAAAGAAAAACTGAAATATCACATGGTCCTAAGTATTCAGACCCTTGGCTCAGTATTTAGTAGAAGCCCCCTTTTGATCTAATACAGCCAGGAGTCTTTTTGGGAAAGATGCAACAAGTCTTTCACACCTGGATTTGGGGATCCTCTGCCATTCCTCCTTGCAGATCCTCTCCAGTTCTGTCAGGTTGGATGGTAAACGTTGGTGGACAGCCATTTTTAGGTCTCTCCAGAGGTGCTCAATTGGGTTTAAGTCAGGGCTCTGGCTGGGCCATTCAAGAACAGTCACTGAGTTGTTGTGAAGCCACTCCTTCGTTATTTTAGCTGTGTGCTTAGGGTCATTGTCTTGTTGGAAGGTAAACCTTCGGCCCAGTCTGAGGTCCAGAGCACTCTGGAGAAGGTTTTTGTCCAGGATATCCCTGTACTTGGCCGCATTCATCTTTCCCTCGATTGCAACCAGTCGTCCTGTCCCTGCAGCTGAAAAACACCCCCACAGCATGATGCTGCCACCACCATGCTTCACTGTTGGGACTGTATTGGACAGGTGACCCTCCTTTCTCTGAAGATAACCTATCGGTTGAAACGCGTCAGATAGGAGGCGTGCCGTCACTACGTCGCTTGGGAACCGGGCTGCAGCCGGTCCCAGGCATCCCAGGAATTCCTCATCGCTTTTCTAACATCTAGCGCATTTGTCTGCATAACATGTAAGTGCAATATTTATTTGAATAAATGATGTATCGAAGGTAATACACTATTAGTGATTATTCCTGTACATGCTATGCCATGCTATTTGAGACGATCCATTGAGCATATTCAATCAAGTGGCTGTCATTATCATCTGGATAAGGAGATATACTCTTTAGGAGTTTGGGGCAGTGTGCATTACCCACATCCATCTGGTAAGAGGCCTAGCGGGCTACTTTGCATGCAAGGTGGAGAGCACGTATTTAGGTTGGAGCACAAGGATTGTTGACTGTTTGCAGAGGAGAGCACTTATTTTTATTCCGTCCGGTAAGGAGGAATTCCAACAGGTGGAGGGAACTTAAGTCACCATTTGAGTTTATCCCCATTTGTCATCACCTATTTCACGGGATTGATTTCAACACATAGACACGTTGTGTCTGGGACTTTAATATTTTTCATCACTGTTTTGCACTATAATACTGTGTATATTTTAAGTTGCATTTGTGAATATTTTGCAGTTTTGCACACCATTATTAGTTGATAAAGCGCATCATCATTTTATTCATATATATATATATATTTTTTTTTTTTTGTGATTCATATATATATATATATATATATAGACATACATAGATATGTGCATTTCTCTCATTAGCGCCGGAATAGCGCCGTTTTACCGCGAATTTGCGGCAGTATTTTCCGCAAATTCATTATAACTCCCACTAACGTTTTCAAAAACGTTATTTTCAGCCTAATTTTTGGTTTGGAGCATGCTCACATGGGCTATCTGCCAGAAATTGACTCTGGAGCTATTTTTGCATTTTACACTTTTATTCATATTTTTTTTTCTACTTAACTTTTTCACACAGTTTAAAAGCAGTTTAGCTCAAAATCATATAACACATCTTTCCCACACATTTTTTATTTTTTTCCTGCCATATTTTGTGATTTTGAAAAAATGAGTCCACCTTTTAGCTGGACTGTTTTTAAGTCCAGTCCTGGCGTTATTTGATCTTAATGAATTTGACACTGCTCATAACGTTTCTGATGGTGTTATAGTGAATTGCATTTGCATCTAAAAATAGTCAAAATGGAGGTAAAATAGAACAAAATCAGTGTTGGAGGTACAATGAATTAGGCCCATAGTTACATAGTTAGTGAGGTTGAAAAAAGACACCAGTCCATCCAGTTCAACCTATGATGTGTGTGTGAGGTCTTTTTGTTCTGCAGTTAACTCCTCTTCTGGTATATCTTTGTAGAGGTTCTTAAAGTAAGTGAGCCAAATGTCGCCATTTTGGATGTGGAGGTTGTTTTTCCTGGTTGCTGAGCCAATATTCTTCCATATTTCACAGAAAGAATTTTCCTGAAGTGCCTCTTCTAACTGTTGAAGGTTGTTGGAGATGAAGTTTTGCTTTTTCTCTTTAAGGATTTGTTTGTATTGTTTCTGAAGAATGCCATGGGCTATCATTAGGTCGCTGTTGTTGGGGTCTCTGTGTTTGTTATTGGAGGCTGTTCGTAAGGTGTCCTTAATGCTTTGCATTCTTTGTCGAACCACTCTCTGTCTCTCTCTCTCTCTCTGTCTATCTCTCTCTCTGTCTCTCTCTCTTTCTCTCTCTCTCTTTCTCTCTCTCTCTATGTATCTCTCTCTCTGTCTCTCTCTGTCTGTCTCTCTCTCTGTCTCTCTCTCTCTCTCTCTCTCTCTCTTGACAATACCCCACAGGTTCTCTTTTCTGTTCAAAAGTTTAATATTGTTAAGTTCATATTTGTATTCCAAGATTTTTGTGCTACAACTATTTGATTTACATGCACTTTACAGAATTGTCAGTAAATTAAACATTTATTTTGACTTGTCAAAGCTGTTGACTAAATTATTGTCCAAGCATTAAGATTACAAAACAGTGGTGGGGCTTAAAGATGGAGAGGTGGAGTTGTTGCCATAAAACAGTTTAAAGGGGAGGATTTATTAAGATAACCACGCCCACGTGGGGGAGCCAAAAATATTTCTGCACCCAGGCGCCTGTGACCCCAGGATCGGCCCTGGACTTTCTGACTGGTTTTGTCTCAGATTCTAACTGTCTCCTGTCTGCCTCTGGCTGTGCTCTCCTGGCTCCTGTGCTATGCTGTGTACTTCTGTGGGTTTGACGGTCTGACTGGTTTTGTCTCAGACTCTGACTGTGTCTGCTGTCTGCCACTGGAAGTGTTGCCTGAGCTCACCTTCTGTCTGCCACTGGAAGTGTTGCCTGGGCTCACCTTCTGTCTGCCACTGGAAGTGTTGCCTGGGCTGACCTTCTGTCTGCCACTGGAAGTGTTGCCTGGGCTCACCTTCTGTCTGCCACTGGAAGTGTTGCCTGGGCTCACCTTCTGTCTGCCACAGGAAGTGTTGCCTGCGCTCACCTTCTGTCTGCCTCTGGCTGTGCTGTCCTGGCTCCTGTGCAATGCTGTGTACTCCTGTGGGTTTGACGGTCTGATTGGTTTTGTCTCAGACTCTGACTATGTCTGCCTCTGGAAGTGTGGCCTGGGCTCACCTGCTACTGCTTCTGAAGTAAGTGGATGAAGGCAAATGAGTGTTAAAGAGATAGCGTTCATGTTTTTGGTGAGAGGTAATATATGATTTTTCTTTATATTTTTTGTGCAAATATGAGCTTGTCACACCTGTTAGTGGCACCGAAGACTAGCAAAGGTAGGAGGGGCAACGTGGGACATGTCTTTAAAAGAGTGCTCAAGGATTGCAAAGAATGATCTTTTGCATTATTGTGGGAGCAGAGACCCTGAAAGCAAATACTCGAAACAAAACATAATACCCTCCAATGATCTTCTCCTGCCCAGGACAAGCCACATCCCACGGAGTCCTCCACAGGGCGGCTTTCATGCTCTCCATGCACCCCATGTGGTACTGGCTCCCATGCGTTTGTTAGCATGATAGGAAATGCCTCGGCCAGCTCAGGGTGCATTTTGGGCCTGCATGCAGCTGCAGTGCCAGAGAAATGAGAATGCACAGATTGCCTCACAAGGATGTGGATGTGCAAAATTCTAAGCCCTATTGAAGAGGTTATAGCAAAACGTATGCTGCAGATGCCCTATCACTGCAAAAGCATGCAGATATTTCCAAGGACCGCCTTTTCTTATGACACAGCATAAAATGATCATTGAGGAAGGATGGCAGGGACGTCACCAGAAGACCAATTTACAGTAACAGGTTCTCTAAGCTTTATCCAAATAGGATGGCTGATGCATGTTTATGCACTACACTTCCAGGAGTGGATGCTGCCCTGTAACGTCTGGCACATCAAGTGTCTTTTTTATAACTCAGGTGCCTTTATAGAATATTTTAATCCCAGAGAGAAATTGGGAAATTGTTGAAGATCCTATGGATGGGAAAGTGGACTTGTTCATATCAGATGCAGTCCAGTACATTTTTTATTCTGCAGCAAGAATGCATGGGCAGTGTTTAATTGGGATTCCAATTACCTAGTTCACACCAGTGCAGTGCATTTTAGTGCAGTCAACAAAGTAAGAAATGTTACATTGTTTCTGTATTCAAACAAATCTGGAAAGTGGCAAAACGCATTGGAATGCACCAAAAACACTTATGCATCTGGAACGCAGAAATTGTGGTGATCTGGCCATCAGGCTTGTAGACAATCTATACAGTGACAGTTTTTCCTGTCAACCAGCAACATCTTACACTTCAACAACATATAAACTGTTTAGAAATGGCATTAATTCAAGACTGGAAACTGCAAGATTTGGCACAGTTTCTGGAGGAGTTGAACCTGCCAGATGGCTTCTGGTTAATGCATTCCATTGATAGACCTAGTACAAGCCTGGCACACTCAGTCCCAGTCATGAAAGTAGATATCGACCGATATCGTTTTTTCGTTGCCGATACCGATGTTTTGGCCATTGCATATTGGTATCGGCCGATATTTTAAATATTTAAAGTTTTGCAAAATAAACACAATTTTCGACACAAATCTTTCTGGCACCCTGTAGTGATGAATGGCTGGCTGGCACCCTGTGGTGGGTGGCTGGCTTGCACCCTGTGGTGGGTGGCTGTCTGGCACCCTGGGGTGGGTGGGTGACTGTCTGGCACCCTTGGGTGGGTGACTGGCTGGCTTGCACCCTGTGGTGGGTGGCTGGCACCCTTTGGTGGCTGGCTGGCACCCTGTGGTGGGTGGCAGGCTGGTACAGACCCAGGGCCTGTGGCTGGTTAGCTGGTACAGGCAGGGCCTGTGGCTGGCTGGTACAGGTGTGTGGGTGGCTGGCTGGCACCGGGCAGCTGTGGGTGGGTGTATGTATGACGGCTGTGTTAAACACACTGTGTGCACTGTACACTCACTGTCCCAAGACTTCCCAACTCCAGACGAGGCTGAGGGAGGCAGCCTAAGAAGGCAGAAGCTGTCCCAGTGTGCAGAGGCGCGTGGCGCAACATACGCAATGACGTCACGACAATACCGGTAACCTCTGGGGCCGATTCCGATATATCGGGGAAAGTGCATATCGGCCCTCGCTATATCGGCCTTACCTATAATTGGTCGATCCCTACATGAGAGCATTTTGATTACATCACTGGAGGGCAGATATAAAGTCCACACAAGCCTTCAACATTTGCTATAGTGGGAGGTTATTGTTTGGTCAAACACAGAACAACGCAATTAAGCAAATGACCAGAAGAAAAGTCGGGACTATGGCCACAGACTAGTATGAGAAGGCAGCCATCTTTGACTCAAGCCTATTGAACTTCAGAAGGGTGCAGGAGGCCAAATCTTATAGGACAGGCCGTAGATTTAACAGATCACAGTGGAGGTGCCTCAAAGTTACTTATTACATGAAATAAAGTCCAGAGCAAGTTGCTAAGATGGCTTAAAAGGTCTTTTAAGGTGGGCTCAGATAGTCTTTTTCAATTGGGGGCCAGGAGACCTGAGGGAAGTTGATGATTGTAGCCTACTTCTGAAGGGTTTGGACAACATTCCTCAAAGACCAGTGGGTCCAGAAGACAGTTAAGTGGGAGTACAATGAAAGATTCCAAAGTTGACCACTAAATCAATTTCATTTATGACCAAAAGATCTCAGAAGAGAGAATGTTTGCAAGATTATGTTTAAGAATTTATACTGCTACAAGACCATCATGCCAGGGATGCCAAAGACTAGAATCATCTGGGTTTTTTTCTACCCAGTTTTTCTAGTACCTAAGGCAGGAGCCTTCTGGTCGATTTCAGTTTTAAGGATTCTAATGTGTACATACACACCAAGAGGTTCAAGATGGAGGCCATGCAGACAGTCACACGAATAGTTCAGCTGGAAGACCAGTTAGTGTCAACCTGCCGACTCTTACTTCCAGGTACAGATCAAGGCCAAGCACCAGAGGCATGTGGGATTTGCAGTGGCCAGATGTCCCTTCCAGTTCAGATGTTTGCCTTTTGCAGAAGTGGCACAGCCAGGAATCTTTTGAAAATCTTGTTGGCAGTGGTGGTACCTTGGGCCAGGTAGCACATGAGGGCATTTTCAATTTGCCTTCTTTAGTCTATAAGCTGGGCTGTCTATGGATCAGAAAATCTTTGTGCCTATACAAATTCAGCAAGAACTAGAATTTTGGACATCGCTACTGTACTTCTTTCAGGGCATGCCTCTCAGCCCAGGAGATAGGATGATTCTGATGGCAGATCCCACTCTTTGGGGCTGCCGAGTACACAATCTGAAGAAACAGGTGGAATGCAGACTCCCCAATTATCTGGAATTGGAGGAAACCTTTTGTAGCTTTGCAAGCCTTTCAGTATCTACTTCAAAGGGGCCCGAGTGAAGTTGGTTGACAAAAAGACATCAGTAGCCTAAATGTATTCCCAGGGGACACCAGAAGCCTTTTCCTGTTACATCTTGCAACATAATGTTGTTTTTGCTGGGCAGAGAGCCACTTACAGCTAGTTAACAGTGGCCTTCTTGCCAGGAAAGCAAAAACTAGTGGTTTGGTTAGGCAAAATATTTTTCAACAAGTGCCTCAAACCAATATTGGCCGAATGAGGCTTTCCAGCAGTAGTTCACAGAGAGACTCCACTGAACATGCAGCTTCGGATATTTGCAACAGGATACCAATGCAAAGGCTCCGTCATACAAGATAGGTTCACAGTGCCATGGAATTTTGTGTTTGATCTTTGTCTCTCTCCAATGTCCTTGAATATAAAGATGCTTCTGAAAATTTGGGACAGGACAAGTCCATGTCATACAAGTCACTTCCACCTACCGAGAAGGCCTTGGCTTACACTGCTCCCCAGATGTCATCAGCACCACCAAACCCGTTTCTGGTCAAATGAAATCTTTTTATGCCAAAGTCAGTGAAAGCACCCTAATCCAGTAAGACCACTTTAACAGCCTGGCTATAGAATATGCCAGACTAGAGGTGCAGAGTGGGAAAAAGCCATATAGATTATGGTAGGGCCTTTCATAGGATAGGCGGGGCCATGGGGAAATCTCGGAGGTGAGCATGGGAGGAAGTGATGAGGAAGATAGAGAGCAGCAGTACTTGAAAGGAGATAACACGGTGGTTTGCTGGATATTTTCAAATAACGTTGATGATGTAGCTTAGGGAAGACTTGTGGGTGGTCTTTTATGGTGAAAGTATTTTGAATTTGATTTGTTGGGTGAACAGAAGAAGGGAGGGACTGGAAGAGAGGGGGTGGCTGACACCTCTGCTCGTAAAACAGTTGGTAGGGGGATAAGTCTGAAAGCAGCCTATATGATAGGCTAAAGGGGGAAGGGTCTTTTTAAAGGCAGGCTAATTACTACGGAG
The DNA here is from genome assembly GCF_965119305.1 of Pelophylax lessonae. Lineage (NCBI taxonomy): Eukaryota > Metazoa > Chordata > Amphibia > Anura > Ranidae > Pelophylax > Pelophylax lessonae. The sequence continues at coordinate 716,792,548 of NC_138768.1, forward strand.
TTGCAATATTCAAGGCAACAGATATGAAGGGAATGAAGTATAAGTTTGGTGATGTAATTGGTGAAGATGATGCTTACTTTGGAAATGTTAATGAGGTGAAGGCAGCAATAGTTGGACAGTAAATGGTTGCGGGGCTTAAAAGAGAGGACACAGGCAAGAATTCCACCTTGCCTCTGGTATAAGGGAATGGAACAATAGCATGTAGTTTAGCTAAGCAATCCCTCTCTTTGTTCTGTATTTCACAGGGTACCTTCAATTTTGGTGATATGATTGGTCAACTGAAGAGTGACAGGAGCCACGAAGCACTATTATTAACTTATGTGGCAAATTTAGTTCTCTACAGCTCCCTTATGAATGGAATCTATTACTTTATAGCTACGTCACAATGATCAGGGACTATATAAAAGCGACTCTGGTGGGACTCAAACCCACAACCTGAGGTGAAGGCAGCAATATTTGGACAGTAAATGGTTGTGGGGCTTAAAAGAGAGGACACAGTCAAGAATTCCACCTTGCATCTGGTATAAGGGAATGGTACAATAGCATGTAGTTTAGCTAAGCAATCCCCCTCTTTGTTCTGTATTTCACAGGGTACCTTCAATTTTGTTTATATGATTGGTCAACTCTGAAGGGTGACCAGAGCCACGAAGCACTATTATTAACTTATGTGGCAAATTGAGTTCTCTACAGCTCCCTTATGAATGGAATCTATTACTTTATAGCTACGTCACAATGAACAGGGACTATATAAAAGCGACTCTTTGTTCAATTTTGTTGATATGATTGGTCAACTCTGAAGAGTGACCAGAGCCACGAAGCACTATTATTTACTTATGCCCCATACACACATGCAGATTATCTGCAGACTTTTGTCTGCAGACTTACCAAAACCATATAATATGAGGTCAAACCTAAACACTTTCAATTTGTATGCAATCCGGCAGGCCTTTGCACTACATAGAAAAGGTAAGTCTGCAGATAATCTGCACGTGTGTACGGGGCATTATGTGGCAAATTGAGTTCTCTACAGCTCCCTTATGAATGGAATCTATTACTTTATAGCTATGTCACAATGAACAGGGACCATATAAAACCAACTCTGGTGGGACTCGAACCCACAAGCTTTGAATTACTACACCAGCTAGAAGTCCAATGCGCTATCCATTGTGCCACAGAGCCCTCCTTGAAGACTGTTTTTGATGACTGATTTTGATGACTTACTTTGAAGACTTACTTTGAAGACTTTCTTTGAGGACTTTGCTTGAGAACTTTGCTTAAGGACCTTGCCTGAGAATCTACCGAAGTTGAAGCAAATCAACTCATCTGAATAATAGTTGCCACTAGTTTTGAGCGGACACCTGGATGTCTGTGTTCGGCGGGTTCAGTCGAACCCTTGAAAAAAAAGTCCGGGTCCGTGACCCGGACTTTTTCCGAACTTTACCCGGACACCGAACCCCATTGAAGTCAATGGGGACCTGAACTTTCAGGCACTAAAATGGCTCTAAAAAACCAATGGAAAGGGCTAGAGTTCTGCAAATGGCAGCAAAATGTAGTTAAGAGCATGGCAAGTGCTATGCAAACAAATGTGGATAGGAAAATAACTTAAAACAACAAAAAAAAAAACAGAAAAATAAAACAATTTTCTTCATTTGTGAAGGACGAGGCCCATATGGAGTAGGAGGGAGGTTGAGGTGGCGGTGGATGTGGCGGTGTAGGTCGAAGCGGCGGTGGAGGGGGACGAGGTAGCCAACACTGCTTTTTTTTAGTCATTTTAAATTAGGGTACACCCCAAAAGAGTGAGAAAGATCAAAAATATAACAATGGCTGGGTAAGGTCGGTATCCATCTCTATTCTGCACAAGGTATGGAAAAGTCCTGTGGGATCCATGCCTGGTTCATTTTAATGAATGTGAGCTTGTCCACATTGTCTCTGGACAGGCGGCTGCGCTTGTCTGTGATAACGCCCCCAGCCGTGCTAAATACCCGTTCAGATAATACACTGGCTGCAGGGCATGCCAGCACCTCCAAGGCATAAAGGGCAAGCTCAGGCCATGTGCCCAATTTGGAGACCCAGAAGTTGAAGGGGGCAGACCCGTCATTCAATACATGTAGGCGTGTGCACACATACTGCTCCACCATGTCGGTGAAATGCTGCCTCCTGCTAAGACGTTCCATATGAGCTGCTGGTGCTGCTGTTTGTTGTGGCGTGCTGACAAAGCTTTTCCACATTTCGGCCATGCTAACCCTGCCTTCTGAGGTGCTGGCGGTGCCCTTGTTGCGTTGGGGACCTCTTCCTCCTCCTCCTCTGCCTTGGCCTTGTGCTTCCACTGTGGCCCCTCTGTCAGGTGGGAATGCCAGCAGCATCGCGTCTACAAGCGTGCGCTTGTACTCACGCATCTTGCGATCAAGCTCCAGTGAGTGAATTAAGGACGGTACGTTGTCCTTGTAACGGGGATCAAGCAGCGTGGCCACCCAGTAATCAGCACAAGTTAGAATGTGGGCAACTCGGCGGTCGTTCTGGAGACACTGCAGCATGTAATCGCTCATGTGTGCCAGGCTGCCCAGAGGCAACGAAAGGCTGTCCTCTGTGGGAGGTGTATCGTCTGTGTCCTCTGTATTCCCCCAGCCAGGCACCAGTGATGGCCATGAGCTGGCCTGGGTGCCACCCTGCTGTGAACATGGTTCCATCTCCTCCTCCATCTCCTCCTCCTCATCCTCCAGAACTGTGCCCCTGCTGGACAATTGTGTACCTGGCGTTTGTGGGTGCAGGAACCCACCCTCGGAGCCACTTGTGAATGACTGCCCTGAAAGCCTTGGAAATGATCCCTCTTCCTCCTCCTCCTGTGCCACATCCTCTTCCATCATCGCCCAAATCGTTTTTTGAAGGAGGCATAGAAGTGGGATAGTTAAGCTGACAACGATGTCATCGGCACTGGCCATGTTGGTGGAGTACTCAAAACAGCACAACAAGGCACACAGGTCTCGCATGGAGGCCCAGTTATTGGTGGTGAAGTGGTGCTGTTCCGCAGAGCCACTCATGCGTGCGTGCTGCAGCTGAAACTCCACTATGGCCTGCTGCTGCTCGCAAAGTCTTTCCAGCATGTGCAAGGTGGAGTTCCACCTTGTGGGCACGTCACATATGAGGCGGGAAGGCCGAAGTTAAGCTGCAGCGCTGACAGGCGAGCAGCAGCAGGGTGAGAACGCCGAAAGTGCGCACAGACAGCCCGCACTTTCTGCAGCAGCTCTGACATATCGGGGTAATTTTTAAGGAACCTCTGCACCACCAAATTCAGCACATGCGCCAGGCAAGGGATGTGCGTCAAACCGGCTAGGCCCAGAGCTGCTATGAGATTTCGCCCGTTATCGCACACCACCAGGCCAGGCTTGAGGCTCGCTGGCAGAAACCACTCATTTGTCTGCTGTTCCATGCTCCTCCACAACTCCTGTGCGGTGTGTGGTTTTTCCCCCAAACAGGCAAGTTTTAAAACTGCCTGCTGTCGTTTACCCCTGGCTGTGCTGAAGTTGGTGAAGGTGTTACGCTGACCGGATGAGGAGGCGGTAGAGGATGAGGTAGCGGAGTAGGAGGAGTTAGGAACAGGAGGCAAATTGAAGCGCCCTGCAATCCTCGGTGGTGGAAGGACATGCCCCAAATTGCTATCCGCCTCAAGCCCAGCCACCACTGCATTTACCCAGTGTGCCGTTAGGGAGATATAACGCCCCTGACCGTGCTTGCTGGTCCACGTATCGGTAGTTAGGTGGACCTTGGCACAGATGGCGTTGCGCAGTGCACACCTGATTTTTTCCCCCACTTGGTTGTGCAGGGAAGGGATGGCTTGCCTGGAAAAGTAGTGGCAGCTGGGCACGAGGTACTATGGGACAGCCACCGACATAAGGTTTTTAAAACTGTGCCTCTCCACCAGACGCAATGACAGCATTTCAAAGGCCAAGAATTTTGAAATGCTGGCATTCAGGGCCAGGGATCGCGGGTTGGTAGGGGGGTACTTCCTCTTCCTCTGAAGTGTTCAGGAGATGGAAAGCTGAACGCTTCCACAGGACATTGTGGAGATGGTTGGTGACCCAGGTGGTGGTGTTGCTGACAGATCCTCTGTTTGAGGGGTGGCAGGTGCCGGCATCACTACAGAGGGGGGTGAAGAGGCCAAGACTGCAGCAGAAGAGGAAGCAGGAGGAGCCAGAGACCTTTCTTGGTTTTGAAGGTGTCTACTCCACTGCAGCTCGTGCTTTGCACTTAGATGCCTGATCATGCAGGTTGTGCTCAGGTTGAGAAGGTTTATGTCTCCCTTCAGGCTCTGATTGCACAGGGTGCAAACCACTCGTGTCCTGTCATCAGCACATTTTCTGAAGAACTTCCATGCTAGAGAACTCCTTTGAGCTGGCTTTGGTGCGTTCGGTCCCTTGCTGCGTTGGGCAGTAGCAGGTGTAGTGTCTAGGGCACGGCTGCTCCGCTTCTGCACCCTGCTCCCTCTTCTGCTGTGCTGGTGGCTCTGTGCGACCACCGCCTCTTCCTCCAAACTACTCAGGTCACCTGCATGACCTTCATTCCATGTGGGGTCGAGGACCTCATCGTCCTCCACATCATATTCCACCCAGTCTTCACCCCTGCCCTCCTTGTCGGTCTCCACAATTCTGAGTGCCGCAGCAGTTGGCACCTGCGTTTCGTCATCATCGGAGACGTGCTGCGATGGTCCTTCCATGTACTCATCTTGAGAAATAAGTGGTTGGGCATCGCTGCACTCAATCTCTTCCACTTCTGGGGCAGGGCTAGGTGGATGGCCCTGGGAAACCCTGCTGACAGAGTCATCAAAAAGAAGAAGAGACTGCTGCATGACTTGGGGCTCAGACTGCTTGCCTGATTTGCAAGGGGGTGAGGTGAAAGACGGTTGGACATCGGCTGCAGGTGCCAACTCTGACCTTTCTGCAGTAGACTGGGTGGGAGACAATGTGAAGGAACTGGAGGCACTGTCAGCAACCCAATCTACTATCGCTTGTACTTGTTCTTGCCTCAACACTTGTAGAGGCACATGATGCCCTACCAAATACTGCTGCAGGTTCTGTCGCCTACTCACACTTGAGGAAGGTGTTTCACTTGTGCGTGTAGCTGGCACAGATCGACCACGTCCTCTCCTTGCAACAGGAGCTCTACCAGCAGCACCACAACCCAGGCCACGGCCCCTATTTGAAGTTCTCCTTATATTTCTGTAATTTATGATCTTGCCCTAGAAAGTGTTTATTGAATAGCGGAACAAAACAACAACAGTATCGCACGGGTGTATCTCACAGTCAAATATGCAAACTATGCCGCAATTTAATTTTTTTTACCCCAAAAGGGTGTTTATTAACCACTTCCCGCCCGCCCTATAGGCAAATGACGGCGGGAATGTGGTTGAGTTATCCTGACCGGACGTCATATGACGGCGGCAGGATAACACCGCTCTGGGCGCCCCCCGGGGGCGCGCAGAGCGGCGATCGGTGATGCGGGGTGTCAGTCTGACACCCTGCATCTCCGATCTCGGTAAAGAGCCTCTGACGGAGGCTCTTTACCATGTGATCAGCCGTGTCCAATCACGGCTAGTCACATAGTAAATAGGAACAGCCGTTGATCGGCTTTCCTTAGTTCGTGCCTGACAGGCACGAGTAAAGGAGCGCCGATCGGCGGCTCCCCTGACAGGGGGGGGGGGGGTCGGCACTGGTAATCAGATCATTGATTACCAGTGCAGACCCTCGGGGGGGGGGGGATGCCACTAGATCCACCAGGGATGCCCACTATGACCCCAGGGATGCCCACTATGACCCCAGGGATGCCCACTATGACCCCAGGGATGCCCACTATGGCCACCAGGGATGGCAATCAGGGCTCAGGGAGCCCCCCATTGCCCACCCCATCAGTGCTGCCCACCAGTGCCCTCCCTATCAGTGCTGCCCACAAGTGCCCATCATTGCCATCCTTAAGTGTCGCCCACCAGTGCCCATTATTACCCACCGGTGCCGCCTATCAGTGCCCATTAGTGCCCATCAGTGCCGCCCGTCAGTGCAGATCAGTGCCGCCCATCAGTGCCCACCAGTGCCGCCTATCAGTGCCCATTAGTGCCCGTCAGTGCCACCTATCAGTGCCCGTCAGTGCCACCTATCAGTGCCCATCAATGCCGCCTATCAGTGCCCAGCAGTGCCGCCTATCAGTGCCCACCAATGCTGCATATCAGTGCTACCTATCAGTGCCACATATCAGTGCCTATCAGTGCCGCATATCAGTGCCGCCTATCAGTGCCGCCTATCAGTGCCACCCCATCAGTGCCACCCCATCAGTGCCACCCCATCAGTGCCTCCTCATCAGTGCCTGTCAGTGCAGTCTCATCAGTGCTCATCAGTGCAGGAAAAAAATTATTTATTTACAAAATTGTATAACATAAACAAAATTTTTTTTTTTTTTTTTTTTACTTTTCGGTCTTTTTTTATTTGTTTAGCAAAAAGTAAAAATCGCACAGATGATCAAATACCACCGAAAGAAAGCTCTATTTGTGGGGGGAAAATGACATAAATTTGGTGTAGGTACAGTGTTGCATGACCGCGCAATTGTCATTCAAAATGCAACAGCGCTAAAAGGGGAAAATTGGCCTGGGCGGGAAGGGAGGGAAGTGCCCTGTATTAAAGTGGTTAAATAGCGGAATAGAAAAACAGCATACAAATACAACGGGTGTATCTCACAGTCAAACATGCAAAGTATGCCACAATTTAATTTTTTTCACCCCTAAAGGGTGTATATTGAATAGCGGAATAGAAAAAAATTTATAAAACGGTGTATCTCACACGTACAAACACAGACTAGGCCCCGATTACAATTTTTTGTACCCTAAAGGCAGGATGAGGATGAGGAAGAGGAGTAGGAGGAGTTTGGAACAGGAGGCAAACTGAAGCGCCCTGCAATCCTCGGCGGTGGAAGATGCGCCCAAAAAATTTGAAAGGTGTATCTCACACGTACCGATACAGACTATGCCGCAATTTTTTTTACCCCAAAAGGGTGTATATTGCATAGCGGAATAGAAAAATGTATATAAAATTGGTGATTTTTCAATAGCACATGTGAACACAGCAGTGTCTTATGTTTTATGTCACGGTCAGCAGCAGGCTATGAAGGGAAAAAAAAAATCCCCTCTAACTTTGTAATTTTTAAATAGCAGATTAGAACAGCAATCTGTAGTAAAATATAGCTGAACGCTGCACACAACAGACCGATAAAAATATATTTTTTTCTCCCTCCTCCTCCTCCGTGGGCTCAAGTGAGGGCAAAAAGATCGTTCACTGCACCACCCCCCACACAGCAAAATCGATGTAGATCGCTAACGGACGATTGTTCTGTCCTGTGTCTCCTAATCTCTCCCTGCCTACTCTCTCCAGCCTGTCCCTAAAATGCTCAAATATCTTTCCCTGCCTACACTCCGACCTGTCCCTGCATTCTTTTCGGGCACAATGTTGTTTTTCCCTGTCTGTCCCTAATCAGCAGCAGCCAGCACCGTTATGTGTGCTCTCTCCCTACACTACAGCAGACTAATGCACAGCGCACTGTGTCTCGAGCTTATAAAGACCTGGGTCACATGCTTCAGCTGGCCAATCACAGCCATACCATTAGTAGGCATGGCTGTGATGGCTTCTATAGCACACCAGTTAAACGCTTGTTGATTGGCTGTTGAAAGCCCTCCATTAAAAGCGCGCCATTACATACAAAACAGGAAATAAAATTATCGAACACGGATTTTCAACCCGAACACACAGTAAAGTTTTCGGGTCCGTGTCCGGGTAACAAAGATCCAATTATCCGGTACGGATCTGAATAATACAGTCCGTGTTCGCTCAACACTAGTTGCCACTAAATAGTAGGGATGAGCTCAAGATTTGGTCCAGATACAGTTTCAGACTGAACTTTACCTTTGCAGGCATTCACCTTAGCGTCAGATCTTTTAATCTTTAGGTGGGAGCCGGACATCATAATAAGTAGCAGCCACCCCCTCTCTTCCAGTCCCTCCCTTCTTCTGTTCACCCAACAGAAGTTTCAATTTTGTTGATATGATTGGTCAACTCTAAAGAGTGACCAAAGCCACGAAGCACTATTATTAACTTATGTGGCAAATTGAGTTCTCTACAGCTCCCTTATGAATGGAATCTATTACTTTATAGCTACGTCACAATGAACAGGGACTATATAAAACCAACTCTGGTGGGACTCGAAACCACAACCTTTGAATTACTACACCAGCTAGAAGTCCAATGTGCTATCCATTGCGCCACAGAGCCCTCCTTTTTGATGACTGATTTTGATGACTGATTTTGATGACTTACTTTGAAGACTTACTTTGAGGACTTTGCTTGAGAACTTTGCTTAAGGACCTTGCCTTAGAATCTACCGAAGTTGAAGCAAATCAACTTAGCTGAATAATGGTTGCCACTAAATAGTAGGGATAAGCTCAAGATTTGGTCCAGATACAGTTTCAGACTGAACTTTACCTTTGCAGGCAATCACCTTAGCGTCAGATCTTTTGATCTTTAGGTAGGAGCTGGACATCATAATAAGTAGCAGTTTTTGTACCATTGATGAGTTGCTGGAGAAAGAAAAATCTCAGATATTAAGTCGTGGCTGGATAGGCTTAACTGAAACATGAGTTTTCAGGTATTGCCTGAGGCATTCAGAGTGGGAAAAAGCCATATAGATTATGGTAGGGACTTTTATAGGATAGGCGGGGCCATGGGTAAATCTTGGAGGTGAGCATGGGAGGAAGTGATGAGGAAGATAGAGAGCAGCAATACTTGAAAGGAGATAACACGGTGGTTTGCTGGATATTTTCAAATAATGTTGATTGTTCTGTCTTCTTACACGTTCATACAGTGTGTATTCCAACATTCAGCATAAACCATTCCTGTCTCCCAAATAAAAGGCCTGTTGTATGTAGTTTAACAGGTTTATTATGTGATGGCAAACAGGGTTGTAGAAATATGGTAAAACTATAAGAATACAAAAGGACATGTATAAGTACAGAGTATAAGAACTGCATGCATCATACATTACATAACAGTGAAGCACATGGTACAATGACTGCCTATACATAGGACCGCATGGCTAGCTAACAACAGTCTAACGTCTACACAGTTAACTTTTCTGAGTAGTAATACAAACAACTGCACAGCTCTGCATACTATGATGCCCTAGTTACAGAGGTAAGTGACTCACCAGATATGCTGTTACACAGATAGTGGAGTTTTAGAAGCGAGACATGAAGAAACAGCTCTGATTCTGTGTCCAGGAGACTGAGGACTGCCCTCTCCTCTTCCCGGAGTGCCTTGCAAGAACCCACAAAGAGTAGTACCACCCACAAGGCAGAATTATTATAACAAGAAAAACAAGATGTAGTACAACTTAACACCACTAGATGGTGCTATAACCTAGCTAATAGACTATTATTGACAGACTATGGCAAATGGTTATGAAACCCTGGCTGGACAGAACACTCCCCGCCTGGCGTCAACTGACGCCACTACTAGGTAGATTAGGTGAAAACAACAAAACAAGTTCCGCCACTGGCCTAAGGAATAACTTGCACTCGCCAAGCTTCCATACTTTGACTTCGGCTTTGCGTACGTTCCCATCTTTGCTTGGGAATGTGTTGGTGATGAGGCCCAATGGCCACTCATTTCGATGCAACTGGTTGTAAGATGAGCTTGCTCACACACCTCTTAGCGCCAACTATCCATAGTCCGGCAGCTCGTAGATTCCCTTCGGTAAACAATTGGCCTGGATGTTTCACTTGAATGTGATGGTGCCATACAAGCAAGGTCGTGACGTGATGATGTCCGGGAATTATTACAGGATGTTTCTCCACAAATTCCACTTTGGCTTCTTGAAGACGGCCTCCTATTCTGAGCAGCCCATTTTTGTCAATGATGGGATCAAACTTCTTCAAAGCGCTATCCTTGGAGACTGTTTGGCCTTTGTTGAGGCAGTCTCTCTCTTTAGCATAACATTCACCTTGTATAGTGTGAATTATTAAGTCTTTGGACCTTTCCATATTTGGAACAGTAAATGCGTGCTTACAGTGATGCCAACCTTTGCATGGCTTCTGGTTCACCGAAAATGTTGACTTGTATGATTGAGCTATATGAACAAGACAGGCTATAGCGCGAACAAGTGACATCCAGGTGGAGAACCTTTCGAAACGATGAGACTTGAGTTGGTGGTCTGAAGTCACCTTATGTAGGACCGTTACTTCAGGTCGGATTTCTTCATCCGCATCCGGGTCTACTAAGTCGAACAAGTCAGATTCAATGCTGCAAGACATAGAACAGTACAGGAATGCAGGACCCGTAAACCATGTTGTGTCTTTAAGATGGCTTGCTGCGACAGATCTAGTCGCATGGTCTGCAGGATTATGGTGTGTGGACACATAGTGCCACTGTTTAGGACAAGTGGATCTCCTGATCCTAAGTACCCGATTGCTGACATAGACATAGAAGCGTCTTATTTCGTTACAAATGTATCCTAGGACTACCTTGCTGTCTGTGTAGAACTCGACTTCCTCGATTTCCAGATGTAGTCCTGTTGTTATAAGTTCAGCCAAATCCACTGCAAGCACCGCAGCACAGAGTTCCAATCTGGGTATCGTGTGCTCGCGGAGTGGTGCCAGTTTGGTCCTGCTCATAACGAAACCCACATGGCATTGTTCTTTGACATCTATAGTCTTTAGGTACGCTACAGCTGCAATCGCCTTGACTGAAGCATCGCAGAAAATATACAGTCTTTGCATCTTGACTTCAGTTGATGACACGGAAGCATATGGTCGTGCTACCTGAAGGCTGGACAAACCTTCCAGAGACTTTCTCCATCCTGTCCACAGGTCTTTTTTCTCCATGGGAAGTGGATCATCCCAATCAGCCTTTTCTGTGGTGAAGTCTCTTAGTATCATTTTACCCTGGATGGTAACTGGCGCTACGAATCCCAGAGGATCATATAAGCTGTTTATGGTAGACAGGACTCCTCTGCGTGTAAGGGGTTTTTCGTCTGTGCTGATTTGAAAGGTGAATGTGTCTGCCTTTAAATCCCAAAGCAAACCAAGGCTTCGCTGCATGGGAAGGGAGTCTGTACTAAGATCCAAGTCCTTTAGACCACTTGAGTGGTCTTGGGATGAGAAGGCCTCCATTAACTCACGGCTGTTGGAGGCGATTTTGTGCAACCTCAAATTAGATAAGGCCTTGTTGTTAGGTAGGCGCCGTCTTTGGGGTCTAAACGGTAAAGGTGCGACCCAGCTGTTTGATTTGTCTTTTACTATTCCTTGATCCATGATATCTAAGAACAGCCTGTCTTCTATGGACATTGCAACCCTGTTGTCTTCTCTTGTTCTGTGGAAGACTGTGCACCCTAGGTGATCTTGCTCACCATCGCAGGCATGATCTTCACCGGAGGAATCCACGTAAAGACAAGGCACAGGATCGCTGTGTGGAAATTATTTTATCAGGAAACTGCTCTGACATGGCTGGAATAGGGATGGACGTCCATTTTTGAGTGTGTTGGTGAGCATACTGTAGACCGAGGTCGGCTTGTGTACCCCTCCTAGACAGACGTCTCCTATGATGACCCAACCTAGGTCAAGTCTCTGGGCGTATGGAGCGTTTTGGGGTCCATTAATCTGTCCTCTAGCCTTGTGAACTTGTAGTATGTCTCTTCCAAGGAGTAGGACTATTGGAGCTTCTGGGTCCAGCTCCGGTATCAGGTGAGCTATACGCTTCAAGTGGGGGTGGTGTGCTGCTACCTCAGGGGTAGGTATCTCAGATCGGTTGTCAGGAATGTGATTACACTCCAGTATGGTTGGCAGAGACAAGCAGGTCTGACCATCTATGGACTCTACTTTGTAACCAGCTGCCTTCCTCCCCGCCGTCTCAACGGTACCTGCACATGTTCTTAAGGAGTAGGCCCTATGATGTTGAATGTGTTGAAGAAGGTGGATTTAGCTAGAGACCTGTTGCTTTGGTCATCCAAGATTGCGTATACCTTGATCGCCTTGTCTCGGTAACCGGCGGGGTAAACTCTGACAAGGCAGATTTTTGAGCAGGACTTCCCTCCTGTAAGTCCTTTATATATCTCTGTACACTGAGAAGTGACTATTGCAGTGTCTACGTCGGTGTCTATCTGCTTTCTGTCATGCTCCTCTGCTTGGGATGATACCTGAGAGGGTGGTCCAGGGTGCAAAGCCGTGTTGTGTTCCGTGCTCCCACATTCTGTGCATGTCACACTGACCTTACAGTTCCTGGCGAAGTGTGTTGTTGTAGTGCAGCACCTGAAGCAGATGTTGTTCTCTTTGAGGAATTCTTTGCGGTCCTCTAAAGACTTCTCCCTGAAGGCTCTGCATTTCAGTAGAGGATGTGGTTTCTTGTGCAATGGGCATTGCTTGCTAACGTCTTCCAGTTTGTTCCCTTCTTGATAAGGCTTGAACGACCTGAAAGGAGAACCTGTGGAAGCAACATTAGTTTTGTGGACTGCCACTGGTGTTTTGTGAGGTTTGACACCAGGGGCAGTGGGACATGACAGTGTAAAATCAAAACTGGAATCATTTCTGATCCTTGCCTGTTGAGCAACAAAGTCTACAAACACCCTGAAGGGAGGAAATGGTACATTATGAGACTGTTTATAATGAGAACCATGTGTGATCCACTTCTCCTGTAAGTTATAAGGAAGTTTTTGGACAATCGGATTAACACCTCTGGCAGTGTCCAGGAATGCTAGCCCTGGTAGATCTCCTTCTGCCTGAGCAACCTGCAACTCTATTAACAAGTCACTGAGTTCCCTGAGCTTTTGGTAACTCCTTCCAGCTACTCTGGGAAAAGTTTCAATTCTTTTATATAAAACATTTTCTATAGCTTCTATTGACCCTTAACATTCATCAAGTCTTTCCCACACCATCTTTAGACCTTTGCCCGGGTAGTTTATGTTAATGTCTCTGATTCTTTTGGCATGTTCAGCAGATTCATTTCCAAGCCATTTTACCATGAGATCTAACTCTTCACTACAGGAAAGATCTAAGTCCCGTATGGCGTTCTGGAAGGAGGCTCGCCATGACCTGTAGTTCTCAGGTCGATCAGTGAACTTTATAAGTCCCTTGGTAACCAGTTCCCATTTAGCAAAGAACTTAGCAAAGTCCATGACCGCATGGTTGGCGCCAACACTACCCGGTGTGCTGTTATGCTGCGTGTGTGGTGTATCACCATACCTTTTGGAAGTTTCTGGCTTAGGAAAGTCTGTATAATACCGCTCTGACGCGAAGGGTGTCCCTTTAAGTTGAAGCGAAGGTCGTAGTTTTTGTCCCATAGAGCGGTAGTTGTGGTCGGGATCACTTTGCCGCATACCGTCTTGCTCGAGGTACTGTGATTCAAGGTAGGGTCTTTGACTCACTGTATACGCTGGCTGATATACCGGATCATAGGTGTCATCTGTCTTGGGATGCTGGTAGACATATTCTGAGACGCGCTTTGCTGGATCTTGTTGATCTAAGTCTGGTCCGAGTACTTGGCTGTGTTTCTCAGATTTAGAACAGTCTATGGCTTCTAAGCACTCTGCTTTGGCTATTGCGGCTGCTAAGTCTGGTCCGAGTACTTGGCTGTGTTTCTCAGATTCAGAACAGTCTACGGCTTCTAAGCACTCTGCTTTGGCTATTGCGACTGCTAAGACTGGTCCGAGTACTTGGCTGTGTTTCTCAGATTCAGAACAGTCTATGGCTTCTAAGCTCTCTGCTTTGGCTATTGCGGCTGCCGCTTCTTTCTCTGCTGCAAGTTTTTCCAGTGATAACTTTAGTTGCATCTCTTGTGCAGCAAAGGAAGCCCTTACTTTTGCAGCCTCAGCTTCTGCACGGGCGAGAGCAGCCATTTCTTTTATGGAGGACTTGCTAGAGCGGCTCGCTTGTGACCTTGTCCTGCATGATGATGCCTGGCTGGTGGACATGGTGTTTCTGTTGCTGGCTGCTTAATGACTCTGTGCAGGCTCAGTCTAGGTAAGAACAGACTTCAGTGTGGTTTGGCTTGAGCTGTGCTTGCTGGGGGTTACACTCTCACTTCTTGTGACTGTGTGGCAACCGCTGCAATCATGTGCCCGGGAGCACGTGGCTGATGGCGGTTCCGTATAGTCAGATCCACTATCGCTGGTGACTAGCATCTGTTTTACTGTTCTGTCTTCTTACACGTTCATACAGTGTGTATTCAAACATTCAGCATAAACCATTCCTGTCTCCCAAATAAAAGGCCTGTTGTATGTAGTTTAACAGGTTTATTATGTGATGGCAAACAGGGTTGTAGAAATATGGTAAAACTATAAGAATACAAAAGGACATGTATAAGTACAGAGTATAAGAATTGCATGCATCATACATTACATAACAGTGAAGCACATGGTACAATGACTGCCTATACATAGGACCGCATGGCTAGCTAACAGTCTAACATCTACACAGTTAACTTTTCTGAGTAGTAATACAAACAACTGCACAGCTCTGCATATTATGATGCCCTAGTTACAGAGGTAAGTGACTCACCAGATAAGCTGTTACACAGATGGTGGAGTTTTAGAAGAGAGACATGAAGAAACAGCTCTGATTCTGTGTCCAGGAGACTGAGGACTGCCCCTTCCTCTTCCCAGAGTGCCTTGCAAGAACCCACAAAGAGTAGTACCACCCACAAGGCAGAATTATTATAACAAGAAAAACAAGATGTAGTACAACTTAACACCACTAGATGGTGCTATAACCTAGCTAATAGACTATTATTGACAGACTATGGCAAATGGTTATGAAACCCTGGCTGGACAGAACATTGATGATGTAGCTTAGGGCAGACTTGTGGGTGGTCTTTTATGGTGTAAATATTTTGAATTTGATTTGTTGGGTGAACAGAAGAAGGGAGGGACTGGAAGAGAGGGGGTGGCTGACACCTCTGCTCGTAAAACAGTTGGTAGGGGGATAAGTCTGGAAGCAGCCTATATGGTAGGCTAAAGTGGGAAGGGTCTTTCTAAAGGTAGGCTAATGACTACGGAGTTGCAATATTCAAGGCAACAGATATGAAGGGAATGAAGTATAAGTTTGATGATGTAATTGGTGAAGATGATGCTTACTTTGGAAATATTAATGAGGTAAAGGCAACAATATTTGGACAGTAAATGGTTCCGAAGTTGAAGCAAATCAACTCATCTGAATAATGGTTGCCACTAAATAGTAGGGATGATCTCAAGATTTGGTCCAGATACAGTTTCAGACTGAACTTTACCTTTGCAGGCATTCACCTTAGCGCCAGATCTTTTGATCTTTAGGTGGGAGCCGGACATCATAATAAGTAGCAGTTTTTGTACCATTGATGAGTTGCTGGAGAAAGAAAAAGCTCAGATATTAAGTTGTGGCTGGATAGGCCTAACTAAGTGGGAAAAAGCCATATAGATTATGGTAGGGACTTTCATAGGATAGGCGGGGCCATGGGGAAATCTCGGAGGTGAGCATGGGAGGAAGTCATGAGGAAGATAGAGAGCAACAGTACTTGAAAGGAGATAACACGGTGGTTTGCTGGATATTTTCAAAAAACGTTGATGATGTAGCTCAGGGCAGACTTGTGGGTGGTCTTTTATGGTGTAAGTATTTTGAATTTGATTTGTTGGGTGAACAGAAGAAGGGAGGGACTGGAAGAGAGGGGATGGCTGACACCTCTGCTCGTAAAACAGTTGGTAGGGGGATAAGTCTGGAAGCAGCCTATATGATCGGCTAAAGTGGGAAGGGTCTTTTTAAAGGCAGGCTAATGACTACGGAGTTGCAATATTCAAGGCAACAGATATGAAGGGAATGAAGTATAAGTTTGGTGATGTAATTGGTGAAGATGATGCTTACTTTGGAAATGTTAATGAGGTGAAGGCAGCAATATTTGGACAGTAAATGGTTGTGGAGCTTAAAAGAGAGGACAAAGTCAAGAATTCCACCTTGCATCTGGTATAAGGGAATGGAACAATAGCATGCAGTTTAGCTAAGCAATCCCCCACTTTGTTCTGTATTTCACAGGGTACCTTCAATTTTGTTGATATCATTGGTCAACTCTGAAGAGTGACCAGAGCCACTATTATTAACTTATGTGGCAAATTGAGTTCTCTACAGCTCACTTATGAATGGAATCTATTACTTTATAGCTACGTCACAATGAACAGGGACTATATAAGGCCGACTCTGGTGGGACTCGAACCCACAACCTTTGAATTACTACACCAGCTAGAAGTCCAATGCGCTATCCATTGCGCCACAGAGCCCTCCTTGAAGGCTCTTTTTGATGACTGTTTTTGATGACTGATTTAAGGACCTTGCCTGAGAATCTACCGAAGTTGAAGCAAATCAACTCATCTGACTAATGGTTGCCACTAAATAGTAGGGATGAGCTCAAGATTTGGTCCAGATACAGTTTCAGACTGAACTTTACCTCTGCAGGCATTCACCTTAGCATCAGATCTTTTAATCTTTAGGTGGGAGTCGGACATCATAAAAAGTAGCAGTTTTTGTACCATTGATGAGTTGCTGGAAAAAGAAAAAGCTCAGATATTAAGTTGTGGCTGGATAGGCCTAACTGAAACATGAGTTTTCAGGGATTGCCTGAGGCATTCAGAGTGGGAAAAAGCCATATAGATTATGGTAGGGACTTTCATAGGATAGGCGGGGCCATGGGGAAATCTCGGAGGTGAGCATGGGAGGAAGTCATGAGGAAGATAGAGAGCAGCAGTACTTGAAAGGAGATAACACGGTGGTTTGCTGGATATTTTCAAATAACGTTGATGATGTAGCTTAGGGCAGACTTGTGGGTGGTCTTTTATGGTGTAAGTATTTTGAATTTGATTTGTTGGGTGAACAGAAGAAGGGAGGGACTGGAAGAGAGGGGATGGCTGACACCTCTGCTCGTAAAACAGTTGGTAGTGGGATAAGTCTGGAAGCAGCCTATATGGTAGGCTAAAGTGGGAAGGGTCTTTTTAAAGACAGGCTAATGACTACGGAGTTGCAATATTCAAGGCAACAGATATGAAGGGAAAGAAAAAGAAGTTTGGTGATGTAATTGGTGAAGATGATGCTTACTTTGGAAATGTTAATGAGGTGAAGGCAGCAATATTTGGACAGTAAATGGTTGTGGGGCTTAAAAGAGAGGACACAGTCAAGAATTCCACCTTGCATCTGGTATAAGGGAATGGAACAATAGCATGCAGTTTGGCTAAGCAATCCCCCTCTTTGTTCTGTATTTCACAGGGTACCTTCCATTTTGTTGATATGATTGGTCAACTCTGAAGAGTGACCAGAGCCACGAAGCACTATTATTAACTTATGTGGCAAATTGAGTTCTCTACAGCTCACTTATGAATGGAATCTATTACTTTATAGCTACGTCACAATGAACAGGGACTATATAAAACCGACTCTGGTGGGACTCGAACCCACAACCTTTGGATTACTACACCAGCTAGAAGTCCAATGCGCTATCCATTGCGCCACAGAGCCCTCCTTGAAAATATTTTCAAATAACGTTGATGATGTAGCTTAGGGCAGACTTGTGGGTGGTCTTTTATGGTGTAAGTATTTTGAATTTGATTTGTTGGGTGAACAGAAGAAGGGAGGGACTGGAAGAGAGGGGGTGGCTGACACCTCTGCTCGTAAAACAGTTGGTAGGGGGATAAGTCTGGAAGCAGCCTATAGGATAGGCTAAAGTGGGAAGGTTCTTTTTAAAGGCAGGCTAATGACTACGGAGTTGCAATATTCAAGGCAACAGATATGAAGGGAATGAAGTATAAGTTTGGTGATGTAATTTGTGAAGATGATTCTTACTTTGGAAATGTTAATGAGGTGAAGGCAGCAATATTTGGACAGTAAATGGTTGTGGGGCTTAAAAGACAGGAAACAGTCAAGAATTCCACCTCGCATCTGGTATAAGGGAATGGAACAATAGCATGCAGTTTAGCTAAGCAATCCCCCTCTTTGTTCTGTATTTCACAGGGTACCTTCAATTTTGTTGATATGATTGGTCAACTCTGAAGAGTGACCAGAGCCACGAAGCACTATTATTAACTTATGTGGCAAATTGAGTTCTCTACAGCTCACTTATGAATGGAATCTATTACTTTATAGCTACGTCACAATGAACAGGGACTATATAAAACCAACTCTGGTGGAACTCGAACCCACAACCTTTGAATAACTACACCAGCTAGAAGTCCAAAGCGCTATCCATTGCGCCACAGAGCCCTCCTTGAAGACTGTTTTTGATGACTGTTTTTGATGACTGTTTTTGATGACTGATTTTGATGACTGTTTTTGATGACTGATTTTGATGACTTACTTTGAGGACTTTGCTTGAGAACTTTGCTTAAGGACCTTGCCTGAGAATCTACCGAAGTTGAAGCAAATCAACTCATCTGAATAATGGTTGCCACTAAATAGTAGGGATGAGCTCAAGATTTGGTCCAGATACAGTATCAGACTGAACTTTACCTTTGCAGGCATTCACCTTAGCGCCAGATCTTTTGATCTTTAAGTGGGAGCTGGACATCATAATAAGTAGCAGTTTTTGTACCATTGATGAGTTGCTGGAGAAAGAAAAATCTCAGATATTAAGTTGTGGCTGGATAGGCTTAACTGAAACATGAGTTTTCAGGGATTGCCTGAGGCATTCAGAGTGGGAAAAAGCCATATAGATTATGGTAGGGACTTTCATAGGATAGGCGGGGCCATGGGTAAATCTTGGAGGTGAGCATGGGAGGAAGTGATGAGGAAGATAGAGAGCAGCAGTACTTGAAAGGAGATAACACGGTGGTTTGCTGGATATTTTCAAATAACGTTGATGATGTAGCTTAGGGCAGACTTGTGGGTGGTCTTTTATGGTGAAAGTATTTTGAATTTGATTTGTTGGGTGAACAGAAGAAGGGAGGAACTGGAAGAGAGGGGGTGGCTGACACCTCTGCTCGTAAAACAGTTGGTAGGGGGATAAGTCTGGAAGCAGCCTATAGGATAGGCTAAAGTGGGAAGGGTCTTTTTAAAGACAGGCTAGTGACTACGGAGTTGCAATATTCAAGGCAACAGATATGAAGGGAAAGAAAAAGAAGTTTGGTGATGTAATTGGTGAAGATGATGCTTACTTTGGAAATGTTAATGAGGTGAAGGCAGCAATATTTGGACAGTAAATGGTTGTGGGGCTTAAAAGAGAGGAAACAGTCAAGAAATCCACCTTGCATCTGGTATAAGGGAATGGAACAATAGCATGCAGTTAAGCAAAGCAATCCCCCTCTTTGTTCTGTATTTCACAGGGTACCTTCCATTTTGTTGATATGATTGGTCAACTCTGAAGAGTGACCAGAGCCACGAAGCACTATTATTAACTTATGTGGCAAATTGAGTTCTCTACAGCTCACTTATGAATGGAATCTATTACTTTATAGCTACGTCACAATGAACAGGGACTATATAAAACAAACTCTGGTGGGACTCGAACCCACAATCTTTGAATTACTACACCAGCTATAAGTCCAATGCGCTATCCATTGCGCCATAGAGCCCTCCTTGAAGACTGTTTTTGATGACTGTTTTTGATGACTGTTTTTGATGACTGATTTTGATGACTTACTTTGAGGAGTTTGCTTGAGAACTTTGCTTAAGGACCTTGCCTGAGAATCTACCGAAGTTGAAGGAAATCAACTCATCTGAATAATGGTTGCCACTAAATAGTAGGGATGAGCTCAAGATTTGGTCCAGATACAGTTTCAGACTGAACTTTACCTTTGCAGGCATTCACCTTAGCGCCAGATCTTTTGATCTTTAAGTGGGAGCTGGACATCATAATAAGTAGCAGTTTTTGTACCATTGATGAGTTGCTGGAGAAAGAAAAATCTCAGATATTAAATCGTGGCTGGATAGGCTTAACTGAAACATGAGTTTTCAGGGATTGCCTGAGGCATTCAGAGTGGGAAAAAGCCATATAGATTATGGTAGGGACTTTCATAGGATAGGCGGGGCCATGGGTAAATCTTGGAGGTGAGCATGGGAGGAAGTGATGAGGAAGATAGAGAGCAGAAGTACTTGAAAGGAGATAACACGGTGGTTTGCTGGATATTTTCAAATAACGTTGATGATGTAGCTTAGGGCAGACTTGTGGGTGGTCTTTTATGGTGTAAGTATTTTGAATTTGATTTGTTGGGTGAACAGAAGAAGGGAGGGACTGGAGGAGAGGGGATGGCTGACACCTCTGCTCGTAAAACAGTTGGTAGGGGGATAAGTCTGGAAGCAGCATACATGGTAGGCTAAAGTGGGAAGGGTCTTTTTAAAGACAGGCTAATGACTACGGAGTTGCAATATTCAAGGCAACAGATATGAAGGGAATGAAGTATAAGTTTGGTGATGTAATTTGTTAGGATGATGCTTACTTTGGAAATGTTAATGAGGTGAAGGCAGCAATTTTTGGACAGTAAATGGTTGTGGGGCTTAAAAGAGAGGAAACAGTCAAGAAATCCACCTTGCATCTGGTATAAGGGAATGGAACAATAGCATGCAGTTTAGCAAAGCAATCCCCCTCTTTGTTCTGTATTTCACAGGGTACCTTCAATTTTGTTGATATGATTGGTCAACTCTGAAGAGTGACCAGAGCCACGAAGCACTATTATTAACTTATTTGGCAAATTGAGTTCTCTACAGCTCACTTATGAATGGAATCTATTACTTTATAGCTACGTCACAATGAACAGGGACTATATAAAACCAACTCTGGTGGGACTCAACCCACAACCTTTGAATTACTACACCAGCTATAAGTCCAATGCGCTATCCATTGCGCCATAGAGCCCTCCTTGAAGACTGTTTTTGATGACTGTTTTTGATGACTGATTTTGATGACTTACTTTGAGGAGTTTGCTTGAGAACTTTGCTTAAGGACCTTGCCTGAGAATCTACCGAAGTTGAAGGAAATCAACTCATCTGAATAATGGTTGCCACTAAATAGTAGGGATGAGCTCAAGATTTGGTCCAGATACAGTTTCAGACTGAACTTTACCTTTGCAGGCATTCACCTTAGCGCCAGATCTTTTGATCTTTAAGTGGGAGCTGGACATCATAATAAGTAGCAGTTTTTGTACCATTGATGAGTTGCTGGAGAAAGAAAAATCTCAGATATTAAATCGTGGCTGGATAGGCTTAACTGAAACATGAGTTTTCAGGGATTGCCTGAGGCATTCAGAGTGGGAAAAAGCCATATAGATTATGGTAGGGACTTTCATAGGATAGGCGGGGCCATGGGTAAATCTTGGAGGTGAGCATGGGAGGAAGTGATGAGGAAGATAGAGAGCAGAAGTACTTGAAAGGAGATAACACGGTGGTTTGCTGGATATTTTCAAATAACGTTGATGATGTAGCTTAGGGCAGACTTGTGGGTGGTCTTTTATGGTGTAAGTATTTTGAATTTGATTTGTTGGGTGAACAGAAGAAGGGAGGGACTGGAAGAGAGGGGATGGCTGACACCTCTGCTCGTAAAACAGTTGGTAGGGGGATAAGTCTGGAAGCAGCCTATAGGATAGGCTAAAGTGGGAAGGTTCTTTTTAAAGGCAGGCTAATGACTACGGAGTTGCAATATTCAAGGCAACAGATATGAAGGGAATGAAGTATAAGTTTGGTGATGTAATTTGTGAAGATGATGCTTACTTTGTAAATGTTAATGAGGTGAAGGCAGCAATATTTGGACAGTAAATGGTTGTGGGGCTTAAAAGAGAGGACACAGTCAAGAATTCCACCTTGCATCTGGTATAAGGGAATGGAACAATAGCATGCAGTTTAGCAAAGCAATCCCCCTCTTTGTTCTGTATTTCACAGGGTACCTTCAATTTTGTTGATATGATTGGTCAACTCTGAAGAGTGACCAGAGCCACGAAGCACTATTATTAACTTATTTGGCAAATTGAGTTCTCTACAGCTCACTTATGAATGGAATCTATTACTTTATAGCTACGTCACAATGAACAGGGACTATATAAAACCAACTCTGGTGGGACTCGAACCCACAACCTTTGAAATACTACACCAGCTATAAGTCCAATGCGCTATCCATTGCGCCATAGAGCCCTCCTTGAAGACTGTTTTTGATGACTGTTTTTGATGACTGTTTTTGATGACTGATTTTGATGACTTACTTTGAGGAGTTTGCTTGAGAACTTTGCTTAAGGACCTTGCCTGAGAATCTACCGAAGTTGAAGCAAATCAACTCATCTGAATAATGGTTGCCACTAAATAGTAGGGATGAGCTCAAGATTTGGTCCAGATACAGTTTCAGACTGAACTTTACCTTTGCAGGCATTCACCTTAGCGCCAGATCTTTTGATCTTTAAGTGGGAGCTGGACATCATAATAAGTAGCAGTTTTTGTACCATTGATGAGTTGCTGGAGAAAGAAAAATCTCAGATATTAAATCGTGGCTGGATAGGCTTAACTGAAACATGAGTTTTCAGGGATTGCCTGAGGCATTCAGAGTGGGAAAAAGCCATATAGATTATGGTAGGGACTTTCATAGGATAGGCGGGGCCATGGGTAAATCTTGGAGGTGAGCATGGGAGCAAGTGATGAGGAAGATAGAGAGCAGAAGTACTTGAAAGGAGATAACACGGTGGTTTGCTGGATATTTTCAAATAATGTTGATGATGTAGCTTAGGGCAGACTTGTGGGTGGTCTTTTATGGTGTAAGTATTTTGAATTTGATTTGTTGGGTGAACAGAAGAAGGGAGGGACTGGAAGAGAGGGGATGGCTGACACCTCTGCTCGTAAAACAGTTGGTAGGGGGATAAGTCTGGAAGCAGCATACATGGTAGGCTAAAGTGGGAAGGGTCTTTTTAAAGACAGGCTAATGACTACGGAGTTGCAATATTCAAGGCAACAGATATGAAGGGAAAGAAAAAGAAGTTTGGTGATGTAATTGGTGAAGATGATGCTTACTTTGGAAATGTTAATGAGGTTAAGCCAGCAATATTTGGACAGTAAATGGTTGTGGAGCTTAAAAGAGAGGACACAGTCAAGAATTCCACCTTGCATCTGGTATAAGGGAATGGAACAATAGCATGCAGTTTAGCTAAGCAATCCCCCTCTTTGTTCTGTATTTCACAGGGTACCTTCAATTTTGTTGATATGATTGGTCAACTCTGAAGAGTGACCAGAGCCACTAAGCACTATTATTAACTTATGTGGCAAATTGAGTTCTCTACAGCTCACTTATGAATGGAATCTATTACTTTATAGCTACGTCACAATGAACAGGGACTATATAAAACCGACTCTGGTGGTACTCGAAGCCACAACCTTTCAACTACTACACCAGCTAGAAGTCCAATGCGCTATCCATTGCGCCACAGAGCCCTCCTTGTAGACTGTTTTTGATGACTGTTTTTGATGACTGTTTTTGATGATTGATTTTGATGACTTACTTGGAGGACTTTGCTTGAGAACTTTGCTTAAGGACCTTGCCTGAGAATCTACCGAAGTTGATGCAAATCAACTCATCTGAATAATGGTTGCCACTAAATAGTAGGGATGAGCTCAAGATTTGGTCCAGATACAGTTTCAGACTGAACTTTACCTTTGCAGGCATTCACCTTAGCGCCAGATCTTTTGATCTTTAAGTGGGAGCTGGACATCATAATAAGTAGCAGTTTTTGTACCATTGATGAGTTGCTGGAGAAAGAAAAATCTCAGATATTAAGTCGTGGCTGGATAGGCTTAACTGAAACATGAGTTTTCAGGGATTGCCTGAGGCATTCAGAGTGGGAAAAAGCCATATAGATTATGGTAGGGAATTTCATAGGATAGGCGGGGCCATGGGTAAATCTTGGAGGTGAGCATGGGAGGAAGTGATAAGGAAGATAGAGAGCAACATTACTTGAAAGGAGATAACACTGTGGTTTGCTGGATATTTTCAAATAACGTTGATGATGTAGCTTAGGGCAGACTTGTGGGTGGTCTTTTATGGTGTAAGTATTTTGAATTTAATTTGTTGGGTGAACAGAAGAAGGGAGGGACTGGAAGAGAGGGGGTGGCTGACACCTCTGCTCGTAAAACAGTTGGTAGGGGGATAAGTCTGGAAGCAGCCTATAGGATAGGCTAAAGTGGGAAGGTTCTTTTTAAAGGCAGGCTAATGACTACAGAGTTGCAATATTCAAGGCAACAGATATGAAGGGAATGAAGTATATGTTTGGTGATGTAATTTGTGAAGATGATGCTTACTTTGGAAATGTTAATGAGGTGAAGGCAGCAATATTTGGACAGTAAATGGTTGTGGGGCTTAAAAGAGAGGACACAGTCAAGAATTCCACCTTGCATCTGGTATAAGGGAATGAAACAATAGCATGCAGTTTGGCTAAGCAATCCCCCTCTTTGTTCTGTATTTCACAGGGTACCTTCCATTTTGTTGATATGATTGGTCAACTCTGAAGAGTAACCAGAGCCACGAAGCACTATTATTAACTTATTTGGCAAATTGAGTTTTCTACAGCTCACTTATGAATGGAATCTATTACTTTATAGCTACGTCACAAAGAACAGGGACTATATAAAACCGACTCTGGTGGGACTCGAACCCACAACCTTTGAATTACTACACCAGCTAGAAGTCCAACGCGCTATCCATTGAGCCACAGAACCCTCCTAGAACGCTGTTTTTGATGACTGTTTTTGATGACTGTTTTTGATGACTGTTTTTGATGACTGATTTTGATGACTTACTTGGAGGACTTTGCTTGAGAACTTTGCTTAAGGACCTTGCCTGAGAATCTACCGAAGTTGAAGCAAATCAACTCATCTGAATAATGGTTGCCACTAAATAGTAGGGATGAGCTCAAGATTTGGTCCAGATACAGTTTCAGACTGAACTTTACCTTTGCAGGCATTCACCTTAGCATCAGATCTTTAAATCTTTAGGTGGGAGCCGGACATCATAATAAGTAGCAGTTTTTGTACCATTGATGAGTTGCTGGAAAAAGAAGAAGCTCAGATATTAAGTTGTGGCTGGATAGGCCTAACTGAAACATGAGTTTTCAGGGATTGCCTGAGGCATTCAGAGTGGGAAAAATCCATATAGATTATGGTAGGGACTTTCATAGGATAGGCGGGGCCATGGGTAAATCTTGGAGGTGAGCATGGGAGGAAGTGATGAGGAAGATAGAGAGCAGAAGTACTTGAAAGGAGATAACACGGTGGTTTGCTGGATATTTTCAAATAACGTTGATGATGTAGCTTAGGGCAGACTTGTGGGTGGTCTTTTATGGTGTAAGTATTTTGAATTTGATTTGTTGGGTGAACAGAAGAAGGGAGGGACAGGAAGAGAGGAAATGGCTGCCACCTCTGCTCGTAAAACAGTTGGTAGGGGGATAAGTCTGGAAGCAGCATACATGGTAGGCTAAAGTGGGAAGGGTCTTTTTAAAGACAGGCTAATGACTACGGAGTTGCAATATTCAAGGCAACAGATATGAAGGGAAAGAAAAAGAAGTTTGGTGATGTAATTGGTGAAGATGATGCTTACTTTGGAAATGTTAATGAGGTTAAGGCAGCAATATTTGGACAGTAAATGGTTGTGGAGCTTAAAAGAGAGGACACAGTCAAGAATTCCACCTTGCATCTGGTATAAGGGAATGGAACAATAGCATGCAGTTTAGCTAAGCAATCCCCCTCTTTGTTCTGTATTTCACAGGGTACCTTCAATTTTGTTGATATGATTGGTCTACTCTGAAGAGTGACCAGAGCCACAAAGCACTATTATTAACTTATGTGGCAAATTGAGTTCTCTACAGCTCACTTATGAATGGAATCTATTACTTTATAGCTACGTCACAATGAACAGGGACTATATAAAACCGACTCTGGTGGTACTCGAACCCACAACCTTTGAACTACTACACCAGCTAGAAGTCCAATGCGCTACCCATTGCGCCACAGAGCCCTCCTTGTAGACTGTTATTGATGACTGTTTTTGATGACTGTTTTTGATGACTGTTTTTGATGACTGATTTTGATGACTTACTTGGAGGACTTTGCTTGAGAACTTTGCTTAAGGACCCTGCCTGAGAATCTACCGAAGTTGAAGCAAATCAACTCATCTGAATAATGGTTTCCACTAAATAGTAGGGATGAGCTCAAGATTTGGTCCAGATACAGTTTCAGACTGAACTTTACCTTTGCAGGCATTCACCTTAGCGCCAGATCTTTTGATCTTTAAGTGGGAGCTGGACATCATAATAAGTAGCAGTTTTTGTACCATTGATGAGTTGCTGGAGAAAGAAAAATCTCAGATATTAAGTCGTGGCTGGATAGGCTTAACTGAAACATGAGTTTTCAGGGATTGCCTGAGGCATTCAGAGTGGGAAAAAGCCATATAGATTATGGTAGGGACTTTCATAGGATAGGCGGGGCCATGGGTAAATCTTGGAGGTGAGCATGGGAGGAAGTGATGAGGAAGATAGAGAGCAGCAGTACTTGAAAGGAGATAACACGGTGGTTTGCTGGATATTTTCAAATAACGTTGATGATGTAGCTTAGGGCAGACTTGTGGGTGGTCTTTTATGGTGAAAGTATTTTGAATTTGATTTGTTGGGTGAACAGAAGAAGGGAGGAACTGGAAGAGAGGGGGTGGCTGACACCTCTGCTCGTAAAACAGTTGGTAGGGGGATAAGTATGGAAGCAGCCTATAGGATAGGCTAAAGTGGGAAGGTTCTTTTTAAAGGCAGGCTAATGACTACGGAGTTGCAATATTCAAGGCAACAGATAGGAAGGGAATGAAGTATAAGTTTTGTGATGTAATTTGTGAAGATGATGCTTACTTTGGAAATGTTAATGAGGTGAAGGCAGCAATATTTGGACAGTAAATGGTTGTGGGGCTTAAAAGAGAGGAAACAGTCAAGAAATCCACCTTGCATCTGGTATAAGGGAATGGAACAATAGCATGCAGTTTAGCAAAGCAATCCCCCTCTTTGTTCTGTATTTCACAGGGTACCTTCAATTTTGTTGATATGATTGGTCAACTCTGAAGAGTGACCAGAGCCACGAAGCACTATTATTAACTTATTTGGCAAATTGAGTTCTCTACAGCTCACTTATGAATGGAATCTATTACTTTATAGCTACGTCACAATGAACAGGGGCTATATAAAACCAACTCTGGTGGGACTCGAACCCACAACCTTTGAAATACTACACCAGCTATAAGTCCAATGCGCTATCCATTGCGCCATAGAGCCCTCCTTGTAGAGTGTTTTTGATGACTGTTTTTGATGACTGTTTTTGATGACTGTTTTTGATGACTTACTTTGAGGAGTTTGCTTGAGAACTTTGCTTAAGGACCTTGCCTGAGAATCTACCGAAGTTGAAGCAAATCAACTCATCTGAATAATGGTTGCCACTAAATAGTAGGGATGAGCTCAAGATTTGGTCCAGATACAGTTTTGAGACTGAACTTTACCTTTGCAGGCATTCACCTTAGCGCCAGATCTTTTGATCTTTAAGTGGGAGCTGGACATCATAATAAGTAGCAGTTTTTGTACCATTGATGAGTTGCTGGAGAAAGAAAAAGCTCAGATATTAAGTTGTGGCTGGATAGGCTTAACTGAAACATGAGTTTTCAGGGATTGCCTGAGGCATTCAGAGTGGGAAAAAGCCATATAGATTATGGTAGGGACTTTCATAGGATAGGCGGGGCCATGGGTAAATCTTGGAGGTGAGCATGGGAGCAAGTGATGAGGAAGATAGAGAGCAGAAGTACTTGAAAGGAGATAACACGGTGGTTTGCTGGATATTTTCAAATAACGTTGATGATGTAGCTTAGGGCAGACTTGTGGTGGTCTTTTATGGTGTAAGTATTTTGAATTTAATTTGTTGGGTGAACAGAAGAAGGGAGGGACTGGAAGAGAGGGGGTGGCTGACACCTCTGCTCGTAAAACAGTTGGTAGGGGGATAAGTCTGGAAGCAGCCTATAGGATAGGCTAAAGTGGGAAGGTTCTTATTAAAGGCAGGCTAATGACTACGGAGTTGCAATATTCAAGGCAACAGATATGAAGGGAATGAAGTATAAGTTTGGTGATGTAATTGGTGAAGATGATGCTTACTTTGGAAATGTTAATGAGGTGAAGGCAGCAATATTTGGACAGTAAATGGTCGTGGGGCTTAAAAGAGAGGACACAGTCAAGAATTCCACCGTGCATCTGGTATAAAGGAATGGAACAATAGCATGCAGTTTAGCTAAGCAATCCCCCTCTTTGTTCTGTATTTCACAGGGTACCTTCAATTTTGATGATATGATTGGTCAACTCTGAAGAGTGACCAGAGCCACGAAGCACTATTATTAACTTATATGGCAAATTGAATTCTCTACAGCTCACTTATGAATGGAATCTATTACTTTATGGCTACGTCACAATGAACAAAGACTATATAAAACTGACGCTGGTGGGATTCAAACCCACAACCTTTGAATTACTACACCAGCTAGAAGTCCAATGCGCTATCCATTGCGCCACAGAGCCCTCCTTGGAGACTGTTTTTGATGACTGTTTTTGATGACTGTTTTTGATGACTGTTTTTGATGACTGTTTTTGATGACTTACTTTGAGGTCTTTGCTTGAGAACTTTGCTTAAGGACCTTGCCTGAGAATCTACCAAAGTTGAAGCAAATCAACTCATCTGAATAATAGTTGCCACTAAATAGTAGGGATGAGCTCAAGATTTGGTCCAGATACAGTTTCAGACTGAACTTTACCTTTGCAGGCATTCACCTTAGCGCCAGATCTTTTGATCTTTAAGTGGGAGCTGGACATCATAATTAGGGTTGAGCGGACACCTAGATGTCCGTGTTCGACGGGTTCGGCCGAACTTTAAAAAAAAGTCCGGGTCCGTGTCCCGGACTTTTACCGAACTTTTCCCGGACACCGAACCCCATTGAAGTCAATGGGGACCCGAACTTTAAGGCACTAAAATGGTTCTAAAACACCAATGGAAAGGGCTAGAGTGCTGCAAATGGCAGCAAAACGTAGTTAAGAGCATGGCAAGTGCTCTGCAAACAAATGTGGATAGGGAAATAACTTAAAACAACAAAAAAAAAAACAGAAAAATAAAACAATGTTCTTCATCTCTGAAGGACGAGGCCCATATGGAGTAGGAGGGAGGTTGAGGTGGTGGTGGATGTGGCGGTGTCATAGGCGTGCGCACAGGGTGTGCCGGGTGTACCTGGGCACACCCTAATCACCTAGGGCACATAGCATTATCGCTCTGTTTGCCAGTGAGGAGATGGGAAAGATCTCCCTCGGACCTGCTCTGCTCTATTTCTCTTTGCCAGCAGGGAGAGTAATGTATCGGGGCCATGTACATGTAGGCAAACACATGCATGTGTATTTCAACTTTGGGGTGCACACCCTAATGCAATAGGCTGCGCACACCTATGGGCGGTGTAGGTGGAAGCGGCGGTGGAGGAGGACCAGGGCCGGATTAAGAGCATCATGGTCTTGGTGCTGAGGATTTTGAAGGGCCTTAAGGGCCATGCCTTGGCATGCACCCAGAGGAGGAAGGGTGCAGCCATGCATGCCTAATTCAACATGGGATGCTGTCTCTGAAGCCCATAAACACATCCATGCATCGGCAACTGTCCCTCCTTGTCAGGCCTTCGCGCTGTGTGGGGAGGTTCTGAGGGTGCTGCCTGGGGAAGCGAGCATAGAAGCCAGACTTCTGTGTTTACAAGTGACAGAAGAGCGGTCACAGTGAATATGGCCAACCCGGGGCCTATATAAAAGGTAGGGGCCTGGAGCTGCAGCTGCAATAGCCCCTACGTTAATCTGGCCCTGAGGAGGAGGACGAGGTAGCCAACACTGCTTCTTTTCACAAATTTTAAATGAGGGTACACCCCAAAAGAGTGAGAAAGAGCAAAAATGGAACAATGGGTGGGTAAGGTCGGTATCCATTGCTATTCTGCACAAGGTACGGAAAAGTCCCGTGGGATCCATGCCTGGTTCATTTTAATGAACGTGAGCTTGTCCACATTGTCTCTGGACAGGCGGCTGCGCTTGTCTGTTATAACGCCCCCAGCCGTGCTAAATACCCGTTCAGATAATACACTGGCTGCAGGGCACGCTAGCACCTCCAAGGCGTAAAGGGCAAGCTCAGGCCATGTGCCCAATTTGGAGACCCAGAAGTTGAAGGGGGCAGACCCCTCATTCACTACATGTAGGCGTGTGCACACATACTGCTCCACCATGTTGGTAAAATGCTGCCTCCTGCTAAGACGTTCCATCTGAGCTGCTGGTGCTGCTGTTTGTTGTGGCGTGCTGACAAAGCTTTTCCACATTTAGGCCATGCTAACCCTGCCTTCTGAGGTGCTGGCGGTGCCCTGGTTGCGTTGGCGACCTCCTCCTCCTCCTCCTCCCCTCCTCCTCCTCTGCCTTGTGCTTCCACTGTGGCCCCGCTGTCAGATGGGAATGCCAGCAGCATCGCATCTACCAGCGTGCGCTTGTACTCGCGCATCTTGCGATCGCGCTCCAGTGAGTGAATTAAGGACGGTACGTTGTCCTTGTAACGGGGATCCAGCAGCGTGACCACCCAGTAATCAGCACAAGTTAGAATGTGGGCAACTCGGCGGTCGTTGTGGAGACACTGCAGCATGTAATCGCTCATGTGTGCCAGGCTGCCCAGAGGCGACGAAAGGCTGTCCTCTGTGGGAGGTGTATCGTCCGAGTCCTCTGTATCCCCCCAGCCACGCACCAGTGATGGCCATGAGCTGGCCTGGGTGCCACCCTGCTGTGAACATGGTTCCATCTCCTCCTCCAGCTCCTCCTCCAGCTCCTCCTCCTCCTCATCCTCCAGAACTGTGCCCCTGCTGGACAATTGTGTCCCTGGCATTTGTGTGTGCAGGAACCCACCCTCGGAGCCCCTTGCGAATGACTGCCCTGAAAGCCTTTGAAATGTTACCTCTTCATCCTCCTCCTCCTCCTCCTCCTCATCCTGTGCCACATCCTCTTCCATCATCGCCCGAATTGTTTTTTCAAGGAGGCATAGAAGTGGGATAGTTAAGCTGAGAACGGCGTCATTGCCACTGGCCATGTTGGTGGAGTACTCAAAACAGTGTAACAAGGCACACAGGTCTCGCATGGAGGCCCAGTTATTGGTGGTGAAGTGGTGCTGTTCCGCAGAGCGACTCACGCGTGCGTGCTGCAGCTGAAACTCCACTATGGCCTGCTGCTGCTCGCACAGTCTTTGCAGCATGTGCAAGGTGGAGTTCTACCTTGTGGGCACGTCACATATGAGGCGGTGAGCGGGAAGGCCGAAGTTACGCTGCAGCGCTGCCAGGCGAGCAGCAGCAGGGTGAGAACGCCGAAAGTGCGCACAGACGGCCCGCATTTTCTGCAGCAGCTCTGACATATCGGGGTAGTTTTTAAGGAACCTCTGCACCACCAAATCCAGCACATGCGCCAGGCAAGGGATGTGCGTCAAACCGGCTAGGCCCAGAGCTGCTATGAGATTTCGCCCATTATCGCACACCACCAGGCCGGGCTTGAGGCTCGCTGGCAGCAACCACTCATTTGTCTGCTGTTCCATGCTCCTCCACAACTCCTGCGCGGTGTGTGGTTTGTCCCCCAAACAGGCAAGTTGTAAAACTGCCTGCTGTCGTTTAGCCCTGGCCGTGCTGAAGTTGGTGGTGAAGGTATTACGCTGTCCGGATGAGGAGGCGGTAGAGGATGAGGTAGCGGAGTAGGATGAGTTAGGAACAGGAGGCAAACTGAAGCGCCCTGCAATCCTCGGTGGTGGAAGGACATGCGCCAAATTGCTATCCGCCTCAGGCCCATCCGCCACTGCATTTACCCAGTGTGCCGTTAGGGAGATATAACGCCCCTGACCGTGCTTACTGGTCCACGTATCGGTAGTTAGGTGGACCTTGGCACAGATGGCGTTGCGCAGTGCACACCTGATTTTTTCCCCCACTTGGTTGTGCAGGGAAGGGATGGCTTGCCTGGAAAATTAGTGGCGGCTGGGCACGACGTACTGTGGGACAGCCACCGACATAAGCTTTTTAAAACTGGGCGTCTCCACCAGACGGAATGACAGCATTTCAAAGGCCAATAATTGTGAAATGCTGGCATTCAGGGCCAGGGATCGCGGGTGGGTAGGGGGGTACTTCCTCTTCCTCTCAAGTGTTTGGGAGATGGAAAGCTGAACACTTCCACGGGACATTGTGGAGATGGTTGTTGGTGACCCAGGTGGTGGTGTTGCTGACAGATCGTCTGTTTGCGGGGTGGCAGGTGCCGGTATGACTACAGAGGTGGCTGGAGCGGCCGAGACTGCAGCAGAGGAGGAAGCAGGATGAGCCAGAGACGTTTCTTGGTTTTGAAGGTGTGTACTCCACTGCAGCTCGTGCTTTGCACTTAGATGCCTGATCATGCAGGTTGTGCTCAGGTTGAGAAGGTTTATGCCTCGCTTCAGGCTCTGATTGCACAGGGTGCAAACCACTCGTGTCCTGTCATCAGCACATTTTCTAAAGAACTTCCACGCTAGAGAACTCTTTTGAGCTGACTTTGGTGCGCTCGTTCCCTTGCTGCATTGGGCAGTAGCAGGCGTAGTGTCTAGGGCACGGCCGCTCCGCTTCTGCACCCTGCTCCCTCTTCTGCTGTGCTGGTGGCTCTGTGCGACCACCGCCTCTTCCTCCAAAATACTCAGGTCACCTGCATGACCTTCATTCCATGTGGGGTCGAGGACCTCATCGTCCTCCACATCATCTTCCACCCCGTCTTCACCCCTGCCCTCCCTGTCAGTCTCCACAATGCTGAACGCCGCAGCAGTTGGCACCTGCGTTTCGTCATCATCGGAGACGTGCTGTGATGGTCCTTCCATGTACTCATCTTGAGAAATAAGTGGTTGGGCATCGCTGCACTCAATCTCTTCCACTTCTGGGGCAGGGCTAGGTGGATGGCCCTGGGAAACCCTGCTGACAGAGTCCTCAAAAAGAATAGGAGACTGCTGTATGGCTTGGGGCTTAGACTGCTTGCCTGATTTGCAAGGGGGTGAGGTGAAAGACGGTTGGACATTGGCTGCAGGTGCCAACTCTGACCTTTCTGCAGTAGACTGGGTGGGAGACAATGTGAAGGAACTGGAGGCACTGTCAGCAGCAAACCAATCTACTATCGCCTCTCTGTGTTCTGGCCTCATCACTTCTAGAGGCGTATGATGCCCTACCAAATACTGCTGCAGGTTCTGTCGCCTACTCACACTTGAGGAAGGTGTTTCACTTGTGCGTGTAGCTGGCACAGATCGACCACGTCCTCTCCTTGCAACAGGAGCTCTAGCAGCAGCACCACGACCCCGGCCACGGCCCCTATTTGACGCTCTCCTCATATTTCTGAAATTTAAGATCTTGCCCTAGAAAGGTCATTATTGAATAGCAGAACAAAAGAACAACAGTATCGCACGGGTGTATCTCACAGTCAAATATGCAAACTATGCCGCAATTTAATGTTTTTTACACCAAAAGGGTGTGTATTGAATAGCGGAATAGGATAAAAAACTGTGTATCTCACACGTACAAACACAGACTAGGCCCGATTAAATTTTTTCCTACCCTAAAGGGAGGATGAGGAAGAGGAGTATGGAACAGGCAGCACCCTCAAATCTTCAGAAGTATGAGATGAACCTCAAAAACTTGGAAAGGTGGATCTCACACGTACCGACACAGACTATTCCGCAATTTAATTGATCCCCAAAGGTTTTTATTGAATAGCGGAATGGGAAATATGATCAAAAAGAGTGTATGTATCTCACACGTACAGAAGCACACTAGGCCCCAATTACTATTGTTTGTACACCTAAAAGGATGGATGAGGAGGAGGAGGAGTATGGAACAGGCAGTACCCTCGAATCTTCAGAAGTATGAGATGAACCTCAAAAACTTGGAAAGGTGGATCTCACACGTACCGACACAGACTATTCCGCAATTTAATTGATCCCCAAAGGTTTTTATTGAATAGCGGAATAGGAAATATGATCAAAAAAAGTGTATGTATCTCACACGTACAGAAGCATACTAGGCCCCAATTACTATTGTTTGTACACCTAAAAGGATGGAGGAGGAGGAGGAGGAGTATGGAACAGGCAGTACCCTCAAAGCTTCAGAAGTATGAGATGAACCCCAAAAACTTGGAAAGGTGGATCTCACACGTACCGACACAGACTATTCCGCAATTTAATTGATCCCCAAAGGTTTTTATTGAATAGCGGAATAGGAAATATGATCAAAAAAAGTGTATGTATCTCACACGTACAGAAGCACACTAGGCCCCAATTACTATTGTTTGTACACCTAAAAGGATGGAGGAGGAGGAGTATGGAACAGGCAGCACCCTCAAAGCTTCAGAAGTATGAGATGAACCCAGTGGCGTAGCGTGGGGGGTGCAGGGGGGGCCGGCCGCACCGGGCGCAACATCTGGGGGGGCGCATCTGCAGTGTCACTCTGTCTGTCTGACTCTGACATACACAGTTCACACAATGTCTGCGGCTGCCTCCATCTTTAGGCTGGGAGATTTCCAGCGCGGCCAGCCTATGGCTGAAAATGGCGGGTCAGGCGGGGCTGGACTGTGCCTCACCTGTCCATTGGTGTAGGGTGGGGTGGCGTTGCAAGCCCCTCCTATGCTGCCTCTCCTCACTGCTCGGTCAATTTCGCTCCGCTTCTGCACCCTGCTCCCTCTTCTGCTGTGCTGGTGGCTCTGTGCGACCACCGCCTCTTCCTCCAAAATACTCAGGTCACCTGCATGACCTTCATTCCATGTGGGGTCGAGGACCTCATCGTCCTCCACATCATCTTCCACCCCGTCTTCACCCCTGCCCTCCCTGTCAGTCTCCACAATGCTGAACGCCGCAGCAGTTGGCACCTGCGTTTCGTCATCATCGGAGACGTGCTGTGATGGTCCTTCCATGTACTCATCTTGAGAAATAAGTGGTTGGGCATCGCTGCACTCAATCTCTTCCACTTCTGGGGCAGGGCTAGGTGGATGGCCCTGGGAAACCCTGCTGACAGAGTCCTCAAAAAGAATAGGAGACTGCTGTATGGCTTGGGGCTTAGACTGCTTGCCTGATTTGCAAGGGGGTGAGGTGAAAGACGGTTGGACATTGGCTGCAGGTGCCAACTCTGACCTTTCTGCAGTAGACTGGGTGGGAGACAATGTGAAGGAACTGGAGGCACTGTCAGCAGCAAACCAATCTACTATCGCCTCTCTGTGTTCTGGCCTCATCACTTCTAGAGGCGTATGATGCCCTACCAAATACTGCTGCAGGTTCTGTCGCCTACTCACACTTGAGGAAGGTGTTTCACTTGTGCGTGTAGCTGGCACAGATCGACCACGTCCTCTCCTTGCAACAGGAGCTCTAGCAGCAGCACCACGACCCCGGCCACGGCCCCTATTTGACGCTCTCCTCATATTTCTGAAATTTAAGATCTTGCCCTAGAAAGGTCATTATTGAATAGCAGAACAAAAGAACAACAGTATCGCACGGGTGTATCTCACAGTCAAATATGCAAACTATGCCGCAATTTAATGTTTTTTACACCAAAAGGGTGTGTATTGAATAGCGGAATAGGATAAAAAACTGTGTATCTCACACGTACAAACACAGACTAGGCCCGATTAAATTTTTTCCTACCCTAAAGGGAGGATGAGGAAGAGGAGTATGGAACAGGCAGCACCCTCAAATCTTCAGAAGTATGAGATGAACCTCAAAAACTTGGAAAGGTGGATCTCACACGTACCGACACAGACTATTCCGCAATTTAATTGATCCCCAAAGGTTTTTATTGAATAGCGGAATGGGAAATATGATCAAAAAGAGTGTATGTATCTCACACGTACAGAAGCACACTAGGCCCCAATTACTATTGTTTGTACACCTAAAAGGATGGATGAGGAGGAGGAGGAGTATGGAACAGGCAGTACCCTCGAATCTTCAGAAGTATGAGATGAACCTCAAAAACTTGGAAAGGTGGATCTCACACGTACCGACACAGACTATTCCGCAATTTAATTGATCCCCAAAGGTTTTTATTGAATAGCGGAATAGGAAATATGATCAAAAAAAGTGTATGTATCTCACACGTACAGAAGCATACTAGGCCCCAATTACTATTGTTTGTACACCTAAAAGGATGGAGGAGGAGGAGGAGGAGGAGGAGTATGGAACAGGCAGTACCCTCAAAGCTTCAGAAGTATGAGATGAACCCCAAAAACTTGGAAAGGTGGATCTCACACGTACCGACACAGACTATTCCGCAATTTAATTGATCCCCAAAGGTTTTTATTGAATAGCGGAATAGGAAATATGATCAAAAAAAGTGTATGTATCTCACACGTACAGAAGCACACTAGGCCCCAATTACTATTGTTTGTACACCTAAAAGGATGGAGGAGGAGGAGTATGGAACAGGCAGCACCCTCAAAGCTTCAGAAGTATGAGATGAACCCAGTGGCGTAGCGTGGGGGGTGCAGGGGGGGCCGGCCGCACCGGGCGCAACATCTGGGGGGGCGCATCTGCAGTGTCACTCTGTCTGTCTGACTCTGACATACACAGTTCACACAATGTCTGCGGCTGCCTCCATCTTTAGGCTGGGAGATTTCCAGCGCGGCCAGCCTATGGCTGAAAATGGCGGGTCAGGCGGGGCTGGACTGTGCCTCACCTGTCCATTGGTGTAGGGTGGGGTGGCGTTGCAAGCCCCTCCTATGCTGCCTCTCCTCACTGCTCGGTCAATTTCGCTCCGCTTCTGCACCCTGCTCCCTCTTCTGCTGTGCTGGTGGCTCTGTGCGACCACCGCCTCTTCCTCCAAAATACTCAGGTCACCTGCATGACCTTCATTCCATGTGGGGTCGAGGACCTCATCGTCCTCCACATCATCTTCCACCCCGTCTTCACCCCTGCCCTCCCTGTCAGTCTCCACAATGCTGAACGCCGCAGCAGTTGGCACCTGCGTTTCGTCATCATCGGAGACGTGCTGTGATGGTCCTTCCATGTACTCATCTTGAGAAATAAGTGGTTGGGCATCGCTGCACTCAATCTCTTCCACTTCTGGGGCAGGGCTAGGTGGATGGCCCTGGGAAACCCTGCTGACAGAGTCCTCAAAAAGAATAGGAGACTGCTGTATGGCTTGGGGCTTAGACTGCTTGCCTGATTTGCAAGGGGGTGAGGTGAAAGACGGTTGGACATTGGCTGCAGGTGCCAACTCTGACCTTTCTGCAGTAGACTGGGTGGGAGACAATGTGAAGGAACTGGAGGCACTGTCAGCAGCAAACCAATCTACTATCGCCTCTCTGTGTTCTGGCCTCATCACTTCTAGAGGCGTATGATGCCCTACCAAATACTGCTGCAGGTTCTGTCGCCTACTCACACTTGAGGAAGGTGTTTCACTTGTGCGTGTAGCTGGCACAGATCGACCACGTCCTCTCCTTGCAACAGGAGCTCTAGCAGCAGCACCACGACCCCGGCCACGGCCCCTATTTGACGCTCTCCTCATATTTCTGAAATTTAAGATCTTGCCCTAGAAAGGTCATTATTGAATAGCAGAACAAAAGAACAACAGTATCGCACGGGTGTATCTCACAGTCAAATATGCAAACTATGCCGCAATTTAATGTTTTTTACACCAAAAGGGTGTGTATTGAATAGCGGAATAGGATAAAAAACTGTGTATCTCACACGTACAAACACAGACTAGGCCCGATTAAATTTTTTCCTACCCTAAAGGGAGGATGAGGAAGAGGAGTATGGAACAGGCAGCACCCTCAAATCTTCAGAAGTATGAGATGAACCTCAAAAACTTGGAAAGGTGGATCTCACACGTACCGACACAGACTATTCCGCAATTTAATTGATCCCCAAAGGTTTTTATTGAATAGCAGAATGGGAAATATGATCAAAAAGAGTGTATGTATCTCACACGTACAGAAGCACACTAGGCCCCAATTACTATTGTTTGTACACCTAAAAGGATGGATGAGGAGGAGGAGGAGTATGGAACAGGCAGTACCCTCGAATCTTCAGAAGTATGAGATGAACCCCAAAAACTTGGAAAGGTGGATCTCACACGTACCGACACAGACTATTCCGCAATTTAATTGATCCCCAAAGGTTTTTATTGAATAGCGGAATAGGAAATATGATCAAAAAAAGTGTATGTATCTCACACGTACAGAAGCACACTAGGCCCCAATTACTATTGTTTGTACACCTAAAAGGATGGAGGAGGAGGAGGAGGAGGAGGAGTATGGAACAGGCAGCACCCTCAAAGCTTCAGAAGTATGAGATGAACCCCAAAAACTTGGAAAGGTGGATCTCACACGTACCGACACAGACTATTCCGCAATTTAATTGATCCCCAAAGGTTTTTATTGAATAGCGGAATAGGAAATATGATCAAAAAAGTGTATGTATCTCACACGTACAGAAGCACACTAGGCCCCAATTACTATTGTTTGTACACCTAAAAGGATGGAGGAGGAGGAGGAGGAGTATGGAACCGGCAGCACCCTCAAAGCTTCAGAAGTATGAGATGAACCCCAAAAACTTGGAAAGGTGGATCTCACACGTACCGACACAGACTATTCCGCAATTTAATTGATCCCCAAAGGTTTTTATTGAATAGCGGAATAGGAAATATGATCAAAAAAGTGTATGTATCTCACACGTACAGAAGCACACTAGGCCCCAATTACTATTGTTTGTACACCTAAAAGGATGGAGGAGGAGGAGGAGGAGTATGGGACCGGCAGCACCCTCAAAGCTTCAGAAGTATGAGATGAACCCCAAAAACTTGGAAAGGTGGATCTCACACGTACCGACACAAACTATTCCGCAATTTAATTGATCCCCAAAGGTTTTTATTGAATAGCGGAATAGGAAATATGATCAAAAAAAGTGTATGTATCTCACACGTACAGAAGCACACTAGGCCCCAATTACTATTGTTTGTACACCTAAAAGGATGGAGGAGGAGGAGGAGGAGGAGGAGGAGGAGTATGGAACAGGCAGCACCCTCAAAGCTTCAGAAGTATGAGATGAACCCCAAAAACTTGGAAAGGTGGATCTCACACGTACCGACACAGACTATTCCGCAATTTAATTGATCCCCAAAGGTTTTTATTGAATAGCGGAATAGGAAATATGATCAAAAAAAGTGTATGTATCTCACACGTACAGAAGCACACTAGGCCCCAATTACTATTGTTTGTACACCTAAAAGGATGGAGGAGGAGGAGTATGGAACAGGCAGCACCCTCAAAGCTTCAGAAGTATGAGATGAACCCAGTGGCGTAGCGTGGGGGGTGCAGGGGGGGCCGGCCGCACCGGGCGCAACATCTGGGGGGGCGCATCTGCAGTGTCACTCTGTCTGTCTGACTCTGACATACACAGTTCACACAATGTCTGCGGCTGCTTCCATCTTTAGGCTGGGAGATTTCCAGCGCGGCCAGCCTATGGCTGAAAATGGCGGGTCAGGCGGGGCTGGACTGTGCCTCACCTGTCCATTGGTGTAGGGTGGGGTGGCGTTGCAAGCCCCTCCTATGCTGCCTCTCCTCACTGCTCGGTCAATTTCGCAGCAAGTAAGTCAGCAGCCTGGCGCTGTCACAGAGTTTTTTTTTTAAATCACCTTCAAAAAAGGGTGGACCCTGCGCCCCGAGCCCACCCATTGTGTGACAATAGCGAATGAAAATTTTTTGCTATTGTCACACGGATCTTCCTGGCCAATCAAGAAGCGGGTCCCAGACCCGCTTCCTGATTGGCCGAAAGGCGAACGCATGCCATTGGCTGAGGAGGAGGCGGGAGGACTCGAGGAGACGCGGGGAACTGAGGAGAAGCCGCCTCTGCAGGTAAGTCTCTCTGCATTGAAGGGGGCACGCTGGTCATTCTGCATTGAAAGGGGGCACGCTGGACATTCTGCATTGAAAGGGGGCACGCTGGTCTGTCTGCATTGAAAGGGGGCACGATGATCTCTCTGCATTGAAGGGGGGCACGCTGGTCTCTCTGCATTGAAAGGGGGCACGCTGGTCATTCTGCATTGAATGGGGGCACACTGGTCATTCTGCATTGAATGGGGGCACACTGGTCATTCTGCATTGAATGGGGGCACGCTGGTCATTCTGCATTGAATGGGGGCACGCTGGTCATTCTGCATTGAATGGGGGCACGCTGGTCATTCTGCATTAAATGGGGGCACGCTGGTCATTCTGCATTGAATGGGGGCACGCTGGCCTCTCTGCATTGAATGGGGGCACGCTGGCCTCTCAGCATTGAATGGGGGCACGCTGGCCTCTCTGCATTGAAAGGGGGCACGCTGGTCATTCTGCATTGAATGGGGGCACGCTGGTCATTCTGCATTGAAAGGAGGCATGCTGGTCTGTCTGCATTGATTGGGGGCACGCTGGTCTCTCTGCATTGAAAGGGGGCACGCTGGTCATTCTACATTGAAAGGGGGCACGCTGGTCATTCTACATTGAAAGGGGGGCACGCTGGTCATTCTGCATTGAAAGGGGGCACGATGGTCTCTCTGCAATGAAAGGGGGCATGCTGGTCATTTAAACTTGTATTTAGATGCATTTTACTTACTTAGTAATTACATCAGTATTTTCATAACAAACAATACATGTGCTTAGGGTGTAAGGGTTTCTTTAACTAATCTAGTGGAAGAGACTCGAGTGCTAAAATCCCACGGGTTAGGGGGCGCAAATGACTTGCCTTGCCCCGGGTGCTGACAACCCACGCTACGCCACTGGATGAACCCCAAAAACTTGGAAAGGTGGATCTCACACGTACCGACACAGACTATCCCGCAATTTAATTGATCCCCAAAGGTTTTTATTGAATAGCGGAATAGGAAATATGATCAAAAAAAGTGTATGTTTTTCACACGTACAGAAGCACACTAGGCCCCAATTACTATTGTTTTTACCCCTAAAAGGATGGATGAGGAGGAGGAGGATGAAACAGGCAGCACCCTCAAATCTTCAGAAGTA
The DNA here is from genome assembly GCF_965119305.1 of Pelophylax lessonae. NCBI lineage: Eukaryota > Metazoa > Chordata > Amphibia > Anura > Ranidae > Pelophylax > Pelophylax lessonae. The sequence goes on from NC_138768.1 coordinate 716,833,621, forward strand.
TGAGATTGTGTTCACTGTACCCCACAAAGATTGTGTTCACTGCACCCCAAAAGGATTGTCTTCACTGCACCCCACAAAGATTGTGTTCACTGTAATCCACAAAGATTGTGTTCACTGTACCCCTCAAAGATTTTGTTCACTGCACCCCACAAAGATTGTGTTCACTGTACCCCACAAAGATTTTGTTCACTGCACCCCACAAGGATTGTCTTCACTGCACCCCACAAGGATTGTCTTCACTGCACCCCACAAAGATTGTGTTCACTGTACCCCACAAAGATTGTGTTCACTGCACCCCAAAAGGATTGTCTTCACTGCACCCCACAAAGATTGTGTTCACTGTACCCCACAAAGATTGTGCTCACTGTACCCCCCAAAGATTTTGTTCACTGTACCCCACAAGGATTGTCTTCACTGCACCCCAAAAGGATTGTCTTCACTGCACCCCACAAAGATTGTGTTCACTGTAATCCACAAAGATTGTGTTCACTGTACCCCCCAAAGATTTTGTTCACTGCACCCCACAAGGATTGTCTTCACTGCACCCCACAAGGATTGTCTTCACTGCACCCCACAAAGATTGTGTTCACTGTACCCCACAAAGATTTTGTTCACTGCACCCCACAAAGATTGTGTTCACTGCACCCCAAAAGGATTGTCTTCACTGCACCCCACAAAGATTGTGTTCACTGTACCCCACAAGGATTGTCTTCACTGCACCCCACAAGGATTGTCTTCACTGCACCCCACAAAGATTGTGTTCACTGTACCCCACAAAGATTGTGTTCACTGTACCCCCCAAAGATTTTGTTCACTGCACCCCACAAGGATTGTCTTCACTGCACCCCACAAGGATTGTGTTCACTGTACCCCACAAAGATTGTGTTCACTGTACCCCACAAAGATTTTGTTCACTGCACCCCACAAAGATTGTGTTCACTGCACCACAAAAGGATTGTCTTCACTGCACCCCACAAAGATTGTGTTCACTGTACCCCACAAGGATTGTCTTCACTGCACCCCACAAGGATTGTCTTCACTGCACCCCACAAAGATTGTGTTCACTGTACCCCACAAAGATTGTGTTCACTGCACCCCAAATATATATGTATAAGGGAATAGAACAATAGCATGCAGTTTAGCTAAGCAATCCCCCACTTTGTTCTGTATTTCACAGGGTACCTTCAATTTTGTTGATATGATTGGTCAACTCTGAAGAGTGACCAGAGCCACGAAGCACTATTATTAACTTATGTGGCAAATTGAGTTCTCTACAGCTCACTTATGAATGGAATCCCATACTTTATAGCTACGTCACAATGAACAGGGACTATATAAAACCGACTCTGGTGGGACTCGAACCCACAACCTTTGAATTACTACACCAGCTAGAAGTCCAATGCGCTATCCATTGCGCCACAGAGCCCTCCTTGAAGACTGTTTTTGATGACTGATTTTGATGACTTACTTTGAAGACTTACTTTGAGGACTTAGCTTGAGAACTTTGCTTAAGGACCTTGCCTGAGAATCTACCGAAGTTGAAGCAAATCAACTCATCTGAATAATGGTTGCCACTAAATAGTAGGGATGACCTCAAGATTTGGTCCAGATACAGTTTCAGACTGAACTTTACCTTTGCAGGCATTCACCTTAGCGCCAGATCTTTTGATCGTTAAGTGGGAGCTGGACATCATAATAAGTAGCAGTTTTTGTACCATTGATGAGTTGCTAGAGAAATAAAAATCTCAGATATTAAGTCGTGGCTGGATAGGCTTAACTGAAACATGAGTTTTCAGGGATTGCCTGGGGCTTTCAGAGTGGGAAAAAGCCATATAGATTATGGTAGGGACTTTCATAGGATAGGCGGGGCCATGGGTAAATCTTGGAGGTGAGCATGGGAGGAAGTGATGAGGTAGATAGAGAGCAGCAGTACTTGAAAGGAGATAACACGTTGGTTTGCTGGATATTTTCAAATAACGTTGATGATGTAGCTTAGGGCAGACTTGTGGGTGGTCTTTTATGGTATAAGTATTTTGAATTTGATTTGTTGGGTGAACAAAAGAAGGGAGGGACTGGAAGAGAGGGGGTGGCTGACACCTCTGCTCGTAAAACAGTTGGTAGGGGGATAAGTCTGGAAGCAGCCTAAATGATAGGCTAAAGTGGGAAGGGTCTTTTTAAAGGCAGGCTAATGACTACGGAGTTGCAATATTCAAGGCAACAGATATGAAGGGAAAGAAAAAGAAGTTTGGTGATGTAATTGGTGAAGATGATGCTTATTTTGGAAATGTTAATGAGGTGAAGGCAGCAATATTTGGACAGTAAATGGTTGTGGGGCTTAAAAGAGAGGACACAGTCAAGAATTCCACCTTGCATCTGGTATAAGGGAATGGAACAATAGCATGCAGTTTAGCTAAGCAATCCCCCTCTTTGTTCTGTATTTCACAGGGTACCTTCAATTTTGTTGATATGATTGGTCAACTCTGAAGAGTGACCAGAGCCACGAAGCACTATTATTAACTTATGTGGCAAATTGAGTTCTCTACAGCTCACTTATGAATGGAATCTGTTACTTTATAGCTACGTCACAATGAACAGGGACTATATAAAACCGACTCTGTTGGGACTCGAACCCACAACCTTTGAATTACTACACCAGCTAGAAGTCCAATGCGCTATCCATTGCGCCACAGAGCCCTCCTTGAAGACTGTTTTTGATGAATGTTTTTGATGAATGATTTTGATGACTTACTTTGAGGACTTTGCTTGAGAGCTTTGCTTAAGGACCTTGCCTGAGAATCTACCGAAGTTGAAGCAAATCAACTCATCTGAATAATGGTTGCCACTAAATAGTAGGGATGAGCTCAAGATTTGGTCCAGATACAGTTTCAGACTGAACTTTACCTTTGCAGGCATTCACCTTGGCGTCAGATCTTTTAATCTTTAGGTGGGAGCCGGACATCATAATAAGTAGCAGTTTTTGCACCATTGATTAGTTGCTGGAGAAAGAAAAAGCTCAGATATTAAGTTGTGGCTATATAGGCCTAACTGAAACATGAGTTTTCAGGGATTGCCTGAGGCATTCAGAGTGGGAAAAAGCCATATAGATTATGGTAGGGACTTTCATAGGATAGGCGGGGCCATGGGGAAATCTCGGAGGTGAGCATGGGAGGAAGTGATGAGGAAGATAGAGAGCAGCAGTACTTGAAAGGAGATAACACGGTGGTTTGCTGGATATTTTCAAATAACGTTGATGATGTAGCTTAGGGCAGACTTGTGGGTGGTCTTTTATGGTGTAAGTATTTTGAATTTGATTTGTTGGGTGAACAGAAGAAGGGAGGGACTGGAAGAGAGGGGATGGCTGACACCTCTGCTCATAAAACAGTTGGTAGAGGGATAAGCCTGGAAGCAGCCTATATGGTAGGCTAAAGTGGGAAGGGTCTTTTTAAAGACAGGCTAATGACTACGGAGTTGCAATATTCACGGCAACATATATGAAGGGAAAGAAAAAGAAGTTAGGTGATGTAATTGGTGAAGATGATGCTTACTTTGGAAATGTTAATGAGGTGAAGGCAGCAATATTTGGACAGTAAATGGTTGTGGGGCTTAATAGAGGGGACACAGTCAAGAATTCCACCTTGCATCTGGTATAAAGGAATGGAACAATAGCATGCAGTTTAGCTAAGCAATCCCCCTCTTTGTTATGTATTTCACAGGGTACCTTCAATTTTGTTGATATGATTGGTCAACTCTGAAGAGTGACCAGAGTCACAAAGCACTATTATTAACTTATGTGGCAAATTGAGTTCTCCACAGCTCACTTATGAATGGAATCTATTACTTTATAGCTACGTCACAATGAACAGGGACTATATAAAACCGACTCTGGTGGGACTCTAACCCACAACCTTTGAATTACTACACCAGCTAGAAGTCCTATGCGCTATCCATTACGCCACAGAGCCTTCCTTGAATTATGTTTTTGATGACTGTTTTTGATGACTGTTTTTGATGACTTTTTCTGATGACTGATTTTGATTACTTACTTTGAAGACTTACTTTGAGGACTTTGCTTGAGAACTTTTCTTAAGGACCTTGCCTGAGAATCTACCGAGTTGCTGGAGAAAGAAAAAGCTCAGATAATAAGTTGTGGCTGGATAGGCCTAACTGCAACATGAGTTTTCAGGGATTGCCTGAAGCATTCAGAGTGGGAAAAAGCCATATAGATTATGGTAGGGACTGTCATAGGATAGGCGGGGCCATGGGGAAATCTCGGAGGTGAGCATGGGAGGAAGTCATGAGGAAGATAGAGAGCAGCAGTACTTGAAAGGAAATAACACGGTGGTTTGCTGGATATTTTCAAATAACGTTGATGATGTAGCTTAGGGTAGACTTGTGGGTGGTCTTTTGTGGTGTAAGTATTTTGAATTTGATTTGTTGGGTGAACAGAAGAAGGGAGGGACTGGAAGAGAGGGGATGGCTAACACCTCTGCTCATAAAACAGTTGGTAGTGGGATAAGTCTGGAAGCAGCCTATATGGTAGGCTAAAGTGGGAAGGGTCTTTTTAAAGACAGGCTAATGACTACGGAGTTGCAATATTCAAGGCAACAGATATGAAGGGGAAGAAAAAGATGTTTGGTGATGTAATTGGTGAAGATGATGCTTACTTTGGAAATGTTAATGAGGTGAAGGCAGCAATATTTGGACAGTAAATGGTTGTGGGGCTTAAAAGAGAGGACACAGTCAAGAATTCCACCTTGCATCTGGTATAAGGGAATGGAACAATAGCATGCAGTTTAGCTAAGCAATCCCTCTCTTTGTTCTGTATTTCGCAGGGTACCTTCAATTTTGTTGATATGATTGGTCAACTCTGAAGAGTGACCAGAGCCACGAAGCACTATTATTAACTTATGTGGCAAATTGAGTTCTCTACAGCTCACTTATGAATGGAATCCCATACTTTATAGCTACGTCACAATGAACAGGGACTATATAAAACCAACTCTGGTGGGACTCGAACCCACTACCTTTGAATTACTACACCAGCTAGAAGTCCAATGCGCTATCCATTGCGCCACAGAGCCCTCCTTGAAGACTGTTTTTGATGACTGATTTTGATGACTGATTTTGATGACTGACTTTGAAGACTTACTTTGAGGACCTTGCTTGAGAACTTTGCTTAAGGACCTTGCCTGAGAATCTACCGAAGTTGAAGCAAACCAACTCACCTGAATAATGGTTGCCACTAAGCAGTAGGGATGAGCTCAAGATTTGGTCCAGATACAGTTTCAGACTGAACTTTACCTTTGCAGGCATTCACCTTAGCGCCAGATCTTTTGATCGTTAAGTGGGAGCTGGACATCATAATAAGTAGCAGTTTTTGTACCATTGATGAGTTGCTGGAGAAAGAAAAATCTCAGATATTAAGTCGTGGCTGGATAGGCTTAACTGAAACATGAGTTTTCAGGGATTGCCTGAGGCATTCAGAGTGGGAAAAAGCCATATAGATTATGGTAGGGACTTTCATAGGATAGGCGGGGCCATGGGTAAATCTTGGAGGTGAGCATGGGAGGAAGTGATGAGGAAGATAGAGAGCAGCAGTACTTGAAAGGAGATAACACGGTGGTTTGCTGGATATTTTCAAATAACGTTGATGATGTAGCTTAGGGCAGACTTGTGGGTGGTCTTTTATGGTGTAAGTATTTTGAATTTGATTTGTTGGGTGAACAAAAGAAGGGAGGGACTGGAAGAGAGGGGGTGGCTGACACCTCTGCTCGTAAAACAGTTGGTAGGGGGATAAGTCTGTAAGCAGCCTATATGATAGGCTAAAGTGGGAAGGGTCTTTTTAAAGGCAGGCTAATGACTACGGAGTTGAAATATTCAAGGCAACAGATATGAAGGGAATGAAGTATAAGTTTGGTGATGTAATTGGTGAAGATGATGCTTACTTTGCAAATGTTAATGAGGTGAAGGCAGCAATATTTGGACAGTAAATGGCCGTGGGGCTTTAAAGAGAGGACACAGTCAAGAATTCCACCTTGCATCTGGTATAAGGGAATGGAACAAAATCATGCAGTTTAGCTAAGCAATCCCCCTCTTTGTTCTGTATTTCACAGGGTACCTTCAATTTTGTTGATATTATTGGTCAACTCTGAAGAGTGACCAGAGCCACGAAGCACTATTATTAACTTATGTGGCAAATTGAGTTCTCTACAGCTCACTTATGAATGGAATCTATTACTTTATAGCTACGTCACAATGAACAGGGACTATATAAAAAGGACTCTGGTGGGACTCGAACCCACAACCTTTGAATTACTACACCAGCTAGAAGTCCAATGCGCTATCCATTGCGCCACAGAGCCCTCCTTGAAGACTGTTTTAGATGACTGTTTTTGATGACTGTTTTTGATGACTGTTTTTGATGACTGTTTTTGATGACTTACTTTGAGGACTTTGCTTGAGAGCTTTGCTTAAGGACCTTGCCTGAGAATCTACCGAAGTTGAAGCAAATCAACTCATCTAAATAATGGTTGCCACTAAATAGTAGGGATGAGCTCAAGATTTGGTCCAGATACAGTTTCAGACTGAACTTTACCTTTGCAGGCATTCACCTTGGCATCAGATCTTTTAATCTTTAGGTGGGAGCCGGACATCATAATAAGTAGCAGTTTTTGTACCATTGATGAGTTGCTGGAGAAAGAAAAAGCTCAGATATTAAGTTGTGGCTGGATAGGCCTAACTGAAACATGAGTTTTCAGGTATTGCCTGAGGCATTCAGAGTGGGAAAAAGCCATATAGATTATAGTAGGGACTTTCATAGGATAGGCGGGGCCATGGGGAAATCTCGGAGGTGAGCATGGGAGGAAGTCATGAGGAAGATAGAGAGCAGCAGTACTTGAAAGGAGATAACACGGTGGTTTGCTGGATATTTTCAAAAAACGTTGATGATGTAGCTTAGGGCAGACTTGTGGGTGGTCTTTTATGGTGTAAGTATTTTGAATTTGATTTGTTGGGTGAACAGAAGAAGGGAGGGACTGGAAGAGAGGGGATGGCTGACACCTCTGCTCGTAAAACAGTTGGTAGGGGGATAAGTCTGGAAGCAGCCTATATGGTAGGCTAAATTGGGAAGGGTCTTTTTAAAGACAGGCTAATGACTACGGAGTTGCAATATTCGAGGCAACAGATATGAAGGGAAAGAAAAAGAAGTTTGGTGATGTAATTGGTGAAGATGATGCTTACTTTGGAAATGTTAATGAGGTGAAGGCAGCAATATTTGGACAGTAAATGATTGTGGGGCTTAAAAGAGAGGACACAGTCAAGAATTCCACCTTGCATCTGGTATAAGGGAATGGAACAATAGCATGCAGTTTAGCTAAGCAATCCCCCTCTTTGTTCTGTATTTCACAGGGTACCTTCAATTTTGTTGATATGATTGGTCAACTCTGAAGAGTGACCACAGCCACAAAGCACTATTATTAACTTATGTGGCAAATTGAGTTCTCTACAGCTCACTTATGAATGGAATCTATTACTTTATAGCTACGTCACAATGAACAGGGACTATATAAAACCGACTCTGGTGGGACTCGAACCCACAACCTTTGAATTACTACACCAGCTAGAAGTCCAATGCGCTATCCATTGCGCCACAGGGCCCTCCTTGAAGCCTGGTTTTGATGAATGTTTTTGATGACTGTTTTTGATTAATGATTTTGATGACTTACTTTGATGACTTACTTTGAGGACTTTGCTTGAGAACTTTGCTTAAGGACCTTGCCTGAGAATCTACCGAAGTTGAAGCAAATCAACTCATCTGAATAATGGTTGCCACTAAATAGTAGGGATGAGCTCAAGATTTGGTCCAGATACAGTTTCAGACTAAACTTTACCTTTGCAGGCATTCACCTTAGCGTCAGATCTTTTAATCTTTAGGTGGGAGCCGGACATCATAATAAGTAGCAGTTTTTGTACCATTGATGAGTTGCTGGAGAAAGAAAAAGCTCAGATATTAAGTTGTGGCTGGATAGGCCTAACTGAAACATGATTTTTCAGGGATTGCCTGAGGCATTCAGAGTGGGAAAAAGCCATATAGATTATGGTAGGGACTTTCATAGGATAGGCGGGGCCATGGGGAAATCTCGGAGGTGAGCATGGGAGGAAGTCATAAGGAAGATAGAGAGCAGCAGGACTTGAAAGGAGATAACACGGTGGTTTGCTGGATATTTTCAAATAACGTTGATCATGTAGCTTCGGGCAGACTTGTGGTGGTCTTTTATGGTGTAAGTATTTTGAATTTGATTTGTTGGGTGAACAGAAGAAGGGAGGGACTGGAAGAGAGGGGATGGCTGACACCTCTGCTCGTAAAACAGTTGGTAGGGGGATAAGTCTGGAAGCAGCCTATATGATAGGCTAAAGTGGGAAGGGTCTTTTTAAAGGCAGGCTAATGACTACGGAGTTGCAATATTCAAGGCAACAGATATGAAGGGAAAGAAAAAGAAGTTTGGTGATGTAAGTGGTGAAGATGGTGCTTATTTTGGAAATGTTAATGAGGTGAAGGCAGCAATATTTGGACAGTAAATGGTTGTGGGGCTTAAAAGAGAGGACACAGTCAAGAATTCCACCTTGCATCTGGTATAAGGGAATGGAACAATAGCATGCAGTTTAGCTAAGCAATCCCCCTCTTTGTTCTGTATTTCACAGGGTACCTTCAATTTTGTTGATATGATTGGTCAACTCTGAAGAGTGACCAGAGCCACGAAGCACTATTATTAACTTATGTGGCAAATTGAGTTCTCTACAGCTCACTTATGAATGGAATCTATTACTTTATAGCTACGTCACAATGAACAGGGACCATATAAAACCAACCCTGGTGGGACTCGAACCCACAACCTTTGAATTATTACACCAGCTAGAAGCCCAATGCGCTATCCATTGCGCCACAGAGCACTCCTTGAGGACTGTTTTTGATGAATGATTTTGATGACTTACTTTGAGGACTTTGCTTGAGAGCTTTGCTTAAGGACCTTGCCTGAGAATCTACCGAAGTTGAAGCAAATCAACTCATCTGAATAATGGTTGCCACTAAATAGTAGGGATGAGCTCAAGATTTGGTCCAGATACAGTTTCAGACTGAACTTTACCTTTGCAGGCATTCACCTTAGCGCCAGAACTATTGATCTTTAAGTGGGAGCTGAACGTCATAATAAGTAGCAGTTTTTGTACCATTGATGAGTTGCTGGAGAAAGAAAAATCTCAGATATTAAGTCGTGGCTGGATAGGCTTAACTGAAACATGAGTTTTCAGGGATTGCCTGAGGCATTCAGAGTGGGAAAAAGCCATATAGATTATGGTAGGGACTTTCATAGGATAGGCGGGGCCATGGGTAAATCTTGGAGGTGAGCATGGGAGGAAGTGATAAGGAAGATAGAGAGCAGCAGTACTTGAAAGGAGATAACACGGTGGTTTGCTGGATATTTTCAAATAACGTTGATGATGTAGCCTAGGGCAGACTTGTGGGTGGTCTTTTATGGTGTAAGTATTTTGAATTTGATTTGTTGGGTGAACAGAAGAAGGGAGGGACTGGAAGAGAGGGGATGGCTGACACCTCTGCTCATATAACAGTTGGTAGGGGGATAAGTCTGGAAGCAGCCTATATGGTAGGCTAAAGTGGGAAGGGTCTTTTTAAAGACAGGCTAATGACTACGGAGTTGCAATATTCAAGGCAACAGATATGAAGGGAAAGAAAAAGAAGTTTGGTGATGTAATTGGTGAAGATGATGCTTACTTTGGAAATGTTAATGAGGTGAAGGCCGCAATATTTGGACAGTAAATGGTTGTGGGGCTTAAAAGAGAGGACACAGTCAAGAATTCCACCTTGCATTTGGTATAAGGGAATGGAACAAAAGCATGCCGATTAGCTAAGCAATCCCCCTCTTTGTTCTGTATTTCACAGGGTACCTTCAATTTTGTTGATATGATTGGTCAACTCTAAAGAGTGACCAGAGCCACGAAGCACTATTATTAACTTATGTGGCAAATTGAGTTCTCTACAGCTCAATTATGAATGGAATCTATTACTTTATAGCTATGTCACAATGAACAGGGACTATATAAAACCGACTCTGGTGGGACTCGAACCCACAACCTTTGAATTACTACACCAGCTAGAAGTCCAATGCGCTATCCATTGCGCCACAGAGCCCTCCTTGAAGGCTGTTTTTGATGACTGTTTTTGATGACTGTTTTTGATGACTGATTTTGATGACTTACTTTGAGGACTTTGCTTGAGAACTTTGCTTAAGGACCTTGCCTGAGAATCTACCGAAGTTGAAGCAAATCAACTCATCTGAATAATGGTTGCCACTAAATAGTAGGGATGAGCTCAAGATTTGGTCCAGATACAGTTTCAGACTGAACTTTACCTTTGAAGGCATTCACCTTAGCGTCAGATCTTTTAATCTTTAGGTGGGAGCCGGACATCATAATAAGTAGCAGTTTTTGTACCATTGATGAGTTGCTGGAGAAAGAAAAAGCTCAGATATTAAGTTGTGGCTGGATAGGCCTAACTGAAACATGAGTTTTCAGGGATTGCCTGAGGCATTCAGAGTGGGAAAAAGCCATATAGATTATGGTAGGGACTTTCATAGGATAGGCGGGGCCATGGGTAAATCTTGGAGGTGAGCATGGGAGGAAGTGATAAGGAAGATAGAGAGCAGCAGTACTTGAAAGGAGATAACACGGTGGTTTGCTGGATATTTTCAAATAACGTTGATGATGTAGCCTAGGGCAGACTTGTGGGTGGTCTTTTATGGTGTAAGTATTTTGAATTTGATTTGTTGGGTGAACAGAAGAAGGGAGGGACTGGAAGAGAGGGGATGGCTGACACCTCTGCTCATATAACAGTTGGTAGGGGGATAAGTCTGGAAGCAGCCTATATGGTAGGCTAAAGTGGGAAGGGTCTTTTTAAAGACAGGCTAATGACTACGGAGTTGCAATATTCAAGGCAACAGATATGAAGGGAAAGAAAAAGAAGTTTGGTGATGTAATTGGTGAAGATGATGCTTACTTTGGAAATGTTAATGAGGTGAAGGCCGCAATATTTGGACAGTAAATGGTTGTGGGGCTTAAAAGAGAGGACACAGTCAAGAATTCCACCTTGCATTTGGTATAAGGGAATGGAACAAAAGCATGCCGATTAGCTAAGCAATCCCCCTCTTTGTTCTGTATTTCACAGGGTACCTTCAATTTTGTTGATATGATTGGTCAACTCTAAAGAGTGACCAGAGCCACGAAGCACTATTATTAACTTATGTGGCAAATTGAGTTCTCTACAGCTCAATTATGAATGGAATCTATTACTTTATAGCTATGTCACAATGAACAGGGACTATATAAAACCGACTCTGGTGGGACTCGAACCCACAACCTTTGAATTACTACACCAGCTAGAAGTCCAATGCGCTATCCATTGCGCCACAGAGCCCTCCTTGAAGGCTGTTTTTGATGACTGTTTTTGATGACTGTTTTTGATGACTGATTTTGATGACTTACTTTGAGGACTTTGCTTGAGAACTTTGCTTAAGGACCTTGCCTGAGAATCTACCGAAGTTGAAGCAAATCAACTCATCTGAATAATGGTTGCCACTAAATAGTAGGGATGAGCTCAAGATTTGGTCCAGATACAGTTTCAGACTGAACTTTACCTTTGAAGGCATTCACCTTAGCGTCAGATCTTTTAATCTTTAGGTGGGAGCCGGACATCATAATAAGTAGCAGTTTTTGTACCATTGATGAGTTGCTGGAGAAAGAAAAAGCTCAGATATTAAGTTGTGGCTGGATAGGCCTAACTGAAACATGAGTTTTCAGGGATTGCCTGAGGCATTCAGAGTGGGAAAAAGTCATATAGATTATGGTAGGGACTTTCATAGGATAGGCGGGGCCATGGGGAAATCTCGGAGGTGAGCATGGGAGGAAGTCATGAGGAAGATAGAGAGCAGCATTACTTGAAAGGAGATAACACGGTGGTTTGCTGGATATTTTCAAATAACGTTGATGATGTAGCTTAGGGCAGACTTGTGGGTGGTCTTTTATGGTGTAAGTATTTTGAATTTGATTTGTTGGGTGAACAGAAGAAGGGAGGGACTGGAAGAGAGGGGATGGCTGACACCTCTGCTCGTAAAACAGTTGGTAGGGGGATAAGTCTGGAAGCAGCCTATATGGTAGGCTAAAGTGGGAAGGGTCTTTTTAAAGACAGGCTAATGACTACGGAGTTGCAATTTTCAAGGCAACAGATATGAAGGGAAAGAAAAAGAAGTTTGGTGATGTAATTGGTGAAGATGATGCTTACTTTGGAAATGTTAATGAGGTGAAGGCAGCAATATTTGGACAGTAAATGGTTGTGGGGCTTAATAGAGGGGACATAGTCAAGAATTCCACCTTGCATCTGGTATAAGGGAATGGAACAATAGCATGCAGTTTAGCTAAGCAATCCCCCTCTTTGTTCTGTATTTCACAGGGTACCTTCAATTTTGTTGATATGATTGGTCAACTCTGAAGAGTGACCAGAGCCACGAAGCACTATTATTAACTTATGTGGCAAATTGAGTTCTCTACAGCTCACTTATGAATGGAATCCCATACTTTATAGCTACGTCACAATGAACAGGGACTATATAAAACCGACTCTGGTGGGACTCTAACCCACAACCTTTGAATTACTACACCAGCTAGAAGTCCTATGCGCTATCCATTACGCCACAGAGCCCTCCTTGAATAATGTTTTTGATGACTGTTTTTGATTACTTTTTCTGATGACTGATTTTGATTACTTACTTTGAAGACTTACTTTGAGGACTTTGCTTGAGAACTTTTCTTAAGGACCTTGCCTGAGAATCTACCGAGTTGCTGGAGAAAGAAAAAGCTCAGATATTAAGTTGTGGCTGGATAGGCCTAACTGCAACAGGAGTTTTCAGGGATTGCCTGAGGCATTCAGAGTGGGAAAAAGCCATAAAGATTATGGTAGGGACTTTCATAGGATAGGCGGGGCCATGGGGAAATCTCGGAGGTGAGCATGGGAGGAAGTCATGAGGAAGATAGAGAGCAGCAGTACTTGAAAGGAGATAACACGGTGGTTTGCTGGATATTTTCAAATAACGTTGATGATGTAGCTTAGGGCAGACTTGTGGGTGGTCTTTTATGGTGTAAGTATTTTGAATTTGATTTGTTGGGTGAACAGAAGAAGGGAGGGACTGGAAGAGAGGGGATGGCTGACACCTCTGCTCGTAAAACAGTTGGTAGTGGGATTAGTCTGGAAGCAGCCTATATGGTAGGCTAAAGTGGGAAGGGTCTTTTTAAAGACAGGCTAATGACTACGGAGTTGCAATATTCAAGGCAACAGATATGAAGGGGAAGAAAAAGAAGTTTGGTGATGTAATTGGTGAAGATGATGCTTACTTTGGAAATGTTAATGAGGTGAAGGCAGCAATATTTGGACAGTAAATGGTTGTGGGGCTTAAAAGAGAGGACACAGTCAAGAATTCCACCTTGCATCTGGTATAAGGGATTGGAACAATAGCATGCAGTTTAGCTAAGCAATCCCCCTCTTTGTTCTGTATTTCACAGGGTACCTTCAATTTTGTTGATATGATTGGTCAACTCTGAAGAGTGACCAGAGCAACGAAGCACTATTATTAACTTATGTGGCAAATTGAGTTCTCTACAGCTCACTTATGAATGAAATCCCATACTTTATAGCTACGTCACAATGAACAGGGACTATATAAAACCGACTCTGGTGGGACTCGAACCCACAACCTTTGAATTACTACACCAGCTAGAAATCCAATGCGCTATCCATTGCGCCACAGAACCCTCCTTGAAGACGGTTTTTTATGACGGTTTTTGATGACGGTTTTTGATGACGGTTTTTGATGACTGTTTTTGATGACTGATTTTGATGACTGTTTTTGATGACTGATTTTGATGACTGTTTTTGATGACTGTTTTTGATGACTGATTTTGATGACTGATTTTGATGACTTACTTGGAGGACTTTGCTTGAGAACTTTGCTTAAGGACCTTGCCTGAGAATCTACCGAAGTTGAAGCAAATCAACTCATCTGAATAATGGTTACCACTAAATAGTAGGGATGAGCTCAAGATTTGGTCCAGATACAGTTTCAGACTGAACATTACCTTTGCAGGCATTCACCTTAGCGCCAGATCTTTTGATCTTTAAGTGGGAGCTGGACATCATAAGAAGTAGCAGTTTTTGTACCATTGATGAGTTGCTGGAGAAAGAAAAATCTCAGATATTAAGTCGTGGCTGGATAGGCCTAACTGAAACATGAGTTTTCAGGGATTGCCTGCGGCATTCATAGTGGGAAAAAGCCATATGGATTATGGTAGGGACTTTCATAGGATAGGTGGGGCCATGGGTAAATCTTGGAGGTGAGCATGGGAGGGAGTGATGAGGAAGATAGAGAGCAGCAGTACTTGAAAGGAGATAACACGTTGGTTTGCTGGATATTTTCAAATAACGTTGATGATGTAGCTTCGGGCAGACTTGTGGTGGTCTTTTATGGTGTAAGTATTTTGAATTTGATTTGTTGGGTGAACAGAAGAAGGGAGGGACTGGAAGAGAGGGGATGGCTGACACCTCTGCTCGTAAAACAGTTGGTAGGGGGATAAGTCTGGAAGCAGCCTATATGATAGGCTAAAGTGGGAAGGGTCTTTTTAAAGGCAGGCTAATGACTACGGAGTTGAAATATTCAAGGCAACAGATATGAAGGGAATGAAGTATAAGTTTGGTGATGTAATTGGTGAAGATGATGCTTACTTTGGAAATGTTAATGAAGTGAAGGCAGCAATATTTGGACAGTAAATGGTTGTGGGGCTTAAAAGAGAGGACACAGTCAAGAATTCTACCTTGCATCTGGTATAAGGGAATGGAACAATAGCATGCAGTTTAGCTAAGCAATCCCCCTCTTTGTTCTGTATTTCACAGGGTACCTTCAATTTTGTTGATATGATTGGTCAACTCTGAAGAGTGACCAGAGCCACGAAGCACTATTATTATCTTATGTGGCAAATTGAGTTCTCTACAGCTCACTTATGAATGGAATCCCATACTTTATAGCTACGTCACAATGAACAGGGACTATATAAAACCAACTCTGGTGGGACTAGAACCCACAACCTTTGAATTACTTACACCAGCTAGAAAGCCAATGCGCTATCCATTGCGCCACAGAGCCCTCCTTGAAGACTGTTTTTGATGACTGTTTTTGATGACTGTTTTTGATGACTGTTTTTGATGACTGATTTTGATGACTTACTTTGAAGACTTACTTTGAGGACTTTGCTTGAGAACTTTGCTTAAGGACCTTGCCTGAGAATCTACCGAAGTTGAAGCAAATCAACTCATCTGAATAATGGTTGCCACTAAATAGTAGAGATGAACTCAAGATTTGGTCCAGATACAGTTTCAGACTGAACTTTACCTTTGCAGGCATTCACCTTAGCGCCAGATCTTTTGATCGTTAAGTGGGAGCTGGACATCATAATAAGTAGCAGTTTTTGTACCATTGATGAGTTGCTGGAGAAAGAAAAATCTCAGATATTAAGTCGTGGCTGGATAGGCTTAACTGAAACATGAGTTTTCAGGGATTGCCTGAGGCTTTCAGAGTGGGAAAAAGCCATATAGATTATGGTAGGGACTTTCATTAGATAGGCGGGGCCATGGGTAAATCTTGGAGGTGAGCATGGGAGGAAGTGATGAGGAAGATAGAGAGCAGCAGTACTTGAAAGGAGATAACACGTTGGTTTGCTGGATATTTTCAAATAACGTTGATGATGTAGCTTCGGGCAGACTTGTGGTGGTCTTTTATGGTGTAAGTATTTTGAATTTGATTTGTTGGGTGAACAGAAGAAGGGAGGGACTGGAAGAGAGGGGATGGCTGACACCTCTGCTCGTAAAACAGTTGGTAGGGGGATAAGTCTGGAAGCAGCCTATATGATAGGCTAAAGTGGGAAGGGTCTTTTTAAAGGCAGGCTAATGACTACGGAGTTGAAATATTCAAGGCAACAGATATGAAGGGAATGAAGTATAAGTTTGGTGATGTAATTGGTGAAGATGATGCTTACTTTGGAAATGTTAATGAAGTGAAGGCAGCAATATTTGGACAGTAAATGGTTGTGGGGCTTAAAAGAGAGGACACAGTCAAGAATTCTACCTTGCATCTGGTATAAGGGAATGGAACAATAGCATGCAGTTTAGCTAAGCAATCCCCCTCTTTGTTCTGTATTTCACAGGGTACCTTCAATTTTGTTGATATGATTGGTCAACTCTGAAGAGTGACCAGAGCCACGAAGCACTATTATTATCTTATGTGGCAAATTGAGTTCTCTACAGCTCACTTATGAATGGAATCCCATACTTTATAGCTACGTCACAATGAACAGGGACTATATAAAACCAACTCTGGTGGGACTAGAACCCACAACCTTTGAATTACTTACACCAGCTAGAAAGCCAATGCGCTATCCATTGCGCCACAGAGCCCTCCTTGAAGACTGTTTTTGATGACTGTTTTTGATGACTGTTTTTGATGACTGTTTTTGATGACTGATTTTGATGACTTACTTTGAAGACTTACTTTGAGGACTTTGCTTGAGAACTTTTCTTAAGGACCTTGCCTGAGAATCTACCGAAGTTGAAGCAAATCAACTCATCTGAATAATGGTTGCCACTAAATAGTAGGGATGAGCTCAAGATTTGGTCCAGATACAGTTTCAGACTGAACTTTACCTTTGCAGGCATTCACCTTAGCGCCAGATCTTTTGATCGTTAAGTGGGAGCCGGACATCATAATAAGTAGCAGTTTTTGTACCATTGATGAGTTGCTGGAGAAAGAAAAAGCTCAGATATTAAGTTGTGGCTGGATAGGCCTAACTGAAACATGAGTTTTCAGGGATTGCCTGAGGCATTCAGAGTGGGAAAAAGCCATATAGATTATAGTAGGGACTTTCATAGGATAGGCGGGGCCATGGGGAAATCTCGGAGGTGAGCATGGGAGGAAGTCATGAGGAAGATAGAGAGCAGCAGTACTTGAAAGGAGATAACACGTTGGTTTGCTGGATATTTTCAAATAACGTTGATGATGTAGCTTCGGGCAGACTTGTGGTGGTCTTTTATGGTGTAAGTATTTTGAATTTGATTTGTTGGGTGAACAGAAGAAGGGAGGGACTGGAAGAGAGGGGATGGCTGACACCTCTGCTCGTAAAACAGTTGGTAGGGGGATAAGTCTGGAAGCAGCCTATATGGTAGGCTAAAGTGGGAAGGGTCTTTTTAAAGACAGGCTAATGACTACGGAGTTGCAATATTCGAGGCAACAGATATGAAGGGAAAGAAAAAGAAGTTTGGTGATGTAATTGGTGAAGATGATGCTTACTTTGGAAATGTTAATGAGGTGAAGGCAGCAATATTTGGACAGTAAATGATTGTGGGGTTTAAAAGAGAGGACACAGTCAAGAATTCCACCTTGCATCTGGTATAAGGGAATGGAACAATAGCATGCAGTTTAGCTAAGCAATCCCCCTCTTTGTTCTGTATTTCACAGGGTACCTCCAATTTTGTTGATATGATTGGTCAACTCTGAAGAGTGACCAGAGCCACAAAGCACTATTATTAACTTATGTGGCAAATTGAGTTCTCTACAGCTCACTTATGAATGGAATCTATTACTTTATAGCTAGGTCACAATGAACAGGGACTATATAAAACCAACTCTGGTGGGACTCAAACCCACAACCTTTGAATTACTACACCAGCTAGAAGTCCAATGCGCTATCCATTGCGCCACAGAGCCCTCCTTGAAGACGGTTTTTGATGACGGTTTTTGATGACTGTTTTTGATGACTGATTTTGATGACTAACTTTGAAGACTTTGCTTGAGAACTTTGCTTAAGGACCTTGCCTGAGAATCTACCGAGTTGCTGGAGAAAGAAAAAGCTCAGATATTAAGTTGTGGCTGGATAGGCCTAACTGCAACATGAGTTTTCAGGGATTGCCTGAGGCATTCAGAGGGGGAAAAAGCCATATAGATTATGGTAGGGACTTTCATAGGATTGGCGGGGCCATGGGGAAATCTCGGAGGTGAGCATGGGAGGAAGTCATGAGGAAGATAGAGAGCAGCAGTACTTGAAAGGAGATAACACGGTGGTTTGCTGGATATTTTCAAATAACGTTGATGATGTAGCTTAGGGCAGACTTGTGGGTGGTCTTTTATGGTGTAAGTATTTTGAATTTGATTTGTTGGGTGAACAGAAGAAGGGAGGGACTGGAAGAGAGGGGATGGCTGACACCTCTGCTCGTAAAACAGTTGGTAGTGGGATTAGTCTGGAAGCAGCCTATATGGTAGGCTAAAGTGGGAAGGGTCTTTTTAAAGACAGGCTAATGACTACGGAGTTGCAATATTCAAGGCAACAGATATGAAGGGGAAGAAAAAGAAGTTTGGTGATGTAATTGGTGAAGATGATGCTTACTTTGGAAATGTTAATGAGGTGAAGGCAGCAATATTTGGACAGTAAATGGTTGTGGGGCTTAAAAGAGAGGACACAGTCAAGAATTCCACCTTGCATCTGGTATAAGGGATTGGAACAATAGCATGCAGTTTAGCTAAGCAATCCCCCTCTTTGTTCTGTATTTCACAGGGTACCTTCAATTTTGTTGATATGATTGGTCAACTCTGAAGAGTGACCAGAGCAACGAAGCACTATTATTAACTTATGTGGCAAATTGAGTTCTCTACAGCTCACTTATGAATGAAATCCCATACTTTATAGCTACGTCACAATGAACAGGGACTATATAAAACCGACTCTGGTGGGACTCGAACCCACAACCTTTGAATTACTACACCAGCTAGAAATCCAATGCGCTATCCATTGCGCCACAGAACCCTCCTTGAAGACGGTTTTTTATGACGGTTTTTGATGACGGTTTTTGATGACGGTTTTTGATGACTGTTTTTGATGACTGATTTTGATGACTGTTTTTGATGACTGATTTTGATGACTGTTTTTGATGACTGTTTTTGATGACTGATTTTGATGACTGATTTTGATGACTTACTTGGAGGACTTTGCTTGAGAACTTTGCTTAAGGACCTTGCCTGAGAATCTACCGAAGTTGAAGCAAATCAACTCATCTGAATAATGGTTACCACTAAATAGTAGGGATGAGCTCAAGATTTGGTCCAGATACAGTTTCAGACTGAACATTACCTTTGCAGGCATTCACCTTAGCGCCAGATCTTTTGATCTTTAAGTGGGAGCTGGACATCATAAGAAGTAGCAGTTTTTGTACCATTGATGAGTTGCTGGAGAAAGAAAAATCTCAGATATTAAGTCGTGGCTGGATAGGCCTAACTGAAACATGAGTTTTCAGGGATTGCCTGCGGCATTCATAGTGGGAAAAAGCCATATGGATTATGGTAGGGACTTTCATAGGATAGGTGGGGCCATGGGTAAATCTTGGAGGTGAGCATGGGAGGGAGTGATGAGGAAGATAGAGAGCAGCAGTACTTGAAAGGAGATAACACGTTGGTTTGCTGGATATTTTCAAATAACGTTGATGATGTAGCTTCGGGCAGACTTGTGGTGGTCTTTTATGGTGTAAGTATTTTGAATTTGATTTGTTGGGTGAACAGAAGAAGGGAGGGACTGGAAGAGAGGGGATGGCTGACACCTCTGCTCGTAAAACAGTTGGTAGGGGGATAAGTCTGGAAGCAGCCTATATGATAGGCTAAAGTGGGAAGGGTCTTTTTAAAGGCAGGCTAATGACTACGGAGTTGAAATATTCAAGGCAACAGATATGAAGGGAATGAAGTATAAGTTTGGTGATGTAATTGGTGAAGATGATGCTTACTTTGGAAATGTTAATGAAGTGAAGGCAGCAATATTTGGACAGTAAATGGTTGTGGGGCTTAAAAGAGAGGACACAGTCAAGAATTCTACCTTGCATCTGGTATAAGGGAATGGAACAATAGCATGCAGTTTAGCTAAGCAATCCCCCTCTTTGTTCTGTATTTCACAGGGTACCTTCAATTTTGTTGATATGATTGGTCAACTCTGAAGAGTGACCAGAGCCACGAAGCACTATTATTATCTTATGTGGCAAATTGAGTTCTCTACAGCTCACTTATGAATGGAATCCCATACTTTATAGCTACGTCACAATGAACAGGGACTATATAAAACCAACTCTGGTGGGACTAGAACCCACAACCTTTGAATTACTTACACCAGCTAGAAAGCCAATGCGCTATCCATTGCGCCACAGAGCCCTCCTTGAAGACTGTTTTTGATGACTGTTTTTGATGACTGTTTTTGATGACTGTTTTTGATGACTGTTTTTGATGACTGATTTTGATGACTTACTTTGAAGACTTACTTTGAGGACTTTGCTTGAGAACTTTGCTTAAGGACCTTGCCTGAGAATCTACCGAAGTTGAAGCAAATCAACTCATCTGAATAATGGTTGCCACTAAATAGTAGAGATGAACTCAAGATTTGGTCCAGATACAGTTTCAGACTGAACTTTACCTTTGCAGGCATTCACCTTAGCGCCAGATCTTTTGATCGTTAAGTGGGAGCTGGACATCATAATAAGTAGCAGTTTTTGTACCATTGATGAGTTGCTGGAGAAAGAAAAATCTCAGATATTAAGTCGTGGCTGGATAGGCTTAACTGAAACATGAGTTTTCAGGGATTGCCTGAGGCTTTCAGAGTGGAAAAAAGCCATATAGATTATGGTAGGGACTTTCATTAGATAGGCGGGGCCATGGGTAAATCTTGGAGGTGAGCATGGGAGGAAGTGATGAGGAAGATAGAGAGCAGCAGTACTTGAAAGGAGATAACACGTTGGTTTGCTGGATATTTTCAAATAACGTTGATGATGTAGCTTCGGGCAGACTTGTGGTGGTCTTTTATGGTGTAAGTATTTTGAATTTGATTTGTTGGGTGAACAGAAGAAGGGAGGGACTGGAAGAGAGGGGATGGCTGACACCTCTGCTCGTAAAACAGTTGGTAGGGGGATAAGTCTGGAAGCAGCCTATATGATAGGCTAAAGTGGGAAGGGTCTTTTTAAAGGCAGGCTAATGACTACGGAGTTGCAATATTCAAGGCAACAGATATGAAGGGAATGAAGTATAAGTTTGGTGATATAATTGGTGAAGATGATGCTTACTTTCGAAATGTTAATGATGTGAAGGCAGCAACACTTGGACAGTAAATGGTTGTGGGGCTTAAAAGAGAGGACACAGTCAAGAATTCCACCTTGCATCTGGTATAAGGGAATGGAACAATAGCATGCATTTTAGCTAAGCAATCCCCCTCTTTGTTCTGTATTTCACAGGGTACCTTCAATTTTGTTGATATGATTGGTCAACTCTGAAGAGTGACCAGAGCCACAAAGCACTATTATTAACTTATGTGGCAAATTGAGTTCTCTACAGCTCACTTATGAATGGAATCCCATACTTTATAGCTACGTCACAATGAACAGGGACTATATAAAACCGACTCTGGTGGGACTCAAACCCACTATCTTTAAATTACTACACCAGCTAGAAGTCCAAAGCGCTATTCATTACGCCACAGAGCCCTCCTTGAAGACTGTTTTCGATGACTGTTTTTGATGACTGTTTTTGATGACTGTTTTTGATGACTGATTTTGATGACTGATTTTGATGACTGATTTTGATGACTGATTTTGATGACTTACTTTGAAGACTTACTTTGAGGACTTTGCTTGAGAACTTTTCTTAAGGACCTTGCCTGAGAATCTACCGAAGTTGAAGCAAATCAACTCATCTGAATAATGGTTGCCACTAAATAGTAGGGATGAGCTCAAGATTTGGTCCAGATACAGTTTCAGACTGAACTTTACCTTTGCAGGCATTCACCTTAGCGCCAGATCTTTTGATCGTTAAGTGGGAGCCGGACATCATAATAAGTAGCAGTTTTTGTACCATTGATGAGTTGCTGGAGAAAGAAAAAGCTCAGATATTAAGTTGTGGCTGGATAGGCCTAACTGAAACATGAGTTTTCAGGGATTGCCTGAGGCATTCAGAGTGGGAAAAAGCCATATAGATTATAGTAGGGACTTTCATAGGATAGGCGGGGCCATGGGGAAATCTCGGAGGTGAGCATGGGAGGAAGTCATGAGGAAGATAGAGAGCAGCAGTACTTGAAAGGAGATAACACGTTGGTTTGCTGGATATTTTCAAATAACGTTGATGATGTAGCTTCGGGCAGACTTGTGGTGGTCTTTTATGGTGTAAGTATTTTGAATTTGATTTGTTGGGTGAACAGAAGAAGGGAGGGACTGGAAGAGAGGGGATGGCTGACACCTCTGCTCGTAAAACAGTTGGTAGGGGGATAAGTCTGGAAGCAGCCTATATGGTAGGCTAAAGTGGGAAGGGTCTTTTTAAAGACAGGCTAATGACTACGGAGTTGCAATATTCGAGGCAACAGATATGAAGGGAAAGAAAAAGAAGTTTGGTGATGTAATTGGTGAAGATGATGCTTACTTTGGAAATGTTAATGAGGTGAAGGCAGCAATATTTGGACAGTAAATGATTGTGGGGTTTAAAAGAGAGGACACAGTCAAGAATTCCACCTTGCATCTGGTATAAGGGAATGGAACAATAGCATGCAGTTTAGCTAAGCAATCCCCCTCTTTGTTCTGTATTTCACAGGGTACCTCCAATTTTGTTGATATGATTGGTCAACTCTGAAGAGTGACCAGAGCCACAAAGCACTATTATTAACTTATGTGGCAAATTGAGTTCTCTACAGCTCACTTATGAATGGAATCTATTACTTTATAGCTAGGTCACAATGAACAGGGACTATATAAAACCAACTCTGGTGGGACTCAAACCCACAACCTTTGAATTACTACACCAGCTAGAAGTCCAATGCGCTATCCATTGCGCCACAGAGCCCTCCTTGAAGACGGTTTTTGATGACGGTTTTTGATGACTGTTTTTGATGACTGATTTTGATGACTAACTTTGAAGACTTTGCTTGAGAACTTTGCTTAAGGACCTTGCCTGAGAATCTACCGAGTTGCTGGAGAAAGAAAAAGCTCAGATATTAAGTTGTGGCTGGATAGGCCTAACTGCAACATGAGTTTTCAGGGATTGCCTGAGGCATTCAGAGGGGGAAAAAGCCATATAGATTATGGTAGGGACTTTCATAGGATTGGCGGGGCCATGGGGAAATCTCGGAGGTGAGCATGGGAGGAAGTCATGAGGAAGATAGAGAGCAGCAGTACTTGAAAGGAGATAACACGGTGGTTTGCTGGATATTTTCAAATAACGTTGATGATGTAGCTTAGGGCAGACTTGTGGGTGGTCTTTTATGGTGTAAGTATTTTGAATTTGATTTGTTGGGTGAACAGAAGAAGGGAGGGACTGGAAGAGAGGGGATGGCTGACACCTCTGCTCGTAAAACAGTTGGTAGTGGGATTAGTCTGGAAGCAGCCTATATGGTAGGCTAAAGTGGGAAGGGTCTTTTTAAAGACAGGCTAATGACTACGGAGTTGCAATATTCAAGGCAACAGATATGAAGGGGAAGAAAAAGAAGTTTGGTGATGTAATTGGTGAAGATGATGCTTACTTTGGAAATGTTAATGAGGTGAAGGCAGCAATATTTGGACAGTAAATGGTTGTGGGGCTTAAAAGAGAGGACACAGTCAAGAATTCCACCTTGCATCTGGTATAAGGGATTGGAACAATAGCATGCAGTTTAGCTAAGCAATCCCCCTCTTTGTTCTGTATTTCACAGGGTACCTTCAATTTTGTTGATATGATTGGTCAACTCTGAAGAGTGACCAGAGCAACGAAGCACTATTATTAACTTATGTGGCAAATTGAGTTCTCTACAGCTCACTTATGAATGAAATCCCATACTTTATAGCTACGTCACAATGAACAGGGACTATATAAAACCGACTCTGGTGGGACTCGAACCCACAACCTTTGAATTACTACACCAGCTAGAAATCCAATGCGCTATCCATTGCGCCACAGAACCCTCCTTGAAGACGGTTTTTTATGACGGTTTTTGATGACGGTTTTTGATGACGGTTTTTGATGACTGTTTTTGATGACTGATTTTGATGACTGTTTTTGATGACTGATTTTGATGACTGTTTTTGATGACTGTTTTTGATGACTGATTTTGATGACTGATTTTGATGACTTACTTGGAGGACTTTGCTTGAGAACTTTGCTTAAGGACCTTGCCTGAGAATCTACCGAAGTTGAAGCAAATCAACTCATCTGAATAATGGTTACCACTAAATAGTAGGGATGAGCTCAAGATTTGGTCCAGATACAGTTTCAGACTGAACATTACCTTTGCAGGCATTCACCTTAGCGCCAGATCTTTTGATCTTTAAGTGGGAGCTGGACATCATAAGAAGTAGCAGTTTTTGTACCATTGATGAGTTGCTGGAGAAAGAAAAATCTCAGATATTAAGTCGTGGCTGGATAGGCCTAACTGAAACATGAGTTTTCAGGGATTGCCTGCGGCATTCATAGTGGGAAAAAGCCATATGGATTATGGTAGGGACTTTCATAGGATAGGTGGGGCCATGGGTAAATCTTGGAGGTGAGCATGGGAGGGAGTGATGAGGAAGATAGAGAGCAGCAGTACTTGAAAGGAGATAACACGTTGGTTTGCTGGATATTTTCAAATAACGTTGATGATGTAGCTTCGGGCAGACTTGTGGTGGTCTTTTATGGTGTAAGTATTTTGAATTTGATTTGTTGGGTGAACAGAAGAAGGGAGGGACTGGAAGAGAGGGGATGGCTGACACCTCTGCTCGTAAAACAGTTGGTAGGGGGATAAGTCTGGAAGCAGCCTATATGATAGGCTAAAGTGGGAAGGGTCTTTTTAAAGGCAGGCTAATGACTACGGAGTTGAAATATTCAAGGCAACAGATATGAAGGGAATGAAGTATAAGTTTGGTGATGTAATTGGTGAAGATGATGCTTACTTTGGAAATGTTAATGAAGTGAAGGCAGCAATATTTGGACAGTAAATGGTTGTGGGGCTTAAAAGAGAGGACACAGTCAAGAATTCTACCTTGCATCTGGTATAAGGGAATGGAACAATAGCATGCAGTTTAGCTAAGCAATCCCCCTCTTTGTTCTGTATTTCACAGGGTACCTTCAATTTTGTTGATATGATTGGTCAACTCTGAAGAGTGACCAGAGCCACGAAGCACTATTATTATCTTATGTGGCAAATTGAGTTCTCTACAGCTCACTTATGAATGGAATCCCATACTTTATAGCTACGTCACAATGAACAGGGACTATATAAAACCAACTCTGGTGGGACTAGAACCCACAACCTTTGAATTACTTACACCAGCTAGAAAGCCAATGCGCTATCCATTGCGCCACAGAGCCCTCCTTGAAGACTGTTTTTGATGACTGTTTTTGATGACTGTTTTTGATGACTGTTTTTGATGACTGATTTTGATGACTTACTTTGAAGACTTACTTTGAGGACTTTGCTTGAGAACTTTGCTTAAGGACCTTGCCTGAGAATCTACCGAAGTTGAAGCAAATCAACTCATCTGAATAATGGTTGCCACTAAATAGTAGAGATGAACTCAAGATTTGGTCCAGATACAGTTTCAGACTGAACTTTACCTTTGCAGGCATTCACCTTAGCGCCAGATCTTTTGATCGTTAAGTGGGAGCTGGACATCATAATAAGTAGCAGTTTTTGTACCATTGATGAGTTGCTGGAGAAAGAAAAATCTCAGATATTAAGTCGTGGCTGGATAGGCTTAACTGAAACATGAGTTTTCAGGGATTGCCTGAGGCTTTCAGAGTGGAAAAAAGCCATATAGATTATGGTAGGGACTTTCATTAGATAGGCGGGGCCATGGGTAAATCTTGGAGGTGAGCATGGGAGGAAGTGATGAGGAAGATAGAGAGCAGCAGTACTTGAAAGGAGATAACACGTTGGTTTGCTGGATATTTTCAAATAACGTTGATGATGTAGCTTCGGGCAGACTTGTGGTGGTCTTTTATGGTGTAAGTATTTTGAATTTGATTTGTTGGGTGAACAGAAGAAGGGAGGGACTGGAAGAGAGGGGATGGCTGACACCTCTGCTCGTAAAACAGTTGGTAGGGGGATAAGTCTGGAAGCAGCCTATATGATAGGCTAAAGTGGGAAGGGTCTTTTTAAAGGCAGGCTAATGACTACGGAGTTGCAATATTCAAGGCAACAGATATGAAGGGAATGAAGTATAAGTTTGGTGATATAATTGGTGAAGATGATGCTTACTTTCGAAATGTTAATGATGTGAAGGCAGCAACACTTGGACAGTAAATGGTTGTGGGGCTTAAAAGAGAGGACACAGTCAAGAATTCCACCTTGCATCTGGTATAAGGGAATGGAACAATAGCATGCATTTTAGCTAAGCAATCCCCCTCTTTGTTCTGTATTTCACAGGGTACCTTCAATTTTGTTGATATGATTGGTCAACTCTGAAGAGTGACCAGAGCCACAAAGCACTATTATTAACTTATGTGGCAAATTGAGTTCTCTACAGCTCACTTATGAATGGAATCCCATACTTTATAGCTACGTCACAATGAACAGGGACTATATAAAACCGACTCTGGTGGGACTCAAACCCACTATCTTTAAATTACTACACCAGCTAGAAGTCCAAAGCGCTATTCATTACGCCACAGAGCCCTCCTTGAAGACTGTTTTCGATGACTGTTTTTGATGACTGTTTTTGATGACTGTTTTTGATGACTGATTTTGATGACTGATTTTGATGACTGATTTTGATGACTGATTTTGATGACTTACTTTGAAGACTTACTTTGAGGACTTTGCTTGAGAACTTTTCTTAAGGACCTTGCCTGAGAATCTACCGAAGTTGAAGCAAATCAACTCATCTGAATAATGGTTGCCACTAAATAGTAGGGATGAGCTCAAGATTTGGTCCAGATACAGTTTCAGACTGAACTTTACCTTTGCAGGCATTCACCTTAGCGCCAGATCTTTTGATCGTTAAGTGGGAGCCGGACATCATAATAAGTAGCAGTTTTTGTACCATTGATGAGTTGCTGGAGAAAGAAAAAGCTCAGATATTAAGTTGTGGCTGGATAGGCCTAACTGAAACATGAGTTTTCAGGGATTGCCTGAGGCATTCAGAGTGGGAAAAAGCCATATAGATTATAGTAGGGACTTTCATAGGATAGGCGGGGCCATGGGGAAATCTCGGAGGTGAGCATGGGAGGAAGTCATGAGGAAGATAGAGAGCAGCAGTACTTGAAAGGAGATAACACGTTGGTTTGCTGGATATTTTCAAATAACGTTGATGATGTAGCTTCGGGCAGACTTGTGGTGGTCTTTTATGGTGTAAGTATTTTGAATTTGATTTGTTGGGTGAACAGAAGAAGGGAGGGACTGGAAGAGAGGGGATGGCTGACACCTCTGCTCGTAAAACAGTTGGTAGGGGGATAAGTCTGGAAGCAGCCTATATGGTAGGCTAAAGTGGGAAGGGTCTTTTTAAAGACAGGCTAATGACTACGGAGTTGCAATATTCGAGGCAACAGATATGAAGGGAAAGAAAAAGAAGTTTGGTGATGTAATTGGTGAAGATGATGCTTACTTTGGAAATGTTAATGAGGTGAAGGCAGCAATATTTGGACAGTAAATGATTGTGGGGTTTAAAAGAGAGGACACAGTCAAGAATTCCACCTTGCATCTGGTATAAGGGAATGGAACAATAGCATGCAGTTTAGCTAAGCAATCCCCCTCTTTGTTCTGTATTTCACAGGGTACCTCCAATTTTGTTGATATGATTGGTCAACTCTGAAGAGTGACCAGAGCCACAAAGCACTATTATTAACTTATGTGGCAAATTGAGTTCTCTACAGCTCACTTATGAATGGAATCTATTACTTTATAGCTAGGTCACAATGAACAGGGACTATATAAAACCAACTCTGGTGGGACTCAAACCCACAACCTTTGAATTACTACACCAGCTAGAAGTCCAATGCGCTATCCATTGCGCCACAGAGCCCTCCTTGAAGACAGTTTTTGATGACGGTTTTTGATGACTGTTTTTGATGACTGATTTTGATGACTAACTTTGAAGACTTTGCTTGAGAACTTTGCTTAAGGACCTTGCCTGAGAATCTACCGAGTTGCTGGAGAAAGAAAAAGCTCAGATATTAAGTTGTGGCTGGATAGGCCTAACTGCAACATGAGTTTTCAGGGATTGCCTGAGGCATTCAGAGGGGGAAAAAGCCATATAGATTATGGTAGGGACTTTCATAGGATTGGCGGGGCCATGGGGAAATCTCGGAGGTGAGCATGGGAGGAAGTCATGAGGAAGATAGAGAGCAGCAGTACTTGAAAGGAGATAACACGGTGGTTTGCTGGATATTTTCAAATAACGTTGATGATGTAGCTTAGGGCAGACTTGTGGGTGGTCTTTTATGGTGTAAGTATTTTGAATTTGATTTGTTGGGTGAACAGAAGAAGGGAGGGACTGGAAGAGAGGGGATGGCTGACACCTCTGCTCGTAAAACAGTTGGTAGTGGGATAAGTCTGGAAGCAGCCTATATGGTAGGCTAAAGTGGGAAGGGTCTTTTTAAAGGCTGGCTAATGACTACGGAGTTGCAATATTCAAGGCAACAGATATGAAGGGGAAGAAAAAGAAGTTTGGTGATGTAATTGGTGAAGATGATGCTTACTTTGGAAATGTTAATGAGGTGAAGGCAGCAATATTTGGACAGTAAATGGTTGTGGGGCTTAAAAGAGAGGACACAGTCAAGAATTTCACCTTGCATCTGGTATAAGGGAATGGAACAATAGCATGCAGTTTAGCTAAGCAATCCCCCTCTTTGTTCTGTATTTCACAGGGTACCTTCAATTTTGTTGATATGATTGGTCAACTCTGAAGAGTGACCAGAGCCACGAAGCACTATTATTAACTTATGTGGCAAATTGAGTTCTCTACAGCTCACTTATGAATGAAATCCCATACTTTATAGCTACGTCACAATGAACAGGGACTATATAAAACCGACTCTGGTGGGACTCGAACCCACAACCTTTGAATTACTACACCAGCTAGAAGTCCAATGCGCTATCCATTGCACCACAGAGCCCTCCTTGAAGACTGTTTATGATGAATGTTTTTGAAGACTGTTTTTGATGACTTACTTGGAGGACTTTGCTTGAGAACTTTGCTTAAGGACCTTGCCTGAGAATCTACCGAAGTTGAAGCAAATCAACTCATCTGAATAATGGTTGCCACTAAATAGTAGGGATGAGCTCAAGATTTGGTCCAGATACAGTTTCAGACTGAACTTTACCTTTGCAGGCATTTACCTTAGCGCCAGATCTTTTGATCTTTAAGTGGGAGCTGGACATCATAATAAGTAGCAGTTTTTGTACCATTGATGAGTTGCTGGAGAAAGAAAAATCTCAGATATTAAGTCGTGGCTGGATAGGCTTAACTGAAACATGAGTTTTCAGGGATTGCCTGAGGCATTCAGAGTGGGAAAAAGCCATATAGATTATGGTAGGGACTTTTATAGGATAGGCGGGGCCATGGGTAAATCTCGGAGGTGAGCATGGGAGGAAGTGATGAGGAAGATAGAGAGCAGCAGTACTTGAAAGGAGATAACACGGTGGTTTGCTGGATATTTTCAAATAACGTTGATGATGTAGCTTAGGGCAGACTTGTGGGTGGTCTTTTATGGTGTAAGTATTTTGAATTTGATTTGTTGGGTGAACAGAAGAAGGGAGGGACTGGAAGAGAGGGGATGGCTGACACCTCTGCTCGTAAAACAGTTGGTAGTGGGATAAGTCTGGAAGCAGCCTATATGGTAGGCTAAAGTGGGAAGGGTCTTTTTAAAGGCAGGCTAATGACTACGGAGTTGCAATATTCAAGGCAACAGATATGAAGGGGAAGAAAAAGAAGTTTGGTGATGTAATTGGTGAAGATGATGCTTACTTTGGAAATGTTAATGAGGTGAAGGCAGCAATATTTGGACAGTAAATGGTTGTGGGGCTTAAAAGAGAGGACACAGTCAAGAATTTCACCTTGCATCTGGTATAAGGGAATGGAACAATAGCATGCAGTTTAGCTAAGCAATCCCCCTCTTTGTTCTGTATTTCACAGGGTACCTTCAATTTTGTTGATATGATTGGTCAACTCTGAAGAGTGACCAGAGCCACGAAGCACTATTATTAACTTATGTGGCAAATTGAGTTCTCTACAGCTCACTTATGAATGAAATCCCATACTTTATAGCTACGTCACAATGAACAGGGACTATCTAAAACCGACTCTGGTGGGACTCGAACCCACAACCTTTGAATTACTACACCAGCTAGAAGTCCAATGCGCTATCCATTGCACCACAGAGCCCTCCTTGAAGACTGTTTTTGATGAATGTTTTTGAAGACTGTTTTTGATGACTTACTTGGAGGACTTTGCTTGAGAACTTTGCTTAAGGACCTTGCCTGAGAATCTACCGAAGTTGAAGCAAATCAACTCATCTGAATAATGGTTGCCACTAAATAGTAGGGATGAGCTCAAGATTTGGTCCAGATACAGTTTCAGACTGAACTTTACCTTTCCAGGCATTTACCTTAGCGCCAGATCTTTTGATCTTTAAGTGGGAGCTGGACATCATAATAAGTAGCAGTTTTTGTACCATTGATGAGTTGCTGGAGAAAGAAAAATCTCAGATATTAAGTCGTGGCTGGATAGGCTTAACTGAAACATGATTTTTCAGGGATTGCCTGAGGCATTCAGAGTGGGAAAAAGCCATATAGATTATGGTAGGGACTTTTATAGGATAGGCGGGGCCATGGGTAAATCTCGGAGGTGAGCATGGGAGGAAGTGATGAGGAAGATAGAGAGCAGCAGTACTTGAAAGGAGATAACACGGTGGTTTGCTGGATATTTTCAAATAACGTTGATGATGTAGCTTAGGGCAGACTTGTGGGTGGTCTTTTATGGTGTAAGTATTTTGAATTTGATTTGTTGGGTGAACAGAAGAAGGGAGGGACTGGAAGAGAGGGGATGGCTGACACCTCTGCTCGTAAAACAGTTGGTAGGGGGATAAGTCTGGAAGCAGCCTATATGGTAGGCTAAAGTGGGAAGGGTCTTTTTAAAGACAGGCTAATGATTACGGAGTTGCAATTTTCAAGGCAACAGATATGAAGGGAAAGAAAAAGAAGTTTGGTGATGTAATTGGTGAAGATGATGCTTACTTTGGAAATGTTAATGAGGTGAAGGCAGCAATATTTGGACAGTAAATGGTTGTGGGGCTTAATAGAGGGGACATAGTCAAGAATTCCACCTTGCATCTGGTATAAGGGAATGGAACAATAGCATGCAGTTTAGCTAAGCAATCCCCCTCTTTGTTCTGTATTTCACAGGGTACCTTCAATTTTCTTGATATGATTGGTCAACTCTGAAGAGTGACCAGAGCCACGAAGCACTATTATTAACTTATGTGGCAAATTGAGTTCTCTACAGCTCACTTATAAATGGAATCCCATACTTTATAGCTACGTCACAATGAACAGGGACTATATAAAACCGACTCTGGTGGGACTCTAACCCACAACCTTTGAATTACTACACCAGCTAGAAGTCCTATGCGCTATCCATTACGCCACAGAGCCCTCCTTGAATAATGTTTTTGATGACTGTTTTTGATGACTTTTTCTGATGACTGATTTTGATTATTTACTTTGAAGACTTACTTTGAGGACTTTGCTTGAGAACTTTTCTTAAGGACCTTGCTTGAGAACTTTTCTTAAGGACCTTGCCTGAGAATCTACCGAGTTGCTGGAGAAAGAAAAAGCTCAGATATTAAGTTGTGGCTGGATAGGCCTAACTGCAACATGAGTTTTCAGGGATTGCCTGAGGCATTCAGAGGGGGAAAAAGCCATATAGATTATGGTAGGGACTTTCATAGGATTGGCGGGGCCATGGGGAAATCTCGGAGGTGAGCATGGGAGGAAGTCATGAGGAAGATAGAGAGCAGCAGTACTTGAAAGGAGATAACACGGTGGTTTGCTGGATATTTTCAAATAACGTTGATGATGTAGCTTAGGGCAGACTTGTGGGTGGTCTTTTATGGTGTAAGTATTTTGAATTTGATTTGTTGGGTGAACAGAAGAAGGGAGGGACTGGAAGAGAGGGGATGGCTGACACCTCTGCTCGTAAAACAGTTGGTAGTGGGATAAGTCTGGAAGCAGCCTATATGGTAGGCTAAAGTGGGAAGGGTCTTTTTAAAGACAGGCTAATGACTACGGAGTTGCAATATTCAAGGCAACAGATATGAAGGGGAAGAAAAAGAAGTTTGGTGATGTAATTGGTGAAGATGATGCTTACTTTGGAAATGTTAATGAGGTGAAGGCAGCAATATTTGGACAGTAAATGGTTGTGGGGCTTAAAAGAGGACACAGTCAAGAATTCCACCTTGCATCTGGTATAAGGGAATGGAACAATAGCATGCAGTTTAGCTAAGCAATCCCCCTCTTTGTTCTGTATTTCACAGGGTACCTTCAATTTTGTTGATATGATTGGTCAACTCTGAAGAGTGACCAGAGCCACGAAGCACTATTATTAACTTATGTGGCAAATTGAGTTCTCTACAGCTCACTTATGAATGAAATCCCATACTTTATAGCTACGTCACAATGAACAGGGACTATATAAAACCAACTCTGGTGGGACTCGAACCCACAACCTTTGAATTTCTACACCAGCTAGAAGTCCAATGCGCTATCCATTGCACCACAGAGCCCTCCTTGAAGACAGTTTTTGATGAATGTTTTTGATGACTGTTTTTGATGACTGATTTTGATGACTTACTTGGAGGACTTTGCTTGAGAACTTTGCTTAAGGACCTTGCCTGAGAATCTACCAAAGTTGAAGCAAATCAACTCATCTGAATAATGGTTGCCACTAAATAGTAGGGATGAGCTCAAGATTTGGTCCAGATACAGTTTCAGACTGAACTTTACCTTTGCAGGCATTCACCTTAGCGCCAGATCTTTTGATCTTTAAGTGGGAGCTGGACATCATAATAAGTAGCAGTTTTTGTACCATTGATGAGTTGCTGGAGAAAGAAAAAGCTCAGATATTAAGTCGTGGCTGGATAGGCTTAACTGAAACATGAGTTTTCAGGGATTGCCTGAGGCATTCAGAGTGGGAAAAAGCCATATAGATTATGGTAGGGACTTTCATAGGATAGGCGGGGCCATGGGTAAATCTTGGAGGTGAGCATGGGAGGAAGTGATAAGGAAGATAGAGAGCAGCAGTACTTGAAAGGAGATAACACGGTGGTTTGCTGGATATTTTCAAATAACGTTGATGATGTAGCTTAGGGCAGACTTGTGGGTGGTCTTTTATGGTGTAAGTATTTTGAATTTGATTTGTTGGGTGAACAGAAGAAGGGAGGGACTGGAAGAGAGGGGGTGGCTGACACCTCTGCTCGTAAAACAGTTGGTAGGGGGATAAGTCTGGAAGCAGCCTATATGATAGGCTTAAGTGGGAAGGGTCTTTTTAAAGGCAGGCTAATGACTACGGAGTTGCAATATTCAAGGCAACAGATATGAAGGGAATGAAGTATAAGTTTGGTGATATAATTGGTGAAGATGATGCTTACTTTGGAAATGTTAAAAATGTTAATGAGGTGAAGGCAGCAATATTTGGACAGTAAATGGTTGTGGGGCTTAAAAGAGAGGACACAGTCAAGAATTCCACCTTGCATCTGGTATAAGGGAATGGAACAATCGCATGCAGTTTAGCTAAGCAATCCCCCTCTTTGTTCTGTATTTCACAGGGTACCTTCAATTTTGTTGATATGATTGGTCAACTCTGAAGAGTGACCAGAGCCACGAAGCACTATTATTAACTTATGTGGCAAATTGAGTTCTCTACAGCTCACTTATGAATGGAATCTAATAGTTTATAGCTACGTCACAATGAACAGGGACTATATAAAACCGACTCTGGTGGGACTCGAACCCACAACCTTTGAATTACTACACCAGCTAGAAGTCCAATGCGCTATCCATTGCGCCACAGAGACCTCCTTGAAGACTGTTTTTGATGACTGTTTTTGATGACTGATTTTGATGACTTACTTTGAAGACTTACTTTGAGGACTTTGCTTGAGAACTTTGCTTAAGGACCTTGCCTGAGAATCTACCGAAGTTGAAGCAAATCAACTCATCTGAATAATGGTTGCCACTAAATAGTAGGGATGAGTTCAAGATTTGGTCCAGATACAGTTTCAGACTGAACTTTACCTTTGCAGGCATTCACCTTAGCGCCAGATCTTTTGATCGTTAAGTGGGAGCTGGACATCATAATAAGTAGCAGTTTTTGTACCATTGATGAGTTGCTGGAGAAAGAAAAATCTCAGATATTAAGTCGTGGCTGGATAGGCTTAACTGAAACATGAGTTTTCAGGGATTGCCTGAGGCATTCAGAGTGGGAAAAAGCCATATAGATTATGGTAGGGACTTTCATAGAATAGGCGGGGCCATGGGTAAATCTTGGAGGTGAGCATGGGAGGAAGTGATGAGGAAGATAGAGAGCAGCAGTACTTGAAAGGAGATAACACGGTGGTTTGCTGGATATTTTCAAATAACGTTGATGATGTAGCTTAGGGCAGACTTGTGGGTGGTCTTTTATGGTGTAAGTATTTTGAATTTGATTTGTTGGGTGAACAAAAGAAGTGAGGGACTGGAAGAGAGGGGGTGGCTGACACCTCTGCCCGTAAAACAGTTGGTAGGGGGATAAGTCTGGAAGCAGCCTATATGATAGGCTAAAGTGGGAAGGGTCTTTTTAAAGGCAGGCTAATGACTACGGAGTTGAAATATTCAAGGCAACAGATATGAAGGGAATGAAGTATAAGTTTGGTGATGTAATTGGTGAAGGTGATGCTTACTTTGGAAATGTTAATGAGGTGAAGGCAGCAATATTTGGACAGTAAATGGTTGTGGGGCTTAAAAGAGAGGACACAGTCAAGAATTCCACCTTGCATCTGGTATAAGGGAATGGAACAATAGCATGCAGTTTAGCTAAGCAATCCCCCTCTTTGTTCTGTATTTCACAGGGTACCTTCAATTTTGTTGATATGATTGGTCAACTCTGAAGTGTGACCAGAGCCACGAAGCACTATTATTAACTTATGTGGCAAATTGAGTTCTCTACAGCTCACTTATGAATGGAATCTATTACTTTATAGCTACATCACAATGAACAGGAACTATATAAAACCGACTCTGGTGGGATTCGAACCCACAACCTTAGAATTACTACACCAGCTAAAAGTCCAATGCGCTATCCATTGCGCCACAGAGCCTTTCTTGAAGACTCTTTTTGATTACTGTTTTTGATGACTGATTTAAGGACCTTGCCTGAGAATCTACCGAAGTTGAAGCAAATCAACTCATCTGAATAATGGTTGCCACTAAATAGTAGGGATGAGCTCAAGATTTGGTCCAGATACAGTTTCAGACTAAACTTTACCTTTGCAGGCATTCACCTTAGCGTCAGATCTTTTAATCTTTAGGTGGGAGCCGGACATCATAATTAGTAGCAGTTTTTGTACCATTGATGAGTTGCTGGAGAAAGAAAAAGCTCAGATATTAAGTTGTGGCTGGATAGGCCTAACTGAAACATGAGTTTTCAGGGATTGCCTGAGGCATTCAGAGTGGGAAAAAGCCATATAGATTATGGTAGGGACTTTCATAGGATAGGCGGGGCCATGGGGAAATCTCGGAGGTGAGCATGGGAGGAAGTCATAAGGAAGATAGAGAGCAGCAGTATTTGAAAGGAGATAACACGGTGGTTTGCTGGATATTTTCAAATAACGTTGATCATGTAGCTTAGGGCAGACTTGTGGTGGTCTTTTATGGTGTAAGTATTTTGAATTTGATTTGTTGGGTGAACAGAAGAAAGGAGGGACTGGAAGAGAGGGGATGGCTGACACCTCTGCTCGTAAAACAGTTGGTAGGGGGATAAGTCTGGAAGCAGCCTATATGATAGGCTAAAGTGGGAAGGGTCTTTTAAAGGCAGGCTAATGACTACGGAGTTGCAATATTCAAGGCAACAGATATGAAGGGAAAGAAAAAGAAGTTTGGTGATGTAATTGGTGAAGATGATGCTTACTTTGGAAATGTTAATGAGGTGAAGGCAGCAATATTTGGACAGTAAATGGTTGTGGGGCTTAAAAGAGAGGACACAGTCAAGAATTCCACTTTGCATCTGGTATAAGGGAATGGAACAAAAGCATGCAGTTTAGCTAAGCAATCCCCCTCTTTGTTCTTTATTTCACAGGGTACCTTCAATTTTGTTGATTTGATTGGTCAACTCTGAAGAGTGACCAGAGCCACGAAGCACTATTATTAACTTATGTGGCAAATTGAGTTTTCTACAGCTCACTTATGAATGGAATCTATTACTTTATAGCTACGTCACAATGAACAGGGACTATATAAATCTGACTCTGGTGGGACTCGAACCCACAACCTTTGAATTACTACACCAGCTAGAAGTCCAATGCGCTATCCATTGCGCCACAGAGCCCTTTTTAATGACTGTTTTTGATGACTGTTTTTGATGACTGTTTTTGATGACTGTTTTTGATGACTTACTTGGAGGACTTTGCTTGAGAACTTTGCTTAAGGACCTTGCCTGAGAATCTACCGAAGTTGAAGCAAATCAACTCATCTGAATAATGGTTGCCACAAAATAGTAGGGATGAGCTCAAGATTTGGTCCAGATACAGTTTCAGACTGAACTTTACCTTTGCAGGCATTCACCTTAGCGCCAGAACTATTGATCTTTAAGTGGGAGCTGAACGTCATAATAAGTAGCAGTTTTTGTACCATTGATGAGTTGCTGGAGAAAGAAAAATCTCAGATATTAAGTAGTGGCTGGATAGGCTTAACTGAAACATGAGTTTTCAGGGATTGCCTGAGGCATTCAGAGTGGGAAAAAGCCTCATAGATTATGGTAGGGACTTTCATAGGATAGGCGGGGCCATGGGGAAATCTCGGAGGTGAGTATGGGAGGAAGTCATGAGGAAGATAGAGAGCAGCAGTACTTGAAAGGAGATAACACGGTGGTTTGCTGGATATTTTCAAAAAACGTTGATGATGTCGCTTAGGGCAGACTTGTGGGTGGTCTTTTATGGTGTAAGTATTTTGAATTTGATTTGTTGGGTGAACAGAAGAAGGGAGGGACTGGAAGAGAGGGGGTGGATGACACCTCTGCTCGTAAAACAGTTGGTAGGGGTATAAGTCTGGAAGCAGCCTATATGGTAGGCTAAAGTGCGAAGGGTCTTTTTAAAGCTCAGATATTAAGTTGTGGCTGGATAGGCCTAACTGAAACATGAGTTTTCAGGGATTGCCTGAGGCATTCAGAGTGGGAAAAAGCCATATAGATTATGGTAGGGACTTTCATAGGATAGGCGGGGCCATGGGGAAATCTCGGAGGTGAGCATGGGAGGAAGTCATAAGGAAGATAGAGAGCAGCAGTACTTGAAAGGAGATAACACGGTGGTTTGCTGGATATTTTCAAATAACGTTGATCATGTAGCTTAGGGCAGACTTGTGGTGGTCTTTTATGGTGTAAGTATTTTGAATTTGATTTGTTGGGTGAACAGAAGAAAGGAGGGACTGGAAGAGAGGGGATGGCTGACACCTCTGCTCGTAAAACAGTTGGTAGGGGGATAAGTCTGGAAGCAGCCTATATGATAGGCTAAAGTGGGAAGGGTCTTTTAAAGGCAGGCTAATGACTACGGAGTTGCAATATTCAAGGCAACAGATATGAAGGGAAAGAAAAAGAAGTTTGGTGATGTAATTGGTGAAGATGATGCTTACTTTGGAAATGTTAATGAGGTGAAGGCAGCAATATTTGGACAGTAAATGGTTGTGGGGCTTAAAAGAGAGGACACAGTCAAGAATTCCACTTTGCATCTGGTATAAGGGAATGGAACAAAAGCATGCAGTTTAGCTAAGCAATCCCCCTCTTTGTTCTTTATTTCACAGGGTACCTTCAATTTTGTTGATTTGATTGGTCAACTCTGAAGAGTGACCAGAGCCACGAAGCACTATTATTAACTTATGTGGCAAATTGAGTTCTCTACAGCTCACTTATGAATGGAATCTATTACTTTATAGCTACGTCACAATGAACAGGGACTATATAAATCTGACTCTGGTGGGACTCGAACCCACAACCTTTGAATTACTACACCAGCTAGAAGTCCAATGCGCTATCCATTGCGCCACAGAGCCCTTTTTAATGACTGTTTTTGATGACTGTTTTTGATGACTGTTTTTGATGACTGTTTTTGATGACTTACTTGGAGGACTTTGCTTGAGAACTTTGCTTAAGGACCTTGCCTGAGAATCTACCGAAGTTGAAGCAAATCAACTCATCTGAATAATGGTTGCCACAAAATAGTAGGGATGAGCTCAAGATTTGGTCCAGATACAGTTTCAGACTGAACTTTACCTTTGCAGGCATTCACCTTAGCGCCAGAACTATTGATCTTTAAGTGGGAGCTGAACGTCATAATAAGTAGCAGTTTTTGTACCATTGATGAGTTGCTGGAGAAAGAAAAATCTCAGATATTAAGTAGTGGCTGGATAGGCTTAACTGAAACATGAGTTTTCAGGGATTGCCTGAGGCATTCAGAGTGGGAAAAAGCCTCATAGATTATGGTAGGGACTTTCATAGGATAGGCGGGGCCATGGGGAAATCTCGGAGGTGAGTATGGGAGGAAGTCATGAGGAAAATAGAGAGCAGCAGTACTTGAAAGGAGATAACACGGTGGTTTGCTGGATATTTTCAAAAAACGTTGATGATGTCGCTTAGGGCAGACTTGTGGGTGGTCTTTTATGGTGTAAGTATTTTGAATTTGATTTGTTGGGTGAACAGAAGAAGGGAGGGACTGGAAGAGAGGGGGTGGATGACACCTCTGCTCGTAAAACAGTTGGTAGGGGTATAAGTCTGGAAGCAGCCTATATGGTAGGCTAAAGTGCGAAGGGTCTTTTTAAAGCTCAGATATTAAGTTGTGGCTGGATAGGCCTAACTGAAACATGAGTTTTCAGGGATTGCCTGAGGCATTCAGAGTGGGAAAAAGCCATATAGATTATGGTAGGGACTTTCATAGGATAGGCGGGGCCATGGGGAAATCTCGGAGGTGAGCATGGGAGGAAGTCATAAGGAAGATAGAGAGCAGCAGTACTTGAAAGGAGATAACACGGTGGTTTGCTGGATATTTTCAAATAACGTTGATCATGTAGCTTAGGGCAGACTTGTGGTGGTCTTTTATGGTGTAAGTATTTTGAATTTGATTTGTTGGGTGAACAGAAGAAAGGAGGGACTGGAAGAGAGGGGATGGCTGACACCTCTGCTCGTAAAACAGTTGGTAGGGGGATAAGTCTGGAAGCAGCCTATATGATAGGCTAAAGTGGGAAGGGTCTTTTAAAGGCAGGCTAATGACTACGGAGTTGCAATATTCAAGGCAACAGATATGAAGGGAAAGAAAAAGAAGTTTGGTGATGTAATTGGTGAAGATGATGCTTACTTTGGAAATGTTAATGAGGTGAAGGCAGCAATATTTGGACAGTAAATGGTTGTGGGGCTTAAAAGAGAGGACACAGTCAAGAATTCCACTTTGCATCTGGTATAAGGGAATGGAACAAAAGCATGCAGTTTAGCTAAGCAATCCCCCTCTTTGTTCTTTATTTCACAGGGTACCTTCAATTTTGTTGATTTGATTGGTCAACTCTGAAGAGTGACCAGAGCCACGAAGCACTATTATTAACTTATGTGG
This sequence comes from Pelophylax lessonae, assembly GCF_965119305.1. Classification (NCBI taxonomy): domain Eukaryota; kingdom Metazoa; phylum Chordata; class Amphibia; order Anura; family Ranidae; genus Pelophylax; species Pelophylax lessonae. Next base: position 716,873,580 of record NC_138768.1, read on the forward strand.
CAAATTGAGTTCTCTACAGCTCACATATGAATGGAATCTATTACTTTATAGCTACGTCACAATGAACAGGGACTATATAAATCTGACTCTGGTGGGACTCGAACCCACAACCTTTGAATTACTACACCAACTAGAAGTCCAATGCGCTATCCATTGCGCCACAGAGCCCCCCTTGAAGACTGTTTTTGATGAATGTTTTTGATGAATGTTTTTGATGACTGTTTTTGATGAATGATTTTGATGACTTACTTTGAGGACTTTGCTTGAGAGCTTTGCTTAAGGACCTTGCCTGAGAATCTACCGAAGTTGAAGCAAATCAACTCATCTGAATAATGGTTGCCACTAAATAGTAGGGATAAGCTCAAGATTTGGTCCAGATACAGTTTCAGACTGAACTTTACCTTTGCAGGCATTCACCTTGGCGTCAGATCTTTTAATCTTTAGGTGGGAGCCGGACATCATAATAAGTAGCAGTTTTTGTACCATTGATGAGTTGCTGGAGAAAGAAAAATCTCAGATATTAAGTCGTGGCTGGATAGGCTTAACTGAAACATGAGTTTTCAGGGATTGCCTGAGGCATTCAGAGTGGGAAAAAGCCATATAGATTATGGTAGGGACTTTCATAGGATAGGCGGGGCCATGGGTAAATCTTGGAGGTGAGCATGGGAGGAAGTCATGAGGAAGATAGAGAGCAGCAGTACTTGAAAGGAGATAACACGGTGGTTTGCTGGATATTTTCAAATAACGTTGATGATGTAGCTTAGGGCAGACTTGTGGGTGGTCTTTTATGGTGTAAGTATTTTGAATTTGATTTGTTGGGTAAACAGAAGAAGGGAGGGACTGGAAGAGAGGGGATGGCTGACACCTCTGCTCGTAAAACAGTTGGTAGGGGGATAAGTCTGGAAGCAGCCTATATGGTAGGCTAAAGTGGGAAGGGTCTTTTTAAAGACAGGCTAATGACTACGGAGTTGCAATATTCAAGGCAACAGATATGAAGGGAAAGAAAAAGAAGTTTGGTGATGTAATTGGTGAAGATGATGCTTACTTTGGAAATGTTAATGAGGTGAAGGCAGCAATATTTGGACAGTAAATGGTTGTGGGGCTTAAAAGAGAGGACACAGTCAAGAATTCCACCTTGCATCTGGTATAAGGGAATGGAACAATAGCATGCAGTTTAGCTAAGCAATCCCCCTCTTTGTTCTGTATTTCACAGGGTACCTTCAATTTTGTTGATATGATTGGTCAACTCTGAAGAGTGACCAGAGCCACGAAGCAGTATTATTAACTTATGTGGCAAATTGAGTTCTCTACAGCTCACTTATGAATGGAATCTATTACTTTATAGCTACGTCACAATGAACAGGGACTATATAAAACCGACTCTGGTGGGACTCGAACCCACAACCTTTGAATTACTACACCAGCTAGAAGTCCAATGCGCTATCCATTGCGCCACAGAGCCCTCCTTGAAGACTGTTTTTGATGACTGTTTTTGATGACTTTTTTTGATGACTGTTTTTGATGACTTACTTGGAGGACTTTGCTTGAGAACTTTGCTTAAGGACCTTGCCTGAGAATCTACCGAAGTTGAAGCAAATCATCTCATCTGAATAATGGTTGCCACTAAATAGTAGGGATGAGCTCAAGATTTGGTCCAGATACAGTTTCAGACTGAACTTTACCTTTGCAGGCATTCACCTTAACGCCAGAACTATTGATCTTTAAGTGGGAGCTGAACGTCATAATAAGTAGCAGTTTTTGTACCATTGATGAGTTGCTGGAGAAAGAAAAATCTCAGATATTAAGTCGTGGCTGGATAGGCTTAACTGAAACATGAGTTTTCAGGGATTGCCTGAGGCATTCAGAGTGGGAAAAAGCCATATAGATTATGGTAGGGACTTTCATAGGATAGGCGGGGCCATGGGTAAATCTTGGAGGTGAGCATGGGAGGAAGTGATAAGGAAGATAGAGAGCAGCAGTACTTGAAAGGAGATAACACGGTGGTTTGCTGGATATTTTCAAATAACGTTGATGATGTAGCTTAGGGCAGACTTGTGGTTGGTCTTTTATGGTGTAAGTATTTTGAATTTGATTTGTTGGGTGAACAGAAGAAGGGAGGGACTGGAAGAGAGGGGATGGCTGACACCTCTGCTCGTAAAACAGTTGGTAGGGGGATAAGTCTGGAAGCAGCCTATATGGTAGGCTAAAGTGGGAAGGGTCTTTTTAAAGACAGGCTAATGACTAGGGAGTTGCAATATTCAAGGCAACAGATATGAAGGGAAAGAAAAAGAAGTTTGGTGATGTAATTGGTGAAGATGATGCTTACTTTGGAAATGTTAATGAGGTGAAGGCATCAATATTTGGACAGTAAATGGTTGTGGGGCTTAAAAGAGAGGACACAGTCAAGAATTCCACCTTGCATTTGGTATAAGGGAATGGAACAATAGCATGCAGATTAGCTAAGCAATCCCCCTCTTTGTTCTGTATTTCACAGGGTACCTTCAATTTTGTTGATATGATTGGTCAACTCTGAAGAGTGACCAGAGCCACGAAGCACTATTATTAACTTATGTGGCAAATTGAGTTCTCTACAGCTCACTTATGAATGGAATCTATTACTTTATAGCTACGTCACAATGAACAGGGACTATATAAAACCAACTCTGGTGGGACTCAAACCCACAACCTTTGAATTACTACACCAGCTAGAAGTCCAATGCGCTATCCATTGCGCCACAGAGCCCTCCTTGAAGACTGTTTTTGATGACTGTTTTTGATGACTTTTTTTGATGACTTACTTGGAGGACTTTGCTTGAGAACTTTGCTTAAGGACCTTGCCTGAGAATCTACCGAAGTTGAAGCAAATCAACTCATCTGAATAATGGTTGCCACTAAATAGTAGGGATGAGCTCAAGATTTGGTCCAGATACAGTTTCAGACTGAACTTTACCTTTGCAGGCATTCACCTTAGCGCCAGAACTATTGATCTTTAAGTGGGAGCTGAACGTCATAATAAGTAGCAGTTTTTGTACCATTGATGAGTTGCTGGAGAAAGAAAAATCTCAGATATTAAGTCGTGGCTGGATAGGCTTAACTGAAACATGAGTTTTCAGGGATTGCCTGAGGCATTCAGAGTGGGAAAAAGCCATATAGATTATGGTAGGGACTTTCATAGGATAGGCGGGGCCATGGGTAAATCTTGGAGGTGAGCATGGGAGGAAGTGATAAGGAAGATAGAGAGCAGCAGTACTTGAAAGGAGATAACACTGTGGTTTGCTGGATATTTTCAAATAACGTTGATGATGTAGCTTAGGGCAGACTTGTGGGTGGTCTTTTATGGTGTAAGTATTTTGAATTTGATTTGTTGGGTGAACAGAAGAAGGGAGGGACTGGAAGAGAGGGGATGGCTGACACCTCTGCTCGTAAAACAGTTGGTAGGGGGATAAGTTTGGAAGCAGCCTATATGGTAGGCTAAAGTGGGAAGGGTCTTTTTAAAGACAGGCTAATGACTAGGGAGTTGCAATATTCAAGGCAACAGATATGAAGGGAAAGAAAAAGAAGTTTGGTGATGTAATTGGTGAAGATGATGCTTACTTTGGAAATGTTAATGAGGTGAAGGCATCAATATTTGGACAGTAAATGGTTGTGGGGCTTAAAAGAGAGGACACAGTCAAGAATTCCACCTTGCATCTGGTATAAGGGAATGGAACAATAGCATGCAGTTTAGCTAAGCAATCCCCCTCTTTGTTCTTTATTTCACAGGGTACCTTCAATTTTGTTGATTTGATTGGTCAACTCTGAAGAGTGACCAGAGCCACGAAGCACTATTATTAACTTATGTGGCAAATTGAGTTCTCTACAGCTCACATATGAATGGAATCTATTACTTTATAGCTACGTCACAATGAACAGGGACTATATAAATCTGACTCTGGTGGGACTCGAACCCACAACCTTTGAATTACTACACCAACTAGAAGTCCAATGCGCTATCCATTGCGCCACAGAGCCCCCCTTGAAGACTGTTTTTGATGAATGTTTTTGATGAATGTTTTTGATGACTGTTTTTGATGAATGATTTTGATGACTTACTTTGAGGACTTTGCTTGAGAGCTTTGCTTAAGGACCTTGCCTGAGAATCTACCGAAGTTGAAGCAAATCAACTCATCTGAATAATGGTTGCCACTAAATAGTAGGGATAAGCTCAAGATTTGGTCCAGATACAGTTTCAGACTGAACTTTACCTTTGCAGGCATTCACCTTGGCGTCAGATCTTTTAATCTTTAGGTGGGAGCCGGACATCATAATAAGTAGCAGTTTTTGTACCATTGATGAGTTGCTGGAGAAAGAAAAATCTCAGATATTAAGTCGTGGCTGGATAGGCTTAACTGAAACATGAGTTTTCAGGGATTGCCTGAGGCATTCAGAGTGGGAAAAAGCCATATAGATTATGGTAGGGACTTTCATAGGATAGGCGGGGCCATGGGTAAATCTTGGAGGTGAGCATGGGAGGAAGTCATGAGGAAGATAGAGAGCAGCAGTACTTGAAAGGAGATAACACGGTGGTTTGCTGGATATTTTCAAATAACGTTGATGATGTAGCTTAGGGCAGACTTGTGGGTGGTCTTTTATGGTGTAAGTATTTTGAATTTGATTTGTTGGGTAAACAGAAGAAGGGAGGGACTGGAAGAGAGGGGATGGCTGACACCTCTGCTCGTAAAACAGTTGGTAGGGGGATAAGTCTGGAAGCAGCCTATATGGTAGGCTAAAGTGGGAAGGGTCTTTTTAAAGACAGGCTAATGACTACGGAGTTGCAATATTCAAGGCAACAGATATGAAGGGAAAGAAAAAGAAGTTTGGTGATGTAATTGGTGAAGATGATGCTTACTTTGGAAATGTTAATGAGGTGAAGGCAGCAATATTTGGACAGTAAATGGTTGTGGGGCTTAAAAGAGAGGACACAGTCAAGAATTCCACCTTGCATCTGGTATAAGGGAATGGAACAATAGCATGCAGTTTAGCTAAGCAATCCCCCTCTTTGTTCTGTATTTCACAGGGTACCTTCAATTTTGTTGATATGATTGGTCAACTCTGAAGAGTGACCAGAGCCACGAAGCAGTATTATTAACTTATGTGGCAAATTGAGTTCTCTACAGCTCACTTATGAATGGAATCTATTACTTTATAGCTACGTCACAATGAACAGGGACTATATAAAACCGACTCTGGTGGGACTCGAACCCACAACCTTTGAATTACTACACCAGCTAGAAGTCCAATGCGCTATCCATTGCGCCACAGAGCCCTCCTTGAAGACTGTTTTTGATGACTGTTTTTGATGACTTTTTTTGATGACTGTTTTTGATGACTTACTTGGAGGACTTTGCTTGAGAACTTTGCTTAAGGACCTTGCCTGAGAATCTACCGAAGTTGAAGCAAATCATCTCATCTGAATAATGGTTGCCACTAAATAGTAGGGATGAGCTCAAGATTTGGTCCAGATACAGTTTCAGACTGAACTTTACCTTTGCAGGCATTCACCTTAACGCCAGAACTATTGATCTTTAAGTGGGAGCTGAACGTCATAATAAGTAGCAGTTTTTGTACCATTGATGAGTTGCTGGAGAAAGAAAAATCTCAGATATTAAGTCGTGGCTGGATAGGCTTAACTGAAACATGAGTTTTCAGGGATTGCCTGAGGCATTCAGAGTGGGAAAAAGCCATATAGATTATGGTAGGGACTTTCATAGGATAGGCGGGGCCATGGGTAAATCTTGGAGGTGAGCATGGGAGGAAGTGATAAGGAAGATAGAGAGCAGCAGTACTTGAAAGGAGATAACACGGTGGTTTGCTGGATATTTTCAAATAACGTTGATGATGTAGCTTAGGGCAGACTTGTGGTTGGTCTTTTATGGTGTAAGTATTTTGAATTTGATTTGTTGGGTGAACAGAAGAAGGGAGGGACTGGAAGAGAGGGGATGGCTGACACCTCTGCTCGTAAAACAGTTGGTAGGGGGATAAGTCTGGAAGCAGCCTATATGGTAGGCTAAAGTGGGAAGGGTCTTTTTAAAGACAGGCTAATGACTAGGGAGTTGCAATATTCAAGGCAACAGATATGAAGGGAAAGAAAAAGAAGTTTGGTGATGTAATTGGTGAAGATGATGCTTACTTTGGAAATGTTAATGAGGTGAAGGCATCAATATTTGGACAGTAAATGGTTGTGGGGCTTAAAAGAGAGGACACAGTCAAGAATTCCACCTTGCATTTGGTATAAGGGAATGGAACAATAGCATGCAGATTAGCTAAGCAATCCCCCTCTTTGTTCTGTATTTCACAGGGTACCTTCAATTTTGTTGATATGATTGGTCAACTCTGAAGAGTGACCAGAGCCACGAAGCACTATTATTAACTTATGTGGCAAATTGAGTTCTCTACAGCTCACTTATGAATGGAATCTATTACTTTATAGCTACGTCACAATGAACAGGGACTATATAAAACCAACTCTGGTGGGACTCAAACCCACAACCTTTGAATTACTACACCAGCTAGAAGTCCAATGCGCTATCCATTGCGCCACAGAGCCCTCCTTGAAGACTGTTTTTGATGACTGTTTTTGATGACTTTTTTTGATGACTTACTTGGAGGACTTTGCTTGAGAACTTTGCTTAAGGACCTTGCCTGAGAATCTACCGAAGTTGAAGCAAATCAACTCATCTGAATAATGGTTGCCACTAAATAGTAGGGATGAGCTCAAGATTTGGTCCAGATACAGTTTCAGACTGAACTTTACCTTTGCAGGCATTCACCTTAGCGCCAGAACTATTGATCTTTAAGTGGGAGCTGAACGTCATAATAAGTAGCAGTTTTTGTACCATTGATGAGTTGCTGGAGAAAGAAAAATCTCAGATATTAAGTCGTGGCTGGATAGGCTTAACTGAAACATGACTTTTCAGGGATTGCCTGAGGCATTCAGAGTGGGAAAAAGCCATATAGATTATGGTAGGGACTTTCATAGGATAGGCGGGGCCATGGGTAAATCTTGGAGGTGAGCATGGGAGGAAGTGATAAGGAAGATAGAGAGCAGCAGTACTTGAAAGGAGATAACACTGTGGTTTGCTGGATATTTTCAAATAACGTTGATGATGTAGCTTAGGGCAGACTTGTGGGTGGTCTTTTATGGTGTAAGTATTTTGAATTTGATTTGTTGGGTGAACAGAAGAAGGGAGGGACTGGAAGAGAGGGGATGGCTGACACCTCTGCTCGTAAAACAGTTGGTAGGGGGATAAGTTTGGAAGCAGCCTATATGGTAGGCTAAAGTGGGAAGGGTCTTTTTAAAGACAGGCTAATGACTAGGGAGTTGCAATATTCAAGGCAACAGATATGAAGGGAAAGAAAAAGAAGTTTGGTGATGTAATTGGTGAAGATGATGCTTACTTTGGAAATGTTAATGAGGTGAAGGCATCAATATTTGGACAGTAAATGGTTGTGGGGCTTAAAAGAGAGGACACAGTCAAGAATTCCACCTTGCATCTGGTATAAGGGAATGGAACAATAGCATGCAGTTTAGCTAAGCAATCCCCCTCTTTGTTCTGTATTTCACAGGGTACCTTCAATTTTGTTGATATGATTGGTCAACTCTGAAGAGTGACCAGAGCCACGAAGCACTATTATTAACTTATGTGGCAAATTGAGTTCTCTACAGCTCACTTATGAATGGAATCTATTACTTTATAGCTACGTCACAATGAACAGGGACTATATAAAACCGACTCTGGTGGGACTCGAACCCACAACCTTTGAATTACTACACCAGCTAGAAGTCCAATGCGCTATCCATTGCGCCACAGAGCCCTCCTTGAAGACTGTTTTTGATGACTGTTTTTGATGACTTACTTGGAGGACTTTGCTTGAGAACTTTGCTTAAGGACCTTGCCTGAGAATCTACCGAAGTTGAAGCAAATCAACTCATCTGAATAATGGTTGCCACTAAATAGTAGGGATGAGCTCAAGATTTGGTCCAGATACAGTTTCAGACTGAACTTTACCTTTGCAGGCATTCACCTTAGCGCCAGAACTATTGATCTTTAAGTGGGAGCTGAACGTCATAATAAGTAGCAGTTTTTGTACCATTGATGAGTTGCTGGAGAAAGAAAAATCTCAGATATTAAGTCGTGGCTGGATAGGCTTAACTGAAACATGAGTTTTCAGGGATTGCCTGAGGCATTCAGAGTGGGAAAAAGCCATATAGATTATGGTAGGGACTTTCATAGGATAGGCGGGGCCATGGGTAAATCTTGGAGGTGAGCATGGGAGGAAGTGATAAGGAAGATAGAGAGCAGCAGTACTTGAACGGAGATAACACGGTGGTTTGCTGGATATTTTCAAATAACGTTGATGATGTAGCTTAGGGCAGACTTGTGGGTGGTCTTTTATGGTGTAAGTATTTTGAATTTGATTTGTTGGGTGAACAGAAGAAGGGAGGGACTGGAAGAGAGGGGATGGCTGACACCTCTGCTCGTAAAACAGTTGGTAGGGGGATAAGTCTGGAAGCAGCCTATATGGTAGGCTAAAGTGGGAAGGGTCTTTTTAAAGACAGGCTAATGACTACGGAGTTGCAATATTCAAGGCTACAGATATGAAGGGAAAGAAAAAGAAGTTTGGTGATGTAATTGGTGAAGATGATGCTTACTTTGGAAATGTTAATGAGGTGAAGGCATCAATATTTGGACAGTAAATGGTTGTGGGGCTTAAAAGAGAGGACACAGTCAAGAATTCCACCTTGCATTTGGTATAAGGGAATGGAACAATAGCATGCAGATTAGCTAAGCAATCCCCCTCTTTGTTCTGTATTTCACAGGGTACCTTCAATTTTGTTGATATGATTGGTCAACTCTGAAGAGTGACCAGAGCCACGAAGCACTATTATTAACTTATGTGGCAAATTGAGTTCTCTACAGCTCAATTATGAATGGAATCTATTATTTTATAGCTATGTCACAATGAACCGGGACTATATAAAACTGACTCTGGTGGGACTCGAACCCACAACCTTTGAATTACTACACCAGCTAGAAGTCCAATGCGCTATCCATTGCGCCACAGAGCCCTCCTTGAAGACTGTTTTTGAAGACTGTTTTTGAAGACTGTTTTTGAAGACTGTTTTTGAAGACTGTTTTTGATGACTGTTTTTGATGACTTACTTGGAGGACTTTGCTTTAGAACTTTGCTTGAGAACTTTGCTTAAGGACCTTGCCTGAGAATCTACCGAAGTTGAAGCAAATCAACTCATCTGAATAATGGTTGCCACTAAATAGTAGGGATGAGCTCAAGATTTGGTCCAGATACAGTTTTAGACTGAACTTTACCTTTGCAGGCATTCACCTTAGCGCCAGAACTATTGATCTTTAAGTGTGAGCTGAACGTCATAATAAGTAGCAGTTTTTGTACCATTGACAGACTTGTATAAAGTATTCAAAATTTCTACTTGAGTAAAAGTACAAGTGCTCGATCAAAAAATGACTTGAGTAGAAGTGGAAGTGCTCGCAGAAAAAGTTACTTAAGTAGAAGTACTAAAGTATTCAACATTTTTTTTACTTAAGTATTGCAAGTAGTTTTTTCAAAAAATTTGCTACTTATGTTCTAAAAGTAAAAAGTACCAGTAGTTTTGAAAAAAAAATTCTACTCAAGTACTGAAAGTAGAAGTACAAGTACTGTGTTATGTAGTTATTAAAGAAAGAAGTCAAAAGTTTGAACATCATATTGTTTTTTATTATTTCAAATGATTTATTCAAATGATTAACCTAAAGGACAATCACAATTCCTTAGGCTGTAACTTTTTGTAAACAAAAAACAGATAAAGTATGTCCCTCCCTTCCCCTTTTAAAGCCAGGGGTGGTCTCCTTCCTGAGCTTCCTCACTCTCACAGCCAGGCAGATCACTTGAAGTTGAAGGGCCAGGGGTGGAAGGTGGTGTTTTTGGTTCGTCCATCTTTTCAGCTGATCAAAAGGCAGAACAGGAGCATGCCCAGTCTTCTTAATCGCGGTTTGATTTGATTTGCTGAACTGATGATGATGTGCCAGGCCAGCTTCATCAAACCTACAACGCTTAAAGTGAAAAATGCATCAAAAACTACTAACAAAGTGGCTGTGCTAAAAATGCTAATAAAGTGCCTGCAATTATATATATTCTTCTTGTATTCAAAATCATCGCCCACAGTATCAAAAATAAAGTGACATGTCTGTGCTAAATGCAGTGCAAATTATTCCCACAATGTAAATTTAATTCATATAAAATATATATGACAATACCACAATAAAATAAGTTGTGATTGTGAATAAGTTAGGTGCAAGTTTAAGTGTGTAAACTAAACTTTATAACGAAAAGTCCATAAGGCTACATTCACACCTGAGCGTAGCGTTTTCGCGCGGTTTTTTACCCCGATTTAACCACGATTTTTACCGCGATTTTACCGTGATTTTTACAGCGATTTTACAGGCGTTTTTTGTGCAGGCGTTTTTAGATTGAATAGAGACCAATGGAAAACGCCTGTAATCTGCCCAAAAAGAAGCTCATGTACTTTTTTGAGCATTGGGCGTTTTGCTTACAGCGTCAAAACGCTCAGATGTGAACAGGGGCCATTGAAATGAATAGGATTTGTCTTGTTGGGCGTTTTGAGAGCTGATCCTAGAGCAGAAAAACTCCCCAAAAACGCCCCAAAACGCCTACATGTGAACGGAGCCTAACTGAATTCCAGTGTGCAATCTAAGAAGTGCTTGTCACTTGCTGTCAGATGCTTCCACCTTTCTTCTGTGATCTGCTCAAGTAAAGTGGTGGACTGGATAGCCTCTCTCTCTGCCTCTCACCTTAGTAGCACTGGCACTGCACTGGTTCAAAAAACTGTCTATATTATTTTCATTATAAGAACTTGTCAGAACATGCTTCCACCACCTGTCCTTCACACTAGTAGTGCTCATTTGCTTTGCTCAAGTCAAGTCAAGTGCCACTGCCAGTGGCCACTGCAGTGCAGGCACAGCCGCACAGGCAGAGGCAGGCCGCAGGAAGCACAGGCACCACCACAACACAACACTTATGGTCCATGGATGGTCGGATAATCATCACAGCCGTCAGTCTCACTCTTCTTGGTTCAAAAAAGCCACCCATGACCCGTGTGTATATAATATATTAATATTTTATATTGATTATTTAATTCTCAAATGGCACATTTGCCATGGCAAGGATTAGGCCCTCTCCACGGTCCACCTCACTCACAGAGAGAAGAAGATGAGATAACGAAGAAAATGCTCCGAGTCCCGCCGCCCGTGTCACAACTCCTCTCAGTAAGGGCCCTAAGGGGTGGAGTCTGAGTGACACACAACACGTCTAGAGGCAGAGACCTCGAGCGGGAAGACGGCAGCACGACTCCTCCAGTGCGGTCTTAACTTGATGATCATGACAGTGATTCCGCGGGCCGCGGCACGAGCGAGGCTGTGGGATTGATTGAATTGAGTTGTGCTGCCTACTGCTACACGCTACCTACTACTATATTGTGAGTCAGTATATTTTATTTCATTTTTATATATAAAAGCGGTATTGTTGAGCACTACTAGCCACTAGATCTCCTGGCTGTCACTTTGTCACATGTTGGGAAATCACAGTGGCTCGGCTCCAGAAGTGGCGGGTGTCCCCGTCATCCTGCCAGGGTCGCCAAGAAGTTCATCACCTAATCTTAAGTTATTAATATCTTATGAGGAGAGGACCTATGGGATTGAGAATTTAAATAATTAAATATATATTGCTTTTTGAACCAGTGCAGTCAGTGCCAGTGCCACAGTGCCACCCAGACGCTATCCACCAGTGCCACCACCATTAAGTGTGTTGGTTGGTCACTCGAGCACTGAAGGAGGTGGAAGCATCTGACAAGTGAAGTGACACTTTAGATTTGCACACTGGAATTCATTTATGGACTTTTCATTATAGATAGGTTTACACACTTCAACTTGTTGCACGCACCTGACCTAACTTATTTCATAACTTATTTTATTGTGATTTATTGTCATATTTTATATGAATTGAATTTACTGTTACATTGTGGGAATAATTATTTTCACTGCATTTAGGCTTTAGCACATTCATGTCACTTTATTTTTGATACTGTGTGGAGTGTGGGCAGGGCACTGGGGGCAACAATGATATTATATCGATTGCACAGGCACTTTATTCGCACAGCCAAGTTGTGTTTGTTAGTAGTTTCTTGATGCACTTTAAGAGTTGTAGCACAATTTATTTGTTTGTTTCATATTTTCTTTTTATTGGAAAGATTTGGTATAGCAGCTTTTATTATACACAGCCTTTTTTTCGTATGCGCTGATTTACAAATGACATTATACACATTTTTTTGAGCTTTATGTAACCTGCCATCTACTGTTCTGGCAGTGGTAATTTTTTTAAAAGTAACGAGTAACTATGCAGCACAAAAAAAAAATACTTGAGTAGAAGTATCGAAATCATCGAAAAAATGTAGTGAAGTAAAAGTAGAAGTAGGAGAAAAAAATTCTACTCTAGGAAAGTACAGATACCGCATTTCGGTACTTAAGTACAGTACTTAAGTAGTTCTACTTCGTTACTATACATCTCTGACCATTGATGAGTTGCTGGAGAAAGAAAAATCTCAGATATTAAGTCGTGGCTGGATAGGCTTAACTGAAACATGAGTTTTCAGGGATTGCCTGAGGCATTCAGAGTGGGAAAAAGCCATATAGATTATGGTAGGGACTTTCATAGGATAGGCGGGGCCATGGGTAAATCTTGGAGGTGAGCATGGGAGGAAGTGATAAGGAAGATAGAGAGCAGCAGTACTTGAAAGGAGATAACACGGTGGTTTGCTGGATATTTTCAAATAACGTTGATGATGTAGCTTAGGGCAGACTTGTGGGTGGTCTTTTATGGTGTAAGTATTTTGAATTTGATTTGTTGGGTGAACAGAAGAAGGGAGGGACTGGAAGAGAGGGGATGGCTGACACCTCTGCTCGTAAAACAGTTGGTAGGGGGATAAGTCTGGAAGCAGCCTATATGGTAGGCTAAAGTGGGAAGGGTCTTTTTAAAGACAGGCTAATGACTAGGGAGTTGCAATATTCAAGGCAACAGATATGAAGGGAAAGAAAAAGAAGTTTGGTGATGTAATTGGTGAAGATGATGCTTACTTTGGAAATGTTAATGAGGTGAAGGCATCAATATTTGGACAGTAAATGGTTGTGGGGCTTAAAAGAGAGGACACAGTCAAGAATTCCACCTTGCATTTGGTATAAGGGAATGGAACAATAGCATGCAGATTAGCTAAGCAATCCCCATCTTTGTTCTGTATTTCACAGGGTACCTTCAATTTTGTTGATATGATTGGTCAACTCTGAAGAGTGACCAGAGCCACGAAGCACTATTATTAACTTATGTGGCAAATTGAGTTCTCTACAGCTCACTTATGAATGGAATCTATTACTTTATAGCTACGTCACAATGAACAGGGACTATATAAAACCGACTCTGGTGGGACTCGAACCCACAACCTTTGAATTACTACACCAGCTAGAAGTCCAATGCGCTATCCATTGCGCCACAGAGCCCTCCTTGAAGACTGTTTTTGATGACTGTTTTTGATGACTTACTTGGAGGACTTTGCTTGAGAACTTTGCTTAAGGACCTTGCCTGAGAATCTACCGAAGTTGAAGCAAATCAACTCATCTGAATAATGGTTGCCACTAAATAGTAGGGATGAGCTCAAGATTTGGTCCAGATACAGTTTCAGACTGAACTTTACCTTTGCAGGCATTCACCTTAGCGCCAGAACTATTGATCTTTAAGTGGGAGCTGAACGTCATAATAAGTAGCAGTTTTTGTACCATTGATGAGTTGCTGGAGAAAGAAAAATCTCAGATATTAAGTCGTGGCTGGATAGGCTTAACTGAAACATGAGTTTTCAGGGATTGCCTGAGGCATTCAGAGTGGGAAAAAGCCATATAGATTATGGTAGGGACTTTCATAGGATAGGCGGGGCCATGGGTAAATCTTGGAGGTGAGCATGGGAGGAAGTGATAAGGAAGATAGAGAGCAGCAGTACTTGAACGGAGATAACACGGTGGTTTGCTGGATATTTTCAAATAACGTTGATGATGTAGCTTAGGGCAGACTTGTGGGTGGTCTTTTATGGTGTAAGTATTTTGAATTTGATTTGTTGGGTGAACAGAAGAAGGGAGGGACTGGAAGAGAGGGGATGGCTGACACCTCTGCTCGTAAAACAGTTGGTAGGGGGATAAGTCTGGAAGCAGCCTATATGGTAGGCTAAAGTGGGAAGGGTCTTTTTAAAGACAGGCTAATGACTACGGAGTTGCAATATTCAAGGCTACAGATATGAAGGGAAAGAAAAAGAAGTTTGGTGATGTAATTGGTGAAGATGATGCTTACTTTGGAAATGTTAATGAGGTGAAGGCATCAATATTTGGACAGTAAATGGTTGTGGGGCTTAAAAGAGAGGACACAGTCAAGAATTCCACCTTGCATTTGGTATAAGGGAATGGAACAATAGCATGCAGATTAGCTAAGCAATCCCCCTCTTTGTTCTGTATTTCACAGGGTACCTTCAATTTTGTTGATATGATTGGTCAACTCTGAAGAGTGACCAGAGCCACGAAGCACTATTATTAACTTATGTGGCAAATTGAGTTCTCTACAGCTCAATTATGAATGGAATCTATTATTTTATAGCTATGTCACAATGAACCGGGACTATATAAAACTGACTCTGGTGGGACTCGAACCCACAACCTTTGAATTACTACACCAGCTAGAAGTCCAATGCGCTATCCATTGCGCCACAGAGCCCTCCTTGAAGACTGTTTTTGAAGACTGTTTTTGAAGACTGTTTTTGAAGACTGTTTTTGAAGACTGTTTTTGATGACTGTTTTTGATGACTTACTTGGAGGACTTTGCTTTAGAACTTTGCTTGAGAACTTTGCTTAAGGACCTTGCCTGAGAATCTACCGAAGTTGAAGCAAATCAACTCATCTGAATAATGGTTGCCACTAAATAGTAGGGATGAGCTCAAGATTTGGTCCAGATACAGTTTTAGACTGAACTTTACCTTTGCAGGCATTCACCTTAGCGCCAGAACTATTGATCTTTAAGTGTGAGCTGAACGTCATAATAAGTAGCAGTTTTTGTACCATTGACAGACTTGTATAAAGTATTCAAAATTTCTACTTGAGTAAAAGTACAAGTGCTCGATCAAAAAATGACTTGAGTAGAAGTGGAAGTGCTCGCAGAAAAAGTTACTTAAGTAGAAGTACTAAAGTATTCAACATTTTTTTTACTTAAGTATTGCAAGTAGTTTTTTCAAAAAATTTGCTACTTAAGTTCTAAAAGTAAAAAGTACCAGTAGTTTTGAAAAAAAAATTCTACTCAAGTACTGAAAGTAGAAGTACAAGTACTGTGTTATGTAGTTATTAAAGAAAGAAGTCAAAAGTTTGAACATCATATTGTTTTTTATTATTTCAAATGATTTATTCAAATGATTAACCTAAAGGACAATCACAATTCCTTAGGCTGTAACTTTTTGTAAACAAAAAACAGATAAAGTATGTCCCTCCCTTCCCCTTTTAAAGCCAGGGGTGGTCTCCTTCCTGAGCTTCCTCACTCTCACAGCCAGGCAGATCACTTGAAGTTGAAGGGCCAGGGGTGGAAGGTGGTGTTTTTGGTTCGTCCATCTTTTCAGCTGATCAAAAGGCAGAACAGGAGCATGCCCAGTCTTCTTAATCGCGGTTTGATTTGATTTGCTGAACTGATGATGATGTGCCAGGCCAGCTTCATCAAACCTACAACGCTTAAAGTGAAAAATGCATCAAAAACTACTAACAAAGTGGCTGTGCTAAAAATGCTAATAAAGTGCCTGCAATTATATATATTCTTCTTGTATTCAAAATCATCGCCCACAGTATCAAAAATAAAGTGACATGTCTGTGCTAAATGCAGTGCAAATTATTCCCACAATGTAAATTTAATTCATATAAAATATATATGACAATACCACAATAAAATAAGTTGTGATTGTGAATAAGTTAGGTGCAAGTTTAAGTGTGTAAACTAAACTTTATAACGAAAAGTCCATAAGGCTACATTCACACCTGAGCGTAGCGTTTTCGCGCGGTTTTTTACCCCGATTTAACCACGATTTTTACCGCGATTTTACCGTGATTTTTACAGCGATTTTACAGGCGTTTTTTGTGCAGGCGTTTTTAGATTGAATAGAGACCAATGGAAAACGCCTGTAATCTGCCCAAAAAGAAGCTCATGTACTTTTTTGAGCATTGGGCGTTTTGCTTACAGCGTCAAAACGCTCAGATGTGAACAGGGGCCATTGAAATGAATAGGATTTGTCTTGTTGGGCGTTTTGAGAGCTGATCCTAGAGCAGAAAAACTCCCCAAAAACGCCCCAAAACGCCTACATGTGAACGGAGCCTAACTGAATTCCAGTGTGCAATCTAAGAAGTGCTTGTCACTTGCTGTCAGATGCTTCCACCTTTCTTCTGTGATCTGCTCAAGTAAAGTGGTGGACTGGATAGCCTCTCTCTCTGCCTCTCACCTTAGTAGCACTGGCACTGCACTGGTTCAAAAAACTGTCTATATTATTTTCATTATAAGAACTTGTCAGAACATGCTTCCACCACCTGTCCTTCACACTAGTAGTGCTCATTTGCTTTGCTCAAGTCAAGTCAAGTGCCACTGCCAGTGGCCACTGCAGTGCAGGCACAGCCGCACAGGCAGAGGCAGGCCGCAGGAAGCACAGGCACCACCACAACACAACACTTATGGTCCATGGATGGTCGGATAATCATCACAGCCGTCAGTCTCACTCTTCTTGGTTCAAAAAAGCCACCCATGACCCGTGTGTATATAATATATTAATATTTTATATTGATTATTTAATTCTCAAATGGCACATTTGCCATGGCAAGGATTAGGCCCTCTCCACGGTCCACCTCACTCACAGAGAGAAGAAGATGAGATAACGAAGAAAATGCTCCGAGTCCCGCCGCCCGTGTCACAACTCCTCTCAGTAAGGGCCCTAAGGGGTGGAGTCTGAGTGACACACAACACGTCTAGAGGCAGAGACCTCGAGCGGGAAGACGGCAGCACGACTCCTCCAGTGCGGTCTTAACTTGATGATCATGACAGTGATTCCGCGGGCCGCGGCACGAGCGAGGCTGTGGGATTGATTGAATTGAGTTGTGCTGCCTACTGCTACACGCTACCTACTACTATATTGTGAGTCAGTATATTTTATTTCATTTTTATATATAAAAGCGGTATTGTTGAGCACTACTAGCCACTAGATCTCCTGGCTGTCACTTTGTCACATGTTGGGAAATCACAGTGGCTCGGCTCCAGAAGTGGCGGGTGTCCCCGTCATCCTGCCAGGGTCGCCAAGAAGTTCATCACCTAATCTTAAGTTATTAATATCTTATGAGGAGAGGACCTATGGGATTGAGAATTTAAATAATTAAATATATATTGCTTTTTGAACCAGTGCAGTCAGTGCCAGTGCCACAGTGCCACCCAGACGCTATCCACCAGTGCCACCACCATTAAGTGTGTTGGTTGGTCACTCGAGCACTGAAGGAGGTGGAAGCATCTGACAAGTGAAGTGACACTTTAGATTTGCACACTGGAATTCATTTATGGACTTTTCATTATAGATAGGTTTACACACTTCAACTTGTTGCACGCACCTGACCTAACTTATTTCATAACTTATTTTATTGTGATTTATTGTCATATTTTATATGAATTGAATTTACTGTTACATTGTGGGAATAATTATTTTCACTGCATTTAGGCTTTAGCACATTCATGTCACTTTATTTTTGATACTGTGTGGAGTGTGGGCAGGGCACTGGGGGCAACAATGATATTATATCGATTGCACAGGCACTTTATTCGCACAGCCAAGTTGTGTTTGTTAGTAGTTTCTTGATGCACTTTAAGAGTTGTAGCACAATTTATTTGTTTGTTTCATATTTTCTTTTTATTGGAAAGATTTGGTATAGCAGCTTTTATTATACACAGCCTTTTTTTCGTATGCGCTGATTTACAAATGACATTATACACATTTTTTTGAGCTTTATGTAACCTGCCATCTACTGTTCTGGCAGTGGTAATTTTTTTAAAAGTAACGAGTAACTATGCAGCACAAAAAAAAAATACTTGAGTAGAAGTATCGAAATCATCGAAAAAATGTAGTGAAGTAAAAGTAGAAGTAGGAGAAAAAAATTCTACTCTAGGAAAGTACAGATACCGCATTTCGGTACTTAAGTACAGTACTTAAGTAGTTCTACTTCGTTACTATACATCTCTGACCATTGATGAGTTGCTGGAGAAAGAAAAATCTCAGATATTAAGTCGTGGCTGGATAGGCTTAACTGAAACATGAGTTTTCAGGGATTGCCTGAGGCATTCAGAGTGGGAAAAAGCCATATAGATTATGGTAGGGACTTTCATAGGATAGGCGGGGCCATGGGTAAATCTTGGAGGTGAGCATGGGAGGAAGTGATAAGGAAGATAGAGAGCAGCAGTACTTGAAAGGAGATAACACGGTGGTTTGCTGGATATTTTCAAATAACGTTGATGATGTAGCTTAGGGCAGACTTGTGGGTGGTCTTTTATGGTGTAAGTATTTTGAATTTGATTTGTTGGGTGAACAGAAGAAGGGAGGGACTGGAAGAGAGGGGATGGCTGACACCTCTGCTCGTAAAACAGTTGGTAGGGGGATAAGTCTGGAAGCAGCCTATATTGTAGGCTAAAGTGGGAAGGGTCTTTTTAAAGACAGGCTAATGACTAGGGAGTTGCAATATTCAAGGCAACAGATATGAAGGGAAAGAAAAAGAAGTTTGGTGATGTAATTGGTGAAGATGATGCTTACTTTGGAAATGTTAATGAGGTGAAGGCATCAATATTTGGACAGTAAATGGTTGTGGGGCTTAAAAGAGAGGACACAGTCAAGAATTCCACCTTGCATTTGGTATAAGGGAATGGAACAATAGCATGCAGATTAGCTAAGCAATCCCCATCTTTGTTCTGTATTTCACAGGGTACCTTCAATTTTGTTGATATGATTGGTCAACTCTGAAGAGTGACCAGAGCCACGAAGCACTACTATTAACTTATGTGGCAAATTGAGTTCTCTACAGCTCACTTATGAACGGAATCTATTACTTTATAGCTACGTCACAATGAACAGGGACTATATAAAACCGACTCTGGTGGGACTCGAACCCACAACCTTTGAATTACTACACCAGCTAGAAGTCCAATGCGCTATCCATTGCGCCACAGAGCCCTCCTTGAAGGCTCTTTTTGATGACTGTTTTTGATGACTTACTTTGAGGTTTTTGCTTGAGAACTTTGCTTAAGGACCTTGCCTGAGAATCTACCGAAGTTGAAGCAAATCATCTCATCTGAATAATGGTTGCCACTAAATAGTAGGGATGAGCTCAAGATTTGGTCCAGATACAGTTTCAGACTGAACTTTACCTTTGCAGGCATTCACCTTAGCGCCAGAACTATTGATCTTTAAGTGGGAGCTGAACGTCATAATAAGTAGCAGTTTTTGTACCATTGATGAGTTGCTGGAGAAAGAAAAATCTCAGATATTAAGTCGTGGCTGGATAGGCTTAACTGAAACATGAGTTTTCAGGGATTGCCTGAGGCATTCAGAGTGGGAAAAAGCCATATAGATTATGGTAGGGACTTTCATAGGATAGGCGGGGCCATGGGTAAATGTTGGAGGTGAGCATGGGAGGAAGTGATAAGGAAGATAGAGAGCAGCAGTACTTGAAAGGAGATAACACGGTGGTTTGCTGGATATTTTCAAATAACGTTGATGATGTAGCTTAGGGCAGACTTGTGGGTGGTCTTTTATGGTGTAAGTATTTTGAATTTGATTTGTTGGGTGAACAGAAGAAGGGAGGGACTGGAAGAGAGGGGATGGCTGACACCTCTGCTCGTAAAACAGTTGGTAGGGGGATAAGTCTGGAAGCAGCCTATATGGTAGGCTAAAGTGGGAAGGGTCTTTTTAAAGACAGGCTAATGACTACGGAGTTGCAATATTCAAGGCAACAGATATGAAGGGAAAGAAAAAGAAGTTTGGTGATGTAATTGGTGAAGATGATGCTTACTTTGGAAATGTTAATGAGGTGAAGGCAGCAATATTTGGACAGTAAATGGTTGTGGGGCTTAAAAGAGAGGACACAGTCAAGAATTCCACCTTGCATCTGGTATAAGGGAATGGAACAATAGCATGCAGTTTAGCTAAGCAATCCCCCTCTTTGTTCTGTATTTCACAGGGTACCTTCAATTTTGTTGATATGATTGGTCAACTCTGAAGAGTGACCAGAGCCACGAAGCACTATTATTAACTTATGTGGCAAATTGAGTTCTCTACAGCTCACTTATGAATGGAATCTATTACTTTATAGCTACGTCACAATGAACAGGGACTATATAAAAGCGACTCTGGTGGGACTCGAACCCACAACCTTTGAATTACTACACCAGCTAGAAGTCCAATGCGCTATCCATTGCGCCACAGAGCCCTCCTTGAAGACTGTTTTTGATGACAGTTTTTGATGACTGTTTTTGATGACTGTTTTTGATGACTTACTTGGAGGACTTTGCTTGAGAACTTTGCTTAAGGACCTTGCCTGAGAATCTACCGAAGTTGAAGCAAATCAACTCATCTGAATAATGGTTGCCACTAAATAGTAGGGATGAGCTCAAGATTTGGTCCAGATACAGTTTCAGACTGAACTTTACCTTTGCAGGCATTCACCTTAGCGCCAGAACTATTGATCTTTAAGTGGGAGCTGAACGTCATAATAAGTAGCAGTTTTTGTACCATTGATGAGTTGCTGGAGAAAGAAAAATCTCAGATATTAAGTCGTGGCTGGATAGGCTTAACTGAAACATGAGTTTTCAGGGATTGCCTGAGGCATTCAGAGTGGGAAAAAGCCATATAGATTATGGTAGGGACTTTCATAGGATAGGCGGGGCCATGGGTAAATGTTGGAGGTGAGCATGGGAGGAAGTGATAAGGAAGATAGAGAGCAGCAGTACTTGAAAGGAGATAACACGGTGGTTTGCTGGATATTTTCAAATAACGTTGATGATGTAGCTTAGGGCAGACTTGTGGGTGGTCTTTTATGGTGTAAGTATTTTGAATTTGATTTGTTGGGTGAACAGAAGAAGGGAGGGACTGGAAGAGAGGGGATGGCTGACACCTCTGCTCGTAAAACAGTTGGTAGGGGGATAAGTCTGGAAGCAGCCTATATGGTAGGCTAAAGTGGGAAGGGTCTTTTTAAAGACAGGCTAATGACTACGGAGTTGCAATATTCAAGGCAACAGATATGAAGGGAAAGAAAAAGAAGTTTGGTGATGTAATTGGTGAAGATGATGCTTACTTTGGAAATGTTAATGAGGTGAAGGCAGCAATATTTGGACAGTAAATGGTTGTGGGGCTTAAAAGAGAGGACACAGTCAAGAATTCCACCTTGCATCTGGTATAAGGGAATGGAACAATAGCATGCAGTTTAGCTAAGCAATCCCCCTCTTTGTTCTGTATTTCACAGGGTACCTTCAATTTTGTTGATATGATTGGTCAACTCTGAAGAGTGACCAGAGCCACGAAGCACTATTATTAACTTATGTGGCAAATTGAGTTCTCTACAGCTCACTTATGAATGGAATCTATTAATTTATAGCTACGTCACAATGAACAGGGACTATATAAAACCAACTCTGGTGGGACTCGAACCCACAACCTTTGAATTACTACACCAGCTAGAAGTCCAATGCGCTATCCATTGCGCCACAGAGTTGCTGGAGAAAGAAAAATCTCAGATATTAAGTCGTGGCTGGATAGGCTTAACTGAAACATGAGTTTTCAGGGATTGCCTGAGGCATTCAGAGTGGGAAAAAGCCATATAGATTATGGTAGGGACTTTCATAGGATAGGCGGGGCCATGGGTAAATCTTGGAGGTGAGCATGGGAGGAAGTGATAAGGAAGATAGAGAGCAGCAGTACTTGAAAGGAGATAACACGGTGGTTTGCTGGATATTTTCAAATAACGTTGATGATGTAGCTTAGGGCAGACTTGTGGGTGGTCTTTTATGGTGTAAGTATTTTGAATTTGATTTGTTGGGTGAACAGAAGAAGGGAGGGACTGGGAGAGAGGGGATGGCTGACACCTCTGCTCGTAAAACAGTTGGTAGGGGGATAAGTCTGGAAGCAGCCTATATGGTAGGCTAAAGTGGGAAGGGTCTTTTTAAAGACAGGCTAATGACTACGGAGTTGCAATATTCAAGGCAACAGATATGAAGGGAAAGAAAAAGAAGTTTGGTGATGTAATTGGTGAAGATGATGCTTACTTTGGAAATGTTAATGAGGTGAAGGCAGCAATATTTGGACAGTAAATGGTTGTGGGGCTTAAAAGAGAGGACACAGTCAAGAATTCCACCTTGCATCTGGTATAAGGGAATGGAACAATAGCATGCAGTTTAGCTAAGCAATCCCCCTCTTTGTTCTGTATTTCACAGGGTACCTTCAATTTTGTTGATATGATTGGTCAACTCTGAAGAGTGACCAGAGCCACGAAGCACTATTATTAACTTATGTGGCAAATTGAGTTCTCTACAGCTCACTTATGAACGGAATCTATTACTTTATAGCTACGTCACAATGAACAGGGACTATATAAAACCGACTCTGGTGGGACTCGAACCCACAACCTTTGAATTACTACACCAGCTAGAAGTCCAATGCGCTATCCATTGCGCCACAGAGCCCTCCTTGAAGGCTCTTTTTGATGACTGTTTTTGATGACTGATTTTGATGACTTACTTTGAGGTTTTTGCTTGAGAACTTTGCTTAAGGACCTTGCCTGAGAATCTACCGAAGTTGAAGCAAATCATCTCATCTGAATAATGGTTGCCACTAAATAGTAGGGATGAGCTCAAGATTTGGTCCAGATACAGTTTCAGACTGAACTTTACCTTTGCAGGCATTCACCTTAGCGCCAGAACTATTGATCTTTAAGTGGGAGCTGAACGTCATAATAAGTAGCAGTTTTTGTACCATTGATGAGTTGCTGGAGAAAGAAAAATCTCAGATATTAAGTCGTGGCTGGATAGGCTTAACTGAAACATGAGTTTTCAGGGATTGCCTGAGGCATTCAGAGTGGGAAAAAGCCATATAGATTATGGTAGGGACTTTCATAGGATAGGCGGGGCCATGGGTAAATCTTGGAGGTGAGCATGGGAGGAAGTGATAAGGAAGATAGAGAGCAGCAGTACTTGAAAGGAGATAACACGGTGGTTTGCTGGATATTTTCAAATAACGTTGATGATGTAGCTTAGGGCAGACTTGTGGGTGGTCTTTTATGGTGTAAGTATTTTGAATTTGATTTGTTGGGTGAACAGAAGAAGGGAGGGACTGGAAGAGAGGGGATGGCTGACACCTCTGCTCGTAAAACAGTTGGTAGGGGGATAAGTCTGGAAGCAGCCTATATGGTAGGCTAAAGTGGGAAGGGTCTTTTTAAAGACAGGCTAATGACTAGGGAGTTGCAATATTCAAGGCAACAGATATGAAGGGAAAGAAAAAGAAGTTTGGTGATGTAATTGGTGAAGATGATGCTTACTTTGGAAATGTTAATGAGGTGAAGGCATCAATATTTGGACAGTAAATGGTTGTGGGGCTTAAAAGAGAGGACACAGTCAAGAATTCCACCTTGCATTTGGTATAAGGGAATGGAACAATAGCATGCAGATTAGCTAAGCAATCCCCCTCTTTGTTCTGTATTTCACAGGGTACCTTCAATTTTGTTGATATGATTGGTCAACTCTGAAGAGTGACCAGAGCCACGAAGCACTATTATTAACTTATGTGGCAAATTGAGTTCTCTACAGCTCACTTATGAATGGAATCTATTACTTTATAGCTACGTCACAATGAACAGGGACTATATAAAACCGACTCTGGTGGGACTCGAACCCACAACCTTTGAATTACTACACCAGCTAGAAGTCCAATGCGCTATCCATTGCGCCACAGAGCCCTCCTTGAAGACTGTTTTTGATGACTGTTTTTGATGACTTACTTGGAGGACTTTGCTTGAGAACTTTGCTTAAGGACCTTGCCTGAGAATCTACCGAAGTTGAAGCAAATCAACTCATCTGAATAATGGTTGCCACTAAATAGTAGGGATGAGCTCAAGATTTTGTCCAGATACAGTTTCAGACTGAACTTTACCTTTGCAGGCATTCACCTTAGCGCCAGAACTATTGATCTTTAAGTGGGAGCTGAACGTCATAATAAGTAGCAGTTTTTGTACCATTGATGAGTTGCTGGAGAAAGAAAAATCTCAGATATTAAGTCGTGGCTGGATAGGCTTAACTGAAACATGAGTTTTCAGGGATTGCCTGAGGCATTCAGAGTGGGAAAAAGCCATATAGATTATGGTAGGGACTTTCATAGGATAGGCGGGGCCATGGGTAAATCTTGGAGGTGAGCATGGGAGGAAGTGATAAGGAAGATAGAGAGCAGCAGTACTTGAACGGAGATAACACGGTGGTTTGCTGGATATTTTCAAATAACGTTGATGATGTAGCTTAGGGCAGACTTGTGGGTGGTCTTTTATGGTGTAAGTATTTTGAATTTGATTTGTTGGGTGAACAGAAGAAGGGAGGGACTGGAAGAGAGGGGATGGCTGACACCTCTGCTCGTAAAACAGTTGGTAGGGGGATAAGTCTGGAAGCAGCCTATATGGTAGGCTAAAGTGGGAAGGGTCTTTTTAAAGACAGGCTAATGACTACGGAGTTGCAATATTCAAGGCTACAGATATGAAGGGAAAGAAAAAGAAGTTTGGTGATGTAATTGGTGAAGATGATGCTTACTTTGGAAATGTTAATGAGGTGAAGGCATCAATATTTGGACAGTAAATGGTTGTGGGGCTTAAAAGAGAGGACACAGTCAAGAATTCCACCTTGCATTTGGTATAAGGGAATGGAACAATAGCATGCAGATTAGCTAAGCAATCCCCCTCTTTGTTCTGTATTTCACAGGGTACCTTCAATTTTGTTGATATGATTGGTCAACTCTGAAGAGTGACCAGAGCCACGAAGCACTATTATTAACTTATGTGGCAAATTGAGTTCTCTACAGCTAAATTATGAATGGAATCTATTACTTTATAGCTATGTCACAATGAACAGGGACTATATAAAACTGACTCTGGTGGGACTCGAACCCACAACCTTTGAATTACTACACCAGCTAGAAGTCCAATGCGCTATCCATTGCGCCACAGAGCCCTCCTTGAAGACTTTTTTTGATGACTGTTTTTGATGACTGTTTTTGATGACTTACTTGGAGGACTTTGCTTGAGAACTTTGCTTAAGGACCTTGCCTGAGAATCTACCGAAGTTGAAGCAAATCAACTCATCTGAATAATGGTTGCCACTAAATAGTAGGGATGAGCTCAAGATTTGGTCCAGATACAGTTTCAGACTGAACTTTACCTTTGCAGGCATTCACCTTAGCGCCAGAACTATTGATCTTTAAGTGGGAGCTGAACGTCATAATAAGTAGCAGTTTTTGTACCATTGATGAGTTGCTGGAGAAAGAAAAATCTCAGATATTAAGTCGTGGCTGGATAGGCTTAACTGAAACATGAGTTTTCAGGGATTGCCTGAGGCATTCAGAGTGGGAAAAAGCCATATAGATTATGGTAGGGACTTTCATAGGATAGGCGGGGCCATGGGTAAATCTTGGAGGTGAGCATGGGAGGAAGTGATAAGGAAGATAGAGAGCAGCAGTACTTGAAAGGAGATAACACGGTGGTTTGCTGGATATTTTCAAATAACGTTGATGATGTAGCTTAGGGCAGACTTGTGGGTGGTCTTTTATGGTGTAAGTATTTTGAATTTGATTTGTTGGGTGAACAGAAGAAGGGAGGGACTGGAAGAGAGGGGATGGCTGACACCTCTGCTCGTAAAACAGTTGGTAGGGGGATAAGTCTGGAAGCAGCCTATATGGTAGGCTAAAGTGGGAAGGGTCTTTTTAAAGACAGGCTAATGACTACGGAGTTGCAATATTCAAGGCAACAGATATGAAGGGAAAGAAAAAGAAGTTTGGTGATGTAATTGGTGAAGATGATGCTTACTTTGGAAATGTTAATGAGGTGAAGGCATCAATATTTGGACAGTAAATGGTTGTGGGGCTTAAAAGAGAGGACACAGTCAAGAATTCCACCTTGCATCTGGTATAAGGGAATGGAACAATAGCATGCAGTTTAACTAAGCAATCCCCCTCTTTGTTCTGTATTTCACAGGGTACCTTCAATTTTGTTGATATGATTGGTCAACTCTGAAGAGTGACCAGAGCCACGAAGCACTATTATTAACTTATGTGGCAAATTGAGTTCTCTACAGCTCACTTATGATGAATGGAATCTATTACTTTATAGCTATGTCACAATGAACAGGGACTATATAAAACTGACTCTGGTGGGACTCGAACCCACAACCTTTGAATTACTACACCAGCTAGAAGTCCAATGCGCTATCCATTGCGCCACAGAGCCCTCCTTGAAGACTTTTTTTGATGACTGTTTTTGATGACTGTTTTTGATGACTTACTTGGAGGACTTTGCTTGAGAACTTTGCTTAAGGACCTTGCCTGAGAATCTACCGAAGTTGAAGCAAATCAACTCATCTGAATAATGGTTGCCACTAAATAGTAGGGATGAGCTCAAGATTTGGTCCAGATACAGTTTCAGACTGAACTTTACCTTTGCAGGCATTCACCTTAGCGCCAGAACTATTGATCTTTAAGTGGGAGCTGAACGTCATAATAAGTAGCAGTTTTTGTACCATTGATGAGTTGCTGGAGAAAGAAAAATCTCAGATATTAAGTCGTGGCTGGATAGGCTTAACTGAAACATGAGTTTTCAGGGATTGCCTGAGGCATTCAGAGTGGGAAAAAGCCATATAGATTATGGTAGGGACTTTCATAGGATAGGCGGGGCCATGGGTAAATCTTGGAGGTGAGCATGGGAGGAAGTGATAAGGAAGATAGAGAGCAGCAGTACTTGAAAGGAGATAACACGGTGGTTTGCTGGATATTTTCAAATAACGTTGATGATGTAGCTTAGGGCAGACTTGTGGGTGGTCTTTTATGGTGTAAGTATTTTGAATTTGATTTGTTGGGTGAACAGAAGAAGGGAGGGACTGGAAGAGAGGGGATGGCTGACACCTCTGCTCGTAAAACAGTTGGTAGGGGGATAAGTCTGGAAGCAGCCTATATGGTAGGCTAAAGTGGGAAGGGTCTTTTTAAAGACAGGCTAATGACTACGGAGTTGCAATATTCAAGGCAACAGATATGAAGGGAAAGAAAAAGAAGTTTGGTGATGTAATTGGTGAAGATGATGCTTACTTTGGAAATGTTAATGAGGTGAAGGCAGCAATATTTGGACAGTAAATGGTTGTGGGGCTTAAAAGAGAGGACACAGTCAAGAATTCCACCTTGCATCTGGTATAAGGGAATGGA
The DNA here is from genome assembly GCF_965119305.1 of Pelophylax lessonae. Taxonomy (NCBI): domain Eukaryota; kingdom Metazoa; phylum Chordata; class Amphibia; order Anura; family Ranidae; genus Pelophylax; species Pelophylax lessonae. Next base: position 716,901,226 of record NC_138768.1, read on the forward strand.
ACAATAGCATGCAGTTTAACTAAGCAATCCCCCTCTTTGTTCTGTATTTCACAGGGTACCTTCAATTTTGTTGATATGATTGGTCAACTCTGAAGAGTGACCAGAGCCACGAAGCACTATTATTAACTTATGTGGCAAATTGAGTTCTCTACAGCTCACTTATGATGAATGGAATCTATTACTTTATAGCTACGTCACAATGAACAGGGACTATATAAAACCGACTCTGGTGGGACTCGAACCCACAACCTTTGAATTACTACACCAGCTAGAAGTCCAATGCGCTATCCATTGCGCCACAGAGCCCTCCTTGAAGACTGTTTTTGAAGACTGTTTTTGATGACTGTTTTTGATGACTTACTTGGAGGACTTTGCTTGAGAACTTTGCTTAAGGACCTTGCCTGAGAATCTACCGAAGTTGAAGCAAATCAACTCATCTGAATAATGGTTGCCACTAAATAGTAGGGATGAGCTCAAGATTTGGTCCAGATACAGTTTCAGACTGAACTTTACCTTTGCAGGCATTCACCTTAGCGCCAGAACTATTGATCTTTAAGTGGGAGCTGAACGTCATAATAAGTAGCAGTTTTTGTACCATTGATGAGTTGCTGGAGAAAGAAAAATCTCAGATATTAAGTCGTGGCTGGATAGGCTTAACTGAAACATGAGTTTTCAGGGATTGCCTGAGGCATTCAGAGTGGGAAAAAGCCATATAGATTATGGTAGGGACTTTCATAGGATAGGCGGGGCCATGGGTAAATCTTGGAGGTGAGCATGGGAGGAAGTGATAAGGAAGATAGAGAGCAGCAGTACTTGAAAGGAGATAACACGGTGGTTTGCTGGATATTTTCAAATAACGTTGATGATGTAGCTTAGGGCAGACTTGTGGTTGGTCTTTTATGGTGTACGTATTTTGAATTTGATTTGTTGGGTGAACAGAAGAAGGGAGGGACTGGAAGAGAGGGGATGGCTGACACCTCTGCTCGTAAAACAGTTGGTAGGGGGATAAGTCTGGAAGCAGCCTATATGGTAGGCTAAAGTGGGAAGGGTCTTTTTAAAGACAGGCTAATGACTAGGGAGTTGCAATATTCAAGGCAACAGATATGAAGGGAAAGAAAAAGAAGTTTGGTGATGTAATTGGTGAAGATGATGCTTACTTTGGAAATGTTAATGAGGTGAAGGCATCAATATTTGGACAGTAAATGGTTGTGGGGCTTAAAAGAGAGGACACAGTCAAGAATTCCACCTTGCATTTGGTATAAGGAAATGGAACAATAGCATGCAGATTAGCTAAGCAATCCCCCTCTTTGTTCTGTATTTCACAGGGTACCTTCAATTTTGTTGATATGATTGGTCAACTCTGAAGAGTGACCAGAGCCACGAAGCACTATTATTAACTTATGTGGCAAATTGAGTTCTCTACAGCTCAATTATGAATGTAATCTTTTACTTTATAGCTATGTCACAATGAACAGGGACTATATAAAACCGACTCTGGTGGGACTCGAACCCACAACCTTTGAATTACTACACCAGCTAGAAGTCCAATGCGCTATCCATTGCGCCACAGAGCCCTCCTTGAAGGCTCTTTTTGATGACTGTTTTTGATGACTGATTTTGATGACTTACTTTGAGGTTTTTGCTTGAGAACTTTGCTTAAGGACCTTGCCTGAGAATCTACCGAAGTTGAAGCAAATCAACTCATCTGAATAATGGTTGCCACTAAATAGTAGGGATGAGCTCAAGATTTGGTCCAGATACAGTTTCAGACTGAACTTTACCTTTGCAGGCATTCACCTTAGCGCCAGAACTATTGATCTTTAAGTGGGAGCTGAACGTCATAATAAGTAGCAGTTTTTGTACCATTGATGAGTTGCTGGAGAAAGAAAAATCTCAGATATTAAGTCGTGGCTGGATAGGCTTAACTGAAACATGAGTTTTCAGGGATTGCCTGAGGCATTCAGAGTGGGAAAAAGCCATATAGATTATGGTAGGGACTTTCATAGGATAGGCGGGGCCATGGGTAAATCTTGGAGGTGAGCATGGGAGGAAGTGATAAGGAAGATAGAGAGCAGCAGTACTTGAACGGAGATAACACGGTGGTTTGCTGGATATTTTCAAATAACGTTGATGATGTAGCTTAGGGCAGACTTGTGGGTGGTCTTTTATGGTGTAAGTATTTTGAATTTGATTTGTTGGGTGAACAGAAGAAGGGAGGGACTGGAAGAGAGGGGATGGCTGACACCTCTGCTCGTAAAACAGTTGGTAGGGGGATAAGTCTGGAAGCAGCCTATATGGTAGGCTAAAGTGGGAAGGGTCTTTTTAAAGACAGGCTAATGACTACGGAGTTGCAATATTCAAGGCTACAGATATGAAGGGAAAGAAAAAGAAGTTTGGTGATGTAATTGGTGAAGATGATGCTTACTTTGGAAATGTTAATGAGGTGAAGGCATCAATATTTGGACAGTAAATGGTTGTGGGGCTTAAAAGAGAGGACACAGTCAAGAATTCCACCTTGCATTTGGTATAAGGGAATGGAACAATAGCATGCAGATTAGCTAAGCAATCCCCCTCTTTGTTCTGTATTTCACAGGGTACCTTCAATTTTGTTGATATGATTGGTCAACTCTGAAGAGTGACCAGAGCCACGAAGCACTATTATTAACTTATGTGGCAAATTGAGTTCTCTACAGCTAAATTATGAATGGAATCTATTACTTTATAGCTATGTCACAATGAACAGGGACTATATAAAACTGACTCTGGTGGGACTCGAACCCACAACCTTTGAATTACTACACCAGCTAGAAGTCCAATGCGCTATCCATTGCGCCACAGAGCCCTCCTTGAAGACTATTTTTGATGACTGTTTTTGATGACTGTTTTTGATGACTTACTTGGAGGACTTTGCTTGAGAACTTTGCTTAAGGACCTTGCCTGAGAATCTACCGAAGTTGAAGCAAATCAACTCATCTGAATAATGGTTGCCACTAAATAGTAGGGATGAGCTCAAGATTTGGTCCAGATACAGTTTCAGACTGAACTTTACCTTTGCAGGCATTCACCTTAGCGCCAGAACTATTGATCTTTAAGTGGGAGCTGAACGTCATAATAAGTAGCAGTTTTTGTACCATTGATGAGTTGCTGGAGAAAGAAAAATCTCAGATATTAAGTCGTGGCTGGATAGGCTTAACTGAAACATGAGTTTTCAGGGATTGCCTGAGGCATTCAGAGTGGGAAAAAGCCATATAGATTATGGTAGGGACTTTCATAGGATAGGCGGGGCCATGGGTAAATCTTGGAGGTGAGCATGGGAGGAAGTGATAAGGAAGATAGAGAGCAGCAGTACTTGAAAGGAGATAACACGGTGGTTTGCTGGATATTTTCAAATAACGTTGATGATGTAGCTTAGGGCAGACTTGTGGGTGGTCTTTTATGGTGTAAGTATTTTGAATTTGATTTGTTGGGTGAACAGAAGAAGGGAGGGACTGGGAGAGAGGGGATGGCTGACACCTCTGCTCGTAAAACAGTTGGTAGGGGGATAAGTCTGGAAGCAGCCTATATGGTAGGCTAAAGTGGGAAGGGTCTTTTTAAAGACAGGCTAATGACTACGGAGTTGCAATATTCAAGGCAACAGATATGAAGGGAAAGAAAAAGAAGTTTGGTGATGTAATTGGTGAAGATGATGCTTACTTTGGAAATGTTAATGAGGTGAAGGCAGCAATATTTGGACAGTAAATGGTTGTGGGGCTTAAAAGAGAGGACACAGTCAAGAATTCCACCTTGCATCTGGTATAAGGGAATGGAACAATAGCATGCAGTTTAGCTAAGCAATCCCCCTCTTTGTTCTGTATTTCACAGGGTACCTTCAATTTTGTTGATATGATTGGTCAACTCTGAAGAGTGACCAGAGCCACGAAGCACTATTATTAACTTATGTGGCAAATTGAGTTCTCTACAGCTCACTTATGAACGGAATCTATTACTTTATAGCTACGTCACAATGAACAGGGACTATATAAAACCGACTCTGGTGGGACTCGAACCCACAACCTTTGAATTACTACACCAGCTAGAAGTCCAATGCGCTATCCATTGCGCCACAGAGCCCTCCTTGAAGGCTCTTTTTGATGACTGTTTTTGATGACTGATTTTGATGACTTACTTTGAGGTTTTTGCTTGAGAACTTTGCTTAAGGACCTTGCCTGAGAATCTACCGAAGTTGAAGCAAATCATCTCATCTGAATAATGGTTGCCACTAAATAGTAGGGATGAGCTCAAGATTTGGTCCAGATACAGTTTCAGACTGAACTTTACCTTTGCAGGCATTCACCTTAGCGCCAGAACTATTGATCTTTAAGTGGGAGCTGAACGTCATAATAAGTAGCAGTTTTTGTACCATTGATGAGTTGCTGGAGAAAGAAAAATCTCAGATATTAAGTCGTGGCTGGATAGGCTTAACTGAAACATGAGTTTTCAGGGATTGCCTGAGGCATTCAGAGTGGGAAAAAGCCATATAGATTATGGTAGGGACTTTCATAGGATAGGCGGGGCCATGGGTAAATCTTGGAGGTGAGCATGGGAGGAAGTGATAAGGAAGATAGAGAGCAGCAGTACTTGAAAGGAGATAACACGGTGGTTTGCTGGATATTTTCAAATAACGTTGATGATGTAGCTTAGGGCAGACTTGTGGGTGGTCTTTTATGGTGTAAGTATTTTGAATTTGATTTGTTGGGTGAACAGAAGAAGGGAGGGACTGGAAGAGAGGGGATGGCTGACACCTCTGCTCGTAAAACAGTTGGTAGGGGGATAAGTCTGGAAGCAGCCTATATGGTAGGCTAAAGTGGGAAGGGTCTTTTTAAAGACAGGCTAATGACTAGGGAGTTGCAATATTCAAGGCAACAGATATGAAGGGAAAGAAAAAGAAGTTTGGTGATGTAATTGGTGAAGATGATGCTTACTTTGGAAATGTTAATGAGGTGAAGGCATCAATATTTGGACAGTAAATGGTTGTGGGGCTTAAAAGAGAGGACACAGTCAAGAATTCCACCTTGCATTTGGTATAAGGGAATGGAACAATAGCATGCAGATTAGCTAAGCAATCCCCCTCTTTGTTCTGTATTTCACAGGGTACCTTCAATTTTGTTGATATGATTGGTCAACTCTGAAGAGTGACCAGAGCCACGAAGCACTATTATTAACTTATGTGGCAAATTGAGTTCTCTACAGCTCACTTATGAATGGAATCTATTACTTTATAGCTACGTCACAATGAACAGGGACTATATAAAACCGACTCTGGTAGGACTCGAACCCACAACCTTTGAATTACTACACCAGCTAGAAGTCCAATGCGCTATCCATTGCGCCACAGAGACCTCCTTGAAGACTGTTTTTGATGACTGGTTTTGATGACTGATTTTGATGACTGATTTTGATGACTTACTTTGAGGACTTTGCTTGAGAACTTTGCTTAAGGACCTTGCCTGAGAATCTACCGAAGTTGAAGCAAATCAACTCATCTGAATAATGGTTGCCACTAAATATTAGGGATGAGCTCAAGATTTAGTCCAGATACAGTTTCAGACTGAACTTTACCTTTGCAGGCATTCACCTTAGCGCCAGAACTATTGATCTTTAAGTGGGAGCTGAACGTCATAATAAGTAGCAGTTTTTGTACCATTGATGAGTTGCTGGAGAAAGAAAAATCTCAGATATTAAGTCGTGGCTGGATAGGCTTAACTGAAACATGAGTTTTCAGGGATTGCCTGAGGCATTCAGAGTGGGAAAAAGCCATATAGATTATGGTAGGGACTTTCATAGGATAGGCGGGGCCATGGGTAAATCTTGGAGGTGAGCATGGGAGGAAGTGATAAGGAAGATAGAGAGCAGCAGTACTTGAAAGGAGATAACACGGTGGTTTGCTGGATATTTTCAAATAACGTTGATGATGTAGCTTAGGGCAGACTTGTGGGTGGTCTTTTATGGTGTAAGTATTTTGAATTTGATTTGTTGGGTGAACAGAAGAAGGGAGGGACTGGGAGAGAGGGGATGGCTGACACCTCTGCTCGTAAAACAGTTGGTAGGGGGATAAGTCTGGAAGCAGCCTATATGGTAGGCTAAAGTGGGAAGGGTCTTTTTAAAGACAGGCTAATGACTACGGAGTTGCAATATTCAAGGCAACAGATATGAAGGGAAAGAAAAAGAAGTTTGGTGATGTAATTGGTGAAGATGATGCTTACTTTGGAAATGTTAATGAGGTGAAGGCAGCAATATTTGGACAGTAAATGGTTGTGGGGCTTAAAAGAGAGGACACAGTCAAGAATTCCACCTTGCATCTGGTATAAGGGAATGGAACAATAGCATGCAGTTTAGCTAAGCAATCCCCCTCTTTGTTCTGTATTTCACAGGGTACCTTCAATTTTGTTGATATGATTGGTCAACTCTGAAGAGTGACCAGAGCCACGAAGCACTATTATTAACTTATGTGGCAAATTGAGTTCTCTACAGCTCACTTATGAACGGAATCTATTACTTTATAGCTACGTCACAATGAACAGGGACTATATAAAACCGACTCTGGTGGGACTCGAACCCACAACCTTTGAATTACTACACCAGCTAGAAGTCCAATGCGCTATCCATTGCGCCACAGAGCCCTCCTTGAAGGCTCTTTTTGATGACTGTTTTTGATGACTGATTTTGATGACTTACTTTGAGGTTTTTGCTTGAGAACTTTGCTTAAGGACCTTGCCTGAGAATCTACCGAAGTTGAAGCAAATCATCTCATCTGAATAATGGTTGCCACTAAATAGTAGGGATGAGCTCAAGATTTGGTCCAGATACAGTTTCAGACTGAACTTTACCTTTGCAGGCATTCACCTTAGCGCCAGAACTATTGATCTTTAAGTGGGAGCTGAACGTCATAATAAGTAGCAGTTTTTGTACCATTGATGAGTTGCTGGAGAAAGAAAAATCTCAGATATTAAGTCGTGGCTGGATAGGCTTAACTGAAACATGAGTTTTCAGGGATTGCCTGAGGCATTCAGAGTGGGAAAAAGCCATATAGATTATGGTAGGGACTTTCATAGGATAGGCGGGGCCATGGGTAAATCTTGGAGGTGAGCATGGGAGGAAGTGATAAGGAAGATAGAGAGCAGCAGTACTTGAAAGGAGATAACACGGTGGTTTGCTGGATATTTTCAAATAACGTTGATGATGTAGCTTAGGGCAGACTTGTGGGTGGTCTTTTATGGTGTAAGTATTTTGAATTTGATTTGTTGGGTGAACAGAAGAAGGGAGGGACTGGAAGAGAGGGGATGGCTGACACCTCTGCTCGTAAAACAGTTGGTAGGGGGATAAGTCTGGAAGCAGCCTATATGGTAGGCTAAAGTGGGAAGGGTCTTTTTAAAGACAGGCTAATGACTAGGGAGTTGCAATATTCAAGGCAACAGATATGAAGGGAAAGAAAAAGAAGTTTGGTGATGTAATTGGTGAAGATGATGCTTACTTTGGAAATGTTAATGAGGTGAAGGCATCAATATTTGGACAGTAAATGGTTGTGGGGCTTAAAAGAGAGGACACAGTCAAGAATTCCACCTTGCATTTGGTATAAGGGAATGGAACAATAGCATGCAGATTAGCTAAGCAATCCCCCTCTTTGTTCTGTATTTCACAGGGTACCTTCAATTTTGTTGATATGATTGGTCAACTCTGAAGAGTGACCAGAGCCACGAAGCACTATTATTAACTTATGTGGCAAATTGAGTTCTCTACAGCTCACTTATGAATGGAATCTATTACTTTATAGCTACGTCACAATGAACAGGGACTATATAAAACCGACTCTGGTAGGACTCGAACCCACAACCTTTGAATTACTACACCAGCTAGAAGTCCAATGCGCTATCCATTGCGCCACAGAGACCTCCTTGAAGACTGTTTTTGATGACTGGTTTTGATGACTGATTTTGATGACTGATTTTGATGACTTACTTTGAGGACTTTGCTTGAGAACTTTGCTTAAGGACCTTGCCTGAGAATCTACCGAAGTTGAAGCAAATCAACTCATCTGAATAATGGTTGCCACTAAATATTAGGGATGAGCTCAAGATTTAGTCCAGATACAGTTTCAGACTGAACTTTACCTTTGCAGGCATTCACCTTAGCGCCAGAACTATTGATCTTTAAGTGGGAGCTGAACGCCATAATAAGTAGCAGTTTTTGTACCATTGATGAGTTGCTGGAGAAAGAAAAATCTCAGATATTAAGTCGTGGCTGGATAGGCTTAACTGAAACATGAGTTTTCAGGGATTGCCTGAGGCATTCAGAGTGGGAAAAAGCCATATAGATTATGGTAGGGACTTTCATAGGATAGGCGGGGCCATGGGTAAATCTTGGAGGTGAGCATGGGAGGAAGTGATAAGGAAGATAGAGAGCAGCAGTACTTGAACGGAGATAACACGGTGGTTTGCTGGATATTTTCAAATAACGTTGATGATGTAGCTTAGGGCAGACTTGTGGGTGGTCTTTTATGGTGTAAGTATTTTGAATTTGATTTGTTGGGTGAACAGAAGAAGGGAGGGACTGGAAGAGAGGGGATGGCTGACACCTCTGCTCGTAAAACAGTTGGTAGGGGGATAAGTCTGGAAGCAGCCTATATGGTAGGCTAAAGTGGGAAGGGTCTTTTTAAAGACAGGCTAATGACTACGGAGTTGCAATATTCAAGGCTACAGATATGAAGGGAAAGAAAAAGAAGTTTGGTGATGTAATTGGTGAAGATGATGCTTACTTTGGAAATGTTAATGAGGTGAAGGCATCAATATTTGGACAGTAAATGGTTGTGGGGCTTAAAAGAGAGGACACAGTCAAGAATTCCACCTTGCATTTGGTATAAGGGAATGGAACAATAGCATGCAGATTAGCTAAGCAATCCCCCTCTTTGTTCTGTATTTCACAGGGTACCTTCAATTTTGTTGATATGATTGGTCAACTCTGAAGAGTGACCAGAGCCACGAAGCACTATTATTAACTTATGTGGCAAATTGAGTTCTCTACAGCTAAATTATGAATGGAATCTATTACTTTATAGCTATGTCACAATGAACAGGGACTATATAAAACTGACTCTGGTGGGACTCGAACCCACAACCTTTGAATTACTACACCAGCTAGAAGTCCAATGCGCTATCCATTGCGCCACAGAGCCCTCCTTGAAGACTTTTTTTGATGACTGTTTTTGATGACTGTTTTTGATGACTTACTTGGAGGACTTTGCTTGAGAACTTTGCTTAAGGACCTTGCCTGAGAATCTACCGAAGTTGAAGCAAATCAACTCATCTGAATAATGGTTGCCACTAAATAGTAGGGATGAGCTCAAGATTTGGTCCAGATACAGTTTCAGACTGAACTTTACCTTTGCAGGCATTCACCTTAGCGCCAGAACTATTGATCTTTAAGTGGGAGCTGAACGTCATAATAAGTAGCAGTTTTTGTACCATTGATGAGTTGCTGGAGAAAGAAAAATCTCAGATATTAAGTCGTGGCTGGATAGGCTTAACTGAAACATGAGTTTTCAGGGATTGCCTGAGGCATTCAGAGTGGGAAAAAGCCATATAGATTATGGTAGGGACTTTCATAGGATAGGCGGGGCCATGGGTAAATCTTGGAGGTGAGCATGGGAGGAAGTGATAAGGAAGATAGAGAGCAGCAGTACTTGAAAGGAGATAACACGGTGGTTTGCTGGATATTTTCAAATAACGTTGATGATGTAGCTTAGGGCAGACTTGTGGGTGGTCTTTTATGGTGTAAGTATTTTGAATTTGATTTGTTGGGTGAACAGAAGAAGGGAGGGACTGGAAGAGAGGGGATGGCTGACACCTCTGCTCGTAAAACAGTTGGTAGGGGGATAAGTCTGGAAGCAGCCTATATGGTAGGCTAAAGTGGGAAGGGTCTTTTTAAAGACAGGCTAATGACTACGGAGTTGCAATATTCAAGGCAACAGATATGAAGGGAAAGAAAAAGAAGTTTGGTGATGTAATTGGTGAAGATGATGCTTACTTTGGAAATGTTAATGAGGTGAAGGCAGCAATATTTGGACAGTAAATGGTTGTGGGGCTTAAAAGAGAGGACACAGTCAAGAATTCCACCTTGCATCTGGTATAAGGGAATGGAACAATAGCATGCAGTTTAGCTAAGCAATCCCCCTCTTTGTTCTGTATTTCACAGGGTACCTTCAATTTTGTTGATATGATTGGTCAACTCTGAAGAGTGACCAGAGCCACGAAGCACTATTATTAACTTATGTGGCAAATTGAGTTCTCTACAGCTCACTTATGAATGGAATCTATTAATTTATAGCTACGTCACAATGAACAGGGACTATATAAAACCAACTCTGGTGGGACTCGAACCCACAACCTTTGAATTACTACACCAGCTAGAAGTCCAATGCGCTATCCATTGCGCCACAGAGTTGCTGGAGAAAGAAAAATCTCAGATATTAAGTCGTGGCTGGATAGGCTTAACTGAAACATGAGTTTTCAGGGATTGCCTGAGGCATTCAGAGTGGGAAAAAGCCATATAGATTATGGTAGGGACTTTCATAGGATAGGCGGGGCCATGGGTAAATCTTGGAGGTGAGCATGGGAGGAAGTGATAAGGAAGATAGAGAGCAGCAGTACTTGAAAGGAGATAACACGGTGGTTTGCTGGATATTTTCAAATAACGTTGATGATGTAGCTTAGGGCAGACTTGTGGGTGGTCTTTTATGGTGTAAGTATTTTGAATTTGATTTGTTGGGTGAACAGAAGAAGGGAGGGACTGGGAGAGAGGGGATGGCTGACACCTCTGCTCGTAAAACAGTTGGTAGGGGGATAAGTCTGGAAGCAGCCTATATGGTAGGCTAAAGTGGGAAGGGTCTTTTTAAAGACAGGCTAATGACTACGGAGTTGCAATATTCAAGGCAACAGATATGAAGGGAAAGAAAAAGAAGTTTGGTGATGTAATTGGTGAAGATGATGCTTACTTTGGAAATGTTAATGAGGTGAAGGCAGCAATATTTGGACAGTAAATGGTTGTGGGGCTTAAAAGAGAGGACACAGTCAAGAATTCCACCTTGCATCTGGTATAAGGGAATGGAACAATAGCATGCAGTTTAGCTAAGCAATCCCCCTCTTTGTTCTGTATTTCACAGGGTACCTTCAATTTTGTTGATATGATTGGTCAACTCTGAAGAGTGACCAGAGCCACGAAGCACTATTATTAACTTATGTGGCAAATTGAGTTCTCTACAGCTCACTTATGAACGGAATCTATTACTTTATAGCTACGTCACAATGAACAGGGACTATATAAAACCGACTCTGGTGGGACTCGAACCCACAACCTTTGAATTACTACACCAGCTAGAAGTCCAATGCGCTATCCATTGCGCCACAGAGCCCTCCTTGAAGGCTCTTTTTGATGACTGTTTTTGATGACTGATTTTGATGACTTACTTTGAGGTTTTTGCTTGAGAACTTTGCTTAAGGACCTTGCCTGAGAATCTACCGAAGTTGAAGCAAATCATCTCATCTGAATAATGGTTGCCACTAAATAGTAGGGATGAGCTCAAGATTTGGTCCAGATACAGTTTCAGACTGAACTTTACCTTTGCAGGCATTCACCTTAGCGCCAGAACTATTGATCTTTAAGTGGGAGCTGAACGTCATAATAAGTAGCAGTTTTTGTACCATTGATGAGTTGCTGGAGAAAGAAAAATCTCAGATATTAAGTCGTGGCTGGATAGGCTTAACTGAAACATGAGTTTTCAGGGATTGCCTGAGGCATTCAGAGTGGGAAAAAGCCATATAGATTATGGTAGGGACTTTCATAGGATAGGCGGGGCCATGGGTAAATCTTGGAGGTGAGCATGGGAGGAAGTGATAAGGAAGATAGAGAGCAGCAGTACTTGAAAGGAGATAACACGGTGGTTTGCTGGATATTTTCAAATAACGTTGATGATGTAGCTTAGGGCAGACTTGTGGGTGGTCTTTTATGGTGTAAGTATTTTGAATTTGATTTGTTGGGTGAACAGAAGAAGGGAGGGACTGGAAGAGAGGGGATGGCTGACACCTCTGCTCGTAAAACAGTTGGTAGGGGGATAAGTCTGGAAGCAGCCTATATGGTAGGCTAAAGTGGGAAGGGTCTTTTTAAAGACAGGCTAATGACTAGGGAGTTGCAATATTCAAGGCAACAGATATGAAGGGAAAGAAAAAGAAGTTTGGTGATGTAATTGGTGAAGATGATGCTTACTTTGGAAATGTTAATGAGGTGAAGGCATCAATATTTGGACAGTAAATGGTTGTGGGGCTTAAAAGAGAGGACACAGTCAAGAATTCCACCTTGCATTTGGTATAAGGGAATGGAACAATAGCATGCAGATTAGCTAAGCAATCCCCCTCTTTGTTCTGTATTTCACAGGGTACCTTCAATTTTGTTGATATGATTGGTCAACTCTGAAGAGTGACCAGAGCCACGAAGCACTATTATTAACTTATGTGGCAAATTGAGTTCTCTACAGCTCACTTATGAATGGAATCTATTACTTTATAGCTACGTCACAATGAACAGGGACTATATAAAACCGACTCTGGTGGGACTCGAACCCACAACCTTTGAATTACTACACCAGCTAGAAGTCCAATGCGCTATCCATTGCGCCACAGAGCCCTCCTTGAAGACTGTTTTTGATGACTGTTTTTGATGACTTACTTGGAGGACTTTGCTTGAGAACTTTGCTTAAGGACCTTGCCTGAGAATCTACCGAAGTTGAAGCAAATCAACTCATCTGAATAATGGTTGCCACTAAATAGTAGGGATGAGCTCAAGATTTTGTCCAGATACAGTTTCAGACTGAACTTTACCTTTGCAGGCATTCACCTTAGCGCCAGAACTATTGATCTTTAAGTGGGAGCTGAACGTCATAATAAGTAGCAGTTTTTGTACCATTGATGAGTTGCTGGAGAAAGAAAAATCTCAGATATTAAGTCGTGGCTGGATAGGCTTAACTGAAACATGAGTTTTCAGGGATTGCCTGAGGCATTCAGAGTGGGAAAAAGCCATATAGATTATGGTAGGGACTTTCATAGGATAGGCGGGGCCATGGGTAAATCTTGGAGGTGAGCATGGGAGGAAGTGATAAGGAAGATAGAGAGCAGCAGTACTTGAACGGAGATAACACGGTGGTTTGCTGGATATTTTCAAATAACGTTGATGATGTAGCTTAGGGCAGACTTGTGGGTGGTCTTTTATGGTGTAAGTATTTTGAATTTGATTTGTTGGGTGAACAGAAGAAGGGAGGGACTGGAAGAGAGGGGATGGCTGACACCTCTGCTCGTAAAACAGTTGGTAGGGGGATAAGTCTGGAAGCAGCCTATATGGTAGGCTAAAGTGGGAAGGGTCTTTTTAAAGACAGGCTAATGACTACGGAGTTGCAATATTCAAGGCTACAGATATGAAGGGAAAGAAAAAGAAGTTTGGTGATGTAATTGGTGAAGATGATGCTTACTTTGGAAATGTTAATGAGGTGAAGGCATCAATATTTGGACAGTAAATGGTTGTGGGGCTTAAAAGAGAGGACACAGTCAAGAATTCCACCTTGCATTTGGTATAAGGGAATGGAACAATAGCATGCAGATTAGCTAAGCAATCCCCCTCTTTGTTCTGTATTTCACAGGGTACCTTCAATTTTGTTGATATGATTGGTCAACTCTGAAGAGTGACCAGAGCCACGAAGCACTATTATTAACTTATGTGGCAAATTGAGTTCTCTACAGCTAAATTATGAATGGAATCTATTACTTTATAGCTATGTCACAATGAACAGGGACTATATAAAACTGACTCTGGTGGGACTCGAACCCACAACCTTTGAATTACTACACCAGCTAGAAGTCCAATGCGCTATCCATTGCGCCACAGAGCCCTCCTTGAAGACTTTTTTTGATGACTGTTTTTGATGACTGTTTTTGATGACTTACTTGGAGGACTTTGCTTGAGAACTTTGCTTAAGGACCTTGCCTGAGAATCTACCGAAGTTGAAGCAAATCAACTCATCTGAATAATGGTTGCCACTAAATAGTAGGGATGAGCTCAAGATTTGGTCCAGATACAGTTTCAGACTGAACTTTACCTTTGCAGGCATTCACCTTAGCGCCAGAACTATTGATCTTTAAGTGGGAGCTGAACGTCATAATAAGTAGCAGTTTTTGTACCATTGATGAGTTGCTGGAGAAAGAAAAATCTCAGATATTAAGTCGTGGCTGGATAGGCTTAACTGAAACATGAGTTTTCAGGGATTGCCTGAGGCATTCAGAGTGGGAAAAAGCCATATAGATTATGGTAGGGACTTTCATAGGATAGGCGGGGCCATGGGTAAATCTTGGAGGTGAGCATGGGAGGAAGTGATAAGGAAGATAGAGAGCAGCAGTACTTGAAAGGAGATAACACGGTGGTTTGCTGGATATTTTCAAATAACGTTGATGATGTAGCTTAGGGCAGACTTGTGGGTGGTCTTTTATGGTGTAAGTATTTTGAATTTGATTTGTTGGGTGAACAGAAGAAGGGAGGGACTGGAAGAGAGGGGATGGCTGACACCTCTGCTCGTAAAACAGTTGGTAGGGGGATAAGTCTGGAAGCAGCCTATATGGTAGGCTAAAGTGGGAAGGGTCTTTTTAAAGACAGGCTAATGACTACGGAGTTGCAATATTCAAGGCAACAGATATGAAGGGAAAGAAAAAGAAGTTTGGTGATGTAATTGGTGAAGATGATGCTTACTTTGGAAATGTTAATGAGGTGAAGGCAGCAATATTTGGACAGTAAATGGTTGTGGGGCTTAAAAGAGAGGACACAGTCAAGAATTCCACCTTGCATCTGGTATAAGGGAATGGAACAATAGCATGCAGTTTAACTAAGCAATCCCCCTCTTTGTTCTGTATTTCACAGGGTACCTTCAATTTTGTTGATATGATTGGTCAACTCTGAAGAGTGACCAGAGCCACGAAGCACTATTATTAACTTATGTGGCAAATTGAGTTCTCTACAGCTCACTTATGATGAATGGAATCTATTACTTTATAGCTACGTCACAATGAACAGGGACTATATAAAACCGACTCTGGTGGGACTCGAACCCACAACCTTTGAATTACTACACCAGCTAGAAGTCCAATGCGCTATCCATTGCGCCACAGAGCCCTCCTTGAAGGCTGTTTTTGAAGACTGTTTTTGATGACTGTTTTTGATGACTTACTTGGAGGACTTTGCTTGAGAACTTTGCTTAAGGACCTTGCCTGAGAATCTACCGAAGTTGAAGCAAATCAACTCATCTGAATAATGGTTGCCACTAAATAGTAGGGATGAGCTCAAGATTTGGTCCAGATACAGTTTCAGACTGAACTTTACCTTTGCAGGCATTCACCTTAGCGCCAGAACTATTGATCTTTAAGTGGGAGCTGAACGTCATAATAAGTAGCAGTTTTTGTACCATTGATGAGTTGCTGGAGAAAGAAAAATCTCAGATATTAAGTCGTGGCTGGATAGGCTTAACTGAAACATGAGTTTTCAGGGATTGCCTGAGGCATTCAGAGTGGGAAAAAGCCATATAGATTATGGTAGGGACTTTCATAGGATAGGCGGGGCCATGGGTAAATCTTGGAGGTGAGCATGGGAGGAAGTGATAAGGAAGATAGAGAGCAGCAGTACTTGAAAGGAGATAACACGGTGGTTTGCTGGATATTTTCAAATAACGTTGATGATGTAGCTTAGGGCAGACTTGTGGTTGGTCTTTTATGGTGTACGTATTTTGAATTTGATTTGTTGGGTGAACAGAAGAAGGGAGGGACTGGAAGAGAGGGGATGGCTGACACCTCTGCTCGTAAAACAGTTGGTAGGGGGATAAGTCTGGAAGCAGCCTATATGGTAGGCTAAAGTGGGAAGGGTCTTTTTAAAGACAGGCTAATGACTAGGGAGTTGCAATATTCAAGGCAACAGATATGAAGGGAAAGAAAAAGAAGTTTGGTGATGTAATTGGTGAAGATGATGCTTACTTTGGAAATGTTAATGAGGTGAAGGCATCAATATTTGGACAGTAAATGGTTGTGGGGCTTAAAAGAGAGGACACAGTCAAGAATTCCACCTTGCATTTGGTATAAGGAAATGGAACAATAGCATGCAGATTAGCTAAGCAATCCCCCTCTTTGTTCTGTATTTCACAGGGTACCTTCAATTTTGTTGATATGATTGGTCAACTCTGAAGAGTGACCAGAGCCACGAAGCACTATTATTAACTTATGTGGCAAATTGAGTTCTCTACAGCTCAATTATGAATGTAATCTTTTACTTTATAGCTATGTCACAATGAACAGGGACTATATAAAACCGACTCTGGTGGGACTCGAACCCACAACCTTTGAATTACTACACCAGCTAGAAGTCCAATGCGCTATCCATTGCGCCACAGAGCCCTCCTTGAAGGCTCTTTTTGATGACTGTTTTTGATGACTGATTTTGATGACTTACTTTGAGGTTTTTGCTTGAGAACTTTGCTTAAGGACCTTGCCTGAGAATCTACCGAAGTTGAAGCAAATCAACTCATCTGAATAATGGTTGCCACTAAATAGTAGGGATGAGCTCAAGATTTGGTCCAGATACAGTTTCAGACTGAACTTTACCTTTGCAGGCATTCACCTTAGCGCCAGAACTATTGATCTTTAAGTGGGAGCTGAACGTCATAATAAGTAGCAGTTTTTGTACCATTGATGAGTTGCTGGAGAAAGAAAAATCTCAGATATTAAGTCGTGGCTGGATAGGCTTAACTGAAACATGAGTTTTCAGGGATTGCCTGAGGCATTCAGAGTGGGAAAAAGCCATATAGATTATGGTAGGGACTTTCATAGGATAGGCGGGGCCATGGGTAAATCTTGGAGGTGAGCATGGGAGGAAGTGATAAGGAAGATAGAGAGCAGCAGTACTTGAAAGGAGATAACACGGTGGTTTGCTGGATATTTTCAAATAACGTTGATGATGTAGCTTAGGGCAGACTTGTGGGTGGTCTTTTATGGTGTAAGTATTTTGAATTTGATTTGTTGGGTGAACAGAAGAAGGGAGGGACTGGAAGAGAGGGGATGGCTGACACCTCTGCTCGTAAAACAGTTGGTAGGGGGATAAGTCTGGAAGCAGCCTATATGGTAGGCTAAAGTGGGAAGGGTCTTTTTAAAGACAGGCTAATGACTAGGGAGTTGCAATATTCAAGGCAACAGATATGAAGGGAAAGAAAAAGAAGTTTGGTGATGTAATTGGTGAAGATGATGCTTACTTTGGAAATGTTAATGAGGTGAAGGCAGCAATATTTGGACAGTAAATGGTTGTGGGGCTTAAAAGAGAGGACACAGTCAAGAATTCCACCTTGCATCTGGTATAAGGGAATGGAACAATAGCATGCAGTTTAGCTAAGCAATCCCCCTCTTTGTTCTGTATTTCACAGGGTACCTTCAATTTTGTTGATATGATTGGTCAACTCTGAAGAGTGACCAGAGCCACGAAGCACTATTATTAACTTATGTGGCAAATTGAGTTCTCTACAGCTCACTTATGAATGGAATCTATTACTTTATAGCTACGTCACAATGAACAGGGACTATATAAAACCAACTCTGGTGGGACTCGAACCCACAACCTTTGAATTACTACACCAGCTAGAAGTCCAATGCGCTATCCATTGCGCCACAGAGCCCTCCTTGAAGGCTCTTTTTGATGACTGTTTTTGATGACTGATTTTGATGACTTACTTTGAGGTTTTTGCTTGAGAACTTTGCTTAAGGACCTTGCCTGAGAATCTACCGAAGTTGAAGCAAATCATCTCATCTGAATAATGGTTGCCACTAAATAGTAGGGATGAGCTCAAGATTTGGTCCAGATACAGTTTCAGACTGAACTTTACCTTTGCAGGCATTCACCTTAGCGCCAGAACTATTGATCTTTAAGTGGGAGCTGAACGTCATAATAAGTAGCAGTTTTTGTACCATTGATGAGTTGCTGGAGAAAGAAAAATCTCAGATATTAAGTCGTGGCTGGATAGGCTTAACTGAAACATGAGTTTTCAGGGATTGCCTGAGGCATTCAGAGTGGGAAAAAGCCATATAGATTATGGTAGGGACTTTCATAGGATAGGCGGGGCCATGGGTAAATCTTGGAGGTGAGCATGGGAGGAAGTGATAAGGAAGATAGAGAGCAGCAGTACTTGAAAGGAGATAA
The DNA here is from genome assembly GCF_965119305.1 of Pelophylax lessonae. Lineage (NCBI taxonomy): Eukaryota > Metazoa > Chordata > Amphibia > Anura > Ranidae > Pelophylax > Pelophylax lessonae. The sequence goes on from NC_138768.1 coordinate 716,919,520, forward strand.
CACGGTGGTTTGCTGGATATTTTCAAATAACGTTGATGATGTAGCTTAGGGCAGACTTGTGGGTGGTCTTTTATGGTGTAAGTATTTTGAATTTGATTTGTTGGGTGAACAGAAGAAGGGAGGGACTGGAAGAGAGGGGATGGCTGACACCTCTGCTCGTAAAACAGTTGGTAGGGGGATAAGTCTGGAAGCAGCCTATATGGTAGGCTAAAGTGGGAAGGGTCTTTTTAAAGACAGGCTAATGACTAGGGAGTTGCAATATTCAAGGCAACAGATATGAAGGGAAAGAAAAAGAAGTTTGGTGATGTAATTGGTGAAGATGATGCTTACTTTGGAAATGTTAATGAGGTGAAGGCATCAATATTTGGACAGTAAATGGTTGTGGGGCTTAAAAGAGAGGACACAGTCAAGAATTCCACCTTGCATTTGGTATAAGGGAATGGAACAATAGCATGCAGATTAGCTAAGCAATCCCCCTCTTTGTTCTGTATTTCACAGGGTACCTTCAATTTTGTTGATATGATTGGTCAACTCTGAAGAGTGACCAGAGCCACGAAGCACTATTATTAACTTATGTGGCAAATTGAGTTCTCTACAGCTCACTTATGAATGGAATCTATTACTTTATAGCTACGTCACAATGAACAGGGACTATATAAAACCGACTCTGGTAGGACTCGAACCCACAACCTTTGAATTACTACACCAGCTAGAAGTCCAATGCGCTATCCATTGCGCCACAGAGACCTCCTTGAAGACTGTTTTTGATGACTGGTTTTGATGACTGATTTTGATGACTGATTTTGATGACTTACTTTGAGGACTTTGCTTGAGAACTTTGCTTAAGGACCTTGCCTGAGAATCTACCGAAGTTGAAGCAAATCAACTCATCTGAATAATGGTTGCCACTAAATATTAGGGATGAGCTCAAGATTTAGTCCAGATACAGTTTCAGACTGAACTTTACCTTTGCAGGCATTCACCTTAGCGCCAGAACTATTGATCTTTAAGTGGGAGCTGAACGCCATAATAAGTAGCAGTTTTTGTACCATTGATGAGTTGCTGGAGAAAGAAAAATCTCAGATATTAAGTCGTGGCTGGATAGGCTTAACTGAAACATGAGTTTTCAGGGATTGCCTGAGGCATTCAGAGTGGGAAAAAGCCATATAGATTATGGTAGGGACTTTCATAGGATAGGCGGGGCCATGGGTAAATCTTGGAGGTGAGCATGGGAGGAAGTGATAAGGAAGATAGAGAGCAGCAGTACTTGAACGGAGATAACACGGTGGTTTGCTGGATATTTTCAAATAACGTTGATGATGTAGCTTAGGGCAGACTTGTGGGTGGTCTTTTATGGTGTAAGTATTTTGAATTTGATTTGTTGGGTGAACAGAAGAAGGGAGGGACTGGAAGAGAGGGGATGGCTGACACCTCTGCTCGTAAAACAGTTGGTAGGGGGATAAGTCTGGAAGCAGCCTATATGGTAGGCTAAAGTGGGAAGGGTCTTTTTAAAGACAGGCTAATGACTACGGAGTTGCAATATTCAAGGCTACAGATATGAAGGGAAAGAAAAAGAAGTTTGGTGATGTAATTGGTGAAGATGATGCTTACTTTGGAAATGTTAATGAGGTGAAGGCATCAATATTTGGACAGTAAATGGTTGTGGGGCTTAAAAGAGAGGACACAGTCAAGAATTCCACCTTGCATTTGGTATAAGGGAATGGAACAATAGCATGCAGATTAGCTAAGCAATCCCCCTCTTTGTTCTGTATTTCACAGGGTACCTTCAATTTTGTTGATATGATTGGTCAACTCTGAAGAGTGACCAGAGCCACGAAGCACTATTATTAACTTATGTGGCAAATTGAGTTCTCTACAGCTAAATTATGAATGGAATCTATTACTTTATAGCTATGTCACAATGAACAGGGACTATATAAAACTGACTCTGGTGGGACTCGAACCCACAACCTTTGAATTACTACACCAGCTAGAAGTCCAATGCGCTATCCATTGCGCCACAGAGCCCTCCTTGAAGACTTTTTTTGATGACTGTTTTTGATGACTGTTTTTGATGACTTACTTGGAGGACTTTGCTTGAGAACTTTGCTTAAGGACCTTGCCTGAGAATCTACCGAAGTTGAAGCAAATCAACTCATCTGAATAATGGTTGCCACTAAATAGTAGGGATGAGCTCAAGATTTGGTCCAGATACAGTTTCAGACTGAACTTTACCTTTGCAGGCATTCACCTTAGCGCCAGAACTATTGATCTTTAAGTGGGAGCTGAACGTCATAATAAGTAGCAGTTTTTGTACCATTGATGAGTTGCTGGAGAAAGAAAAATCTCAGATATTAAGTCGTGGCTGGATAGGCTTAACTGAAACATGAGTTTTCAGGGATTGCCTGAGGCATTCAGAGTGGGAAAAAGCCATATAGATTATGGTAGGGACTTTCATAGGATAGGCGGGGCCATGGGTAAATCTTGGAGGTGAGCATGGGAGGAAGTGATAAGGAAGATAGAGAGCAGCAGTACTTGAAAGGAGATAACACGGTGGTTTGCTGGATATTTTCAAATAACGTTGATGATGTAGCTTAGGGCAGACTTGTGGGTGGTCTTTTATGGTGTAAGTATTTTGAATTTGATTTGTTGGGTGAACAGAAGAAGGGAGGGACTGGAAGAGAGGGGATGGCTGACACCTCTGCTCGTAAAACAGTTGGTAGGGGGATAAGTCTGGAAGCAGCCTATATGGTAGGCTAAAGTGGGAAGGGTCTTTTTAAAGACAGGCTAATGACTACGGAGTTGCAATATTCAAGGCAACAGATATGAAGGGAAAGAAAAAGAAGTTTGGTGATGTAATTGGTGAAGATGATGCTTACTTTGGAAATGTTAATGAGGTGAAGGCAGCAATATTTGGACAGTAAATGGTTGTGGGGCTTAAAAGAGAGGACACAGTCAAGAATTCCACCTTGCATCTGGTATAAGGGAATGGAACAATAGCATGCAGTTTAGCTAAGCAATCCCCCTCTTTGTTCTGTATTTCACAGGGTACCTTCAATTTTGTTGATATGATTGGTCAACTCTGAAGAGTGACCAGAGCCACGAAGCACTATTATTAACTTATGTGGCAAATTGAGTTCTCTACAGCTCACTTATGAATGGAATCTATTAATTTATAGCTACGTCACAATGAACAGGGACTATATAAAACCAACTCTGGTGGGACTCGAACCCACAACCTTTGAATTACTACACCAGCTAGAAGTCCAATGCGCTATCCATTGCGCCACAGAGTTGCTGGAGAAAGAAAAATCTCAGATATTAAGTCGTGGCTGGATAGGCTTAACTGAAACATGAGTTTTCAGGGATTGCCTGAGGCATTCAGAGTGGGAAAAAGCCATATAGATTATGGTAGGGACTTTCATAGGATAGGCGGGGCCATGGGTAAATCTTGGAGGTGAGCATGGGAGGAAGTGATAAGGAAGATAGAGAGCAGCAGTACTTGAAAGGAGATAACACGGTGGTTTGCTGGATATTTTCAAATAACGTTGATGATGTAGCTTAGGGCAGACTTGTGGGTGGTCTTTTATGGTGTAAGTATTTTGAATTTGATTTGTTGGGTGAACAGAAGAAGGGAGGGACTGGGAGAGAGGGGATGGCTGACACCTCTGCTCGTAAAACAGTTGGTAGGGGGATAAGTCTGGAAGCAGCCTATATGGTAGGCTAAAGTGGGAAGGGTCTTTTTAAAGACAGGCTAATGACTACGGAGTTGCAATATTCAAGGCAACAGATATGAAGGGAAAGAAAAAGAAGTTTGGTGATGTAATTGGTGAAGATGATGCTTACTTTGGAAATGTTAATGAGGTGAAGGCAGCAATATTTGGACAGTAAATGGTTGTGGGGCTTAAAAGAGAGGACACAGTCAAGAATTCCACCTTGCATCTGGTATAAGGGAATGGAACAATAGCATGCAGTTTAGCTAAGCAATCCCCCTCTTTGTTCTGTATTTCACAGGGTACCTTCAATTTTGTTGATATGATTGGTCAACTCTGAAGAGTGACCAGAGCCACGAAGCACTATTATTAACTTATGTGGCAAATTGAGTTCTCTACAGCTCACTTATGAACGGAATCTATTACTTTATAGCTACGTCACAATGAACAGGGACTATATAAAACCGACTCTGGTGGGACTCGAACCCACAACCTTTGAATTACTACACCAGCTAGAAGTCCAATGCGCTATCCATTGCGCCACAGAGCCCTCCTTGAAGGCTCTTTTTGATGACTGTTTTTGATGACTGATTTTGATGACTTACTTTGAGGTTTTTGCTTGAGAACTTTGCTTAAGGACCTTGCCTGAGAATCTACCGAAGTTGAAGCAAATCATCTCATCTGAATAATGGTTGCCACTAAATAGTAGGGATGAGCTCAAGATTTGGTCCAGATACAGTTTCAGACTGAACTTTACCTTTGCAGGCATTCACCTTAGCGCCAGAACTATTGATCTTTAAGTGGGAGCTGAACGTCATAATAAGTAGCAGTTTTTGTACCATTGATGAGTTGCTGGAGAAAGAAAAATCTCAGATATTAAGTCGTGGCTGGATAGGCTTAACTGAAACATGAGTTTTCAGGGATTGCCTGAGGCATTCAGAGTGGGAAAAAGCCATATAGATTATGGTAGGGACTTTCATAGGATAGGCGGGGCCATGGGTAAATCTTGGAGGTGAGCATGGGAGGAAGTGATAAGGAAGATAGAGAGCAGCAGTACTTGAACGGAGATAACACGGTGGTTTGCTGGATATTTTCAAATAACGTTGATGATGTAGCTTAGGGCAGACTTGTGGGTGGTCTTTTATGGTGTAAGTATTTTGAATTTGATTTGTTGGGTGAACAGAAGAAGGGAGGGACTGGAAGAGAGGGGATGGCTGACACCTCTGCTCGTAAAACAGTTGGTAGGGGGATAAGTCTGGAAGCAGCCTATATGGTAGGCTAAAGTGGGAAGGGTCTTTTTAAAGACAGGCTAATGACTAGGGAGTTGCAATATTCAAGGCAACAGATATGAAGGGAAAGAAAAAGAAGTTTGGTGATGTAATTGGTGAAGATGATGCTTACTTTGGAAATGTTAATGAGGTGAAGGCATCAATATTTGGACAGTAAATGGTTGTGGGGCTTAAAAGAGAGGACACAGTCAAGAATTCCACCTTGCATTTGGTATAAGGGAATGGAACAATAGCATGCAGATTAGCTAAGCAATCCCCCTCTTTGTTCTGTATTTCACAGGGTACCTTCAATTTTGTTGATATGATTGGTCAACTCTGAAGAGTGACCAGAGCCACGAAGCACTATTATTAACTTATGTGGCAAATTGAGTTCTCTACAGCTCACTTATGAATGGAATCTATTACTTTATAGCTACGTCACAATGAACAGGGACTATATAAAACCGACTCTGGTGGGACTCGAACCCACAACCTTTGAATTACTACACCAGCTAGAAGTCCAATGCGCTATCCATTGCGCCACAGAGCCCTCCTTGAAGACTTTTTTTGATGACTGTTTTTGATGACTGTTTTTGATGACTTACTTGGAGGACTTTGCTTGAGAACTTTGCTTAAGGACCTTGCCTGAGAATCTACCGAAGTTGAAGCAAATCAACTCATCTGAATAATGGTTGCCACTAAATAGTAGGGATGAGCTCAAGATTTGGTCCAGATACAGTTTCAGACTGAACTTTACCTTTGCAGGCATTCACCTTAGCGCCAGAACTATTGATCTTTAAGTGGGAGCTGAACGTCATAATAAGTAGCAGTTTTTGTACCATTGATGAGTTGCTGGAGAAAGAAAAATCTCAGATATTAAGTCGTGGCTGGATAGGCTTAACTGAAACATGAGTTTTCAGGGATTGCCTGAGGCATTCAGAGTGGGAAAAAGCCATATAGATTATGGTAGGGACTTTCATAGGATAGGCGGGGCCATGGGTAAATCTTGGAGGTGAGCATGGGAGGAAGTGATAAGGAAGATAGAGAGCAGCAGTACTTGAAAGGAGATAACACGGTGGTTTGCTGGATATTTTCAAATAACGTTGATGATGTAGCTTAGGGCAGACTTGTGGGTGGTCTTTTATGGTGTAAGTATTTTGAATTTGATTTGTTGGGTGAACAGAAGAAGGGAGGGACTGGAAGAGAGGGGATGGCTGACACCTCTGCTCGTAAAACAGTTGGTAGGGGGATAAGTCTGGAAGCAGCCTATATGGTAGGCTAAAGTGGGAAGGGTCTTTTTAAAGACAGGCTAATGACTACGGAGTTGCAATATTCAAGGCAACAGATATGAAGGGAAAGAAAAAGAAGTTTGGTGATGTAATTGGTGAAGATGATGCTTACTTTGGAAATGTTAATGAGGTGAAGGCAGCAATATTTGGACAGTAAATGGTTGTGGGGCTTAAAAGAGAGGACACAGTCAAGAATTCCACCTTGCATCTGGTATAAGGGAATGGAACAATAGCATGCAGTTTAACTAAGCAATCCCCCTCTTTGTTCTGTATTTCACAGGGTACCTTCAATTTTGTTGATATGATTGGTCAACTCTGAAGAGTGACCAGAGCCACGAAGCACTATTATTAACTTATGTGGCAAATTGAGTTCTCTACAGCTCACTTATGATGAATGGAATCTATTACTTTATAGCTACGTCACAATGAACAGGGACTATATAAAACCGACTCTGGTGGGACTCGAACCCACAACCTTTGAATTACTACACCAGCTAGAAGTCCAATGCGCTATCCATTGCGCCACAGAGCCCTCCTTGAAGGCTGTTTTTGAAGACTGTTTTTGATGACTGTTTTTGATGACTTACTTGGAGGACTTTGCTTGAGAACTTTGCTTAAGGACCTTGCCTGAGAATCTACCGAAGTTGAAGCAAATCAACTCATCTGAATAATGGTTGCCACTAAATAGTAGGGATGAGCTCAAGATTTGGTCCAGATACAGTTTCAGACTGAACTTTACCTTTGCAGGCATTCACCTTAGCGCCAGAACTATTGATCTTTAAGTGGGAGCTGAACGTCATAATAAGTAGCAGTTTTTGTACCATTGATGAGTTGCTGGAGAAAGAAAAATCTCAGATATTAAGTCGTGGCTGGATAGGCTTAACTGAAACATGAGTTTTCAGGGATTGCCTGAGGCATTCAGAGTGGGAAAAAGCCATATAGATTATGGTAGGGACTTTCATAGGATAGGCGGGGCCATGGGTAAATCTTGGAGGTGAGCATGGGAGGAAGTGATAAGGAAGATAGAGAGCAGCAGTACTTGAAAGGAGATAACACGGTGGTTTGCTGGATATTTTCAAATAACGTTGATGATGTAGCTTAGGGCAGACTTGTGGTTGGTCTTTTATGGTGTACGTATTTTGAATTTGATTTGTTGGGTGAACAGAAGAAGGGAGGGACTGGAAGAGAGGGGATGGCTGACACCTCTGCTCGTAAAACAGTTGGTAGGGGGATAAGTCTGGAAGCAGCCTATATGGTAGGCTAAAGTGGGAAGGGTCTTTTTAAAGACAGGCTAATGACTAGGGAGTTGCAATATTCAAGGCAACAGATATGAAGGGAAAGAAAAAGAAGTTTGGTGATGTAATTGGTGAAGATGATGCTTACTTTGGAAATGTTAATGAGGTGAAGGCATCAATATTTGGACAGTAAATGGTTGTGGGGCTTAAAAGAGAGGACACAGTCAAGAATTCCACCTTGCATTTGGTATAAGGAAATGGAACAATAGCATGCAGATTAGCTAAGCAATCCCCCTCTTTGTTCTGTATTTCACAGGGTACCTTCAATTTTGTTGATATGATTGGTCAACTCTGAAGAGTGACCAGAGCCACGAAGCACTATTATTAACTTATGTGGCAAATTGAGTTCTCTACAGCTCAATTATGAATGTAATCTTTTACTTTATAGCTATGTCACAATGAACAGGGACTATATAAAACCGACTCTGGTGGGACTCGAACCCACAACCTTTGAATTACTACACCAGCTAGAAGTCCAATGCGCTATCCATTGCGCCACAGAGCCCTCCTTGAAGGCTCTTTTTGATGACTGTTTTTGATGACTGATTTTGATGACTTACTTTGAGGTTTTTGCTTGAGAACTTTGCTTAAGGACCTTGCCTGAGAATCTACCGAAGTTGAAGCAAATCAACTCATCTGAATAATGGTTGCCACTAAATAGTAGGGATGAGCTCAAGATTTGGTCCAGATACAGTTTCAGACTGAACTTTACCTTTGCAGGCATTCACCTTAGCGCCAGAACTATTGATCTTTAAGTGGGAGCTGAACGTCATAATAAGTAGCAGTTTTTGTACCATTGATGAGTTGCTGGAGAAAGAAAAATCTCAGATATTAAGTCGTGGCTGGATAGGCTTAACTGAAACATGAGTTTTCAGGGATTGCCTGAGGCATTCAGAGTGGGAAAAAGCCATATAGATTATGGTAGGGACTTTCATAGGATAGGCGGGGCCATGGGTAAATCTTGGAGGTGAGCATGGGAGGAAGTGATAAGGAAGATAGAGAGCAGCAGTACTTGAAAGGAGATAACACGGTGGTTTGCTGGATATTTTCAAATAACGTTGATGATGTAGCTTAGGGCAGACTTGTGGGTGGTCTTTTATGGTGTAAGTATTTTGAATTTGATTTGTTGGGTGAACAGAAGAAGGGAGGGACTGGAAGAGAGGGGATGGCTGACACCTCTGCTCGTAAAACAGTTGGTAGGGGGATAAGTCTGGAAGCAGCCTATATGGTAGGCTAAAGTGGGAAGGGTCTTTTTAAAGACAGGCTAATGACTAGGGAGTTGCAATATTCAAGGCAACAGATATGAAGGGAAAGAAAAAGAAGTTTGGTGATGTAATTGGTGAAGATGATGCTTACTTTGGAAATGTTAATGAGGTGAAGGCAGCAATATTTGGACAGTAAATGGTTGTGGGGCTTAAAAGAGAGGACACAGTCAAGAATTCCACCTTGCATCTGGTATAAGGGAATGGAACAATAGCATGCAGTTTAGCTAAGCAATCCCCCTCTTTGTTCTGTATTTCACAGGGTACCTTCAATTTTGTTGATATGATTGGTCAACTCTGAAGAGTGACCAGAGCCACGAAGCACTATTATTAACTTATGTGGCAAATTGAGTTCTCTACAGCTCACTTATGAATGGAATCTATTACTTTATAGCTACGTCACAATGAACAGGGACTATATAAAACCAACTCTGGTGGGACTCGAACCCACAACCTTTGAATTACTACACCAGCTAGAAGTCCAATGCGCTATCCATTGCGCCACAGAGCCCTCCTTGAAGGCTCTTTTTGATGACTGTTTTTGATGACTGATTTTGATGACTTACTTTGAGGTTTTTGCTTGAGAACTTTGCTTAAGGACCTTGCCTGAGAATCTACCGAAGTTGAAGCAAATCAACTCATCTGAATAATGGTTGCCACTAAATAGTAGGGATGAGCTCAAGATTTGGTCCAGATACAGTTTCAGACTGAACTTTACCTTTGCAGGCATTCACCTTAGCGCCAGAACTATTGATCTTTAAGTGGGAGCTGAACGTCATAATAAGTAGCAGTTTTTGTACCATTGATGAGTTGCTGGAGAAAGAAAAATCTCAGATATTAAGTCGTGGCTGGATAGGCTTAACTGAAACATGAGTTTTCAGGGATTGCCTGAGGCATTCAGAGTGGGAAAAAGCCATATAGATTATGGTAGGGACTTTCATAGGATAGGCGGGGCCATGGGTAAATCTTGGAGGTGAGCATGGGAGGAAGTGATAAGGAAGATAGAGAGCAGCAGTACTTGAACGGAGATAACACGGTGGTTTGCTGGATATTTTCAAATAACGTTGATGATGTAGCTTAGGGCAGACTTGTGGGTGGTCTTTTATGGTGTAAGTATTTTGAATTTGATTTGTTGGGTGAACAGAAGAAGGGAGGGACTGGAAGAGAGGGGATGGCTGACACCTCTGCTCGTAAAACAGTTGGTAGGGGGATAAGTCTGGAAGCAGCCTATATGGTAGGCTAAAGTGGGAAGGGTCTTTTTAAAGACAGGCTAATGACTACGGAGTTGCAATATTCAAGGCTACAGATATGAAGGGAAAGAAAAAGAAGTTTGGTGATGTAATTGGTGAAGATGATGCTTACTTTGGAAATGTTAATGAGGTGAAGGCATCAATATTTGGACAGTAAATGGTTGTGGGGCTTAAAAGAGAGGACACAGTCAAGAATTCCACCTTGCATTTGGTATAAGGGAATGGAACAATAGCATGCAGATTAGCTAAGCAATCCCCCTCTTTGTTCTGTATTTCACAGGGTACCTTCAATTTTGTTGATATGATTGGTCAACTCTGAAGAGTGACCAGAGCCACGAAGCACTATTATTAACTTATGTGGCAAATTGAGTTCTCTACAGCTAAATTATGAATGGAATCTATTACTTTATAGCTATGTCACAATGAACAGGGACTATATAAAACTGACTCTGGTGGGACTCGAACCCACAACCTTTGAATTACTACACCAGCTAGAAGTCCAATGCGCTATCCATTGCGCCACAGAGCCCTCCTTGAAGACTTTTTTGATGACTGTTTTTGATGACTGTTTTTGATGACTTACTTGGAGGACTTTGCTTGAGAACTTTGCTTAAGGACCTTGCCTGAGAATCTACCGAAGTTGAAGCAAATCAACTCATCTGAATAATGGTTGCCACTAAATAGTAGGGATGAGCTCAAGATTTGGTCCAGATACAGTTTCAGACTGAACTTTACCTTTGCAGGCATTCACCTTAGCGCCAGAACTATTGATCTTTAAGTGGGAGCTGAACGTCATAATAAGTAGCAGTTTTTGTACCATTGATGAGTTGCTGGAGAAAGAAAAATCTCAGATATTAAGTCGTGGCTGGATAGGCTTAACTGAAACATGAGTTTTCAGGGATTGCCTGAGGCATTCAGAGTGGGAAAAAGCCATATAGATTATGGTAGGGACTTTCATAGGATAGGCGGGGCCATGGGTAAATCTTGGAGGTGAGCATGGGAGGAAGTGATAAGGAAGATAGAGAGCAGCAGTACTTGAAAGGAGATAACACGGTGGTTTGCTGGATATTTTCAAATAACGTTGATGATGTAGCTTAGGGCAGACTTGTGGGTGGTCTTTTATGGTGTAAGTATTTTGAATTTGATTTGTTGGGTGAACAGAAGAAGGGAGGGACTGGGAGAGAGGGGATGGCTGACACCTCTGCTCGTAAAACAGTTGGTAGGGGGATAAGTCTGGAAGCAGCCTATATGGTAGGCTAAAGTGGGAAGGGTCTTTTTAAAGACAGGCTAATGACTACGGAGTTGCAATATTCAAGGCAACAGATATGAAGGGAAAGAAAAAGAAGTTTGGTGATGTAATTGGTGAAGATGATGCTTACTTTGGAAATGTTAATGAGGTGAAGGCAGCAATATTTGGACAGTAAATGGTTGTGGGGCTTAAAAGAGAGGACACAGTCAAGAATTCCACCTTGCATCTGGTATAAGGGAATGGAACAATAGCATGCAGTTTAGCTAAGCAATCCCCCTCTTTGTTCTGTATTTCACAGGGTACCTTCAATTTTGTTGATATGATTGGTCAACTCTGAAGAGTGACCAGAGCCACGAAGCACTATTATTAACTTATGTGGCAAATTGAGTTCTCTACAGCTCACTTATGAACGGAATCTATTACTTTATAGCTACGTCACAATGAACAGGGACTATATAAAACCGACTCTGGTGGGACTCGAACCCACAACCTTTGAATTACTACACCAGCTCGAAGTCCAATGCGCTATCCATTGCGCCACAGAGCCCTCCTTGAAGGCTCTTTTTGATGACTGTTTTTGATGACTGATTTTGATGACTTACTTTGAGGTTTTTGCTTGAGAACTTTGCTTAAGGACCTTGCCTGAGAATCTACCGAAGTTGAAGCAAATCATCTCATCTGAATAATGGTTGCCACTAAATAGTAGGGATGAGCTCAAGATTTGGTCCAGATACAGTTTCAGACTGAACTTTACCTTTGCAGGCATTCACCTTAGCGCCAGAACTATTGATCTTTAAGTGGGAGCTGAACGTCATAATAAGTAGCAGTTTTTGTACCATTGATGAGTTGCTGGAGAAAGAAAAATCTCAGATATTAAGTCGTGGCTGGATAGGCTTAACTGAAACATGAGTTTTCAGGGATTGCCTGAGGCATTCAGAGTGGGGAAAAAGCCATATAGATTATGGTAGGGACTTTCATAGGATAGGCGGGGCCATGGGTAAATCTTGGAGGTGAGCATGGGAGGAAGTGATAAGGAAGATAGAGAGCAGCAGTACTTGAAAGGAGATAACACGGTGGTTTGCTGGATATTTTCAAATAACGTTGATGATGTAGCTTAGGGCAGACTTGTGGGTGGTCTTTTATGGTGTAAGTATTTTGAATTTGATTTGTTGGGTGAACAGAAGAAGGGAGGGACTGGAAGAGAGGGGATGGCTGACACCTCTGCTCGTAAAACAGTTGGTAGGGGGATAAGTCTGGAAGCAGCCTATATGGTAGGCTAAAGTGGGAAGGGTCTTTTTAAAGACAGGCTAATGACTAGGGAGTTGCAATATTCAAGGCAACAGATATGAAGGGAAAGAAAAAGAAGTTTGGTGATGTAATTGGTGAAGATGATGCTTACTTTGGAAATGTTAATGAGGTGAAGGCATCAATATTTGGACAGTAAATGGTTGTGGGGCTTAAAAGAGAGGACACAGTCAAGAATTCCACCTTGCATTTGGTATAAGGGAATGGAACAATAGCATGCAGATTAGCTAAGCAATCCCCCTCTTTGTTCTGTATTTCACAGGGTACCTTCAATTTTGTTGATATGATTGGTCAACTCTGAAGAGTGACCAGAGCCACGAAGCACTATTATTAACTTATGTGGCAAATTGAGTTCTCTACAGCTCACTTATGAATGGAATCTATTACTTTATAGCTACGTCACAATGAACAGGTACTATATAAAACCGACTCTGGTAGGACTCGAACCCACAACCTTTGAATTACTACACCAGCTAGAAGTCCAATGCGCTATCCATTGCGCCACAGAGACCTCCTTGAAGACTGTTTTTGATGACTGGTTTTGATGACTGATTTTGATGACTGATTTTGATGACTTACTTTGAGGACTTTGCTTGAGAACTTTGCTTAAGGACCTTGCCTGAGAATCTACCGAAGTTGAAGCAAATCAACTCATCTGAATAATGGTTGCCACTAAATATTAGGGATGAGCTCAAGATTTAGTCCAGATACAGTTTCAGACTGAACTTTACCTTTGCAGGCATTCACCTTAGCGCCAGAACTATTGATCTTTAAGTGGGAGCTGAACGCCATAATAAGTAGCAGTTTTTGTACCATTGATGAGTTGCTGGAGAAAGAAAAATCTCAGATATTAAGTCGTGGCTGGATAGGCTTAACTGAAACATGAGTTTTCAGGGATTGCCTGAGGCATTCAGAGTGGGAAAAAGCCATATTGATTATGGTAGGGACTTTCATAGGATAGGCGGGGCCATGGGTAAATCTTGGAGGTGAGCATGGGAGGAAGTGATAAGGAAGATAGAGAGCAGCAGTACTTGAACGGAGATAACACGGTGGTTTGCTGGATATTTTCAAATAACGTTGATGATGTAGCTTAGGGCAGACTTGTGGGTGGTCTTTTATGGTGTAAGTATTTTGAATTTGATTTGTTGGGTGAACAGAAGAAGGGAGGGACTGGAAGAGAGGGGATGGCTGACACCTCTGCTCGTAAAACAGTTGGTAGGGGGATAAGTCTGGAAGCAGCCTATATGGTAGGCTAAAGTGGGAAGGGTCTTTTTAAAGACAGGCTAATGACTACGGAGTTGCAATATTCAAGGCTACAGATATGAAGGGAAAGAAAAAGAAGTTTGGTGATGTAATTGGTGAAGATGATGCTTACTTTGGAAATGTTAATGAGGTGAAGGCATCAATATTTGGACAGTAAATGGTTGTGGGGCTTAAAAGAGAGGACACAGTCAAGAATTCCACCTTGCATTTGGTATAAGGGAATGGAACAATAGCATGCAGATTAGCTAAGCAATCCCCCTCTTTGTTCTGTATTTCACAGGGTACCTTCAATTTTGTTGATATGATTGGTCAACTCTGAAGAGTGACCAGAGCCACGAAGCACTATTATTAACTTATGTGGCAAATTGAGTTCTCTACAGCTAAATTATGAATGGAATCTATTACTTTATAGCTATGTCACAATGAACAGGGACTATATAAAACTGACTCTGGTGGGACTCGAACCCACAACCTTTGAATTACTACACCAGCTAGAAGTCCAATGCGCTATCCATTGCGCCACAGAGCCCTCCTTGAAGACTTTTTTTGATGACTGTTTTTGATGACTGTTTTTGATGACTTACTTGGAGGACTTTGCTTGAGAACTTTGCTTAAGGACCTTGCCTGAGAATCTACCGAAGTTGAAGCAAATCAACTCATCTGAATAATGGTTGCCACTAAATAGTAGGGATGAGCTCAAGATTTGGTCCAGATACAGTTTCAGACTGAACTTTACCTTTGCAGGCATTCACCTTAGCGCCAGAACTATTGATCTTTAAGTGGGAGCTGAACGTCATAATAAGTAGCAGTTTTTGTACCATTGATGAGTTGCTGGAGAAAGAAAAATCTCAGATATTAAGTCGTGGCTGGATAGGCTTAACTGAAACATGAGTTTTCAGGGATTGCCTGAGGCATTCAGAGTGGGAAAAAGCCATATAGATTATGGTAGGGACTTTCATAGGATAGGCGGGGCCATGGGTAAATCTTGGAGGTGAGCATGGGAGGAAGTGATAAGGAAGATAGAGAGCAGCAGTACTTGAAAGGAGATAACACGGTGGTTTGCTGGATATTTTCAAATAACGTTGATGATGTAGCTTAGGGCAGACTTGTGGGTGGTCTTTTATGGTGTAAGTATTTTGAATTTGATTTGTTGGGTGAACAGAAGAAGGGAGGGACTGGAAGAGAGGGGATGGCTGACACCTCTGCTCGTAAAACAGTTGGTAGGGGGATAAGTCTGGAAGCAGCCTATATGGTAGGCTAAAGTGGGAAGGGTCTTTTTAAAGACAGGCTAATGACTACGGAGTTGCAATATTCAAGGCAACAGATATGAAGGGAAAGAAAAAGAAGTTTGGTGATGTAATTGGTGAAGATGATGCTTACTTTGGAAATGTTAATGAGGTGAAGGCAGCAATATTTGGACAGTAAATGGTTGTGGGGCTTAAAAGAGAGGACACAGTCAAGAATTCCACCTTGCATCTGGTATAAGGGAATGGAACAATAGCATGCAGTTTAACTAAGCAATCCCCCTCTTTGTTCTGTATTTCACAGGGTACCTTCAATTTTGTTGATATGATTGGTCAACTCTGAAGAGTGACCAGAGCCACGAAGCACTATTATTAACTTATGTGGCAAATTGAGTTCTCTACAGCTCACTTATGATGAATGGAATCTATTACTTTATAGCTACGTCACAATGAACAGGGACTATATAAAACCGACTCTGGTGGGACTCGAACCCACAACCTTTGAATTACTACACCAGCTAGAAGTCCAATGCGCTATCCATTGCGCCACAGAGCCCTCCTTGAAGACTGTTTTTGAAGACTGTTTTTGATGACTGTTTTTGATGACTTACTTGGAGGACTTTGCTTGAGAACTTTGCTTAAGGACCTTGCCTGAGAATCTACCGAAGTTGAAGCAAATCAACTCATCTGAATAATGGTTGCCACTAAATAGTAGGGATGAGCTCAAGATTTGGTCCAGATACAGTTTCAGACTGAACTTTACCTTTGCAGGCATTCACCTTAGCGCCAGAACTATTGATCTTTAAGTGGGAGCTGAACGTCATAATAAGTAGCAGTTTTTGTACCATTGATGAGTTGCTGGAGAAAGAAAAATCTCAGATATTAAGTCGTGGCTGGATAGGCTTAACTGAAACATGAGTTTTCAGGGATTGCCTGAGGCATTCAGAGTGGGAAAAAGCCATATAGATTATGGTAGGGACTTTCATAGGATAGGCGGGGCCATGGGTAAATCTTGGAGGTGAGCATGGGAGGAAGTGATAAGGAAGATAGAGAGCAGCAGTACTTGAAAGGAGATAACACGGTGGTTTGCTGGATATTTTCAAATAACGTTGATGATGTAGCTTAGGGCAGACTTGTGGGTGGTCTTTTATGGTGTAAGTATTTTGAATTTGATTTGTTGGGTGAACAGAAGAAGGGAGGGACTGGAAGAGAGGGGATGGCTGACACCTCTGCTCGTAAAACAGTTGGTAGGGGGATAAGTCTGGAAGCAGCCTATATGGTAGGCTAAAGTGGGAAGGGTCTTTTTAAAGACAGGCTAATGACTACGGAGTTGCAATATTCAAGGCAACAGATATGAAGGGAAAGAAAAAGAAGTTTGGTGATGTAATTGGTGAAGATGATGCTTACTTTGGAAATGTTAATGAGGTGAAGGCAGCAATATTTGGACAGTAAATGGTTGTGGGGCTTAAAAGAGAGGACACAGTCAAGAATTCCACCTTG
This sequence comes from Pelophylax lessonae, assembly GCF_965119305.1. Taxonomy (NCBI): domain Eukaryota; kingdom Metazoa; phylum Chordata; class Amphibia; order Anura; family Ranidae; genus Pelophylax; species Pelophylax lessonae. The sequence continues at coordinate 716,936,158 of NC_138768.1, forward strand.
CATCTGGTATAAGGGAATGGAACAATAGCATGCAGTTTAACTAAGCAATCCCCCTCTTTGTTCTGTATTTCACAGGGTACCTTCAATTTTGTTGATATGATTGGTCAACTCTGAAGAGTGACCAGAGCCACGAAGCACTATTATTAACTTATGTGGCAAATTGAGTTCTCTACAGCTCACTTATGATGAATGGAATCTATTACTTTATAGCTACGTCACAATGAACAGGGACTATATAAAACCGACTCTGGTGGGACTCGAACCCACAACCTTTGAATTACTACACCAGCTAGAAGTCCAATGCGCTATCCATTGCGCCACAGAGCCCTCCTTGAAGACTGTTTTTGAAGACTGTTTTTGAAGACTGTTTTTGATGACTGTTTTTGATGACTTACTTGGAGGACTTTGCTTGAGAACTTTGCTTAAGGACCTTGCCTGAGAATCTACCGAAGTTGAAGCAAATCAACTCATCTGAATAATGGTTGCCACTAAATAGTAGGGATGAGCTCAAGATTTGGTCCAGATACAGTTTCAGACTGAACTTTACCTTTGCAGGCATTCACCTTAGCGCCAGAACTATTGATCTTTAAGTGGGAGCTGAACGTCATAATAAGTAGCAGTTTTTGTACCATTGATGAGTTGCTGGAGAAAGAAAAATCTCAGATATTAAGTCGTGGCTGGATAGGCTTAACTGAAACATGAGTTTTCAGGGATTGCCTGAGGCATTCAGAGTGGGAAAAAGCCATATAGATTATGGTAGGGACTTTCATAGGATAGGCGGGGCCATGGGTAAATCTTGGAGGTGAGCATGGGAGGAAGTGATAAGGAAGATAGAGAGCAGCAGTACTTGAAAGGAGATAACACGGTGGTTTGCTGGATATTTTCAAATAACGTTGATGATGTAGCTTAGGGCAGACTTGTGGTTGGTCTTTTATGGTGTACGTATTTTGAATTTGATTTGTTGGGTGAACAGAAGAAGGGAGGGACTGGAAGAGAGGGGATGGCTGACACCTCTGCTCGTAAAACAGTTGGTAGGGGGATAAGTCTGGAAGCAGCCTATATGGTAGGCTAAAGTGGGAAGGGTCTTTTTAAAGACAGGCTAATGACTAGGGAGTTGCAATATTCAAGGCAACAGATATGAAGGGAAAGAAAAAGAAGTTTGGTGATGTAATTGGTGAAGATGATGCTTACTTTGGAAATGTTAATGAGGTGAAGGCATCAATATTTGGACAGTAAATGGTTGTGGGGCTTAAAAGAGAGGACACAGTCAAGAATTCCACCTTGCATTTGGTATAAGGAAATGGAACAATAGCATGCAGATTAGCTAAGCAATCCCCCTCTTTGTTCTGTATTTCACAGGGTACCTTCAATTTTGTTGATATGATTGGTCAACTCTGAAGAGTGACCAGAGCCACGAAGCACTATTATTAACTTATGTGGCAAATTGAGTTCTCTACAGCTCAATTATGAATGTAATCTATTACTTTATAGCTATGTCACAATGAACAGGGACTATATAAAACCGACTCTGGTGGGACTCGAACCCACAACCTTTGAATTACTACACCAGTTAGAAGTCCAATGCGCTATCCATTGCGCCACAGAGCCCTCCTTGAAGGCTCTTTTTGATGACTGTTTTTGATGACTGATTTTGATGACTTACTTTGAGGTTGTTGCTTGAGAACTTTGCTTAAGGACCTTGCCTGAGAATCTACCGAAGTTGAAGCAAATCAACTCATCTGAATAATGGTTGCCACTAAATAGTAGGGATGAGCTCAAGATTTGGTCCAGATACAGTTTCAGACTGAACTTTACCTTTGCAGGCATTCACCTTAGCGCCAGAACTATTGATCTTTAAGTGGGAGCTGAACGTCATAATAAGTAGCAGTTTTTGTACCATTGATGAGTTGCTGGAGAAAGAAAAATCTCAGATATTAAGTCGTGGCTGGATAGGCTTAACTGAAACATGAGTTTTCAGGGATTGCCTGAGGCATTCAGAGTGGGAAAAAGCCATATAGATTATGGTAGGGACTTTCATAGGATAGGCGGGGCCATGGGTAAATCTTGGAGGTGAGCATGGGAGGAAGTGATAAGGAAGATAGAGAGCAGCAGTACTTGAAAGGAGATAACACGGTGGTTTGCTGGATATTTTCAAATAACGTTGATGATGTAGCTTAGGGCAGACTTGTGGGTGGTCTTTTATGGTGTAAGTATTTTGAATTTGATTTGTTGGGTGAACAGAAGAAGGGAGGGACTGGAAGAGAGGGGATGGCTGACACCTCTGCTCGTAAAACAGTTGGTAGGGGGATAAGTCTGGAAGCAGCCTATATGGTAGGCTAAAGTGGGAAGGGTCTTTTTAAAGACAGGCTAATGACTACGGAGTTGCAATATTCAAGGCAACAGATATGAAGGGAAAGAAAAAGAAGTTTGGTGATGTAATTGGTGAAGATGATGCTTACTTTGGAAATGTTAATGAGGTGAAGGCAGCAATATTTGGACAGTAAATGGTTGTGGGGCTTAAAAGAGAGGACACAGTCAAGAATTCCACCTTGCATCTGGTATAAGGGAATGGAACAATAGCATGCAGTTTAGCTAAGCAATCCCCCTCTTTGTTCTGTATTTCACAGGGTACCTTCAATTTTGTTGATATGATTGGTCAACTCTGAAGAGTGACCAGAGCCACGAAGCACTATTATTAACTTATGTGGCAAATTGAGTTCTCTACAGCTCACTTATGAATGGAATCTATTACTTTATAGCTACGTCACAATGAACAGGGACTATATAAAACCAACTCTGGTGGGACTCGAACCCACAACCTTTGAATTACTACACCAGCTAGAAGTCCAATGCGCTATCCATTGCGCCACAGAGCCCTCCTTGAAGGCTCTTTTTGATGACTGTTTTTGATGACTGATTTTGATGACTTACTTTGAGGTTTTTGCTTGAGAACTTTGCTTAAGGACCTTGCCTGAGAATCTACCGAAGTTGAAGCAAATCAACTCATCTGAATAATGGTTGCCACTAAATAGTAGGGATGAGCTCAAGATTTGGTCCAGATACAGTTTCAGACTGAACTTTACCTTTGCAGGCATTCACCTTAGCGCCAGAACTATTGATCTTTAAGTGGGAGCTGAACGTCATAATAAGTAGCAGTTTTTGTACCATTGATGAGTTGCTGGAGAAAGAAAAATCTCAGATATTAAGTCGTGGCTGGATAGGCTTAACTGAAACATGAGTTTTCAGGGATTGCCTGAGGCATTCAGAGTGGGAAAAAGCCATATAGATTATGGTAGGGACTTTCATAGGATAGGCGGGGCCATGGGTAAATCTTGGAGGTGAGCATGGGAGGAAGTGATAAGGAAGATAGAGAGCAGCAGTACTTGAACGGAGATAACACGGTGGTTTGCTGGATATTTTCAAATAACGTTGATGATGTAGCTTAGGGCAGACTTGTGGGTGGTCTTTTATGGTGTAAGTATTTTGAATTTGATTTGTTGGGTGAACAGAAGAAGGGAGGGACTGGAAGAGAGGGGATGGCTGACACCTCTGCTCGTAAAACAGTTGGTAGGGGGATAAGTCTGGAAGCAGCCTATATGGTAGGCTAAAGTGGGAAGGGTCTTTTTAAAGACAGGCTAATGACTACGGAGTTGCAATATTCAAGGCTACAGATATGAAGGGAAAGAAAAAGAAGTTTGGTGATGTAATTGGTGAAGATGATGCTTACTTTGGAAATGTTAATGAGGTGAAGGCATCAATATTTGGACAGTAAATGGTTGTGGGGCTTAAAAGAGAGGACACAGTCAAGAATTCCACCTTGCATTTGGTATAAGGGAATGGAACAATAGCATGCAGATTAGCTAAGCAATCCCCCTCTTTGTTCTGTATTTCACAGGGTACCTTCAATTTTGTTGATATGATTGGTCAACTCTGAAGAGTGACCAGAGCCACGAAGCACTATTATTAACTTATGTGGCAAATTGAGTTCTCTACAGCTAAATTATGAATGGAATCTATTACTTTATAGCTATGTCACAATGAACAGGGACTATATAAAACTGACTCTGGTGGGACTCGAACCCACAACCTTTGAATTACTACACCAGCTAGAAGTCCAATGCGCTATCCATTGCGCCACAGAGCCCTCCTTGAAGACTATTTTTGATGACTGTTTTTGATGACTTACTTGGAGGACTTTGCTTGAGAACTTTGCTTAAGGACCTTGCCTGAGAATCTACCGAAGTTGAAGCAAATCAACTCATCTGAATAATGGTTGCCACTAAATAGTAGGGATGAGCTCAAGATTTGGTCCAGATACAGTTTCAGACTGAACTTTACCTTTGCAGGCATTCACCTTAGCGCCAGAACTATTGATCTTTAAGTGGGAGCTGAACGTCATAATAAGTAGCAGTTTTTGTACCATTGATGAGTTGCTGGAGAAAGAAAAATCTCAGATATTAAGTCGTGGCTGGATAGGCTTAACTGAAACATGAGTTTTCAGGGATTGCCTGAGGCATTCAGAGTGGGAAAAAGCCATATAGATTATGGTAGGGACTTTCATAGGATAGGCGGGGCCATGGGTAAATCTTGGAGGTGAGCATGGGAGGAAGTGATAAGGAAGATAGAGAGCAGCAGTACTTGAAAGGAGATAACACGGTGGTTTGCTGGATATTTTCAAATAACGTTGATGATGTAGCTTAGGGCAGACTTGTGGGTGGTCTTTTATGGTGTAAGTATTTTGAATTTGATTTGTTGGGTGAACAGAAGAAGGGAGGGACTGGAAGAGAGGGGATGGCTGACACCTCTGCTCGTAAAACAGTTGGTAGGGGGATAAGTCTGGAAGCAGCCTATATGGTAGGCTAAAGTGGGAAGGGTCTTTTTAAAGACAGGCTAATGACTAGGGAGTTGCAATATTCAAGGCAACAGATATGAAGGGAAAGAAAAAGAAGTTTGGTGATGTAATTGGTGAAGATGATGCTTACTTTGGAAATGTTAATGAGGTGAAGGCATCAATATTTGGACAGTAAATGGTTGTGGGGCTTAAAAGAGAGGACACAGTCAAGAATTCCACCTTGCATTTGGTATAAGGAAATGGAACAATAGCATGCAGATTAGCTAAGCAATCCCCCTCTTTGTTCTGTATTTCACAGGGTACCTTCAATTTTGTTGATATGATTGGTCAACTCTGAAGAGTGACCAGAGCCACGAAGCACTATTATTAACTTATGTGGCAAATTGAGTTCTCTACAGCTCAATTATGAATGTAATCTATTACTTTATAGCTATGTCACAATGAACAGGGACTATATAAAACCGACTCTGGTGGGACTCGAACCCACAACCTTTGAATTACTACACCAGCTAGAAGTCCAATGCGCTATCCATTGCGCCACAGAGCCCTCCTTGAAGGCTCTTTTTGATGACTGTTTTTGATGACTGATTTTGATGACTTACTTTGAGGTTTTTGCTTGAGAACTTTGCTTAAGGACCTTGCCTGAGAATCTACCGAAGTTGAAGCAAATCAACTCATCTGAATAATGGTTGCCACTAAATAGTAGGGATGAGCTCAAGATTTGGTCCAGATACAGTTTCAGACTGAACTTTACCTTTGCAGGCATTCACCTTAGCGCCAGAACTATTGATCTTTAAGTGGGAGCTGAACGTCATAATAAGTAGCAGTTTTTGTACCATTGATGAGTTGCTGGAGAAAGAAAAATCTCAGATATTAAGTCGTGGCTGGATAGGCTTAACTGAAACATGAGTTTTCAGGGATTGCCTGAGGCATTCAGAGTGGGAAAAAGCCATATAGATTATGGTAGGGACTTTCATAGGATAGGCGGGGCCATGGGTAAATCTTGGAGGTGAGCATGGGAGGAAGTGATAAGGAAGATAGAGAGCAGCAGTACTTGAAAGGAGATAACACGGTGGTTTGCTGGATATTTTCAAATAACGTTGATGATGTAGCTTAGGGCAGACTTGTGGGTGGTCTTTTATGGTGTAAGTATTTTGAATTTGATTTGTTGGGTGAACAGAAGAAGGGAGGGACTGGAAGAGAGGGGATGGCTGACACCTCTGCTCGTAAAACAGTTGGTAGGGGGATAAGTCTGGAAGCAGCCTATATGGTAGGCTAAAGTGGGAAGGGTCTTTTTAAAGACAGGCTAATGACTACGGAGTTGCAATATTCAAGGCAACAGATATGAAGGGAAAGAAAAAGAAGTTTGGTGATGTAATTGGTGAAGATGATGCTTACTTTGGAAATGTTAATGAGGTGAAGGCAGCAATATTTGGACAGTAAATGGTTGTGGGGCTTAAAAGAGAGGACACAGTCAAGAATTCCACCTTGCATCTGGTATAAGGGAATGGAACAATAGCATGCAGTTTAGCTAAGCAATCCCCCTCTTTGTTCTGTATTTCACAGGGTACCTTCAATTTTGTTGATATGATTGGTCAACTCTGAAGAGTGACCAGAGCCACGAAGCACTATTATTAACTTATGTGGCAAATTGAGTTCTCTACAGCTCACTTATGAATGGAATCTATTACTTTATAGCTACGTCACAATGAACAGGGACTATATAAAACCAACTCTGGTGGGACTCGAACCCACAACCTTTGAATTACTACACCAGCTAGAAGTCCAATGCGCTATCCATTGCGCCACAGAGCCCTCCTTAAACTTTGCTTAAGGACCTTGCCTGAGAATCTACCGAAGTTGAAGCAAATCAACTCATCTGAATAATGGTTGCCACTAAATAGTAGGGATGAGCTCAAGATTTGGTCCAGATACAGTTTCAGACTGAACTTTACCTTTGCAGGCATTCACCTTAGCGCCAGAACTATTGATCTTTAAGTGGGAGCTGAACGTCATAATAAGTAGCAGTTTTTGTACCATTGATGAGTTGCTGGAGAAAGAAAAATCTCAGATATTAAGTCGTGGCTGGATAGGCTTAACTGAAACATGAGTTTTCAGGGATTGCCTGAGGCATTCAGAGTGGGAAAAAGCCATATAGATTATGGTAGGGACTTTCATAGGATAGGCGGGGCCATGGGTAAATCTTGGAGGTGAGCATGGGAGGAAGTGATAAGGAAGATAGAGAGCAGCAGTACTTGAAAGGAGATAACACGGTGGTTTGCTGGATATTTTCAAATAACGTTGATGATGTAGCTTAGGGCAGACTTGTGGTTGGTCTTTTATGGTGTAAGTATTTTGAATTTGATTTGTTGGGTGAACAGAAGAAGGGAGGGACTGGAAGAGAGGGGATGGCTGACACCTCTGCTCGTAAAACAGTTGGTAGGGGGATAAGTCTGGAAGCAGCCTATATGGTAGGCTAAAGTGGGAAGGGTCTTTTTAAAGACAGGCTAATGACTAGGGAGTTGCAATATTCAAGGCAACAGATATGAAGGGAAAGAAAAAGAAGTTTGGTGATGTAATTGGTGAAGATGATGCTTACTTTGGAAATGTTAATGAGGTGAAGGCATCAATATTTGGACAGTAAATGGTTGTGGGGCTTAAAAGAGAGGACACAGTCAAGAATTCCACCTTGCATTTGGTATAAGGAAATGGAACAATAGCATGCAGATTAGCTAAGCAATCCCCCTCTTTGTTCTGTATTTCACAGGGTACCTTCAATTTTGTTGATATGATTGGTCAACTCTGAAGAGTGACCAGAGCCACGAAGCACTATTATTAACTTATGTGGCAAATTGAGTTCTCTACAGCTCAATTATGAATGTAATCTATTACTTTATAGCTATGTCACAATGAACAGGGACTATATAAAACCGACTCTGGTGGGACTCGAACCCACAACCTTTGAATTACTACACCAGCTAGAAGACCAATGCGCTATCCATTGCGCCACAGAGCCCTCCTTGAAGGCTCTTTTTGATGACTGTTTTTGATGACTGATTTTGATGACTTACTTTGAGGTTTTTGCTTGAGAACTTTGCTTAAGGACCTTGCCTGAGAATCTACCGAAGTTGAAGCAAATCAACTCATCTGAATAATGGTTGCCACTAAATAGTAGGGATGAGCTCAAGATTTGGTCCAGATACAGTTTCAGACTGAACTTTACCTTTGCAGGCATTCACCTTAGCGCCAGAACTATTGATCTTTAAGTGGGAGCTGAACGTCATAATAAGTAGCAGTTTTTGTACCATTGATGAGTTGCTGGAGAAAGAAAAATCTCAGATATTAAGTCGTGGCTGGATAGGCTTAACTGAAACATCAGTTTTCAGGGATTGCCTGAGGCATTCAGAGTGGGAAAAAGCCATATAGATTATGGTAGGGACTTTCATAGGATAGGCGGGGCCATGGGTAAATCTTGGAGGTGAGCATGGGAGGAAGTGATAAGGAAGATAGAGAGCAGCAGTACTTGAAAGGAGATAACACGGTGGTTTGCTGGATATTTTCAAATAACGTTGATGATGTAGCTTAGGGCAGACTTGTGGGTGGTCTTTTATGGTGTAAGTATTTTGAATTTGATTTGTTGGGTGAACAGAAGAAGGGAGGGACTGGAAGAGAGGGGATGGCTGACACCTCTGCTCGTAAAACAGGTGGTAGGGGGATAAGTCTGGAAGCAGCCTATATGGTAGGCTAAAGTGGGAAGGGTCTTTTTAAAGACAGGCTAATGACTACGGAGTTGCAATATTCAAGGCAACAGATATGAAGGGAAAGAAAAAGAAGTTTGGTGATGTAATTGGTGAAGATGATGCTTACTTTGGAAATGTTAATGAGGTGAAGGCATCAATATTTGGACAGTAAATGGTTGTGGGGCTTAAAAGAGAGGACACAGTCAAGAATTCCAACTTGCATTTGGTATAAGGGAATGGAACAATAGCATGCAGATTAGCTAAGCAATCCCCCTCGTTGTTCTGTATTTCACAGGGTACCTTCAATTTTGTTGATATGATTGGTCAACTCTGAAGAGTGACCAGAGCCACGAAGCACTATTATTAACTTATGTGGCAAATTGAGTTCTCTACAGCTCACTTATGAATGGAATCTATTACTTTATAGCTACGTCACAATGAACAGGGACTATATAAAACCAACTCTGGTGGGACTCGAACCCACAACCTTTGAATTACTACACCAGCTAGAAGTCCAATGCGCTATCCATTGCGCCACAGAGCCCTCCTTGAAGACTGTTTTTGATGACTGTTTTTGATGACTTTTTTTGATGACTTACTTGGAGGACTTTGCTTGAGAACTTTGCTTAAGGACCTTGCCTGAGAATCTACCGAAGTTGAAGCAAATCAACTCATCTGAATAATGGTTGCCACTAAATAGTAGGGATGAGCTCAAGATTTGGTCCAGATACAGTTTCAGACTGAACTTTACCTTTGCAGGCATTCACCTTAGCGCCAGAACTATTGATCTTTAAGTGGGAGCTGAACGTCATAATAAGTAGCAGTTTTTGTACCATTGATGAGTTGCTGGAGAAAGAAAAATCTCAGATATTAAGTCGTGGCTGGATAGGCTTAACTGAAACATGAGTTTTCAGGGATTGCCTGAGGCATTCAGAGTGGGAAAAAGCCATATAGATTATGGTAGGGACTTTCATAGGATAGGCGGGGCCATGGGTAAATCTTAGAGGTGAGCATGGGAGGAAGTGATAAGGAAGATAGAGAGCAGCAGTACTTGAAAGGAGATAACACGGTGGTTTGCTGGATATTTTCAAATAACGTTGATGATGTAGCTTAGGGCAGACTTGTGGGTGGTCTTTTATGGTGTAAGTATTTTGAATTTGATTTGTTGGGTGAACAGAAGAAGGGAGGGACTGGGAGAGAGGGGATGGCTGACACCTCTGCTCGTAAAACAGTTGGTAGGGGGATAAGTCTGGAAGCAGCCTATATGGTAGGCTAAAGTGGGAAGGGTCTTTTTAAAGACAGGCTAATGACTACGGAGTTGCAATATTCAAGGCAACAGATATGAAGGGAAAGAAAAAGAAGTTTGGTGATGTAATTGGTGAAGATGATGCTTACTTTGGAAATGTTAATGAGGTGAAGGCAGCAATATTTGGACAGTAAATGGTTGTGGGGCTTAAAAGAGAGGACACAGTCAAGAATTCCACCTTGCATCTGGTATAAGGGAATGGAACAATAGCATGCAGTTTAGCTAAGCAATCCCCCTCTTTGTTCTGTATTTCACAGGGTACCTTCAATTTTGTTGATATGATTGGTCAACTCTGAAGAGTGACCAGAGCCACGAAGCACTATTATTAACTTATGTGGCAAATTGAGTTCTCTACAGCTCACTTATGAATGGAATCTATTACTTTATAGCTACGTCACAATGAACAGGGACTATATAAAACCAACTCTGGTGGGACTCGAACCCACAACCTTTGAATTACTACACCAGCTAGAAGTCCAATGCGCTATCCATTGCGCCACAGAGCCCTCCTTGAAGACTGTTTTTGATGACTGTTTTTGATGACTGTTTTTGATGACTTTTTTTGATGACTTACTTGGAGGACTTTGCTTGAGAACTTTGCTTAAGGACCTTGCCTGAGAATCTACCGAAGTTGAAGCAAATCAACTCATCTGAATAATGGTTGCCACTAAATAGTAGGGATGAGCTCAAGATTTGGTCCAGATACAGTTTCAGACTGAACTTTACCTTTGCAGGCATTCACCTTAGCGCCAGAACTATTGATCTTTAAGTGGGAGCTGAACGTCATAATAAGTAGCAGTTTTTGTACCATTGATGAGTTGCTGGAGAAAGAAAAATCTCAGATATTAAGTCGTGGCTGGATAGGCTTAACTGAAACATGAGTTTTCAGGGATTGCCTGAGGCATTCAGAGTGGGAAAAAGCCATATAGATTATGGTAGGGACTTTCATAGGATAGGCGGGGCCATGGGTAAATCTTAGAGGTGAGCATGGGAGGAAGTGATAAGGAAGATAGAGAGCAGCAGTACTTGAAAGGAGATAACACGGTGGTTTGCTGGATATTTTCAAATAACGTTGATGATGTAGCTTAGGGCAGACTTGTGGGTGGTCTTTTATGGTGTAAGTATTTTGAATTTGATTTGTTGGGTGAACAGAAGAAGGGAGGGACTGGGAGAGAGGGGATGGCTGACACCTCTGCTCGTAAAACAGTTGGTAGGGGGATAAGTCTGGAAGCAGCCTATATGGTAGGCTAAAGTGGGAAGGGTCTTTTTAAAGACAGGCTAATGACTACGGAGTTGCAATATTCAAGGCAACAGATATGAAGGGAAAGAAAAAGAAGTTTGGTGATGTAATTGGTGAAGATGATGCTTACTTTGGAAATGTTAATGAGGTGAAGGCAGCAATATTTGGACAGTAAATGGTTGTGGGGCTTAAAAGAGAGGACACAGTCAAGAATTCCACCTTGCATCTGGTATAAGGGAATGGAACAATAGCATGCAGTTTAGCTAAGCAATCCCCCTCTTTGTTCTGTATTTCACAGGGTACCTTCAATTTTGTTGATATGATTGGTCAACTCTGAAGAGTGACCAGAGCCACGAAGCACTATTATTAACTTATGTGGCAAATTGAGTTCTCTACAGCTCACTTATGAATGGAATCTATTACTTTATAGCTACGTCACAATGAACAGGGACTATATAAAACCGACTCTGGTGGGACTCGAACCCACAACCTTTGAATTACTACACCAGCTAGAAGTCCAATGCGCTATCCATTGCGCCACAGAGCCCTTCTTGAAGACTATTTTTGAAGACTATTTTTGAAGACTGTTTTTGATGACTATTTTTGATGACTTACTTGGAGGACTTTGCTTGAGAACTTTGCTTAAGGACCTTGCCTGAGAATCTACCGAAGTTGAAGCAAATCAACTCATCTGAATAATGGTTGCCACTAAATAGTAGGGATGAGCTCAAGATTTGGTCCAGATACAGTTTCAGACTGAACTTTACCTTTGCAGGCATTCACCTTAGCGCCAGAACTATTGATCTTTAAGTGGGAGCTGAACGTCATAATAAGTAGCAGTTTTTGTACCATTGATGAGTTGCTGGAGAAAGAAAAATCTCAGATATTAAGTCGTGGCTGGATAGGCTTAACTGAAACATGAGTTTTCAGGGATTGCCTGAGGCATTCAGAGTGGGAAAAAGCCATATAGATTATGGTAGGGACTTTCATAGGATAGGCGGGGCCATGGGTAAATCTTGGAGGTGAGCATGGGAGGAAGTGATAAGGAAGATAGAGAGCAGCAGTACTTGAAAGGAGATAACACGGTGGTTTGCTGGATATTTTCAAATAACGTTGATGATGTAGCTTAGGGCAGACTTGTGGGTGGTCTTTTATGGTGTAAGTATTTTGAATTTGATTTGTTGGGTGAACAGAAGAAGGGAGGGACTGGAAGAGAGGGGATGGCTGACACCTCTGCTCGTAAAACAGTTGGTAGGGGGATAAGTCTGGAAGCAGCCTATATGGTAGGCTAAAGTGGGAAGGGTCTTTTTAAAGACAGGCTAATGACTAGGGAGTTGCAATATTCAACGCAACAGATATGAAGGGCAAGAAAAAGAAGTTTGGTGATGTAATTGGTGAAGATGATGCTTACTTTGGAAATGTTAATGAGGTGAAGGCAGCAATATTTGGACAGTAAATGGTTGTGGGGCTTAAAAGAGAGGACACAGTCAAGAATTCCACCTTGCATCTGGTATAAGGGAATGGAACAATAGCATGCAGTTTAGCTAAGCAATCCCCCTCTTTGTTCTGTATTTCACAGGGTACCTTCAATTTTGTTGATATGATTGGTCAACTCTGAAGAGTGACCAGAGCCACGAAGCACTATTATTAACTTATGTGGCAAATTGAGTTCTCTACAGCTCACTTATGAATGGAATCTATTACTTTATAGCTACGTCACAATGAACAGGGACTATATAAAACCGACTCTGGTGGGACTCGAACCCACAACCTTTGAATTACTACACCAGCTAGAAGTCCAATGCGCTATCCATTGCGCCACAGAGCCCTCCTTGAAGACTGTTTTTGATGACTGTTTTTGATGACTTACTTGGAGGACTTTGCTTGAGAACTTTGCTTAAGGACCTTGCCTGAGAATCTACCGAAGTTGAAGCAAATCAACTCATCTGAATAATGGTTGCCACTAAATAGTAGGGATGAGCTCAAGATTTGGTCCAGATACAGTTTCAGACTGAACTTTACCTTTGCAGGCATTCACCTTAGCGCCAGAACTATTGATCTTTAAGTGGGAGCTGAACGTCATAATAAGTAGCAGTTTTTGTACCATTGATGAGTTGCTGGAGAAAGAAAAATCTCAGATATTAAGTCGTGGCTGGATAGGCTTAACTGAAACATGAGTTTTCAGGGATTGCCTGAGGCATTCAGAGTGGGAAAAAGCCATATAGAGTATGGTAGGGACTTTCATAGGATAGGCGGGGCCATGGGTAAATCTTGGAGGTGAGCATGGGAGGAAGTGATAAGGAAGATAGAGAGCAGCAGTACTTGAACGGAGATAACACGGTGGTTTGCTGGATATTTTCAAATAACGTTGATGATGTAGCTTAGGGCAGACTTGTGGGTGGTCTTTTATGGTGTAAGTATTTTGAATTTGATTTGTTGGGTGAACAGAAGAAGGGAGGGACTGGAAGAGAGGGGATGGCTGACACCTCTGCTCGTAAAACAGTTGGTAGGGGGATAAGTCTGGAAGCAGCCTATATGGTAGGCTAAAGTGGGAAGGGTCTTTTTAAAGACAGGCTAATGACTACGGAGTTGCAATATTCAAGGCTACAGATATGAAGGGAAAGAAAAAGAAGTTTGGTGATGTAATTGGTGAAGATGATGCTTACTTTGGAAATGTTAATGAGGTGAAGGCATCAATATTTGGACAGTAAATGGTTGTGGGGCTTAAAAGAGAGGACACAGTCAAGAATTCCACCTTGCATTTGGTATAAGGGAATGGAACAATAGCATGCAGATTAGCTAAGCAATCCCCCTCTTTGTTCTGTATTTCACAGGGTACCTTCAATTTTGTTGATATGATTGGTCAACTCTGAAGAGTGACCAGTGCCACGAAGCACTATTATTAACTTATGTGGCAAATTGAGTTCTCTACAGCTCAATTATGAATGGAATCTATTACTTTATAGCTATGTCACAATGAACAGGGACTATATAAAACTGACTCTGGTGGGACTCGAAACCCACAACCTTTGAATTACTACACCAGCTAGAAGTCCAATGCGCTATCCATTGCGCCACAGAGCCCTCCTTGAAGGCTCTTTTTGATGACTGTTTTTGATGACTGATTTTGATGACTTACTTTGAGGTTTTTGCTTGAGAACTTTGCTTAAGGACCTTGCCTGAGAATCTACCGAAGTTGAAGCAAATCATCTCATCTGAATAATGGTTGCCACTAAATAGTAGGGATGAGCTCAAGATTTGGTCCAGATACAGTTTCAGACTGAACTTTACCTTTGCAGGCATTCACCTTAGCGCCAGAACTATTGATCTTTAAGTGGGAGCTGAACGTCATAATAAGTAGCAGTTTTTGTACCATTGATGAGTTGCTGGAGAAAGAAAAATCTCAGATATTAAGTCGTGGCTGGATAGGCTTAACTGAAACATGAGTTTTCAGGGATTGCCTGAGGCATTCAGAGTGGGAAAAAGCCATATAGATTATGGTAGGGACTTTCATAGGATAGGCGGGGCCATGGGTAAATCTTGGAGGTGAGCATGGGAGGAAGTGATAAGGAAGATAGAGAGCAGCAGTACTTGAACGGAGATAACACGGTGGTTTGCTGGATATTTTCAAATAACGTTGATGATGTAGCTTAGGGCAGACTTGTGGGTGGTCTTTTATGGTGTAAGTATTTTGAATTTGATTTGTTGGGTGAACAGAAGAAGGGAGGGACTGGAAGAGAGGGGATGGCTGACACCTCTGCTCGTAAAACAGTTGGTAGGGGGATAAGTCTGGAAGCAGCCTATATGGTAGGCTAAAGTGGGAAGGGTCTTTTTAAAGACAGGCTAATGACTACGGAGTTGCAATATTCAAGGCTACAGATATGAAGGGAAAGAAAAAGAAGTTTGGTGATGTAATTGGTGAAGATGATGCTTACTTTGGAAATGTTAATGAGGTGAAGGCATCAATATTTGGACAGTAAATGGTTGTGGGGCTTAAAAGAGAGGACACAGTCAAGAATTCCACCTTGCATTTGGTATAAGGGAATGGAACAATAGCATGCAGATTAGCTAAGCAATCCCCCTCTTTGTTCTGTATTTCACAGGGTACCTTCAATTTTGTTGATATGATTGGTCAACTCTGAAGAGTGACCAGTGCCACGAAGCACTATTATTAACTTATGTGGCAAATTGAGTTCTCTACAGCTCAATTATGAATGGAATCTATTACTTTATAGCTATGTCACAATGAACAGGGACTATATAAAACTGACTCTGGTGGGACTCGAACCCACAACCTTTGAATTACTACACCTGCTAGAAGTCCAATGCGCTATCCATTGCGCCACAGAGCCCTCCTTGAAGGCTCTTTTTGATGACTGTTTTTGATGACTGATTTTGATGACTTACTTTGAGGTTTTTGCTTGAGAACTTTGCTTAAGGACCTTGCCTGAGAATCTACCGAAGTTGAAGCAAATCATCTCATCTGAATAATGGTTGCCACTAAATAGTAGGGATGAGCTCAAGATTTGGTCCAGATACAGTTTCAGACTGAACTTTACCTTTGCAGGCATTCACCTTAGCGCCAGAACTATTGATCTTTAAGTGGGAGCTGAACGTCATAATAAGTAGCAGTTTTTGTACCATTGATGAGTTGCTGGAGAAAGAAAAATCTCAGATATTAAGTCGTGGCTGGATAGGCTTAACTGAAACATGAGTTTTCAGGGATTGCCTGAGGCATTCAGAGTGGGAAAAAGCCATATAGATTATGGTAGGGACTTTCATAGGATAGGCGGGGCCATGGGTAAATCTTGGAGGTGAGCATGGGAGGAAGTGATAAGGAAGATAGAGAGCAGCAGTACTTGAACGGAGATAACACGGTGGTTTGCTGGATATTTTCAAATAACGTTGATGATGTAGCTTAGGGCAGACTTGTGGGTGGTCTTTTATGGTGTAAGTATTTTGAATTTGATTTGTTGGGTGAACAGAAGAAGGGAGGGACTGGAAGAGAGGGGATGGCTGACACCTCTGCTCGTAAAACAGTTGGTAGGGGGATAAGTCTGGAAGCAGCCTATATGGTAGGCTAAAGTGGGAAGGGTCTTTTTAAAGACAGGCTAATGACTACGGAGTTGCAATATTCAAGGCTACAGATATGAAGGGAAAGAAAAAGAAGTTTGGTGATGTAATTGGTGAAGATGATGCTTACTTTGGAAATGTTAATGAGGTGAAGGCATCAATATTTGGACAGTAAATGGTTGTGGGGCTTAAAAGAGAGGACACAGTCAAGAATTCCACCTTGCATTTGGTATAAGGGAATGGAACAATAGCATGCAGATTAGCTAAGCAATCCCCCTCTTTGTTCTGTATTTCACAGGGTACCTTCAATTTTGTTGATATGATTGGTCAACTCTGAAGAGTGACCAGAGCCACGAAGCACTATTATTAACTTATGTGGCAAATTGAGTTCTCTACAGCTCAATTATGAATGGAATCTATTACTTTATAGCTATGTCACAATGAACAGGGACTATATAAAACTGACTCTGGTGGGACTCGAACCCACAACCTTTGAATTACTACACCAGCTAGAAGTCCAATGCGCTATCCATTGCGCCACAGAGCCCTCCTTGAAGACTTTTTTTGATGACTGTTTTTGATGACTTACTTGGAGGACTTTGCTTGAGAACTTTGCTTAAGGACCTTGCCTGAGAATCTACCGAAGTTGAAGCAAATCAACTCATCTGAATAATGGTTGCCACTAAATAGTAGGGATGAGCTCAAGATTTGGTCCAGATACAGTTTCAGACTGAACTTTACCTTTGCAGGCATTCACCTTAGCGCCAGAACTATTGATCTTTAAGTGGGAGCTGAACGTCATAATAAGTAGCAGTTTTTGTACCATTGATGAGTTGCTGGAGAAAGAAAAATCTCAGATATTAAGTCGTGGCTGGATAGGCTTAACTGAAACATGAGTTTTCAGGGATTGCCTGAGGCATTCAGAGTGGGAAAAAGCCATATAGATTATGGTAGGGACTTTCATAGGATAGGCGGGGCCATGGGTAAATCTTGGAGGTGAGCATGGGAGGAAGTGATAAGGAAGATAGAGAGCAGCAGTACTTGAAAGGAGATAACACGGTGGTTTGCTGGATATTTTCAAATAACGTTGATGATGTAGCTTAGGGCAGACTTGTGGGTGGTCTTTTATGGTGTAAGTATTTTGAATTTGATTTGTTGGGTGAACAGAAGAAGGGAGGGACTGGAAGAGAGGGGATGGCTGACACCTCTGCTCGTAAAACAGTTGGTAGGGGGATAAGTCTGGAAGCAGCCTATATGGTAGGCTAAAGTGGGAAGGGTCTTTTTAAAGACAGGCTAATGACTAGAGATGTATAGAACTGTTCGCCGGCGAACAGTTCCCGGCGAACTTAGCATGTTCGCGTTCGCCGCTGTCGGCGAACATATGCGATGTTCGGTCCGCCCCCCATAAGACATCATTGAGGCAAACTTTGACCCTGAACTTTACAGTCAGCAGACACATTTCCAGCCAATCAGCGTACCTCCCTCCCACACCCTCCCACCTCCTATAAATAAGCAAGGGCAGCATCCATCTTAGATCATTCTGAAGCAGTGTGTGTAGTGAGAATAGGGAGAGAGCTGCTGCTGCTGCTGTTAAGCTAGGGACAGTTAGTCAGTGTTCCTGGTCTCGCAGTGTTCTTGGTCCACTACTGCTGTAATATCAGCACCCCAAAAAGCCCTTCTAAGGGCTGATATTTGTGGTTTTTTTTTATATATATATATATATATATATACCTAGCGTCCCCAAAAGCCCTTTTAAGGGCTGGTAATTGAGTTGTTTCTTCATATATATATATATCTATATCTATCTAGTGTCCCCAAAAGCCCTTTTAAGGGCTGGTAATTGAGGATTTTTTTATTTTTATATATATACATATATATATATATATAGTGTCCCCAAAAGCCCTTTCAAGGGCTGGTAAGGTAATAGATTTTTTTCTTTATATATATATATATATATATATCTATTGTACACTGCAGTTGCCTGCCCGCTGTGTGTGAGAGGCCACAGACCTACCACAGACTGTACTGTGTGCACACCACACTCATTTCGGGTGGCACAGGCACAGTACCTGGCATTTTAAAAAATATTTTTTTTTTCTCTGTCATAATTGCAGTGAGTGCTGTGTCAGGTCCACAGAGTGCACTGTACCCACTGCAGTGCACTGCCCACCACTGATATATATACGTTGGCACAGCATCTTGTTGCAATAAATTGAAAAAAAAAATATTTTTTATTATTGCAGTTGCCTGGGCTGCCAGTGACTGTCAGGTCCACAGAGTGTACTGTGCCCACTGCAGTGCCACTGTGTGCCCACCCACCACTGATATATAAGGTGGCACAGCAGCTTGCAAAGTAAAAAAAATATATATTTTTTTTTAAATTGCAGTTGCCTGGGTGCCAGTGACTGCTGTCAGGTCCACAGAGAGTGTACTGTGCCACTGCCCACCCACCACTGATATATAAGGTGGCACAGCAGCTTGCAAAGTAAAAAAAATATATATATTTTTTTAAATTGCAGTTGCCTGGGTGCCAGTGACTGCTGTCAGGTCCACAGAGAGTGTACTGTGCCACTGCCCACCCACCCACCACTGATATATAAGGTGGCACAGCAGCTTGCAAAGTAAAAAATATATATATATTTTTTTAAATTGCAGTTGCCTGGGTGCCAGTGACTGCTGTCAGGTCCACAGAGAGTGTACTGTGCCACTGCCCACCCACCACTGATATATAAGGTGGCACAGCAGCTTGCAAAGTAAAAAAATATATATATATTTTTTAAATTGCAGTTGTCTGGGTGCCAGTGACTGCTGTCAGGTCCACAGAGAGTGTACTGTGCCACTGCCCACCCACCACTGATATATAAGGTGGCACAGCAGCTTGCAAAGTAAAAAAAAATATATATATTTTTTAATTGCAGTTGCCTGGGTGCCAGTGACTGCTGTCAGGTCCACAGAGAGTGTACTGTGCCACTGCCCACCCACCACTGATATATAAGGTGGCACAGCAGCTTGCACTCATAGTACAACAGTAACAACACATTAAAAAAAAAATGACAGGCAGAGGCAGGCCACCCCGCAAGGGCCGTCGTGGTCGTGGTGCTGTGATTTCCTTAGGCTCTAGAATAATGCCCAGTGTTCAGAGGCCACCACAGCCCCTGAACTCAAAAAATTCTGAGGCCATAGTTGACTGGCTTACACAGGACACCCAATCGTCTACAGCTTCCGCTCGGAACCTTAATGCACCATCCTCCTCCAGCTCAGCTTCGGGCACCTCTCAATTTACCACTCGCCAGCCCGCCGGCACCACCACCAACACTAGCACCACAGCCGCTTCACTTGATCCGTCAGAGGAGTTATTTTCACATCAGTTTGAAGAAATAAGTGATGCGCAACTATTAGTGCCAGAGGATGTAGATAACGGGGATATGTCTCAGTCAGGCAGCATTATACACATGGACGTACATTGTGATGATGATGATGTTGTACCTGCTGCTGCTGCCTTTGCTGAGTTGTCAAGTGAAGCGGCTGATGATGACGATGTGTCTGTGGATGTCACCTGGGTGCCTGCTCGAAGAGCAGAAGAAGAGGGGGAAAGTTCAGATGGGGAGACAGAGAGGAGGAGGAGACGAGTTGGAAGCAGGGGGAGGAGGTCATCGCAAGGAGCTAGTGGCGCAGTCAGACAGCATGTAGATTCGGCACCCGGGGTCAGCCAGACAGCACGCCAATCAACGCAAGCTGTTGCCACCACCAGAATGCCGTCCTTGCAAAGCTCAGCAGTGTGGCATTTTTTTTGTGTGTCTGCCTCTGATATCAGCGATGCCATTTGTAACCTGTGCCAAAAGAAACTGAGTCGTGGGAAGTCCAACACCCACCTAGGTACAACTGCTTTGCGAAGGCACATGATCTCACATCACAAACGCCTATGGGATCAACACATGAGTAAAAGCAGCACACAAACTGAAAGCCACCATCCTCCTCCTGGTCCAGCATCTTCAGCCACGTCAACCACTGCTGTCCTCCATGCCCCCTATCAACAACCCGCCCCTCCGCCTCTCACCTTCAGCAGTTCCTGCTCGTCACCTGCCCACAGTCAGGTGTCTGTCAAGGAAATGTTTGAGCGCAAAAAGCCAATCTCGCAGAGTCACCCCCTTGCCCGGCGTCTGACAGCTGGCTTGTCGGAACTCTTAGCCCGCCAGCTTTTACCATACAAGCTGGTGGAGTCTGAGGCCTTCAAAAAATTTGTCGCTATTGGGACACCGCAGTGGAAGGTACCCGGCCGAAATTATTTTTCACAAAAGGCAATCCCCAACCTGTACTCTATTGTGGAAAAAGAAATCATGTCACGTCTGGCACACAGTGTTGGGGCAAGGGTCCATCTGACCACTGATAGCTGGTCTGCAAAGCACGGTCAGGGCAGGTATATAACGTACACTGCGCATTGGGTAAACCTGCTGGCGGCTGCCAAGCATGGAATGCGTGGCTCTGCTGCAGAGGAGTTGGTGACACCGCCACGACTTGCAGGCAGGCCTGCTGCCACCTCCTCTACTCCTCCTACTCCATCCTCTTTGCTAACCTCCTCGGCTGAGTCCTCTTCTGCTGTTGCGTCTTGCTCCACACCAACTGCACCCCCCCAGCTCCCCAGGGGCTATTCCACATGCCGGATACGACAGTGTCACGCTGTCTTGGGGTTGACTTGCCTGAAAGCAGAGAGTCACACCGGACCAGCACTACTGTCCGCCCTGAATGCACAGGTGGATCAGTGGCTGACCCCGCACCAACTGGAGATCGGCAAAGTGGTGTGTGACAACGGGAGCAATTTGTTGGCGGCATTGAATTTGGGCAAGTTGACACATGTGCCGTGCATGGCACATGTGTTGAATCTGATTGTGCAACGTTTTGTGCAGAAGTACCCAGGCTTACAGGACGTCCTCAAGCAGGCCAGGAAGGTGTGTGGCCATTTCAGGCGTTCCTACACGGCCATGGCGCACTTTGCAGATATTCAGCGGCGAAACAACATGCCAGTGAGGCGCTTGATTTGCGACAGCCCGACACGTTGGAATTCAACACTGCTAATGTTCGACCGCCTGCTCCAACAAGAAAAAGCGGTCAACGAGTATTTGTATGACCGGGGTGCTAGGACAGCCTCTGCGGAGCTGGGTATTTTTTTGCCACGCTACTGGACGCTCATGCGCAATGCCTGTAGGCTCATGCGTCCTTTTGAGGAGGTGACAAACCTAGTGAGTCGCACTGAAGGCACCATCAGCGACATCATCCCATATGTTTTTTTCCTGGAGCGTGCCCTGCGAAGAGTGCTGGATCAGGCCGTAGATGAGCGTGAAGAGGAAGAGGAAGAGTTGTGGTCACCATCACCACCACCAGAAACAGCCTTACCATCGATTGCTGGACCTGCGGCAACACTGGAAGAGGAGTGTGAGGAAGAGGAGTCAGAGGAGGAATGTGGCTTTGAGGAGGAGGAACACCAACCACAGCAGGCATCCCAGGGTGCTCGTTGTCACCTATCTGGTACCCGTGGTGTTGTACGTGGCTGGGGGGAAGAACACACCTTCAATGACATCAGTGAGGATGAGGAATTGGACATGAGTAGCTCGGCATCCAACCTTGTGCAAATGGGGTCTTTCATGCTGTCATGCCTGTTGAGAGACCCTCGTATAAAAAGGCTGAAGGAGAACGACCTGTACTGGGTGGCCACGCTACTAGACCCCCGGTATAAGCAGAAAGTCTGTGACATGTTACCCAATTACCGGCAGTCGCAAAGGATGCAGCAGCTACAAAATAAGTTAAAAACTATGCTCTACACAGCGTATAAGGGTGATGTCACAGCACAACGGGAATCCAACAGGGGAAGAGGTGAAAGTAATCCTCCTCCTACCACCACAACCACGCCGGCAAGGACAGGACGCTTTACAGACGTCTTGTTGATGGAGGACATGCGGAGCTTTTTTAGTCCTATGCATCGCCACAGCCCTTCGGGGTCCACCCTCAGAGAACGACTCGACCGACAGGTAGCAGACTACCTTGCCTTAACTGCAGATATCGACACTCTGAGGAGCGATGAACCCCTTGACTACTGGGTGTGCTGGCTTGACCTGTGGCCTGAGCTATCCCAGTTTGCCATTGAACTTCTGGCCTGCCCCGCTTCAAGTGTGCTGTCAGAAAGGACCTTCAGCGCAGCAGGAGGTATTGTCACTGAGAAGAGAAGTCGCCTAGGTCAAAAAAGTCTTGATTACCTCACGTTTATTAAGATGAATGAGGCATGGATCCCGAAGGGACTGACAGTGGGGGATGCATTTGACTAAAAAAGGCCTGGTGATGACTGAGATGCCTTGGCCTAAAAATGGTCCACACGCTGCTGTATATAATCATTCTCTGCATGCCGGATGACTTACGTGACGTCTCCGCCACCAACTACGGTTCAAGCAGCAATGTTTTAGTGCACTTTCTGCCTTAAAACCTCAATTTTTCAGGCCGCTGCTACAGCAGCGGCTGCAACAATACCTACTTTTTCATGCATGTGTACATGCCTAATTTTTCTGGCCTCTGGTGCTACACTGTGGCTGCAAAAAAACAAAAAACAAAAAAAAAGGCACATACATGTGTCAATTCCCCTTCGTGATCGTTACCTTGTCGTGGTGAAGGGGCTTGCGTATCACAATGAAGCGATCACCTCTAGGATTGTGTTGGCACACCCCAGATGATAAGGTCGTTGCTTCATTGTGTACAGACCAAAAGCGATCCGCAGGATAATTTTTCATAAAAAAAAAACATTCATTTTCTTTCATTCTTTCTGCGGAGCTGGGTATTTTTTGGCCGCGTTACTGAATGCTCATGAACAATGGCTGTAGGCTCATGCGTCCTTTTGCGGAGATGACAACCCTGGTGGTCAGTCGAACCCAAGGCAACATCATCGACCTCATCCCATATGCGTTTTTTCTGGAGCGTGCCCTGCGAAGAGTACTGGATCAGGCTGTAGATGAGCATGAAGAGGAAGAGTTGTGGTCCTCATCACCACCAGAAGCAGCCTTGTCGTTGTCAATTGCTGGACCTGTGGCAACGCAGAGAGAGGAGTCTGAAGAAGAGAAGTCAGAGGAGGAAGGTGGCTTTGAGGAGGTGGAATACCAGCCACAGCAGGCGTCCCAGGGGGCTTGTTCTCACCTTTCGGGGACCCTTGGTGTTGTATGTGGCTGGGTGGAGGAAGAGACCTTCAATGATGTCAGTGAGGACAAGGAACGGGACATGGCTAGCTTGGTATCCAACCTTGTGCAAATTGGGAGTTTGCGGTTGTGCAAATGGACTGACTGACTGTTAAACGGGGAGTTTGGTCTGTCAGAGTTTGGTCTGTCACTGTGAAGCGGGCAACGGGCGTAACCCTTACACTACTTGACCGATAAAACATCATACCTGATCGTATTCACACACTGGATGTTTTAGTGCTGGTTTACACTGCCGCTACCACTAAAGTAGCGTCGCTTCCAGTGCGACTTTGGCGCGACTTAGCGCGACTTTGGCGCGACCTCATCGCGAGGTGACTTTTTATTTGGCCAATCACAATATCATGTTTTGTTACCGTCACCTAATTTCCTTTTCCTGTTTTATGTTTTACATATTTCCCCATGTGTGCAGTGTTGTCTGTGTCATAGCTCAACTGATAGGCATGTTTGCCTTGGCATATCATATTTCAGCTTGCCAGAAAGAAAAAAAGACAGCTGGAAAGACACTGCATTAGTTTTCTACTAAAAATCATAAGAAAAATGCTGTTTTTTTTGGGTTGTGGACATACTACAGAGCTGAAACTTGACAGGTACACTTTTTAGACCCCCCAGACACTAAATACAAAAAATGACATGCCTGCCTAAAAAAATGCCCGATAAATGCCTGCAAGAGAAAAAGACAGCCGCAGAGAAGCCGTATTCCTGAAAATATAAGAAAAATGCTGTTTTTTAGGGGTTCTGGACATGCTACAGAGCTGAAACTTGACAGGTACACTTTTGTGACCCCCCAGACACTAAATACAAAAAATGACATGCCTGCCTAAAAAAATGCCCGATAAATGCCTGCAAGAGAAAAAGACAGCCGCAGAGAAGCCGTATTCCTGAAAATATAAGAAAAATGCTGTTTTTTAGGGGTTCTGGACATGCTACAGAGCTGAAACTTGACAGGTACACTTTTGTGACCCCCCAGACACTAAATACAAAAAATGACATGCCTGCCTAAAAAAATGCCCGATAAATGCCTGCAAGAGAAAAAGACAGCCGCAGAGAAGCCGTATTCCTGAAAATATAAGAAAAATGCTGTTTTTTAGGGGTTCTGGACATGCTACAGAGCTGAAACTTGACAGGTACACTTTTGTGACCCCCCAGACACTAAATACAAAAAATGACATGCCTGCCTAAAAAAATGCCCGATAAATGCCTGCAAGAGAAAAAGACAGCCGCAGAGAAGCCGTATTCCTGAAAATATAAGAAAAATGCTGTTTTTTAGGGGTTCTGGACATGCTACAGATCTGAAACTTGACAGGTACACTTTTGTGACCCCCCAGACACTAAATACAAAAAATTACATGCCTGCCTAAAAAAATGCCCGATAAATGCCTGCAAGAGAAAAAGACAGCCGCAGAGAAGCCGTATTCCTGAAAATATAAGAAAAATGCTGTTTTTTAGGGGTTCTGGACATGCTACAGAGCTGAAACTTGACAGGTACACTTTTGTGACCCCCCAGACACTAAATACAAAAAATGACATGCCTGCCTAAAAAAATGCCCGATAAATGCCTGCAAGAGAAAAAGACAGCCGCAGAGAAGCCGTATTCCTGAAAATATAAGAAAAATGCTGTTTTTTAGGGGTTCTGGACATGCTACAGATCTGAAACTTGACAGGTACACTTTTGTGACCCCCCAGACACTAAATACAAAAAATGACATGCCTGCCTAAAAAAATGCCCGATAAATGCCTGCAAGAGAAAAAGCCAGCCGCAGAGAAGCCGTATTCCTGAAAATATAAGAAAAATGCTGTTTTTTAGGGGTTCTGGACATGCTACAGAGCTGAAACTTGACAGGTACACTTTTTAGACCCCCCAGACACTAAATACAAAAAATGACATGCCTGCCTAAAAAAATGCCCGATAAATACCTGCAAGAGAAAAAGC
The DNA here is from genome assembly GCF_965119305.1 of Pelophylax lessonae. Classification (NCBI taxonomy): domain Eukaryota; kingdom Metazoa; phylum Chordata; class Amphibia; order Anura; family Ranidae; genus Pelophylax; species Pelophylax lessonae. The sequence goes on from NC_138768.1 coordinate 716,961,531, forward strand.
CAGCCGCAGAGAAGCCGTATTCCTGAAAATATAAGAAAAATGCTGTTTTTTAGGGGTTCTGGACATGCTACAGAGCTGAAACTTGACAGGTACACTTTTTAGACCCCCCCAGACACTAAATACAAAAAATGACATGCCTGCCTAAAAAAATGCCCGCTAAATGCCTGCAAGAGAAAAAGCCAGCCGCAGAGAAGCCATATTCCTGAAAATATAAGAAAAATGCTGTTTTTTAGGGGTTCTGGACATGCTACAGAGCTGAAACTTCACAGGTACACTTTTTAGACCCCCCAGATGCTAAATCCAAAGAATTTTTTTATTTTTATTTTTTTTTAATTTTTCCAATAATTGGCTCTCTATCAAAAAATTATAATTTTTAAGAACTTTTTTTTGCGTGATCCCTCTCCGGCATGCCACAGTCCAGGTGTTAGTCCCCTTGAAACAACTTTTCCATCACTATTGTGGCCAGAAAGAGTCCCTGTGTGTTTTAAAATTCGCCTGCCTATTGAAGTCTATGGCGGTTCGCCCGGTTCGCCGGTTCGCGAACATTTGCCGATGTTCGCGTTCGCCGTTCGCGAACCGCGAATTTTAGGTTCGCGACATCACTACTAATGACTACGGAGTTGCAATATTCAAGGCAACAGATATGAAGGGAAAGAAAAAGAAGTTTGGTGATGTAATTGGTGAAGATGATGCTTACTTTGGAAATGTTAATGAGGTGAAGGCAGCAATATTTGGACAGTAAATGGTTGTGGGGCTTAAAAGAGAGGACACAGTCAAGAATTCCACCTTGCATCTGGTATAAGGGAATGGAACAATAGCATGCAGTTTAGCTAAGCAATCCCCCTCTTTGTTCTTTATTTCACAGGGTACCTTCAATTTTGTTGATATGATTGGTCAACTCTGAAGAGTGACCAGAGCCACGAAGCACTATTATTAACTTATGTGGCAAATTGAGTTCTCTACAGCTCACTTATGAATGGAATCTATTACTTTATAGCTACGTCACAATGAACAGGGACTATATAAAACCGACTCTGGTGGGACTCGAACCCACAACCTTTGAATTACTACACCAGCTAGAAGTCCAATGCGCTATCCATTGCGCCACAGAGCGCTCCTTGAAGACTGTTTTTGAAGACTGTTTTTGATGACTGTTTTTGATGACTTACTTGGAGGACTTTGCTTGAGAACTTTGCTTAAGGACCTTGCCTGAGAATCTACCGAAGTTGAAGCAAATCAACTCATCTGAATAATGGTTGCCACTAAATAGTAGGGATGAGCTCAAGATTTGGTCCAGATACAGTTTCAGACTGAACTTTACCTTTGCAGGCATTCACCTTAGCGCCAGAACTATTGATCTTTAAGTGGGAGCTGAACGTCATAATAAGTAGCAGTTTTTGTACCATTGATGAGTTGCTGGAGAAAGAAAAATCTCAGATATTAAGTCGTGGCTGGATAGGCTTAACTGAAACATGAGTTTTCAGGGATTGCCTGAGGCATTCAGAGTGGGAAAAAGCCATATAGATTATGGTAGGGACTTTCATAGGATAGGCGGGGCCATGGGTAAATCTTGGAGGTGAGCATGGGAGGAAGTGATAAGGAAGATAGAGAGCAGCAGTACTTGAAAGGAGATAACACGGTGGTTTGCTGGATATTTTCAAATAACGTTGATGATGTAGCTTAGGGCAGACTTGTGGGTGGTCTTTTATGGTGTAAGTATTTTGAATTTGATTTGTTGGGTGAACAGAAGAAGGGAGGGACTGGAAGAGAGGGGATGGCTGACACCTCTGCTCGTAAAACAGTTGGTAGGGGGATAAGTCTGGAAGCAGCCTATATGGTAGGCTAAAGTGGGAAGGGTCTTTTTAAAGACAGGCTAATGACTAGGGAGTTGCAATATTCAAGGCAACAGATATGAAGGGAAAGAAAAAGAAGTTTGGTGATGTAATTGGTGAAGATGATGCTTACTTTGGAAATGTTAATGAGGTGAAGGCAGCAATATTTGGACAGTAAATGGTTGTGGGGCTTAAAAGAGAGGACACAGTCAAGAATTCCACCTTGCATCTGGTATAAGGGAATGGAACAATAGCATGCAGTTTAGCTAAGCAATCCCCCTCTTTGTTCTGTATTTCACAGGGTACCTTCAATTTTGTTGATATGATTGGTCAACTCTGAAGAGTGACCAGAGCCACGAAGCACTATTATTAACTTATGTGGCAAATTGAGTTCTCTACAGCTCACTTATGAATGGAATCTATTACTTTATAGCTACGTCACAATGAACAGGGACTATATAAAACCGACTCTGGTGGGACTCGAACCCACAACCTTTGAATTACTACACCAGCTAGAAGTCCAATGCGCTATCCATTGCGCCACAGAGCCCTCCTTGAAGACTGTTTTTGAAGACTTACTTGGAGGACTTTGCTTGAGAACTTTGCTTAAGGACCTTGCCTGAGAATCTACCGAAGTTGAAGCAAATCAACTCATCTGAATAATGGTTGCCACTAAATAGTAGGGATGAGCTCAAGATTTGGTCCAGATACAGTTTCAGACTGAACTTTACCTTTGCAGGCATTCACCTTAGCGCCAGAACTATTGATCTTTAAGTGGGAGCTGAACGTCATAATAAGTAGCAGTTTTTGTACCATTGATGAGTTGCTGGAGAAAGAAAAATCTCAGATATTAAGTCGTGGCTGGATAGGCTTAACTGAAACATGAGTTTTCAGGGATTGCCTGAGGCATTCAGAGTGGGAAAAAGCCATATAGATTATGGTAGGGACTTTCATAGGATAGGCGGGGCCATGGGTAAATCTTGGAGGTGAGCATGGGAGGAAGTGATAAGGAAGATAGAGAGCAGCAGTACTTGAAAGGAGATAACACGGTGGTTTGCTGGATGTTTTCAAATAACGTTGATGATGTAGCTTAGGGCAGACTTGTGGGTGGTCTTTTATGGTGTAAGTATTTTGAATTTGATTTGTTGGGTGAACAGAAGAAGGGAGGGACTGGAAGAGAGGGGATGGCTGACACCTCTGCTCGTAAAACAGTTGGTAGGGGGATAAGTCTGGAAGCAGCCTATATGGTAGGCTAAAGTGGGAAGGGTCTTTTTAAAGACAGGCTAATGACTACGGAGTTGCAATATTCAAGGCAACAGATATGAAGGGAAAGAAAAAGAAGTTTGGTGATGTAATTGGTGAAGATGATGCTTACTTTGGAAATGTTAATGAGGTGAAGGCAGCAATATTTGGACAGTAAATGGTTGTGGGGCTTAAAAGAGAGGACACAGTCAAGAATTCCACCTTGCATCTGGTATAAGGGAATGGAACAATAGCATGCAGTTTAGCTAAGCAATCCCCCTCTTTGTTCTGTATTTCACAGGGTACCTTCAATTTTGTTGATATGATTGGTCAACTCTGAAGAGTGACCAGAGCCACGAAGCACTATTATTAACTTATGTGGCAAATTGAGTTCTCTACAGCTCACTTATGAATGGAATCTATTACTTTATAGCTACGTCACAATGAACAGGGACTATATAAAACTGACTCTGGTGGGACTCGAACCCACAACCTTTGAATTACTATACCAGCTAGAAGTCCAATGCGCTATCCATTGCGCCACAGAGCCCTCCTTGAAGACTGTTTTTGAAGACTGTTTTTGATGACTTACTTGGAGGACTTTGCTTGAGAACTTTGCTTAAGGACCTTGCCTGAGAATCTACCGAAGTTGAAGCAAATCAACTCATCTGAATAATGGTTGCCACTAAATAGTAGGGATGAGCTCAAGATTTGGTCCAGATACAGTTTCAGACTGAACTTTACCTTTGCAGGCATTCACCTTAGCGCCAGAACTATTGATCTTTAAGTGGGAGCTGAACGTCATAATAAGTAGCAGTTTTTGTACCATTGATGAGTTGCTGGAGAAAGAAAAATCTCAGATATTAAGTCGTGGCTGGATAGGCTTAACTGAAACATGAGTTTTCAGGGATTGCCTGAGGCATTCAGAGTGGGAAAAAGCCATATAGATTATGGTAGGGACTTTCATAGGATAGGCGGGGCCATGGGTAAATCTTGGAGGTGAGCATGGGAGGAAGTGATAAGGAAGATAGAGAGCAGCAGTACTTGAAAGGAGATAACACGGTGGTTTGCTGGATATTTTCAAATAACGTTGATGATGTAGCTTAGGGCAGACTTGTGGTTGGTCTTTTATGGTGTAAGTATTTTGAATTTGATTTGTTGGGTGAACAGAAGAAGGGAGGGACTGGAAGAGAGGGGATGGCTGACACCTCTGCTCGTAAAACAGTTGGTAGGGGGATAAGTCTGGAAGCAGCCTATATGGTAGGCTAAAGTGGGAAGGGTCTTTTTAAAGACAGGCTAATGACTAGGGAGTTGCAATATTCAAGGCAACAGATATGAAGGGAAAGAAAAAGAAGTTTGGTGATGTAATTGGTGAAGATGATGCTTACTTTGGAAATGTTAATGAGGTGAAGGCATCAATATTTGGACAGTAAATGGTTGTGGGGCTTAAAAGAGAGGACACAGTCAAGAATTCCACCTTGCATTTGGTATAAGGAAATGGAACAATAGCATGCAGATTAGCTAAGCAATCCCCCTCTTTGTTCTGTATTTCACAGGGTACCTTCAATTTTGTTGATATGATTGGTCAACTCTGAAGAGTGACCAGAGCCACGAAGCACTATTATTAACTTATGTGGCAAATTGAGTTCTCTACAGCTCAATTATGAATGTAATCTATTACTTTATAGCTATGTCACAATGAACAGGGACTATATAAAACCGACTCTGGTGGGACTCGAACCCACAACCTTTGAATTACTACACCAGCTAGAAGTCCAATGCGCTATCCATTGCGCCACAGAGCCCTCCTTGAAGGCTCTTTTTGATGACTGTTTTTGATGACTGATTTTGATGACTTACTTTGAGGTTTTTGCTTGAGAACTTTGCTTAACCGCCTTAGCGGTAATCCCGAGCGTGACTCGGGGTTGATTTTTCATTGCAGGAACGGTAACCCCGAGTCACGCTCGGGGTGGATTGCAGAGAGCGCAGCGGAGCTTCTCTTACCTTATCCTGGCGATCCAGCGATGATCTCTCATTGCTGCGACCGCCAGCCGAGAGTCCCGCCGCTCCTCCGTCCCTCCGTCGGTACGATCACTTCCTAGTTCCGTTCCCTGCAGCAGCAATGCTGCATGGGAGCGGAACTAGGGAGGGAAATTCAAAAAAAAAAAAAAAAAACGTTACACAAAACACACTTTATATTATATTATATATATATATGCATATATATATATATATATATATATATATATATATATATATATATATATATATATATATATGCATATATATATATATATATATATATATATATATGCATGCATGCATATATATATATATATATATATATATATATATATATATATATAATATGCACACACACACACACACATATATATATATATATATATATATATATATAAAATTATATTATTGATTCAATTATAATTCATGCGTTATATATTATATATATATATGTGTGTGTATATATATATATATATATATATATACACACACACATATCTGTATATAATATATAATGCATGAATTATAATCTAATCAATAATATAATTTTATTATATATATTATATATTAAATAATAAAATAATATTATTGATTTGATTATAATTCATGCGTTTGTGTTTCAAATTTATCACATCTGGGATGTCTACTAGAGTCTTGTTTTGGTCAGGTTTAAGTCAGTAATTACTAAGAATTGTAGGCCTATAATACATAACGCCAAATTTCCATGAAAAGAATTGTACCGCTTTTGGTATGTAATTCCAGACATAATCATACCGCCAGGGAGGTTAAGGACCTTGCCTGAGAATCTACCGAAGTTGAAGCAAATCAACTCATCTGAATAATGGTTGCCACTAAATAGTAGGGATGAGCTCAAGATTTGGTCCAGATACAGTTTCAGACTGAACTTTACCTTTGCAGGCATTCACCTTAGCGCCAGAACTATTGATCTTTAAGTGGGAGCTGAACGTCATAATAAGTAGCAGTTTTTGTACCATTGATGAGTTGCTGGAGAAAGAAAAATCTCAGATATTAAGTCGTGGCTGGATAGGCTTAACTGAAACATGAGTTTTCAGGGATTGCCTGAGGCATTCAGAGTGGGAAAAAGCCATATAGATTATGGTAGGGACTTTCATAGGATAGGCGGGGCCATGGGTAAATCTTGGAGGTGAGCATGGGAGGACGTGATAAGGAAGATAGAGAGCAGCAGTACTTGAAAGGAGATAACACGGTGGTTTGCTGGATATTTTCAAATAACGTTGATGATGTAGCTTAGGGCAGACTTGTGGGTGGTCTTTTATGGTGTAAGTATTTTGAATTTGATTTGTTGGGTGAACAGAAGAAGGGAGGGACTGGAAGAGAGGGGATGGCTGACACCTCTGCTCGTAAAACAGTTGGTAGGGGGATAAGTCTGGAAGCAGCCTATATGGTAGGCTAAAGTGGGAAGGGTCTTTTTAAAGACAGGCTAATGACTACGGAGTTGCAATATTCAAGGCAACAGATATGAAGGGAAAGAAAAAGAAGTTTGGTGATGTAATTGGTGAAGATGATGCTTACTTTGGAAATGTTAATGAGGTGAAGGCATCAATATTTGGACAGTAAATGGTTGTGGGGCTTAAAAGAGAGGACACAGTCAAGAATTCCACCTTGCATCTGGTATAAGGGAATGGAACAATAGCATGCAGTTTAGCTAAGCAATCCCCCTCTTTGTTCTGTATTTCACAGGGTACCTTCAATTTTGTTGATATGATTGGTCAACTCTGAAGAGTGACCAGAGCCACGAAGCACTATTATTAACTTATGTGGCAAATTGAGTTCTCTACAGCTCACTTATGAATGGAATCTATTACTTTATAGCTACGTCACAATGAACAGGGACTATATAAAACCGACTCTGGTGGGACTCGAACCCACAACCTTTGAATAACTACACCAGCTAGAAGTCCAATGCGCTATCCATTGCGCCACAGAGCCCTCCTTGAAGACTGTTTTTGAAGACTGTTTTTGAAGACTGTTTTTGATGACTGTTTTTGATGACTTACTTGGAGGACTTTGCTTGAGAACTTTGCTTAAGGACCTTGCCTGAGAATCTACCGAAGTTGAAGCAAATCAACTCATCTGAATAATGGTTGCCACTAAATAGTAGGGATGAGCTCAAGATTTGGTCCAGATACAGTTTCAGACTGAACTTTACCTTTTCAGGCATTCACCTTAGCGCCAGAACTATTGATCTTTAAGTGGGAGCTGAACGTCATAATAAGTAGCAGTTTTTGTACCATTGATGAGTTGCTGGAGAAAGAAAAATCTCAGATATTAAGTCGTGGCTGGATAGGCTTAACTGAAACATGAGTTTTCAGGGATTGCCTGAGGCATTCAGAGTGGGAAAAAGCCATATAGATTATGGTAGGGACTTTCATAGGATAGGCGGGGCCATGGGTAAATCTTGGAGGTGAGCATGGGAGGAAGTGATAAGGAAGATAGAGAGCAGCAGTACTTGAAAGGAGATAACACGGTGGTTTGCTGGATATTTTCAAATAACGTTGATGATGTAGCTTAGGGCAGACTTGTGGTTGGTCTTTTATGGTGTAAGTATTTTGAATTTGATTTGTTGGGTGAACAGAAGAAGGGAGGGACTGGAAGAGAGGGGATGGCTGACACCTCTGCTCGTAAAACAGTTGGTAGGGGGATAAGTCTGGAAGCAAATTGAGTTCTCTACAGCTCAATTATGAATGTAATCTATTACTTTATAGCTATGTCACAATGAACAGGGACTATATAAAACCGACTCTGGTGGGACTCGAACCCACAACCTTTGAATTACTACACCAGCTAGAAGTCCAATGCGCTATCCATTGCGCCACAGAGCCCTCCTTGAAGGCTCTTTTTGATGACTGTTTTTGATGACTGATTTTGATGACTTACTTTGAGGTTTTTGCTTGAGAACTTTGCTTAACCGCCTTAGCGGTAATCCCGAGCGTGACTCGGGGTTGATTTTTCATTGCAGGAACGGTAACCCCGAGTCACGCTCGGGGTGGATTGCAGAGAGCGCAGCGGAGCTTCTCTTACCTTATCCTGGCGATCCAGCGATGATCTCTCATTGCTGCGACCGCCAGCCGAGAGTCCCGCCGCTCCTCCGTCCCTCCGTCGGTACGATCACTTCCTAGTTCCGTTCCCTGCAGCAGCAATGCTGCATGGGAGCGGAACTAGGGAGGGAAATTCAAAAAAAAAAAAAAAAAACGTTACACAAAACACACTTTATATTATATTATATATATATATGCATATATATATATATATATATATATATATATATATATATATATATATATATATATATATATATATATATATATATATATATGCATATATATATATATATATATATATATATATATATATATATATATGCATGCATGCATATATATATATATATATATATATATATATATATATATATATATATATATAATATGCACACACACACACACACATATATATATATATATATATATATATATATATATATAAAATTATATTATTGATTCAATTATAATTCATGCGTTATATATTATATATATATATGTGTGTGTATATATATATATATATATATATATATATATATATACACACACACATATCTGTATATAATATATAATGCATGAATTATAATCTAATCAATAATATAATTTTATTATATATATTATATATTAAATAATAAAATAATATTATTGATTTGATTATAATTCATGCGTTTGTGTTTCAAATTTATCACATCTGGGATGTCTACTAGAGTCTTGTTTTGGTCAGGTTTAAGTCAGTAATTACTAAGAATTGTAGGCCTATAATACATAACGCCAAATTTCCATGAAAAGAATTGTACCGCTTTTGGTATGTAATTCCAGACATAATCATACCGCCAGGGAGGTTAAGGACCTTGCCTGAGAATCTACCGAAGTTGAAGCAAATCAACTCATCTGAATAATGGTTGCCACTAAATAGTAGGGATGAGCTCAAGATTTGGTCCAGATACAGTTTCAGACTGAACTTTACCTTTGCAGGCATTCACCTTAGCGCCAGAACTATTGATCTTTAAGTGGGAGCTGAACGTCATAATAAGTAGCAGTTTTTGTACCATTGATGAGTTGCTGGAGAAAGAAAAATCTCAGATATTAAGTCGTGGCTGGATAGGCTTAACTGAAACATGAGTTTTCAGGGATTGCCTGAGGCATTCAGAGTGGGAAAAAGCCATATAGATTATGGTAGGGACTTTCATAGGATAGGCGGGGCCATGGGTAAATCTTGGAGGTGAGCATGGGAGGAAGTGATAAGGAAGATAGAGAGCAGCAGTACTTGAAAGGAGATAACACGGTGGTTTGCTGGATATTTTCAAATAACGTTGATGATGTAGCTTAGGGCAGACTTGTGGGTGGTCTTTTATGGTGTAAGTATTTTGAATTTGATTTGTTGGGTGAACAGAAGAAGGGAGGGACTGGAAGAGAGGGGATGGCTGACACCTCTGCTCGTAAAACAGTTGGTAGGGGGATAAGTCTGGAAGCAGCCTATATGGTAGGCTAAAGTGGGAAGGGTCTTTTTAAAGACAGGCTAATGACTACGGAGTTGCAATATTCAAGGCAACAGATATGAAGGGAAAGAAAAAGAAGTTTGGTGATGTAATTGGTGAAGATGATGCTTACTTTGGAAATGTTAATGAGGTGAAGGCAGCAATATTTGGACAGTAAATGGTTGTGGGGCTTAAAAGAGAGGACACAGTCAAGAATTCCACCTTGCATCTGGTATAAGGGAATGGAACAATAGCATGCAGTTTAGCTAAGCAATCCCCCTCTTTGTTCTGTATTTCACAGGGTACCTTCAATTTTGTTGGTATGATTGGTCAACTCTGAAGAGTGACCAGAGCCACGAAGCACTATTATTAACTTATGTGGCAAATTGAGTTCTCTACAGCTCACTTATGAATGGAATCTATTACTTTATAGCTACGTCACAATGAACAGGGACTATATAAAACCGACTCTGGTGGGACTCGAACCCACAACCTTTGAATTACTACACCAGCTAGAAGTCCAATGCGCTATCCATTGCGCCACAGAGCCCTCCTTGAAGACTGTTTTTGAAGACTGTTTTTGAAGACTGTTTTTGATGACTGTTTTTGATGACTTACTTGGAGGACTTTGCTTGAGAACTTTGCTTAAGGACCTTGCCTGAGAATCTACCGAAGTTGAAGCAAATCAACTCATCTGAATAATGGTTGCCACTAAATAGTAGGGATGAGCTCAAGATTTGGTCCAGATACAGTTTCAGACTGAACTTTACCTTTGCAGGCATTCACCTTAGCGCCAGAACTATTGATCTTTAAGTGGGAGCTGAACGTCATAATAAGTAGCAGTTTTTGTACCATTGATGAGTTGCTGGAGAAAGAAAAATCTCAGATATTAAGTCGTGGCTGGATAGGCTTAACTGAAACATGAGTTTTCAGGGATTGCCTGAGGCATTCAGAGTGGGAAAAAGCCATATAGATTATGGTAGGGACTTTCATAGGATAGGCGGGTTCATGGGTAAATCTTGGAGGTGAGCATGGGAGGAAGTGATAAGGAAGATAGAGAGCAGCAGTACTTGAAAGGAGATAACACGGTGGTTTGCTGGATATTTTCAAATAACGTTGATGATGTAGCTTAGGGCAGACTTGTGGGTGGTCTTTTATGGTGTAAGTATTTTGAATTTGATTTGTTGGGTGAACAGAAGAAGGGAGGGACTGGAAGAGAGGGGATGGCTGACACCTCTGCTCGTAAAACAGTTGGTAGGGGGATAAGTCTGGAAGCAGCCTATATGGTAGGCTAAAGTGGGAAGGGTCTTTTTAAAGACAGGCTAATGACTAGGGAGTTGCAATATTCAAGGCAACAGATATGAAGGGAAAGAAAAAGAAGTTTGGTGATGTAATTGGTGAAGATGATGCTTACTTTGGAAATGTTAATGAGGTGAAGGCATCAATATTTGGACAGTAAATGGTTGTGGGGCTTAAAAGAGAGGACACAGTCAAGAATTCCACCTTGCATTTGGTATAAGGGAATGGAACAATAGCATGCAGATTAGCTAAGCAATCCCCCTCTTTGTTCTGTATTTCACAGGGTACCTTCAATTTTGTTGATATGATTGGTCAACTCTGAAGAGTGACCAGAGCCACGAAGCACTATTATTAACTTATGTGGCAAATTGAGTTCTCTACAGCTCACTTATGAATGGAATCTATTACTTTATAGCTACGTCACAATGAACAGGGACTATATAAAACCAACTCTGGTGGGACTCGAACCCACAACCTTTGAATTACTACACCAGCTAGAAGTCCAATGCGCTATCCATTGCGCCACAGAGCCCTCCTTGAAGACTGTTTTTGATTACTTTTTTTGATGACTTACTTGGAGGACTTTGCTTGAGAACTTTGCTTAAGGACCTTGCCTGAGAATCTACCGAAGTTGAAGCAAATCAACTCATCTGAATAATGGTTGCCACTAAATAGTAGGGATGAGCTCAAGATTTGGTCCAGATACAGTTTCAGACTGAACTTTACCTTTGCAGGCATTCACCTTAGCGCCAGAACTATTGATCTTTAAGTGGGAGCTGAACGTCATAATAAGTAGCAGTTTTTGTACCATTGATGAGTTGCTGGAGAAAGAAAAATCTCAGATATTAAGTCGTGGCTGGATAGGCTTAACTGAAACATGAGTTTTCAGGGATTGCCTGAGGCATTCAGAGTGGGAAAAAGCCATATAGATTATGGTAGGGACTTTCATAGGATAGGCGGGGCCATGGGTAAATCTTGGAGGTGAGCATGGGAGGAAGTGATAAGGAAGATAGAGAGCAGCAGTACTTGAAAGGAGATAACACGGTGGTTTGCTGGATATTTTCAAATAACGTTGATGATGTAGTTTAGGGCAGACTTGTGGGTGGTCTTTTATGGTGTAAGTATTTTGAATTTGATTTGTTGGGTGAACAGAAGAAGGGAGGGACTGGAAGAGAGGGGATGGCTGACACCTCTGCTCGTAAAACAGTTGGTAGGGGGATAAGTCTGGAAGCAGCCTATATGGTAGGCTAAAGTGGGAAGGGTCTTTTTAAAGACAGGCTAATGACTAGGGAGTTGCAATATTCAAGGCAACAGATATGAAGGGAAAGAAAAAGAAGTTTGGTGATGTAATTGGTGAAGATGATGCTTACTTTGGAAATGTTAATGAGGTGAAGGCATCAATATTTGGACAGTAAATGGTTGTGGGGCTTAAAAGAGAGGACACAGTCAAGAATTCCACCTTGCATTTGGTATAAGAGAATGGAACAATAGCATGCAGATTAGCTAAGCAATCCCCCTCTTTGTTCTGTATTTCACAGGGTACCTTCAATTTTGTTGATATGATTGGTCAACTCTGAAGAGTGACCAGAGCCACGAAGCACTATTATTAACTTATGTGGCAAATTGAGTTCTCTACAGCTCACTTATGAATGGAATCTATTACTTTATAGCTACGTCACAATGAACAGGGACTATATAAAACCAACTCTGGTGGGACTCGAACCCACAACCTTTGAATTACTACACCAGCTAGAAGTCCAATGCGCTATCCATTGCGCCACAGAGCCCTCCTTAAAGACTGTTTTTGATGACTTTTTTTGATGACTTACTTGGAGGACTTTGCTTGAGAACTTTGCTTAAGGACCTTGCCTGAGAATCTACCGAAGTTGAAGCAAATCAACTCATCTGAATAATGGTTGCCACTAAATAGTAGGGATGAGCTCAAGATTTGGTCCAGATACAGTTTCAGACTGAACTTTACCTTTGCAGGCATTCACCTTAGCGCCAGAACTATTGATCTTTAAGTGGGAGCTGAACGTCATAATAAGTAGCAGTTTTTGTACCATTGATGAGTTGCTGGAGAAAGAAAAATCTCAGATATTAAGTCGTGGCTGGATAGGCTTAACTGAAACATGAGTTTTCAGGGATTGCCTGAGGCATTCAGAGTGGGAAAAAGCCATATAGATTATGGTAGGGACTTTCATAGGATAGGCGGGGCCATGGGTAAATCTTGGAGGTGAGCATGGGAGGAAGTGATAAGGAAGATAGAGAGCAGCAGTACTTGAAAGGAGATAACACGGTGGTTTGCTGGATATTTTCAAATAACGTTGATGATGTAGCTTAGGGCAGACTTGTGGGTGGTCTTTTATGGTGTAAGTATTTTGAATTTGATTTGTTGGGTGAACAGAAGAAGGGAGGGACTGGAAGAGAGGGGATGGCTGACACCTCTGCTCGTAAAACAGTTGGTAGGGGGATAAGTCTGGAAACAGCCTATATGGTAGGCTAAAGTGGGAAGGGTCTTTTTAAAGACAGGCTAATGACTAGGGAGTTGCAATATTCAAGGCAACAGATATGAAGGGAAAGAAAAAGAAGTTTGGTGATGTAATTGGTGAAGATGATGCTTACTTTGGAAATGTTAATGAGGTGAAGGCAGCAATATTTGGACAGTAAATGGTTGTGGGGCTTAAAAGAGAGGACACAGTCAAGAATTCCACCTTGCATCTGGTATAAGGGAATGGAACAATAGCATGCAGTTTAGCTAAGCAATCCCCCTCTTTGTTCTGTATTTCACAGGGTACCTTCAATTTTGTTGATATGATTGGTCAACTCTGAAGAGTGACCAGAGCCACGAAGCACTATTATTAACTTATGTGGCAAATTGAGTTCTCTACAGCTCACTTATGAATGGAATCTATTACTTTATAGCTACGTCACAATGAACAGGGACTATATAAAACCGACTCTGGTGGGACTCGAACCCACAACCTTTGAATTACTACACCAGCTAGAAGTCCAATGCGCTATCCATTGCGCCACAGAGCCCTCCTTGAAGACTGTTTTTGATGACTGTTTTTGATGACTTACTTGGAGGACTTTGCTTGAGAACTTTGCTTAAGGACCTTGCCTGAGAATCTACCGAAGTTGAAGCAAATCAACTCATCTGAATAATGGTTGCCACTAAATAGTAGGGATGAGCTCAAGATTTGGTCCAGATACAGTTTCAGACTGAACTTTACCTTTGCAGGCATTCACCTTAGCGCCAGAACTATTGATCTTTAAGTGGGAGCTGAACGTCATAATAAGTAGCAGTTTTTGTACCATTGATGAGTTGCTGGAGAAAGAAAAATCTCAGATATTAAGTCGTGGCTGGATAGGCTTAACTGAAACATGAGTTTTCAGGGATTGCCTGAGGCATTCAGAGTGGGAAAAAGCCATATAGATTATGGTAGGGACTTTCATAGGATAGGCGGGGCCATGGGTAAATCTTGGAGGTGAGCATTGGAGGAAGTGATAAGGAAGATAGAGAGCAGCAGTACTTGAAAAGAGATAACACGGTGGTTTGCTGGATATTTTCAAATAACGTTGATGATGTAGCTTAGGGCAGACTTGTGGGTGGTCTTTTATGGTGTAAGTATTTTGAATTTGATTTGTTGGGTGAACAGAAGAAGGGAGGGACTGGAAGAGAGGGGATGGCTGACACCTCTGCTCGTAAAACAGTTGGTAGGGGGATAAGTCTGGAAGCAGCCTATATGGTAGGCTAAAGTGGGAAGGGTCTTTTTAAAGACAGGCTAATGACTAGGGAGTTGCAATATTCAAGGCAACAGATATGAAGGGAAAGAAAAAGAAGTTTGGTGATGTAATTGGTGAAGATGATGCTTACTTTGGAAATGTTAATGAGGTGAAGGCAGCAATATTTGGACAGTAAATGGTTGTGGGGCTTAAAAGAGAGGACACAGTCAAGAATTCCACCTTGCATCTGGTATAAGGGAATGGAACAATAGCATGCAGTTTAGCTAAGCAATCCCCCTCTTTGTTCTGTATTTCACAGGGTACCTTCAATTTTGTTGATATGATTGGTCAACTCTGAAGAGTGACCAGAGCCACGAAGCACTATTATTAACTTATGTGGCAAATTGAGTTCTCTACAGCTCACTTATGAATGGAATCTATTACTTTATAGCTACGTCACAATGAACAGGGACTATATAAAACCGACTCTGGTGGGACTCGAACCCACAACCTTTGAATTACTACACCAGCTAGAAGTCCAATGCGCTATCCATTGCGCCACAGAGCCCTCCTTGAAGACTGTTTTTGAAGACTTACTTGGAGGACTTTGCTTGAGAACTTTGCTTAAGGACCTTGCCTGAGAATCTACCGAAGTTGAAGCAAATCAACTCATCTGAATAATGGTTGCCACTAAATAGTAGGGATGAGCTCAAGATTTGGTCCAGATACAGTTTCAGACTGAACTTTACCTTTGCAGGCATTCACCTTAGCGCCAGAACTATTGATCTTTAAGTGGGAGCTGAACGTCATAATAAGTAGCAGTTTTTGTACCATTGATGAGTTGCTGGAGAAAGAAAAATCTCAGATATTAAGTCGTGGCTGGATAGGCTTAACTGAAACATGAGTTTTCAGGGATTGCCTGAGGCATTCAGAGTGGGAAAAAGCCATATAGATTATGGTAGGGACTTTCATAGGATAGGCGGGGCCATGGGTAAATCTTGGAGGTGAGCATGGGAGGAAGTGATAAGGAAGATAGAGAGCAGCAGTACTTGAAAGGA
Source organism: Pelophylax lessonae (assembly GCF_965119305.1). Lineage (NCBI taxonomy): Eukaryota > Metazoa > Chordata > Amphibia > Anura > Ranidae > Pelophylax > Pelophylax lessonae. The sequence continues at coordinate 716,977,271 of NC_138768.1, forward strand.
GATAACACGGTGGTTTGCTGGATGTTTTCAAATAACGTTGATGATGTAGCTTAGGGCAGACTTGTGGGTGGTCTTTTATGGTGTAAGTATTTTGAATTTGATTTGTTGGGTGAACAGAAGAAGGGAGGGACTGGAAGAGAGGGGATGGCTGACACCTCTGCTCGTAAAACAGTTGGTAGGGGGATAAGTCTGGAAGCAGCCTATATGGTAGGCTAAAGTGGGAAGGGTCTTTTTAAAGACAGGCTAATGACTACGGAGTTGCAATATTCAAGGCAACAGATATGAAGGGAAAGAAAAAGAAGTTTGGTGATGTAATTGGTGAAGATGATGCTTACTTTGGAAATGTTAATGAGGTGAAGGCAGCAATATTTGGACAGTAAATGGTTGTGGGGCTTAAAAGAGAGGACACAGTCAAGAATTCCACCTTGCATCTGGTATAAGGGAATGGAACAATAGCATGCAGTTTAGCTAAGCAATCCCCCTCTTTGTTCTGTATTTCACAGGGTACCTTCAATTTTGTTGATATGATTGGTCAACTCTGAAGAGTGACCAGAGCCACGAAGCACTATTATTAACTTATGTGGCAAATTGAGTTCTCTACAGCTCACTTATGAATGGAATCTATTACTTTATAGCTACGTCACAATGAACAGGGACTATATAAAACTGACTCTGGTGGGACTCGAACCCACAACCTTTGAATTACTATACCAGCTAGAAGTCCAATGCGCTATCCATTGCGCCACAGAGCCCTCCTTGAAGACTGTTTTTGAAGACTGTTTTTGAAGACTGTTTTTGATGACTGTTTTTGATGACTTACTTGGAGGACTTTGCTTGAGAACTTTGCTTAAGGACCTTGCCTGAGAATCTACCGAAGTTGAAGCAAATCAACTCATCTGAATAATGGTTGCCACTAAATAGTAGGGATGAGCTCAAGATTTGGTCCAGATACAGTTTCAGACTGAACTTTACCTTTGCAGGCATTCACCTTAGCGCCAGAACTATTGATCTTTAAGTGGGAGCTGAACGTCATAATAAGTAGCAGTTTTTGTACCATTGATGAGTTGCTGGAGAAAGAAAAATCTCAGATATTAAGTCGTGGCTGGATAGGCTTAACTGAAACATGAGTTTTCAGGGATTGCCTGAGGCATTCAGAGTGGGAAAAAGCCATATAGATTATGGTAGGGACTTTCATAGGATAGGCGGGGCCATGGGTAAATCTTGGAGGTGAGCATGGGAGGAAGTGATAAGGAAGATAGAGAGCAGCAGTACTTGAAAGGAGATAACACGGTGGTTTGCTGGATATTTTCAAATAACGTTGATGATGTAGCTTAGGGCAGACTTGTGGGTGGTCTTTTATGGTGTAAGTACTTTGAATTTGATTTGTTGGGTGAACAGAAGAAGGAAGGGACTGGAAGAGAGGGGGTGGCTGACACCTCTGCTCGTAAAACAGTTGGTAGGGGGATAAGTCTGGAAGCAGCCTATATGATAGGCTAAAGTGGGAAGGGTCTTTTTAAAGACAGGCTAATGACTACGGAGTTGCAATATTCAAGGCTACAGATATGAAGGGAAAGAAAAAGAAGTTTGGTGATGTAATTGGTGAAGATGATGCTTACTTTGGAAATGTTAATGAGGTGAAGGCATCAATATTTGGACAGTAAATGGTTGTGGGGCTTAAAAGAGAGGACACAGTCAAGAATTCCACCTTGCATTTGGTATAAGGGAATGGAACAATAGCATGCAGATTAGCTAAGCAATCCCCCTCTTTGTTCTGTATTTCACAGGGTACCTTCAATTTTGTTGATATGATTGGTCAACTCTGAAGAGTGACCAGAGCCACGAAGCACTATTATTAACTTATGTGGCAAATTGAGTTCTCTACAGCTCAATTATGAATGGAATCTATTACTTTATAGCTATGTCACAATGAACAGGGACTATATAAAACTGACTCTGGTGGGACTCGAACCCACAACCTTTGAATTACTACACCAGCTAGAAGTCCAATGCGCTATCCATTGCGCCACAGAGCCCTCCTTGAAGACTGTTTTTGATGACTGTTTTTGATGACTTACTTGGAGGACTTTGCTTGAGAACTTTGCTTAAGGACCTTGCCTGAGAATCTACCGAAGTTGAAGCAAATCAACTCATCTGAATAATGGTTGCCACTAAATAGTAGGGATGAGCTCAAGATTTGGTCCAGATACAGTTTCAGACTGAACTTTACCTTTGCAGGCATTCACCTTAGCGCCAGAACTATTGATCTTTAAGTGGGAGCTGAACGTCATAATAAGTAGCAGTTTTTGTACCATTGATGAGTTGCTGGAGAAAGAAAAATCTCAGATATTAAGTCGTGGCTGGATAGGCTTAACTGAAACATGAGTTTTCAGGGATTGCCTGAGGCATTCAGAGTGGGAAAAAGCCATATAGATTATGGTAGGGACTTTCATAGGATAGGCGGGGCCATGGGTAAATCTTGGAGGTGAGCATGGGAGGAAGTGATAAGGAAGATAGAGAGCAGCAGTACTTGAAAGGAGATAACACGGTGGTTTGCTGGATATTTTCAAATAACGTTGATGATGTAGCTTAGGGCAGACTTGTGGGTGGTCTTTTATGGTGTAAGTACTTTGAATTTGATTTGTTGGGTGAACAGAAGAAGGAAGGGACTGGAAGAGAGGGGGTGGCTGACACCTCTGCTCGTAAAACAGTTGGTAGGGGGATAAGTCTGGAAGCAGCCTATATGATAGGCTAAAGTGGGAAGGGTCTTTTTAAAGGCAGGCTAATGACTACGGAGTTGCAATATTCAAGGCAACAGATATGAAGGGAATGAAGTATAAGTTTGGTGATGTAATTGGTGAAGATGATGCTTACTTTGGAAATGTTAATGAGGTGAAGGCATCAATATTTGGACAGTAAATGGTTGTGGGGCTTAAAAGAGAGGACACAGTCAAGAATTCCACCTTGCATTTGGTATAAGGGAATGGAACAATAGCATGCAGATTAGCTAAGCAATCCCCCTCTTTGTTCTGTATTTCATAGGGTACCTTCAATTTTGTTGATATGATTGGTCAACTCTGAAGAGTGACCAGAGCCACGAAGCACTATTATTAACTTATGTGGCAAATTGAGTTCTCTACAGCTCACTTATGAATGGAATCTATTACTTTATAGCTACGTCACAATGAACAGGGACTATATAAAATCAACTCTGGTGGGACTCGAACCCACAACCTTTGAATTACTACACCAGCTAGAAGTCCAATGCGCTATCCATTGCGCCACAGAGCCCTCCTTGAAGACTGTTTTTGATGACTGTTTTTGATGACTGTTTTTGATGACTTACTTGGAGGACTTTGTTTGAGAACTTTGCTTAAGGACCTTGCCTGAGAATCTACCGAAGTTGAAGCAAATCAACTCATCTGAATAATGGTTGCCACTAAATAGTAGGGATGAGCTCAAGATTTGGTCCAGATACAGTTTCAGACTGAACTTTACCTTTGCAGGCATTCACCTTAGCGCCAGAACTATTGATCTTTAAGTGGGAGCTGAACGTCATAATAAGTAGCAGTTTTTGTACCATTGATGAGTTGCTGGAGAAAGAAAAATCTCAGATATTAAGTTGTGGCTGGATAGGCTTAACTGAAACATGAGTTTTCAGGGATTGCCTGAGGCATTCAGAGTGGGAAAAAGCCATATAGATTATGGTAGGGACTTTCATAGGATAGGCGGGGCCATGGGTAAATCTTGGAGGTGAGCATGGGAGGAAGTGATAAGGAAGATAGAGAGCAGCAGTACTTGAAAGGAGATAACACGGTGGTTTGCTGGATATTTTCAAATAACGTTGATGATGTAGCTTAGGGCAGACTTGTGGTTGGTCTTTTATGGTGTAAGTATTTTGAATTTTATTTGTTGGGTGAACAGAAGAAGGGAGGGACTGGAAGAGAGGGGATGGCTGACACCTCTGCTCGTAAAACAGTTGGTAGGGGGATAAGTCTGGAAGCAGCCTATATGGTAGGCTAAAGTGGGAAGGGTCTTTTTAAAGACAGGCTAATGACTAGGGAGTTGCAATATTCAAGGCAACAGATATGAAGGGAAAGAAAAAGAAGTTTGGTGATGTAATTGGTGAAGATGATGCTTACTTTGGAAATGTTAATCAGGTGAAGGCATCAATATTTGGACAGTAAATGGTTGTGGGGCTTAAAAGAGAGGACACAGTCAAGAATTCCACCTTGCATTTGGTATAAGGGAATGGAACAATAGCATGCAGATTAGCTAAGCAATCCCCCTCTTTGTTCTGTATTTGACAGGGTACCTTCAATTTTGTTGATATGATTGGTCAACTCTGAAGAATGACCAGAGCCACGAAGCACTATTATTAACTTATGTGGCAAATTGAGTTCTCTACAGCTCAATTATGAATGGAATCTATTACTTTATAGCTATGTCACAATGAACAGGGACTATATAAAACCGACTCTGGTGGGACTCGAACCCACAACCTTTGAATTACCACACCAGCTAGAAGTCCAATGCGCTATCCATTGCGCCACAGAGCCCTCCTTGAAGGCTCTTTTTGATGACTGTTTTTGATGACTTACTTTGAGGACTTTGCTTGAGAACTTTGCTTAAGGACCTTGCCTGAGAATCTACCGAAGTTGAAGCAAATCAACTCATCTGAATAATGGTTGCCACTAAATAGTAGGGATGAGCTCAAGATTTGGTCCAGATACAGTTTCAGACTGAACTTTACCTTTGCAGGCATTCACCTTAGCGTCAGATCTTTTAATCTTTAGGTGGGAGCCGGACATCATAATAAGTAGCAGTTTTTGTACAATTGATGAGTTGCTGGAGAAAGAAAAAGCTCAGATATTAAGTTGTGGCTGGATAGGCCTAACTGAAACATGAGTTTTAAGGGATTGCCTGAGGCATTCAGAGTGGGAAAAAGCCATATAGATTATGGTAGGGACTTTCATAGGATAGGCGGGGCCATGGGGAAATCTCGGAGGTGAGCATGGGAGGAAGTCATGAGGAAGATAGAGAGCAGCAGTACTTGAAAGGAGATAACACGGTGGTTTGCTGGATATTTTCAAATAACGTTGATGATGTAGCTTAGGGCAGACTTGTGGGTGGTCTTTTATGGTGTAAGTATTTTGAATTTGATTTGTTGGGTGAACAGAAGAAGGGAGGGACTGGAAGAGAGGGGATGGCTGACACCTCTGCTCGTAAAACAGTTGGTAGGGGGATAAGTCTGGAAGCAGCCTATATGATAGGCTAAAGTGGGAAGGGTCTTTTTAAAGGCAGGCTAATGACTACGGAGTTGCAATATTCAAGGCAACAGATATGAAGGGAATGAAGTATAAGTTTGGTGATGTAATTGGTGAAGATGATGCTTACTTTGGAAATGTTAATGAGGTGAAGGCAGCAATATTTGGACAGTAAATGGTTGTGGGGTTTAAAAGAGATACAAGAGAAAATTCCCCTAGGTATGGGATTTTTTAGGCACACATATAGACTGATTCAAGGATCTATGCAAAAAATTATATCATTTATTAAAGTGACAAACATAAAAATATAAACGATAAAAACATTATAGGCAATACATGTCTAACAAGAGTATAACCATAACCGTGAGATGATAGGAACCAATGCCCAATATATTTCGGAAAATGCGATTTCCTTCTTCAGGGACGGTTCAAACTGGAAAATGTTCTGACTACAGAAACAACAATATAATTATGAGTATTATATATAGTAAGAGCATTCATCATATATAGTGCATATAGGCATAACATTATCTACATCCATATATTGTTACATATTTGTCTGTTTGAGTTGAGAGACATCGACACTTACATGGTTTATCTTGTCATATCTGGTAAGCCTGTAGGGTAGTTAAAAGCAAAGCTGGTTCACCGCAAATGTGGATCCACCGTCCTAAATTTCCATGTGTCCCACAAATTAGGGGAAATTGGTATATAGAATTATGGAATGATTTTGGTGGGGGCCCCCCCGAGTCTCCCAGGTCCCTGTGGTCACCTGAAGTCCCAAAATTAGGCCACAGCACCAATAAGCCGACAATGAGGACCAACTATAAAGAAAGAATGGTAGATATAGGGTATCTTAGTTTGTTTAGGAGTTGGTATAGGACTCCAAAAAATTGTCAAAAGGCCCCATGGGTCATCATAATGTTATCCAAGTTGTTCTGAAAAGGAAAAGAGTGGATGGTAGTTACCTGTATGGTACTAAATGCACGGGCTCCACATGTGGGGATCGACCAGCACGGTCAGAGAGTCTGGGAATGATCAGTGCAGGTTTAAATACTACCTTAATGGGTTCAATTGTCCGCAGCTGGTGTGCAGTCGAAGGGGCTTCCTGGACCGCGGACGCCAGGACAGCCCCGCCATGGAGACGAGCATGACGCTCGTGACGCTAGGCGGAACCGGAAGTGGCGTCCGCGCTCCACCGGCACGGGTCACGTAACCGGAAGCAGAAAACTGCATCCGGCTTCCGCTTGGCCAGACCCGCCCGTGTCTGCAGAGATCTGCAGTGGGCAGGGCCGGCCAGAGACAGCGAACGCCCATAGGCGATCCGTCTCCCCGTGCCAGGGTGATCACAAAAGGGAGAAGGAAAACTGAGAGGGGCATAATAATAGATATACAATGATATTTACCCAAATAGTTGGGGGATCTGGATGAAAAGACTTAATAGACATAGTCTTACCAAATCTTACCAAATACATCCCCGACAGAATTCTGGAAATTATTGCAAAGTGGAATTTAATAATTGATCAATTGTTAATAAACCATCAATTATTAATTAATTTGAAATAAGGTTTTTTCACAAAAAATTATTGCGGTGGACAATCATGTGCGGTGAAGTATAGCCTGGGATTAACTACTCCTTTGACAATTCTATGTAGACAACAAGTATATAGTGTATATCATATGCATAGTAGACATTAGACAATGAAAAGAAATATTGATATTGTAAAATGTAGAGTAGGATGAAATAGATTTATTTCTCCATCCCTCCCGAGGAGAATCCCTCAAGAAAGGGTTTGAATGACATGACTCCATTAAGACCAGGAGGCTCAGTAGCTCTTAGGGAATGTATCCACCTCAGCTCGAGCTGGAGGAGACTTTTGTTCCAGTCTCCTCCTCTAGAGCTGGGGTGGATACGGTCCAAAATCAAAAATTTAATTTTGGGAAATTTCCCCCCGTGGACCAAGCTCACGTGACGCCCTAGAGGGAGCAGAGGGTCTGGCTTGCGCATACTCAGAATATGACGGTATGCGCGTCGCCAGAACTCCTGTTTAGTTTTTCCTATGTAGAAGCATCCGCATGTACATAGGAGTAAATAAATGACACCGATCGTACGACAGTTTGCAAAATGTCGTCCTTGGAAAGTTTGGCCATTAGGTAGACAGGGAAATTTGTTAGTCAACATGTAACCACAATAGTGGCACGAACCACATATATAGGTACCCTTATATTTGCAACATGTCGTGTCACTGTTATTAAATTCACTCCGGACAAGCTTATCGCGGAGTGCCGGGGCTCTTTGCCCGTGTGCCAGTGTTTTGTTACTATTTTTTTTATTTTATTGTGTTGATACATGTAAGGGGTAATTATCCTGATGTTGTTGCTATTGTTTGTATTTTTGTGTTTGGCAGGGTTGAGTAGTTCCCGTCTATCACTTAAGAGGGCTCTTTTATATGCCTTCTTTAAAGACATCTTTGAGTATCCTCTTCGTGTCAGTCTTTCACGTAAGTCATTTGCAGCGAGTTGAAAAGACTGCAGGTCGCTGCAGTTGCGCCTTAGGCGCAAATATTGACTTATTGGAATCGATCGAATGAATGGCTCAGGATGGAAACTTGAGCCATGGAGGATGGTATTCCCCACCGTGGGCTTACGGTAGAGTCCACTGTGTAGGGCACCATCCTCTCCTCTAAAAATCTCAACGTCTAGGAACGTGACACGGTTAGGATCCAAATTCATCGTAAAGAGTAGGTTGAACTCGTTCCTATTCATTCTTTCCAGGCAAGTGTATAATAGTTTAAGGGGGCCCTCCCATATGAGGAACACGTCATCTATATAACGGGTCCACAGGGAGATGTGGTCCGTGTATAGAGACATGGTCTCATCATCTAGGAAGGATGCATTCCACTCCCCCAGGTACAGATTGGCGTAGGATGGGGCACAACAAGTGCCCATCGCCACGCCCTGTACCTGGAGGTAGTGGGAGCCATTGAACATGAAGATATTGTGTGTAAGAATGAAACGTAAGAGGCTTATCATAAACTCACTGTATGCATTATTTGCTCCTTTTTGTGATATGATGTGTTGAATTGCAGCTATACCTTTCTCATGGGGTATGGAGCTGTATAAAGCTTCTACGTCAATGGTGACGAGTACCGCCGTGGAAGAAATGGGAACGCCTTCAACCTTACTCAAAAAATGGATTGTGTCCTTCGTAAAGGAAGGAAGTTCCTGCACGAAGGGTTGTAAATAGCTATCGACCAAGCGACTAGCATTTTCTGATATAGACCCTCTCCCTGATATGATGGGTCTACCAGGGGGATTGGTAGGGTTTTTGTGGACTTTAGGAAGTCCATAGAATGTTGGTATTTTGGGGAATTTTGTTTGAATAAAATCCCAAGTTTCCTTGGTGATAACATTATTTAAATAAGCTTGGTCTGTTAACAAGTAGAACTCCTGGTAGAATTTAGTCACAATAGTGGGTGATGCGTCTGTACCAGTTGATATTATTGAGAATTTGGTTGCACATCTGGACGTACTGTGTGTCATCCATTATGACAATATTGCCCCCCTTATCAGCCTGCTTTATGATTATCTTTTTGTTGCTGGAAAGTTTGTTTATAGCTTCCCGATGTTGGGGGGAAACATTGGCGTAGGGGGTGGAGTCAATTTTCATCCTTTCAATTTCACTAGTCACAATCCTTAAAAACGTGTTGATATTTTGGTTTTGAATGGGGGGATACATATCTGATTTCTTTTTTAGTGTTGTAGTATTTCTATTATCTTTTGTTTTATCTGATGTTACTCCTGATAGTAGCGAATCAATGTCGATACGGTCAATTAAATTTTCGTTTTCCTCTAGCAGGGAAATTAGAATATCTAGGGCAGGATCTTTGGTTGTATCTTTGCTATTTTCTTTGTGGAATAAAAGTTTCAAATTCAGTTTGCGTGCAAACAAATGCAGGTCTTTTATGACCTCGAATTTGTTTGTATTGAACGTGGGGCAGAAGCTGAGACCCATTTGGAGGATCTCTGTGTCTGATTTAGTGAGAGTATAGTGAGACAGATTGATAATGGAAAAATCCTGCACCAAGGATGGGATGTGATTTATGGTACTGGTGTCGTGTTTGGGGGTGGGGGCAAGGTGTTTGTGGTGGGTGTGAGTTGGAGTGCTCTCTGATGGATTAAATCTAAAAAAGTGAAATCCTGTAGGTCAATGTTAGTTGAAGTGCTGGTTGGGGGAAGTGGAATACTCGGGTCATGGGATTGTTGTGATAGTGGAAGTGAAGGTGCTTCTTGTGATTGGGTGTGTGCAGGGAATAAAGAAATATCTTTTTTACTAGGTGGTAAATTAGATTTTTTGCTTTTTTGTTGGAGGGCCAGATCATCTTGATATGGGCGTTTTGTGCGGTCATTTGCTTTGACCGTTTTTCCAATAGGTATATCTTTTTGAGTGAAAGAAGGAGGATTGTCCTTTTTAAAATTATTAGTATTGTTTCTGTTTTGTGCCCATAGATAAGCTTTGCCCTGTTGAGAAATGTTCCTGCTTCTATTGAGGATTTTTTATTTTTTCATTAAGATGTTTTTGTTAAAGGCATCCAGATGGTCTTTTAATTTTTTCTCTCGTTCAACATAGGTTTTATGGTTTTTAAATTTTTGAATTTTTTCGCAGGTTAAAGCAATGTCCGTATCTAATTTTTTGGCTCTTAAGGAGTATTCCTCAATGAGGAGTCTCATTAAGGATCCTGAACAGGCTTGCAGGGTGTCCTCCCACTTCGCCCTGAAAGCAGGTGTTATGTCCTCAAGAGAGGGGAAGACCTGTATTCTTAGGCCAAATGGGCTGACACCCTCAAGAATGTGATCTTGGAAGGATTTACAATGCCAAAAAAGTGTTGACTTTTTTTCAAGTAACTTGGATAGCTGGAACAACAGAGAGGCCAATTCGGTTTCGATGAACTCCTTGTGTTCATATTCATCCAGGTAGTTGGCCATCAAGGTGTTCCAGTCATCCCCAATAAAACCAGACATTTTAAATGGATTGTGAAGTAAACAAACAATATCAGATGTCTAAACTATACAGAGATAGATGATGTTTCAACAAAATAATCTACCATAAAGAATATGGTGTAGATTAGTTTAGATTAAATGGAAAGACCTGTCACAAGCTACGGGGAAAGGTATTTGCTACCCAATAAAGACAAGAAAGAGGTTTGCTTGTGGCAGGTGATCCAAAAAGATGTGCCACATCCCTAAATATAGATACAAGAGAAAATTCCCCTAGGTATGGGATTTTTTAGGCACATATATAGACTGATTCAAGGATCAGATATGAAGGGAATGAAGTATAAGTTTGGTGATGTAATTGGTGAAGATGATGCTTACTTTGGAAATGTTAATAAGGCGAAGGCAGCAATATTTGAACAGTAAATGGTTGTGGGGTTTAAAAGAGAGGACACAGGCAAGAATTCCACCTTGCATCTGGTATAAGGGAATGGAACAATAGCATGCAGTTTAGCTAAGCAATCCCCCTCTTTGTTCTGTATTTCACAGGGTACCTTCAATTTTTTTGATATGATTGGTCAACTCTGAAGAGTGACCAGAGCCACGAAGCACTATTATTAACTTATGTGGCAAATTGAGTTCTCTACAGCTCACTTATGAATGGAATCTATTACTTTATAGCTACGTCACAATGAACAGGGACTATATAAAACCAACTCTGGTGGGACTCAAACCCACAACCTTTGAATTACTACACCAGCCAGAAGTCCAATGCGCTATCCATTGCGCCACAGAGCCCTCCTTGAAGACTGTTTTTGAAGACTGTTTTTGAAGACTGTTTTTGATGACTGTTTTTGATGACCTACTTTGAAGACTTACTTTGAGGACTTTGCTTGAGAACTTTGCTTAAGGACCTTGCCTGAGAATCGACCGAAGTTGAAGCAAATCAACTTATCTGAATAATGGTTGCAACTAAATAGTAGAGATGAGCTCAAGATTTGGTCCAGATACAGTTTCAGACTGAACTTTACCTTTGCAGGCATTCACCTTAGCGCCAGATCTTTTGATCTTTAAGTGGGAGCTGGACATCATAATAAGTAGCAGTTTTTGTACCATTGATGAGTTGCTGGAGAAAGAAAAATCTCAGATATTAATTTGTGGCTGGATAGGCTTAACTGAAACATGAGTTTTCAGGGATTGCCTGAGGCATTCAGAGTGGGAAAAAGCCATATAGATTATGGTAGGGACTTTCATAGGATAGGCGGGGCCATGGGTAAATCTTGGAGGTGAGCATGGGAGGAAGTGATGAGGAAGATAGAGAGCAGCAGTACTTGAAAGGAGATAACACGGTGGTTTGCTGGATATTTTCAAATAACGTTGATGATGTAGCTTAGGGCAGACTTGTGGGTGGTCTTTTATGGTGTAAGTACTTTGAATTTGATTTGTTGGGTGAACAGAAGAAGGGAGGGACTGGAAGAGAGGGGGTGGCTGACACCTCTGCTCGTAAAACAGTTGGTAGGGGGATAAGTCTGGAAGCAGCCTATATGATAGGCTAAAGTGGGAAGGGTCTTTTTAAAGGCAGGCTAATGACTACGGAGTTGCAATATTCAAGGCAACAGATATGAAGGGAATGAAGTATAAGTTTGGTGATGTAATTGGTGAAGATGATGCTTACTTTGGAAACGTTAATGAGGTGAAGGCAGCAATACTTGGACAGTAAATGGTTGTGGGGTTTAAAAGAGAGGACACAGTCAAGAATTCCACCTTGCATCTGGTATAAGGGGATGGAACAATAGCATGCAGTTTAGCTAAGCAATCCCCCTCTTATTTCTGTATTATACAGGGTACCTTCAATTTTGTTGATATGATTGGTCAATTCTGAAGAGTGACCAGAGCCACGAAGCACTAATATTAACTTATGTGGCAAATTGAGTTCTCTACAGCTCACTTATGAATGGAATCTATTACTTTATAGCTACGTCACAATGATTAGGGACTATATAAAACCGACTCTGGTGGGACTCGAACACACAACCTTTGAATTTCTACACCAGCTAGAAGTCCAATGCGCTATCCATTGCGCCACAGTTTTTGATGACTGTTTTTGATGACTGTTTTTGAAGATATATTTTGATGACTTACTTTGAAGACTTACTTTGAGGACTTTGCTTGAGGACCTTGCCTGAGAATCTACCGAAGTTGAAGCAAATCAACTCATCTGAATAATGGTTGCCACTAAATAGTAGGGATGAGCTCAAGATTTGGTCCAGATACAGTTTCAGACTGAACTTTACCTTTGCAGGCATTCACCTTAGCGCCAGATCTTTTGATCTTTAGGTGGGAGCTGGACATCATAATAAGTAGCAGTTTTTGTACCATTGATGAGTTGCTGGAGAAAGAAAAATCTCAGATATTAAGTCGTGGCTGGATAGGCTTAACTGAAACATGAGTTTTCAGGGATTGCCTGAGGCATTCAGAGTGGGAAAAAGCCATATAGATTATGGTAGGGACTTTCATAGGATTGGCGGGCCATGCGTAAATCTTGGAGGTGAGCATGGGAGGAAGTGATGAGGAAGTCCTGCAACTGATTCCATACCCCCCTTTCCCCACCAGCACTATTACTGTTCCCATTCCCCCCTCCCCACCAGTCCTGCCACTGATTCCATACCCCCCTTTCCCCACCAGCACTATTACTGTTCCCATTCCCCCCTCCCCACCAGTCCTGCCACTAATCCCATACCCCCCCTTTTCCCACCAGCACTATTACTGTTCCCATTCCCCCCTCCCCACCAGTCCTGCCACTGATCCCATACCCCCCTTTCCCCACCAGTCCTGCCACTGATCCCATACCCACCTTTCCCCACCAGCACTATTACTGTTCCCATTCCCCCCTCCCCACCAGTCCTGCCACTGATTCCACACCCCCCTTTCCCCACCAGCACTATTACTGTTCCCATTCCCCCTCCCCACCAGTCCTGCCACTGATTCCATACCCCCCTCTCCCCACCAGCACTATTACTGTTCCCATTCCCCCCTCCCTACCAGTCCTGCCACTGATTCCATACCCCCCTTTCCCCACCAGCATTATTACTGTTCCCATTCCCCCCTCCCCACCAGTCCTGCCACTGATCCCATACCCCCCTTTCCCCACCAGCACTATTACTGTTCCCATTCCCCCCTCCCCACCAGTCCTGCCACTGATTCCATACCCCCCTTTCCCCACCAGCACTATTACTGTTCCCATCCCCCCCTCCCCACCAGTCCTGCCACTGATCCCATACCCCCCTTTCCTCACCAGCACTATTACTGTTCCCATTCCCCCCTCCCCACCAGTCCTGCCACTGATTCCATACCCCCCTTTCCCCACCAGCACTATTACTGTTCCCATCCCCTCCTCCCCACCAGTCCTGCCACTGATCCCATACCCCCCCTTTCCTCACCAGCACTATTACTGTTCCCATTCCCCCTCCCCACCAGTCCTGCCACTGATTCCATACCCCCCTTTCCCCACCAGCACTATTACTGTTCCCATTCCCCCCTCCCCACCAGTCCTGCCACTGATTCCATACCCCCCTTTCCCCACCAGCACTATTACTGTTCCCATGCCCCCCTCCCTACCAGTCCTGCCACTGATCCCATACCCCCTATCCCCACCAGCACTATTACTGTTCCCATTCCCCCCTCCCCACCAGTCCTGCCACTGATCCCATACCCCCCTTTCCCCACCAGCACTATTACTGTTCCCATTCCCCCCTCCCCAACAGTCCTGCCACTGATTCCATACCCCCCTTTCCCCGCCAGCACTATTACTGTTCCCATTCCCCCCTCCCCACCAGTCCTGCCACTGATCCCATACCCCCCCCTTTCCCCACCAGCACTATTACTGTTCCCATTCCCCCCTCCCCACCAGTCCTGCCACTGATCCCATACCCCCCTTTCTCCACCAGCACTATTACTGTTCCCATTCCCCCCTCCCCACCTGTCCTTCCACTGATCCCATACCCCCCTTTCCCCACCAGCACTATTACTGTTCCCATTCCCCCCTCCCCACCAGTCCTGCCTCTGATTCCATACCCCCCTTTCCCCACCAGCACTATTACTGTTCCCATTCCCCCCTCCCCACCAGTCCTGCCACTGATCCCATACCCCCCTTTCCCCACCAGCACTATTACTGTTCACATTCCCCCCTCCCCACCAGTCCTGCCACTGATTCCACACCCCCCTTTCCCCACCAGTCCTGCCACTGATTCCATACCCCCCTCTCCCCACCAGCACTATTACCCCTCTTTCCCCACCAGCACTATTACTGTTCCCATTCCCCCCTCCCCACCAGTCCTGCCACTGATTCCATACCCCCCTTTCCCCACCAGCACTATTACTGTTCCCATTCCCCCCTCCCCACCAGTCCTGCCACTGATCCCATACCCCCCTTTCCCCACAAGCACTATTACTGTTCCCATTCCCCCCTCCCCACCAGTCCTGCCACTGATCCCATACCCCCCTTTCCCCACCAGTCCTGCCACTGATCCCATACCCCCCTTTCCCCCCAGCACTATTACTGTTCCCATTCCCCCCTCCCCACCAGTCCTGCCACTGATTCCATACCCCCCTTTCCCCACCAGCACTATTACTGTTCCCATTCCCCCCTCCCCACCAGTCCTGCCACTGATTCCATACCCCCCTCTCCCCACCAGCACTATTACTGTTCCAATTCCCCCCTCCCCACCAGTCCTGCCACTGATCCCATACCCCCCTTTCCCCACCAGCACTATTACTGTTCCCATTCCCCCCTCCCCACCAGTCCTGCCACTGATTCCATACCCCCCTTTCCCCACCAGCACTATTACTGTTCCCATTCCCCCCTCCCCACCAGTCCTGCCACTGATTCCATACCCCCCTTTCCCCACCAGCACTATTACTGTTCCCATTCCCCCCTCCCCACCAGTCCTGCCACTGATTCCATACCCCTCTCTCCCCACCAGCACTATTACTGTTCCCATTTCCCCCTCCCCACCAGTCCTGCCACTGATCCCATACCCCCTCTTTCCCCACCAGCACTATTACTGTTCCCATTCCCCCCTCCCCACCAGTCCTGCCACTGATTCCATACCCCCCTTTCCCCACCAGCACTATTACTGTTCCAATTCCCCCCTCCCCACCAGTCCTGCCACTGATCCCATACCCCCCTTTCCCCACCAGCACTATTACTGTTCCCATTCCCCCCTCCCCACCAGTCCTGCCACTGATTCCATACCCCCCTTTCCCCACCAGCACTATTACTGTTCCCATCCCCCCCTCCCCACCAGTCCTGCCACTGATCCCATACCCCCCCTTTCCTCACCAGCAATATTACTGTTCCCATTCCCCCCTCACCACCAGTCCTGCCACTGATCCCATACCCCCCTTTCTCCACCAGCACTATTACTGTTCCCATTCCCCCCTCCCCACCAGTCCTGCCACTGATCCCATACCCCCCTTTCCCCACCAGCACTATTACTGTTCCCATTCCCCCCTCCCCACCAGTCCTGCCTCTGATTCCATACCCCCCTTTCCCCACCAGCACTATTACTGTTCCCATCCCCCCCTCCCCACCAGTCCTGCCACTGATCCCATACCCCCCTTTCCCCACCAGCACTATTACTGTTCACATTCCCCCCTCCCCACCAGCCCTGCCACTGATTCCACACCCCCCTTTCCCCACCAGTCCTGCCACTGATTCCATACCCCCCTCTCCCCACCAGCACTATTACCCCTCTTTCCCCACCAGCACTATTACTGTTCCCATTCCCCCCTCCCCACCAGTCCTGCCACTGATTCCATACCCCCCTTTCCCCACCAGCACTATTACTGTTCCCATTCCCCCCTCCCCACCAGTCCTGCCACTGATCCCATACCCCCCTTTCCCCACAAGCACTATTACTGTTCCCATTCCCCCCTCCCCACCAGTCCTGCCACTGATCCCATACCCCCCTTTCCCCACCAGTCCTGCCACTGATCCCATACCCCCCTTTCCCCCCCAGCACTATTACTGTTCCCATTCCCCCCTCCCCACCAGTCCTGCCACTGATTCCATACCCCCCTTTCCCCACCAGCACTATTACTGTTCCCATTCCCCCCTCCCCACCAGTCCTGCCACTGATTCCATACCCCCCTCTCCCCACCAGCACTATTACTGTTCCAATTCCCCCCTCCCCACCAGTCCTGCCACTGATCCCATACCCCCCTTTCCCCACCAGCACTATTACTGTTCCCATTCCCCCCTCCCCACCAGTCCTGCGACTGATTACATACCCCCCTTTCCCCACCAGCACTATTACTGTTCCCATTCCCCCCTCCCCACCAGTCCTGCCACTGATTCCATACCCCCCTTTCCCCACCAGCACTATTACTGTTCCCATTCCCCCCTTCCCACCAGTCCTGCCACTGATTCCATACCCCTCTCTCCCCACCAGCACTATTACTGTTCCCATTTCCCCCTCCCCACCAGTCTTGCCACTGATCCCATACCCCCTCTTTCCCCACCAGCACTATTACTGTTCCCATTCCCCCCTCCCCACCAGTCCTGCCACTGATTCCATACCCCCCTTTCCCCACCAGCACTATTACTGTTCCAATTCCCCCCTCCCCACCAGTCCTGCCACTGATCCCATACCCCCCTTTCCCCACCAGCACTATTACTGTTCCCATTCCCCCCTCCCCACCAGTCCTGCCACTGATTCCATACCCCCCTTTCCCCACCAGCACTATTACTGTTCCCATCCCCCCCTCCCCACCAGTCCTGCCACTGATCCCATACCCCCCCTTTCCTCACCAGCAATATTACTGTTCCCATTCCCCCCTCACCACCAGTCCTGCCACTGATTCCATACCCCCCTTTCCCCACCAGCACTATTACTGTTCCCATTCCCCCCTCCCCACCAGTCCTGCCACTGATTCCATACCCCCCTTTCCCCACCAGCACTATTACTGTTCCCATTCCCCCCTCCCCAACAGTCCTGCCACTGATTCCATACCCCCCTTTCCCCGCCAGCACTATTACTGTTCCCATTCCCCCCTCCCCACCAGTCCTGCCACTGATCCCATACCCCCCCCTTTCCCCACCAGCACTATTACTGTTCCCATTCCCCCCTCCCCACCAGTCCTGCCACTGATCCCATACCCCCCTTTCTCCACCAGCACTATTACTGTTCCCATTCCCCCCTCCCCACCAGTCCTGCCACTGATCCCATACCCCCCTTTCCCCACCAGCACTATTACTGTTCCCATTCCCCCCTCCCCACCATTCCTGCCTCTGATCCTATACCCCCCTTTCCCCACCAGCACTATTACTGTTCACATTCCCCCCTCCCCACCAGTCCTGCCACTGATTCCACACCCCCTTTCCCCACCAGTCCTGCCACTGATTCCATACCCCCCTCTCCCCACCAGCACTATTACCCCTCTTTCCCCACCAGCACTATTACTGTTCCCATTCCCCCCTCCCCACCAGTCCTGCCACTGATTCCATACCCCCCTCTCCCCACCAGCACTATTACTGGTCTCATTCCCCAGGTCTGATTTTACCGATCCTAAGGAGTCAAGTCAAAGAAATTGATTGTTGAGGTTCATATTCCCTTTAATGAAAGAATATTATATATAAAGTATATACAGTATTTTTATTTTATGTACCCCATCGGTGTCCAGGGGGCCTTACAAGCCTGTGAGAGGTTGAGGGTCTTGAAGGAGTTTTAGGGCAGTGTTGGGGGGGGGGGGCCTTCATGATTTCTTGCACCTAGGCCCTGAAAGTTCTAGTTACGCCCCTGGGTGTAAGTATTTTAAATTTGATTTGTTGGGTGAACAGAAGAAGGGAGAGACTGGAAGAGAGGGGGTGGCTGACACCTATGCTCGTAAAACAGTTGGTAGGGGGATAAGTCTGGAAGCAGCCTATATGATAGGCTAAAGTGGGAAGGGTCTTTTTTAAGGCAGGCTAATGACTACGGAGTTGCAATATTCAAGGCAACAGATATGAAGGGAATGAAGTATAAGTTTGGTGATGTAATTGGTGAAGATGATACTTACTTTGGAAGTGTTAATGAGGTGAAGGCAGCAATATTTGGACAGTAAATGGTTGTGGAGCTTAAAAGAGAGGGCACAGTCAAGAATTCCACCTTGCATCTGGTATAAGGGAATGGAACAATAGCATGCAGTTTAGCTAAGCAATCCCCCTCTTTGTTCTGTATTTCACAGGGTACCCTAAATTTTGTTAATATGATTGGTCAACTCTGAAGAGTGACCAGAGCCACGAAGCACTATTATTAACTTATGTGGCAAATTGAGTTCTCTACAGCTCCCTTATGAATGGAATCTATTACTTTATAGCTACGTCACAATGAACAGGGACTATATAAAACCAACCCTGGTGGGACTCGAACCCACAACCTTTGAATTACTACACCAGCTAGAAGTCCAATGCGCCATCCATTGCGCCACAGAGCCCTCCATGAAAACTGTTTTTGATGACTGTTTTTGATGACTGTTTTTGATGACTGATTCCGCTGACTTACTTTGAAGACTTACTTTGAGGACTTTGCTTAAGGACCTTGCCTGAGAATCTACCGAAGTTGAAGCAAATCACCTCATCTGAATAATGGTTGCCACTAAAGAGTAGTGATGAGCTCAAGATTTGGTCCAGATACAGTTTAAGACTGAACTTTACCTTTGCAGGCATTCACCTTAGCGTCAGATCTTTTAATCTTTAGGTGGAAGCCGGACATCATAATAAGTAGCAGTTTTTGAGCTCATCCCTACTATTTAGTGGCAACCATTATTCAGATGAGTTGATTTGCTTCAACTTTGGTAGATTCTCAGGCAAGGTCCTTAAGCAAAGCTCTCAAGCAAAGTCCTCAAAGTAAAGGCCCGTACACACGTACCGATCGTCGGCATACAAACGTCGGCGGACGAAAGATCTGCCGATTGTACGCTTGTTAGTATGGTGCCTCCGACAGCTGTCTGCGCACAGTCTGCGGACAAGAGTCTTTCTTGCAAACATTAAAATTTTTGTATGCCGACACCAGAACAGACGATTGTTCGCCAGTCAGTACGGAATTCTGCCGACAGACCGCAGATTTGCAAGACTGGGCATGCTCAGAAAAGAAAAAACACAGGGAAAGTTAACCATTACATGACATCACTTCTGCAGTCGGCTGTAGTTGGCGGACAAAATTCTTGGGCAGTCTTTGCACTTTTCAACAGACACCGACATCCCGGGGAGAAAAGACGAACGTTTGTATGCCGACAATCGGTACGTGTGTACGGGGCTTAAGTCTTCAAAGTAAGTCATCAAAATCAGTCATCAAAAACAGTCATCAAAAACAATCATCAAAAACAGTCATCAAAAACAGTCTTCAAGGAGGGCTCTGTGGCGCAATGGATAGCGCATTGGACTTCCAGCTGGTGTAGTAATTCAAAGGTTGTGGGTTAGAGTCCCACTAGAGTCAGTTTTATATAGTCCCTGTTCATTGTAACGTAGCTATAAAGTAATAGATTCCATTCAGGGAGCTGTAGAGAACTCAATTTGCCACATAAGCTAATAATAGTGCTTCGTGGCTCTGGTCACTGTTCAGAGTTGACCAATCATATCAACAGAATTGAAGGTACCCTGTGAAATACAGAACAAAGAGGGGGATTGCTTAGCTAAACTGCATGCTATTGTTCCATTCCCTTATACCAGAAGCAAGGTGGAATTCTTGACTGTGTCCTCTCTTTTAAGCCCCACAACCATTTACTGTCCAAATATTGCTGCCTTCACCTCATTAACATTTCCAAAGTAAGCATCATCTTCACCAATTACATCACCAAACTTCTTTTTCTTTCCCTTCATATCTGTTGCCTTGAATATTGCAACTTTGTAGTAATTAGCCTGCCTTTAAAAAGACCCTTCCCACTTTAGCCTACCATATAGGCTGCTTCCAGACTTATCCCCCTACCAACTGTTTTACGAGCAGAGGTGTCAGCCACCCCCTCTCTTCCAGTCCCTCCCTTCTTCTGTTCAACCAACAAATCAAATTCAAAATACAGACTTGTGGGTGGTCTTTCATGGTGTAAGTATTTTGAATTTGATTTGTTGGTTGAACAGAAGAAGGGAGGGACTGGAAGAGAGGGGGTGGCTGACACCTCTGCTCGTAAAACAGTTGGTAGGGGGATAAGTCTGGAAGCAGCCTATATGGTAGGCTAAAGTGGGAAGGGTCTTTTTAAAGGTAGGCTAATTACTACAAAGTTGCAATATTCAAGGCAACAGATATGAAGGGAAAGAAAAAGAAGTTTGTTGATGTAATTGGTGAAGATGATGCTTACTTTGGAAATGTTAATAAGGTGAAGGCAGCAATATTTGCACAGTAAATGGTTGTGGGGCTTAAAAGAGAGGACACAGTCAAGAATTCCACCTTGCATCTGGTATAAGGGAATGGAACAATAGCATGCAGTTTAGCTAAGCAATCCCCCTCTTTGTTCTATATTTCACAGGGTACCTTCAATTTTGTTGATATGATTGGTCAACTCTGAAGAGTGACCAGAGCCACGAAGCACTATTATTAATTTATGTGGCAAATTGAGTTCTCTACAGCTCCCTTATGAATGGAATCTATTACTTTATAGCTACGTCACAATGAACAGGGACTATATAAAACCAACTCTGGTGGGACTTGAACCCATACCTTAGAATTACTACACCAGCTAGAAGTCCAATGCGCTATCCATTGCGCAACAGAGCCCTCCTTGAAGCCTGATTTTGAAGCCTGATTTTGATGACTGGTTTTGATGACTGGTTTTGATGACTTACTTTGAGGACTTTGCTTGAGAACTTTGCTTAAGGACCTTGCCTGAGAATCTACCGAAGTTGAAGCAAATCAACTCATCTGAATAATGGTTGCCACTAAAAAGTAGGGATGAGCTCAAGATTTGGTCCAGATACAGTTTCAGACTGAACTTTACCTTTGCAGGCATTCACCTTAGCGCCAGATCTTTTGATCTTTAGGTGGGAGCTGGACATCATAATAAGTAGCAGTTTTTGTACCATTGATGAGTTGCTGGAGAAAGAAAAATCTCAGATATTAAGTCGTGGCTGGATAGGCTTAACTGAAACATGAGTTTTCAGGGATTGCCTGAGGCATTCAGAGTGGGGAAAAAGGCGAAGCCATGGGTAAATTTTGGAGGTGAGCATGGGAGGAAGTGATGAGAAAGAAAGAGAGCAGCAATACTTGAAAGGAGATAACACGGTGGTTTCCTGGATATTTTCAAATAACACTGATGACGTAGCTTAGGGCAGACTTGTGGGTGGTCTTTTATGGTGTAAGTATTTTGAATTTGATTTGTTGGGTGAACAGAAGAAGGGAGGGTCTGGAAGACAAGGGGTGGCTGACACCTCTGCTCGTAAACAGTTGGTAGGGGGATAAGTCTGGAAGCAGCCTATATGATAGGCTAAAGTGGGAAGGGTCTTTTTAAAGGCAGGGTAATTACTACGGAGTTGCAATATTCAAGGCAACAGATATGAAGGGAATGAAGTATAAGTTTGGTGATGTAATTGGTGAAGATGATGCTTACTTTGGAAATGTTAATAAGGCGAAGGCAGCAATATTTGAACAGTAAATGGTTGTGGGGTTTAAAAGAGAGGACACAGGCAAGAATTCCACCTTGCATCTGGTATAAGGGAATGGAACAATAGCATGCAGTTTAGCTAAGCAATCCCCCTCTTTGTTCTGTATTTCACAGGGTACCTTCAATTTTTTTGATATGATTGGTCAACTCTGAAGAGTGACCAGAGCCACGAAGCACTATTATTAACTTATGTGGCAAATTGAGTTCTCTACAGCTCACTTATGAATGGAATCTATTACTTTATAGCTACGTCACAATGAACAGGGACTATATAAAACCAACTCTGGTGGGACTCAAACCCACAACCTTTGAATTACTACACCAGCTAGAAGTCCAATGCGCTATCCATTGCGCCACAGAGCCCTCCTTGAAGACTGTTTTTGAAGACTGTTTTTGAAGACTGTTTTTGATGACTGTTTTTGATGACCTACTTTGAAGACTTACTTTGAGGACTTTGCTTGAGAACTTTGCTTAAGACAGTAAATGGTTGTGGGGTTTAAAAGAGAGGACACAGTCAAGAATTCCACCTTGCATCTGGTATAAGGGGATGGAACAATAGCATGCAGTTTAGCTAAGCAATCCCCCTCTTATTTCTGTATTATACAGGGTACCTTCAATTTTGTTGATATGATTGGTCAATTCTGAAGAGTGACCAGAGCCACGAAGCACTAATATTAACTTATGTGGCAAATTGAGTTCTCTACAGCTCACTTATGAATGGAATCTATTACTTTATAGCTACGTCACAATGATTAGGGACTATATAAAACCGACTCTGGTGGGACTCGAACCCACAACCTTTGAATTACTACACCAGCTAGAAGTCCAATGCGCTATCCATTGCGCCACAGAGCCCTCCTTGAAGACTGTTTTTGAAGACTGTTTTTGATGACTGTTTTTGATGACTTACTTGGAGGACTTTGCTTGAGAACTTTGCTTAAGGACCTTGCCTGAGAATCTACCGAAGTTGAAGCAAATCAACTCATCTGAATAATGGTTGCCACTAAATAGTAGGGATGAGCTCAAGATTTGGTCCAGATACAGTTTCAGACTGAACTTTACCTTTGCAGGCATTCACCTTAGCGCCAGATCTTTTGATCTTTAGGTGGGAGCTGGACATCATAATAAGTAGCAGTTTTTGTACCATTGATGAGTTGCTGGAGAAAGAAAAATCTCAGATATTAAGTCGTGGCTGGATAGGCTTAACTGAAACATGAGTTTTCAGGGATTGCCTGAGGCATTCAGAGTGGGAAAAAGCCATATAGATTATGGTAGGGACTTTCATAGGATTGGCGGGCCATGCGTAAATCTTGGAGGTGAGCATGGGAGGAAGTGATGAGGAAGTCCTGCAACTGATTCCATACCCCCCTTTCCCCACCAGCACTATTACTGTTCCCATTCCCCCCTCCCCACCAGTCCTGCCACTGATTCCATACCCCCCTTTCCCCACCAGCACTATTACTGTTCCCATTCCCCCCTCCCCACCAGTCCTGCCACTAATCCCATACCCCCCCTTTTCCCACCAGCACTATTACTGTTCCCATTCCCCCCTCCCCACCAGTCCTGCCACTGATCCCATACCCCCCTTTCCCCACCAGTCCTGCCACTGATCCCATACCCACCTTTCCCCACCAGCACTATTACTGTTCCCTTTCCCCCTCCCCACCAGTCCTGCCACTGATTCCATACCCCCCTCTCCCCACCAGCACTATTACTGTTCCCATTCCCCCCTCCCTACCAGTCCTGCCACTGATTCCATACCCCCCTTTCCCCACCAGCATTATTACTGTTCCCATTCCCCCCTCCCCACCAGTCCTGCCACTGATCCCATACCCCCTTTTCCCCACCAGCACTATTGCTGTTCCCATTCCCCCCTCCCCACCAGTCCTGCCACTGATTCCATACCCCCCTTTCCTCGCCAGCACTATTACTGTTCCCATTCCCCCCTCCCCACCAGTCCTGCCACTGATCCCATACCCCCCTTTTCCCACCAGTCCTGCCACTGATCCCATACCCCCCTTTCCCCACCAGCACTATTACTGTTCCCATTCCCCCCTCCCCACAAGTCCTGCCACTGATCCCATACCCCCCTTTCCCCACCAGCACTATTACTGTTCCCATTCCCCCCGCCCCACCAGTCCTGCCTCTGATTCCATACCCCCCTTTCCCCACCACCACTATTACTGTTCCCATTCCCCCTTCCCCACCAGTCCTGCCACTGATTCCATACCCCCCTTTCCCCACCAGCACTATTACTGTTCCCATTCCCCCCTCCCCACCAGTCCTGCCACTGATCCCATACCCCCCTTGCCCCACCAGCACTATTACTGTTCCCATTCCCCCCTCCCCACCAGTCCTGCCACTGATCCCATACCCCCCTTTCCCCACCAGCACTATTACTGTTCCCATTCCCCCCTCCCCACCAGTCCTGCCACTGATTCCATACCCCCCTTTCCCCACCAGCACTATTACTGTTCCCATTCCCCCCTCCCCACCAGTCCTGCCACTGATCCCATACCCCCCCCTTTCCCCACCAGCACTATTACTGTTCCCATTCCCCCCTCCCCACCAGTCCTGCCACTGATCCCATACCCCCCTTTCCCCACCAGCACTATTACTGTTCCCATTCCCCCCTCCCCACCAGTCCTGCCACTGATCCCATACCCCCTTTCCCCACCAGCACTATTACTGTTCCCCTTTCCCCCCTCCCCACCAGTCCTGCCACTGATTCCATACCCCCCTTTCCCCGCCAGCACTATTACTGTTCCCATTCCCCCCTCCCCACCAGTCCTGCCACTGATCCCATACCCCCCCCTTTCCCCACCAGCACTATTACTGTTCCCATTCCCCCCTCCCCACCAGTCCTGCCACTGATCCCATACCCCCCTTTCCCCACCAGCACTATTACTGTTCCCATTCCCCCCTCCCCACCAGTCCTGCCACTGATCCCATACCCCCTTTTCCCCACCAGCACTATTACTGTTCCCATTCCCCCCTCCCCACCAGTCCTGCCTCTGATTCCATACCCCCCTTTCCCCACCAGCACTATTACTGTTCCCATTCCCCCCTCCCCACCAGTCCTGCCACTGATTCCATACCCCCCTTTCCACACCAGCACTATTACTGTTCCCATTCCCCCCTCCCCACCAGTCCTGCTACTGATCCCATACCCCCCTTTCCTCACCAGCACAATTACTGTTCCAATTCCCCCCTCCCCACCAGTCCTGCCACTGATCCCATACCCCCCCTTTCCCCACCAGCACTATTACTGTTCCCATTCCCCCCTCCCCACCAGTCCTGCCACTGATTCCATACCCCCCTTTCCCCACCAGCACTATTACTGTTCCCTTTCCCCCCTCCCCACCAGTCCTGCCACTGATCCCATACCCCCCCTTTCCCCACAAGCACTATTACTGTTCCTATTCCCCCCTCCCCACCAGTCCTGCCACTGATCCCATACCCCCTTTTCCCCACCAGCACTATTGCTGTTCCCATTCCCCCCTCCCCACCAGTCCTGCCACTGATTCCATACCCCCCTTTCCCCACCAGCACTATTACTGTTCCCTTCCCCCCCTCCCCACCAGTCCTGCCACTGATCCCATACCCCCCCTTTCCTCGCCAGCACTATTACTGTTCCCATTCCCCCCTCCCCACCAGTCCTGCCACTGATCCCATACCCCCCTTTCCCCACCAGTCCTGCCACTGATCCCATACCCCCCTTTCCCCACCAGCACTATTACTGTTCCCATTCCCCCCTCCCCACAAGTCCTGCCACTGATCCCATACCCCCCTTTCCCCACCAGCACTATTACTGTTCCCATTCCCCCCGCCCCACCAGTCCTGCCTCTGATTCCATACCCCCCTTTCCCCACCACCACTATTACTGTTCCCATTCCCCCTTCCCCACCAGTCCTGCCACTGATTCCATACCCCCCTTTCCCCACCAGCACTACCAGCACTATTACTGTTCCCATTCCCCCCTCCCCACCAGTCCTGCCACTGATCCCATACCCCCCTTGCCCCACCAGCACTATTACTGTTCCCATTCCCCCCTCCCCACCAGTCCTGCCACTGATCCCATACCCCCCTTTCCCCACCAGCACTATTACTGTTCCCATTCCCCCCTCCCCACCAGTCCTGCCACTGATTCCATACCCCCCTTTCCCCACCAGCACTATTACTGTTCCCATTCCCCCCTCCCCACCAGTCCTGCCACTGATCCCATACCCCCCCCTTTCCCCACCAGCACTATTACTGTTCCCATTCCCCCCTCCCCACCAGTCCTGCCACTGATCCCATACCCCCCTTTCCCCACCAGCACTATTACTGTTCCCATTCCCCCCTCCCCACCAGTCCTGCCACTGATCCCATACCCCCTTTCCCCACCAGCACTATTACTGTTCCCCTTTCCCCCCTCCCCACCAGTCCTGCCACTGATTCCATACCCCCCTTTCCCCGCCAGCACTATTACTGTTCCCATTCCCCCCTCCCCACCAGTCCTGCCACTGATCCCATACCCCCCCCTTTCCCCACCAGCACTATTACTGTTCCCATTCCCCCCTCCCCACCAGTCCTGCCACTGATCCCATACCCCCCTTTTCCCACCAGCACTATTACTGTTCCCATTCCCCCCTCCCCACCAGTCCTGCCACTGATCCCATACCCCCTTTTCCCCACCAGCACTATTACTGTTCCCATTCCCCCCTCCCCACCAGTCCTGCCTCTGATTCCATACCCCCCTTTCCCCACCAGCACTATTACTGTTCCCATTCCCCCCTCCCCACCAGTCCTGCCACTGATTCCATACCCCCCTTTCCACACCAGCACTATTACTGTTCCCATTCCCCCCTCCCCACCAGTCCTGCTACTGATCCCATACCCCCCTTTCCTCACCAGCACAATTACTGTTCCAATTCCCCCCTCCCCACCAGTCCTGCCACTGATCCCATACCCCCCCTTTCCCCACCAGCACTATTACTGTTCCCATTCCCCCCTCCCCACCAGTCCTGCCACTGATTCCATACCCCCCTTTCCCCACCAGCACTATTACTGTTCCCTTTCCCCCCTCCCCACCAGTCCTGCCACTGATCCCATACCCCCCCTTTCCCCACAAGCACTATTACTGTTCCTATTCCCCCCTCCCCACCAGTCCTGCCACTGATCCCATACCCCCCTTTCCCCACCAGTCCTGCCACTGATCCCATACCCCCCTTTCCCCACCAGCACTATTACTGTTCCCATTCCCCCCTCCCCACCAGTCCTGCCACTGATTCCATACCCCCCTTTCCCCACCAGCACTATTACTGTTCCCATTCCCCCCTCCCCACCAGTCCTGCCACTGATTCTATACCCCCCTCTCCCCACCAGCACTATTACTGTTCCAATTCCCCCCTCCCCACCAGTCCTGCCACTGATCCCATACCCCCCTTTCCCCACCAGCACTATTACTGTTCCCATTCCCCCCTCCACACCAGTCCTGCCACTGATTCCATACCCCCCTTTCCCCACCAGCACTATTACTGTTCCCATTCCCCCCTCCCCACCAGTCCTGCCACTGATTCCATACCCCCCTTTCCCCACCAGCACTATTACTGTTCCCATTCCCCCCTCCCCACCAGTCCTGCCACTGATCCCATACCCCTCTCTCCCCACCAGCACTATTACTGTTCCCATTTCCCCCTCCCCACCAGTCCTGCCACTGATCCCATACCCCCTCTTTCCCCACCAGCACTATTACTGTTCCCATTCCCCCCTCCCCACCAGTCCTGCCACTGATTCCGTACCCCCCTTTCCCCACCAGCACTATTACTGTTCCAATTCCCCCCTCCCCACCAGTCCTGCCACTGATCCCATACCCCCTTTCCCCACCAGCACTATTACTGTTCCCATTCCCCCCTCCCCACCAGTCCTGCCACTGATTCCATACCCCCCTTTCCCCACCAGCACTATTACTGTTCCCATTCCCCCCTCCCCACCAGTCCTGCCACTGATTCCATACCCCCCTCACCCCACCAGCACTATTACTGTTCCCAATCCGCCCTCCCCACCAGTCCTGCCACTGATCCCATACCCCCCCTTTCCCCACCAGCACTATTACTGTTCCCATTCCCCCTCCCCACCAGCCCTGCCACTGATTCCATACCCCCCTTTCCCAACCAGCACAATTACTGTTCCCATTCCCCCCTCCCCACCAGTCCTGCCACTGATTCCATACCCCCCTTTCCCCACCAGCACTAATACTGTTCCCATTCCCCCCTCCCCACCAGTCCTGCCACTGATTCCATACCCCCCTCTCCCCACCAGCACTATTACTGTTCCCATTTCCCCCTCCCCACCAGTCCTACCACTGATCCCATACCCCCTCTTTCCCCACCAGCACTATTACTGTTCCCATTCCCCCCTCCCCACCAGTCCTGCCACTGATTCCATACCCCCCTTTCCCCACCAGCACTTTTACAGTTCCCATTCCCCCCTCCCCACCAGTCCTGCCACTGATTCCATACCCCCCTTTCCCCACCAGCACTATTACTGTTCCCATTCCCCCCTCCCCACCAGTCCTGCTACTGATCCCATACCCCCCTTTCCTCACCAGCACAATTACTGTTCCCATTCCCCCCTCCCCACCAGTCCTGCCACTGATTCCATACCCCCCTTTCCCCACCAGCACTATTACTGTTCCCATTCCCCCCTCCCCACCAGTCCTGCCACTGATCCCATACCCCCCTTTCCCCACCAACACTATTACTGTTCCCATTCCCCCCTCCCCATCAGTCCTGCCACTGATCCCATACCCCCCTTTCCCCACCAGTTCTGCCACTGATCCCATACCCCCCTTTCCCCACCAGCACTATTACTGTTCCCATTCCCCCCTCCCCACAAGTCCTGCCACTGATTCCATACCCCCCTTTCCCCACCAGCACTATTACTGTTACCATTCCCCCCTCCCCACCAGTCCTGCCACTGATTCCATACCCCCCTCTCCCCACCAGCACTATTACTGTTCCCATTCCCCCCTCCCCACCAGTCCTGCCACTGATTCCATACCCCTCTCTCCCCACCAGCACTATAACTGTTCCCATTCCCCCCTCCCCACCAGTCCTGCCACTGATTCCATACCCCCCTCTCCCCACCAGCACTATTACTGTTCCCAATCCTCCCTCCCCACCAGTCCTGCCACTGATCCCATACCCCCCCTTTCCCCACCAGCACTATTACCGTTCCCATTCCCCCCTCCCCACCAGCCCTGCCACTGATTCCATACCCCCCTTTCCCCACCAGCACTATTACTGTTCCCATTCCCCCCTCCCCACCAGTCCTGCCACTGATTCCATACCCCCCTCTCCCCACCAGCACTATTACTGTTCCCATTTCCCCCTCCCCACCAGTCCTGCCACTGATCCCATACCCCCTCTTTCCCCACCAGCACTATTACTGTTCTCATTCCCCCCTCCCCACCAGTCCTGCCACTGATTCCATACCCCCCTTTCCCCACCAGCACTATTACTGTTCCCATTCCCCCCTCCCCACCAGTCCTGCCACTGATCCCATACCCCCCTTTCCCCACCCGCACTATTACTGTTACCATTCCCCCCTCCCCACCAGTCCTGCCACTGATTCCATACCCCCCTCTCACCACCAGCACTATTACTCTTCCCATTCCCGCCTCCCCACCAGTCCTGCCACTGATCCCATACCCCCCTTTCCCCACCAGCACTATTACTGTTCCCATTCCCCCCTCCCCACCAGTCCTGCCACTGATTCCATACCCCCCTTTCCCCACCAGCACTATTACTGTTCCCATCCCCCCCTCCCCACCAGTCCTGCCACTGATCCCATACCCCCCCTTTCCTCACCAGCACTATTACTGTTCCCATTCCCCCCTCCCCACCAGTCCTGCCACTGATTCCATACCCCCCTTTCCCCACCAGCACTATTACTGTTCCCATCCCCCCCTCCCCACCAGTCCTGCCACTGATCCCATACCCCCCCTTTCCTCACCAGCACTATTACTGTTCCCATTCCCCCTCCCCACCAGTCCTGCCACTGATTCCATACCCCCCTTTCCCCACCAGCACTATTACTGTTCCCATTCCCCCCTCCCCACCAGTCCTGCCACTGATTCCATACCCCCCTTTCCCCACCAGCACTATTACTGTTCCCATGCCCCCCTCCCTACCAGTCCTGCCACTGATCCCATACCCCCTATCCCCACCAGCACTATTACTGTTCCCATTCCCCCCTCCCCACCAGTCCTGCCACTGATCCCATACCCCCCTTTCCCCACCAGCACTATTACTGTTCCCATTCCCCCCTCCCCAACAGTCCTGCCACTGATTCCATACCCCCTTTCCCCGCCAGCACTATTACTGTTCCCATTCCCCCCCTCCCCACCAGTCCTGCCACTGATCCCATACCCCCCTCTTTCCCCACCAGCACTATTACTGTTCCCATTCCCCCCTCCCCACCAGTCCTGCCACTGATCCCATACCCCCTTTCTCCACCAGCACTATTACTGTTCCCATTCCCCCCCTCCCCACCAGTCCTGCCTCTGATTCCATACCCCCCTTTCCCCACCAGCACTATTACTGTTCCCATTCCCCCCTCCCCACCAGTCCTGCCACTGATCCCATACCCCCCTTTCCCCACCAGCACTATTACTGTTCACATTCCCCCCTCCCCACCAGTCCTGCCACTGATTCCACACCCCCCTTTCCCCACCAGTCCTGCCACTGATTCATACCCCCCTCTCCCCACCAGCACTATTACCCCTCTTTCCCCACCAGCACTATTACTGTTCCCATTCCCCCCTCCCCACCAGTCCTGCCACTGATTCCATACCCCCCTTTCCCCCACCAGCACTATTACTGTTCCCATTCCCCCCTCCCCACCAGTCCTGCCACTGATCCCATACCCCCCTTTCCCCACCAGCACTATTACTGTTCCCATTCCCCCCTCCCCACCAGTCCTGCCACTGATCCCATACCCCCCTTTCCCCACCAGTCCTGCCACTGATCCCATACCCCCCTTTCCCCCCAGCACTATTACTGTTCCCATTCCCCCCTCCCCACCAGTCCTGCCACTGATTCCATACCCCCCTTTCCCCACCAGCACTATTACTGTTCCCATTCCCCCCTCCCCACCAGTCCTGCCACTGATTCCATACCCCCCTCTCCCCACCAGCACTATTACTGTTCCAATTCCCCCCTCCCCACCAGTCCTGCCACTGATCCCATACCCCCCTTTCCCCACCAGCACTATTACTGTTCCCATTCCCCCCTCCCCACCAGTCCTGCCACTGATTCCATACCCCCCTTTCCCCACCAGCACTATTACTGTTCCCATTCCCCCCTCCCCACCAGTGCTGCCACTGATTCCATACCCCCCTTTCCCCACCAGCACTATTACTGTTCCCATTCCCCCCTCCCCACCAGTCCTGCCACTGATCCCATACCCCCCTTTCCCCACAAGCACTATTACTGTTCCCATTCCCCCCTCCCCACCAGTCCTGCCACTGATCCCATACCCCCCTTTCCCCACCAGTCCTGCCACTGATCCCATACCCCCCTTTCCCCCCAGCACTATTACTGTTCCCATTCCCCCCTCCCCACCAGTCCTGCCACTGATTCCATACCCCCCTTTCCCCACCAGCACTATTACTGTTCCCATTCCCCCCTCCCCACCAGTCCTGCCACTGATTCCATACCCCCCTCTCCCCACCAGCACTATTACTGTTCCAATTCCCCCCTCCCCACCAGTCCTGCCACTGATCCCATACCCCCCTTTCCCCACCAGCACTATTACTGTTCCCATTCCCCCCTCCCCACCAGTCCTGCCACTGATTCCATACCCCCCTTTCCCCACCAGCACTATTACTGTTCCCATTCCCCCCTCCCCACCAGTGCTGCCACTGATTCCATACCCCCCTTTCCCCACCAGCACTATTACTGTTCCCATTCCCCCCTCCCCACCAGTCCTGCCACTGATTCCATACCCCTCTCACCCCACCAGCACTATTACTGTTCCCATTTCCCCCTCCCCACCAGTCCTGCCACTGATCCCATACCCCCTCTTTCCCCACCAGCACTATTACTGTTCCCATTCCCCCCTCCCCACCAGTCCTGCCACTGATTCCATACCCCCCTTTCCCCACCAGCACTATTACTGTTCCAATTCCCCCCTCCCCACCAGTCCTGCCACTGATCCCATACCCCCCTTTCCCCACCAGCACTATTACTGTTCCCATTCCCCCCTCCCCACCAGTCCTGCCACTGATTCCATACCCCCCTTT
The DNA here is from genome assembly GCF_965119305.1 of Pelophylax lessonae. Taxonomy (NCBI): domain Eukaryota; kingdom Metazoa; phylum Chordata; class Amphibia; order Anura; family Ranidae; genus Pelophylax; species Pelophylax lessonae. The sequence continues at coordinate 717,009,449 of NC_138768.1, forward strand.
CCCCACCAGCACTATTACTGTTCCCATCCCCCCCTCCCCACCAGTCCTGCCACTGATCCCATACCCCCCCTTTCCTCACCAGCAATATTACTGTTCCCATTCCCCCCTCACCACCAGTCCTGCCACTGATTCCATACCCCCCTTTCCCCACCAGCACTATTACTGTTCCCATTCCCCCCTCCCCACCAGTCCTGCCACTGATTCCATACCCCCCTTTCCCCACCAGCACTATTACTGTTCCCATTCCCCCCTCCCCAACAGTCCTGCCACTGATTCCATACCCCCCTTTCCCCGCCAGCACTATTACTGTTCCCATTCCCCCCTCCCCACCAGTCCTGCCACTGATCCCATACCCCCCTTTCTCCACCAGCACTATTACTGTTCCCATTCCCCCCTCCCCACCAGTCCTGCCACTGATCCCATACCCCCCTTTCCCCACCAGCACTATTACTGTTCCCATTCCCCCCTCCCCACCAGTCCTGCCTCTGATTCCATACCCCCCTTTCCCCACCAGCACTATTACTGTTCCCATCCCCCCCTCCCCACCAGTCCTGCCACTGATCCCATACCCCCCTTTCCCCACCAGCACTATTACTGTTCACATTCCCCCCTCCCCACCAGTCCTGCCACTGATTCCACACCCCCCTTTCCCCACCAGTCCTGCCACTGATTCCATACCCCCCTCTCCCCACCAGCACTATTACCCCTCTTTCCCCACCAGCACTATTACTGTTCCCATTCCCCCCTCCCCACCAGTCCTGCCACTGATTCCATACCCCCCCTTTTCCCCACCAGCACTATTACTGTTCCCATTCCCCCCTCCCCACCAGTCCTGCCACTGATCCCATACCCCCCTTTCCCCACAAGCACTATTACTGTTCCCATTCCCCCCTCCCCACCAGTCCTGCCACTGATCCCATACCCCCCTTTCCCCACCAGTCCTGCCACTGATCCCATACCCCCCTTTCCCCCCCAGCACTATTACTGTTCCCATTCCCCCCTCCCCACCAGTCCTGCCACTGATTCCATACCCCCCTTTCCCCACCAGCACTATTACTGTTCCCATTCCCCCCTCCCCACCAGTCCTGCCACTGATTCCATACCCCCCTCTCCCCACCAGCACTATTACTGTTCCAATTCCCCCCTCCCCACCAGTCCTGCCACTGATCCCATACCCCCCTTTCCCCACCAGCACTATTACTGTTCCCATTCCCCCCTCCCCACCAGTCCTGCCACTGATTCCATACCCCCCTTTCCCCACCAGCACTATTACTGTTCCCATTCCCCCCTCCCCACCAGTCCTGCCACTGATTCCATCCCCCCCTTTCCCCACCAGCACTATTACTGTTCCCATTCCCCCCTTCCCACCAGTCCTGCCACTGATTCCATACCCCTCTCTCCCCACCAGCACTATTACTGTTCCCATTTCCCCCTCCCCACCAGTCTTGCCACTGATCCCATACCCCCTCTTTCCCCACCAGCACTATTACTGTTCCCATTCCCCCCTCCCCACCAGTCCTGCCACTGATTCCATACCCCCCTTTCCCCACCAGCACTATTACTGTTCCAATTCCCCCCTCCCCACCAGTCCTGCCACTGATCCCATACCCCCTTTCCCCACCAGCACTATTACTGTTCCCATTCCCCCCTCCCCACCAGTCCTGCCACTGATTCCATACCCCCCTTTCCCCACCAGCACTATTACTGTTCCCATCCCCCCCTCCCCACCAGTCCTGCCACTGATCCCATACCCCCCCTTTCCTCACCAGCAATATTACTGTTCCCATTCCCCCCTCACCACCAGTCCTGCCACTGATTCCATACCCCCCTTTCCCCACCAGCACTATTACTGTTCCCATTCCCCCCTCCCCACCAGTCCTGCCACTGATTCCATACCCCCCTTTCCCCACCAGCACTATTACTGTTCCCATTCCCCCCTCCCCAACAGTCCTGCCACTGATTCCATACCCCCCTTTCCCCGCCAGCACTATTACTGTTCCCATTCCCCCCTCCCCACCAGTCCTGCCACTGATCCCATACCCCCCTTTCTCCACCAGCACTATTACTGTTCCCATTCCCCCCTCCCCACCAGTCCTGCCACTGATCCCATACCCCCCTTTCCCCACCAGCACTATTACTGTTCCCATTCCCCCCTCCCCACCAGTCCTGCCTCTGATTCCATACCCCCCTTTCCCCACCAGCACTATTACTGTTCCCATCCCCCCCTCCCCACCAGTCCTGCCACTGATCCCATACCCCCCTTTCCCCACCAGCACTATTACTGTTCACATTCCCCCTCCCCACCAGTCCTGCCACTGATTCCACACCCCCCTTTCCCCACCAGTCCTGCCACTGATTCCATACCCCCCTCTCCCCACCAGCACTATTACCCCTCTTTCCCCACCAGCACTATTACTGTTCCCATTCCCCCCTCCCCACCAGTCCTGCCACTGATTCCATACCCCCCTTTCCCCACCAGCACTATTACTGTTCCCATTCCCCCCTCCCCACCAGTCCTGCCACTGATCCCATACCCCCCTTTCCCCACAAGCACTATTACTGTTCCCATTCCCCCCTCCCCACCAGTCCTGCCACTGATCCCATACCCCCCTTTCCCCACCAGTCCTGCCACTGATCCCATACCCCCCTTTCCCCCCCAGCACTATTACTGTTCCCATTCCCCCCTCCCCACCAGTCCTGCCACTGATTCCATACCCCCCTTTCCCCACCAGCACTATTACTGTTCCCATTCCCCCCTCCCCACCAGTCCTGCCACTGATTCCATACCCCCCTCTCTCCACCAGCACTATTACTGTTCCAATTCCCCCCTCCCCACCAGTCCTGCCACTGATCCCATACCCCCCTTTCCCCACCAGCACTATTACTGTTCCCATTCCCCCCTCCCCACCAGTCCTGCCACTGATTCCATACCCCCCTTTCCCCACCAGCACTATTACTGTTCCCATTCCCCCCTCCCCACCAGTCCTGCCACTGATTCCATACCCCCCTTTCCCCACCAGCACTATTACTGTTCCCATTCCCCCCTTCCCACCAGTCCTGCCACTGATTCCATACCCCTCTCTCCCCACCAGCACTATTACTGTTCCCATTTCCCCCTCCCCACCAGTCTTGCCACTGATCCCATACCCCCTCTTTCCCCACCAGCACTATTACTGTTCCCATTCCCCCCTCCCCACCAGTCCTGCCACTGATTCCATACCCCCCTTTCCCCACCAGCACTATTACTGTTCCAATTCCCCCCTCCCCACCAGTCCTGCCACTGATCCCATACCCCCCTTTCCCCACCAGCACTATTACTGTTCCCATTCCCCCCTCCCCACCAGTCCTGCCACTGATTCCATACCCCCCTTTCCCCACCAGCACTATTACTGTTCCCATCCCCCCCTCCCCACCAGTCCTGCCACTGATCCCATACCCCCCCCCTTTCCTCACCAGCAATATTACTGTTCCCATTCCCCCCTCACCACCAGTCCTGCCACTGATTCCATACCCCCCTTTCCCCACCAGCACTATTACTGTTCCCATTCCCCCCTCCCCACCAGTCCTGCCACTGATTCCATACCCCCCTTTCCCCACCAGCACTATTACTGTTCCCATTCCCCCCTCCCCAACAGTCCTGCCACTGATTCCATACCCCCCTTTCCCCGCCAGCACTATTACTGTTCCCATTCCCCCCTCCCCACCAGTCCTGCCACTGATCCCATACCCCCCCCCTTTCCCCACCAGCACTATTACTGTTCCCATTCCCCCCTCCCCACCAGTCCTGCCACTGATCCCATACCCCCCTTTCTCCACCAGCACTATTACTGTTCCCATTCCCCCCTCCCCACCAGTCCTGCCACTGATCCCATACCCCCCTTTCCCCACCAGCACTATTACTGTTCCCATTTCCCCCCTCCCCACCATTCCTGCCTCTGATCCTATACCCCCCTTTCCCCACCAGCACTATTACTGTTCACATTCCCCCCTCCCCACCAGTCCTGCCACTGATTCCACACCCCCTTTCCCCACCAGTCCTGCCACTGATTCCATACCCCCCTCTCCCCACCAGCACTATTACCCCTCTTTCCCCACCAGCACTATTACTGTTCCCATTCCCCCCTCCCCACCAGTCCTGCCACTGATTCCATACCCCCCTCTCCCCACCAGCACTATTACTGGTCTCATTCCCCAGGTCTGATTTTACCGATCCTAAGGAGTCAAGTCAAAGAAATTGATTGTTGAGGTTCATATTCCCTTTAATGAAAGAATATTATATATAAAGTATACACAGTAGTTTTTTTTTATGTATCCCATCGGTGTCCAGGGGGCCTTACAAGCATGTGAGAGGTTGAGGGTCTTGAAGGAGTTTTAGGGCAGTGTTGGGGGGGGGCCTTCATGATTTCTTGCACCTAGGCCCTGAAAGTTCTAGTTACGCCCCTGGGTGTAAGTATTTTAAATTTGATTTGTTGGGTGAACAGAAGAAGGGAGAGACTGGAAGAGAGGGGGTGGCTGACACCTATGCTCGTAAAACAGTTGGTAGGGGGATAAGTCTGGAAGCAGCCTATATGATAGGCTAAAGTGGGAAGGGTCTTTTTTAAGGCAGGCTAATGACTACGGAGTTGCAATATTCAAGGCAACAGATATGAAGGGAATGAAGTATAAGTTTGGTGATGTAATTGGTGAAGATGATACTTACTTTGGAAGTGTTAATGAGGTGAAGGCAGCAATATTTGGACAGTAAATGGTTGTGGAGCTTAAAAGAGAGGACACAGTCAAGAATTCCACCTTGCATCTGGTATAAGGGAATGGAACAATAGCATGCAGTTTAGCTAAGCAATCCCCCTCTTTGTTCTGTATTTCACAGGGTACCCTAAATTTTGTTAATATGATTGGTCAACTCTGAAGAGTGACCAGAGCCACGAAGCACTATTATTAACTTATGTGGCAAATTGAGTTCTCTACAGCTCCCTTATGAATGGAATCTATTACTTTATAGCTACGTCACAATGAACAGGGACTATATAAAACCAACCCTGGTGGGACTCGAACCCACAACCTTTGAATTACTACACCAGCTAGAAGTCCAATGCGCCATCCATTGCGCCACAGAGCCCTCCGTGAAAACTGTTTTTGATGACTGTTTTTGATGACTGTTTTTGATGACTGATTCCGCTGACTTACTTTGAAGACTTACTTTGAGGACCTTGCTTAAGGACCTTGCCTGAGAATCTACCGAAGTTGAAGCAAATCACCTCATCTGAATAATGGTTGCCACTAAAGAGTAGTGATGAGCTCAAGATTTGGTCCAGATACAGTTTAAGACTGAACTTTACCTTTGCAGGCATTCACCTTAGCGTCAGATCTTTTAATCTTTAGGTGGGAGCCGGACATCATAATAAGTAGCAGTTTTTGAGCTCATCCCTACTATTTAGTGGCAACCATTATTCAGATGAGTTGATTTGCTTCAACTTTGGTAGATTCTCAGGCAAGGTCCTTAAGCAAAGCTCTCAAGCAAAGTCCTCAAAGTAAAGGCCCGTACACACGTACCGATCGTCGGCATACAAACGTCGGCGGACGAAAGATCTGCCGATTGTACGCTTGTTAGTATGGTGCCTCCGACAGCTGTCTGCGCACAGTCTGCGGACAAGAGTCTTTCTTGCAAACATTAAAATTTTTGTATGCCGACACCAGAACGGACGATTGTTCGCCAGTCAGTACGGAATTCTGCCGACAGACCGCAGATTTGCAAGACTGGGCATGCTCAGAAAAGAAAAAACACAGGGAAAGTTAACCATTACATGACATCACTTCTGCAGTCGGCTGTAGTCGGCGGACAAAATTCTTGGGCAGTCTTTGCACTTTTCAACAGACACCGACATCCCGGGGAGAAAAGACGAACGTTTGTATGCCGACAATCGGTACGTGTGTACGGGGCTTAAGTCTTCAAAGTAAGTCATCAAAATCAGTCATCAAAAACAGTCATCAAAAACAGTCATCAAAAACAGTCATCAAAAACAGTCATCAAAAACAGTCTTCAAGGAGGGCTCTGTGGCGCAATGGATAGCGCATTGGACTTCCAGCTGGTGTAGTAATTCAAAGGTTGTGGGTTAGAGTCCCACTAGAGTCAGTTTTATATAGTCCCTGTTCATTGTAACGTAGCTATAAAGTAATAGATTCCATTCAGGGAGCTGTAGAGAACTCAATTTGCCACATAAGCTAATAATAGTGCTTTGTGGCTCTGGTCACTGTTCAGAGTTGACCAATCATATCAACAAAATTGAAGGTACCCTATGAAATACAGAACAAAGAGGGGGATTGCTTAGCTAAACTGCATGCTATTGTTCCATTCCCTTATACCAGAAGCAAGGTGGAATTCTTGACTGTGTCCTCTCTTTTAAGCCCCACAACCATTTACTGTCCAAATATTGCTGCCTTCACCTCATTAACATTTCCAAAGTAAGCATCATCTTCACCAATTACATCACCAAACTTCTTTTTCTTTCCCTTCATATCTGTTGCCTTGAATATTGCAACTTTGTAGTAATTAGCCTGCCTTTAAAAAGACCCTTCCCACTTTAGCCTACCATATAGGCTGCTTCCAGACTTATCCCCCTACCAACTGTTTTACGAGCAGAGGTGTCAGCCACCCCCTCTCTTCCAGTCCCTCCCTTCTTCTGTTCAACCAACAAATCAAATTCAAAATACAGACTTGTGGGTGGTCTTTCATGGTGTAAGTATTTTGAATTTGATTTGTTGGTTGAACAGAAGAAGGGAGGGACTGGAAGAGAGGGGGTGGCTGACACCTCTGCTCGTAAAACAGTTGGTAAGGGGATAAGTCTGGAAGCAGCCTATATGGTAGGCTAAAGTGGGAAGGGTCTTTTTAAAGGCAGGCTAATTACTACAAAGTTGCAATATTCAAGGCAACAGATATGAAGGGAAAGAAAAAGAAGTTTGGTGATGTAATTGGTGAAGATGATGCTTACTTTGGAAATGTTAATAAGGTGAAGGCAGCAATATTTGCACAGTAAATGGTTGTGGGGCTTAAAAGAGAGGACACAGTCAAGAATTCCACCTTGCATCTGGTATAAGGGAATGGAAAAATAGCATGCAGTTTAGCTAAGCAATCCCCCTCTTTGTTCTATATTTCACAGGGTACCTTCAATTTTGTTGATATGATTGGTCAACTCTGAAGAGTGACCAGAGCCACGAAGCACTATTATTAACTTATGTGGCAAATTGAGTTCTCTACAGCTCAATTATGAATGGAATCTATTACTTTATAGCTATGTCAAAATGAACAGGGACTATATAAAACCGACTCTGGTGGGACTCGAACCCACAACCTTTGAATTACTACACCAGCTAGAAGTCCAATGCGCTATCCATTGCGCCACAGAGCCCTCCTTGAAGACTGTTTTTGAAGACTGTTTTTGAAGACCGTTTTTGAAGACTGTTTTTGAAGACTGTTTTTGATGACTGTTTTTGATGACCTACTTTGAAGACTTACTTTGAGGACTTTGCTTGAGAACTTTGCTTAAGGACCTTGCCTGAGAATCGACCGAAGTTGAAGCAAATCAACTTATCTGAATAATGGTTGCAACTAAATAGTAGAGATGAGCTCAAGATTTGGTCCAGATACAGTTTCAGACTGAACTTTACCTTTGCAGGCATTCACCTTAGCGCCAGATCTTTTGATCTTTAAGTGGGAGCTGGACATCATAATAAGTAGCAGTTTTTGTACCATTGATGAGTTGCTGGAGAAAGAAAAATCTCAGATATTAATTTGTGGCTGGATAGGCTTAACTGAAACATGAGTTTTCAGGGATTGCCTGAGGCATTCAGAGTGGGAAAAAGCCATATAGATTATGGTAGGGACTTTCATAGGATAGGCGGGGCCATGGGTAAATCTTGGAAGTGAGCATGGGAGGAAGTGATGAGGAAGATAGAGAGCAGCAGTACTTGAAAGGAGATAACACGGTGGTTTGCTGGATATTTTCAAATAACGTTGATGATGTAGCTTAGGGCAGACTTGTGGGTGGTCTTTTATGGTGTAAGTACTTTGAATTTGATTTGTTGGGTGAACAGAAGAAGGGAGGGACTGGAAGAGAGGGGGTGGCTGACACCTCTGCTCGTAAAACAGTTGGTAGGGGGATAAGTCTGGAAGCAGCCTATATGATAGGCTAAAGTGGGAAGGGTCTTTTTAAAGGCAGGCTAATGACTACGGAGTTGCAATATTCAAGGCAACAGATATGAAGGGAATGAAGTATAAGTTTGGTGATGTAATTGGTGAAGATGATGCTTACTTTGGAAACGTTAATGAGGTGAAGGCAGCAATACTTGGACAGTAAATGGTTGTGGGGTTTAAAAGAGAGGACACAGTCAAGAATTCCACCTTGCATCTGGTATAAGGGGATGGAACAATAGCATGCAGTTTAGCTAAGCAATCCCCCTCTTATTTCTGTATTATACAGGGTACCTTCAATTTTGTTGATATGATTGGTCAATTCTGAAGAGTGACCAGAGCCACGAAGCACTAATATTAACTTATGTGGCAAATTGAGTTCTCTACAGCTCACTTATGAATGGAATCTATTACTTTATAGCTACGTCACAATGATTAGGGACTATATAAAACCGACTCTGGTGGGACTCGAACACACAACCTTTGAATTTCTACACCAGCTAGAAGTCCAATGCGCTATCCATTGCGCCACAGTTTTTGATGACTGTTTTTGATGACTGTTTTTGATGATATATTTTGATGATATATTTTGATGACTTACTTTGAAGACTTACTTTGAGGACTTTGCTTGAGGACCTTGCCTGAGAATCTACCAAAGTTGAAGCAAATCAACTCATCTGAATAATGGTTGCCACTAAATAGTAGGGATGAGCTCAAGATTTGGTCCAGATACAGTTTCAGACTGAACTTTACCTTTGCAGGCATTCACCTTAGCGCCAGATCTTTTGATCTTTAGGTGGGAGCTGGACATCATAATAAGTAGCAGTTTTTGTACCATTGATGAGTTGCTGGAGAAAGAAAAATCTCAGATATTAAGTTGTAGCTGGATAGGCTTAACTGAAACATGAGTTTTCAGGGATTGCCTGAGGCATTCAGAGTGGGAAAAAGCCATATAGATTATGGTAGGGACTTTCATAGGATTGGCGGGCCATGCGTAAATCTTGGAGGTGAGCATGGGAGGAAGTGATGAGGAAGTCCTGCAACTGATTCCATACCCCCCTTTCCCCACCAGCACTATTACTGTTCCCATTCCCCCCTCCCCACCAGTCCTGCCACTGATTCCATACCCCCCTTTCCCCACCAGCACTATTACTGTTCCCATTCCCCCCTCCCCACCAGTCCTGCCACTAATCCCATACCCCCCCTTTTCCCACCAGCACTATTACTGTTCCCATTCCCCCCTCCCCACCAGTCCTGCCACTGATCCCATACCCCCCTTTCCCCACCAGTCCTGCCACTGATCCCATACCCACCTTTCCCCACCAGCACTATTACTGTTCCCATTCCCCCCTCCCCACCAGTCCTGCCACTGATTCCACACCCCCCTTTCCCCACCAGCACTATTACTGTTCCCATTCCCCCTCCCCACCAGTCCTGCCACTGATTCCATACCCCCCTCTCCCCACCAGCACTATTACTGTTCCCATTCCCCCCTCCCTACCAGTCCTGCCACTGATTCCATACCCCCCTTTCCCCACCAGCATTATTACTGTTCCCATTCCCCCCTCCCCACCAGTCCTGCCACTGATCCCATACCCCCTTTTCCCCACCAGCACTATTGCTGTTCCCATTCCCCCCTCCCCACCAGTCCTGCCACTGATTCCATACCCCCCTTTCCCCACCAGCACTATTACTGTTCCCATCCCCCCCTCCCCACCAGTCCTGCCACTGATCCCATACCCCCCCTTTCCTCGCCAGCACTATTACTGTTCCCATTCCCCCCTCCCCACCAGTCCTGCCACTGATCCCATACCCCCCTTTCCCCACCAGTCCTGCCACTGATCCCATACCCCCCTTTCCCCACCAGCACTATTACTGTTCCCATTCCCCCCTCCCCACAAGTCCTGCCACTGATCCCATACCCCCCTTTCCCCACCAGCACTATTACTGTTCCCATTCTCCCCTCCCCACCAGTCCTGCCTCTGATTCCATACCCCCCTTTCCCCACCACCACTATTACTGTTCCCATTCCCCCTTCCCCACCAGTCCTGCCACTGATTCCATACCCCCCTTTCCCCACCAGCACTATTACTGTTCCCATTCCCCCCTCCCCACCAGTCCTGCCACTGATCCCATACCCCCCTTGCCCCACCAGCACTATTACTGTTCCCATTCCCCCCTCCCCACCAGTCCTGCCACTGATCCCATACCCCCCTTTCCCCACCAGCACTATTACTGTTCCCATTCCCCCCTCCCCACCAGTCCTGCCACTGATTCCATACCCCCCTTTCCCCACCAGCACTATTACTGTTCCCATTCCCCCCTCCCCACCAGTCCTGCCACTGATTCCATACCCCCCTCTCCCCACCAGCACTATTACTGTTCCAATTCCCCCCTCCCCACCAGTCCTGCCACTGATCCCATACCCCCCTTTCCCCACCAGCACTATTACTGTTCCCATTCCCCCCTCCCCACCAGTCCTGCCACTGATTCCATACCCCCCTTTCCCCACCAGCACTATTACTGTTCCCATTCCCCCCTCCCCACCAGTCCTGCCACTGATTCCATACCCCCCTTTCCCCACCAGCACTATTACTGTTCCCATTCCCCCCTTCCCACCAGTCCTGCCACTGATTCCATACCCCTCTCTCCCCACCAGCACTATTACTGTTCCCATTTCCCCCTCCCCACCAGTCTTGCCACTGATCCCATACCCCCTCTTTCCCCACCAGCACTATTACTGTTCCCATTCCCCCCTCCCCACCAGTCCTGCCACTGATTCCATACCCCCCTTTCCCCACCAGCACTATTACTGTTCCCATCCCCCCCTCCCCACAAGTCCTGCCACTGATCCCATACCCCCCTTTCCCCACCAGCACTATTACTGTTCCCATTCTCCCCTCCCCACCAGTCCTGCCTCTGATTCCATACCCCCCTTTCCCCACCACCACTATTACTGTTCCCATTCCCCCTTCCCCACCAGTCCTGCCACTGATTCCATACCCCCCTTTCCCCACCAGCACTATTACTGTTCCCATTCCCCCCTCCCCACCAGTCCTGCCACTGATCCCATACCCCCCTTGCCCCACCAGCACTATTACTGTTCCCATTCCCCCCTCCCCACCAGTCCTGCCACTGATCCCATACCCCCCTTTCCCCACCAGCACTATTACTGTTCCCATTCCCCCCTCCCCACCAGTCCTGCCACTGATTCCATACCCCCCTTTCCCCACCAGCACTATTACTGTTCCCATTCCCCCCTCCCCACCAGTCCTGCCACTGATTCCATACCCCCCTCTCCCCACCAGCACTATTACTGTTCCAATTCCCCCCTCCCCACCAGTCCTGCCACTGATCCCATACCCCCCTTTCCCCACCAGCACTATTACTGTTCCCATTCCCCCCTCCCCACCAGTCCTGCCACTGATTCCATACCCCCCTTTCCCCACCAGCACTATTACTGTTCCCATTCCCCCCTCCCCACCAGTCCTGCCACTGATTCCATACCCCCCTTTCCCCACCAGCACTATTACTGTTCCCATTCCCCCCTTCCCACCAGTCCTGCCACTGATTCCATACCCCTCTCTCCCCACCAGCACTATTACTGTTCCCATTTCCCCCTCCCCACCAGTCTTGCCACTGATCCCATACCCCCTCTTTCCCCACCAGCACTATTACTGTTCCCATTCCCCCCTCCCCACCAGTCCTGCCACTGATTCCATACCCCCCTTTCCCCACCAGCACTATTACTGTTCCAATTCCCCCCTCCCCACCAGTCCTGCCACTGATCCCATACCCCCCTTTCCCCACCAGCACTATTACTGTTCCCATTCCCCCCTCCCCACCAGTCCTGCCACTGATTCCATACCCCCCTTTCCCCACCAGCACTATTACTGTTCCCATCCCCCCCTCCCCACCAGTCCTGCCACTGATCCCATACCCCCCCTTTCCTCACCAGCAATATTACTGTTCCCATTCCCCCCTCACCACCAGTCCTGCCACTGATTCCATACCCCCCTTTCCCCACCAGCACTATTACTGTTCCCATTCCCCCCTCCCCACCAGTCCTGCCACTGATTCCATACCCCCCTTTCCCCACCAGCACTATTACTGTTCCCATTCCCCCCTCCCCAACAGTCCTGCCACTGATTCCATACCCCCCTTTCCCCGCCAGCACTATTACTGTTCCCATTCCCCCCTCCCCACCAGTCCTGCCACTGATCCCATACCCCCCCCTTTCCCCACCAGCACTATTACTGTTCCCATTCCCCCCTCCCCACCAGTCCTGCCACTGATTCCATACCCCCCTCTCCCCACCAGCACTATTACTGTTCCAATTCCCCCCTCCCCACCAGTCCTGCCACTGATCCCATACCCCCCTTTCCCCACCAGCACTATTACTGTTCCCATTCCCCCCTCCCCACCAGTCCTGCCACTGATTCCATACCCCCCTTTCCCCACCAGCACTATTACTGTTCCCATTCCCCCCTCCCCACCAGTCCTGCCACTGATTCCATACCCCCCTTTCCCCACCAGCACTATTACTGTTCCCATTCCCCCCTTCCCACCAGTCCTGCCACTGATTCCATACCCCTCTCTCCCCACCAGCACTATTACTGTTCCCATTTCCCCCTCCCCACCAGTCTTGCCACTGATCCCATACCCCCTCTTTCCCCACCAGCACTATTACTGTTCCCATTCCCCCCTCCCCACCAGTCCTGCCACTGATTCCATACCCCCCTTTCCCCACCAGCACTATTACTGTTCCAATTCCCCCCTCCCCACCAGTCCTGCCACTGATCCCATACCCCCCTTTCCCCACCAGCACTATTACTGTTCCCATTCCCCCCTCCCCACCAGTCCTGCCACTGATTCCATACCCCCCTTTCCCCACCAGCACTATTACTGTTCCCATCCCCCCCTCCCCACCAGTCCTGCCACTGATCCCATACCCCCCCTTTCCTCACCAGCAATATTACTGTTCCCATTCCCCCCTCACCACCAGTCCTGCCACTGATTCCATACCCCCCTTTCCCCACCAGCACTATTACTGTTCCCATTCCCCCCTCCCCACCAGTCCTGCCACTGATTCCATACCCCCCTTTCCCCACCAGCACTATTACTGTTCCCATTCCCCCCTCCCCAACAGTCCTGCCACTGATTCCATACCCCCCTTTCCCCGCCAGCACTATTACTGTTCCCATTCCCCCCTCCCCACCAGTCCTGCCACTGATCCCATACCCCCCCCTTTCCCCACCAGCACTATTACTGTTCCCATTCCCCCCTCCCCACCAGTCCTGCCACTGATCCCATACCCCCCTTTCTCCACCAGCACTATTACTGTTCCCATTCCCCCCTCCCCACCAGTCCTGTCACTGATCCCATACCCCCCTTTCCCCACCAGCACTATTACTGTTCCCATTCCCCCCTCCCCACCAGTCCTGCCTCTGATCCTATACCCCCCTTTCCCCACCAGCACTATTACTGTTCACATTCCCCCCTCCCCACCAGTCCTGCCACTGATTCCACACCCCCTTTCCCCACCAGTCCTGCCACTGATTCCATACCCCCCTCTCCCCACCAGCACTATTACCCCTCTTTCCCCACCAGCACTATTACTGTTCCCATTCCCCCCTCCCCACCAGTCCTGCCACTGATTCCATACCCCCCTCTCCCCACCAGCACTATTACTGGTCTCATTCCCCAGGTCTGATTTTACCGATCCTAAGGAGTCAAGTCAAAGAAATTGATTGTTGAGGTTCATATTCCCTTTAATGAAAGAATATTATATATAAAGTATATACAGTAGTTTTTTTTTATGTACCCCATCGGTGTCCAGGGGGCCTTACAAGCCTGTGAGAGGTTGAGGGTCTTGAAGGAGTTTTAGGGCAGTGTTGGGGGGGGGCCTTCATGATTTCTTGCACCTAGGCCCTGAAAGTTCTAGTTACGCCCCTGGGTGTAAGTATTTTAAATTTGATTTGTTGGGTGAACAGAAGAAGGGAGAGACTGGAAGAGAGGGGGTGGCTGACACCTATGCTCGTAAAACAGTTGGTAGGGGGATAAGTCTGGAAGCAGCCTATATGATAGGCTAAAGTGGGAAGGGTCTTTTTTAAGGCAGGCCAATGACTACGGAGTTGCAATATTCAAGGCAACAGATATGAAGGGAATGAAGTATAAGTTTGGTGATGTAATTGGTGAAGATGATACTTACTTTGGAAGTGTTAATGAGGTGAAGGCAGCAATATTTGGACAGTAAATGGTTGTGGAGCTTAAAAGAGAGGACACAGTCAAGAATTCCACCTTGCATCTGGTATAAGGGAATGGAACAATAGCATGCAGTTTAGCTAAGCAATCCCCCTCTTTGTTCTGTATTTCACAGGGTACCCTAAATTTTGTTAATATGATTGGTCAACTCTGAAGAGTGACCAGAGCCACGAAGCACTATTATTAACTTATGTGGCAAATTGAGTTCTCTACAGCTCCCTTATGAATGGAATCTATTACTTTATAGCTACGTCACATTGAACAGGGACTATATAAAACCAACCCTGGTGGGACTCGAACCCACAACCTTTGAATTACTACACCAGCTAGAAGTCCAATGCGCCATCCATTGCGCCACAGAGCCCTCCGTGAAAACTGTTTTTGATGACTGTTTTTGATGACTGTTTTTGATGACTGATTCCGCTGACTTACTTTGAAGACTTACTTTGAGGACTTTGCTTAAGGACCTTGCCTGAGAATCTACCGAAGTTGAAGCAAATCAACTCATCTGAATAATGGTTGCCACTAAAAAGTAGGGATGAGCTCAAGATTTGGTCCAGATACAGTTTCAGACTGAACTTTACCTTTGCAGGCATTCACCTTAGCGCCAGATCTTTTGATCTTTAGGTGGGAGCTGGACATCATAATAAGTAGCAGTTTTTGTACCATTGATGAGTTGCTGGAGAAAGAAAAATCTCAGATATTAAGTCGTGGCTGGATAGGCTTAACTGAAACATGAGTTTTCAGGGATTGCCTGAGGCATTCAGAGTGGGGAAAAAGGCGAAGCCATGGGTAAATTTTGGAGGTGAGCATGGGAGGAAGTGATGAGAAAGAAAGAGAGCAGCAATACTTGAAAGGAGATAACACGTGGTTTCCTGGATATTTTCAAATAACACTGATGACGTAGCTTAGGGCAGACTTGTGGGTGGTCTTTTATGGTGTAAGTATTTTGAATTTGATTTGTTGGGTGAACAGAAGAAGGGAGGGTCTGGAAGACAAGGGGTGGCTGACACCTTTGCTCGTAAACAGTTGGTAGGGGGATAAGTCTGGAAGCAGCCTATATGATAGGCTAAAGTGGGAAGGGTCTTTTTAAAGGCAGGGTAATTACTACGGAGTTGCAATATTCAAGGCAACAGATATGACGGGAATGAAGTAGAAGTTTGGTGATGTAATTGGTGAAGATGATGCTTACTTTGGAAATGTTAATGAGGTGAAGGCAGCAATATTTGGACAGTAAATGGTTGTGGTTCTTAAAAGAGAGGACACAGTCAAGAATTCCACCTTGCATCTGGTATAAGGGAATGCAACAATAGCATGCAGTTTAGCTAAGCAATCCCCCTCTTTGTTCTGTATTTCACAGGGTACCTTCAATTTTGTTGATATGATTGGTCAACTCTGAAGAGTGACCAGAGCCACGAAGCACTATTATTTACTTATGTGGCAACTTGAGTTCTCTACAGCTCCCTTATGAATGGAATCTATTACTTTATAGCTACATCAAAATGAAGAGGGACTATATAAAACCGACTCTGGTGGGACTCGAACCCAAAACCTTTGAATTACTACACCAGCTAGAAGTCCAATGCGCTATCCATTGCGCTACAGAGCCCTCCTTGAAGATTATTTTTGATGACTGTTTTTGATGACTGTTTTTGATGACTTACTTTGAGGACTTTGCTTGAGAACTTTTCTTAAGGACCTTGCCTGAGAATCTACTGAAGTTGAAGCAAATCAACTCATCTAAATAATGGTTGCCACTAAATAGTAGGGATGAGCTCAAGATTTGGTCCAGGTACAGTTTCAGACTGAACTTTACCTTTGCAGGCATTCTTTTTTTTTGTATTTACAATTTTTATTTATTTAGGATATAAAATTTACATGTATATCACAGACAGATTCCCAAATGAAAAAAAAGGAATAAAAAAAAAACACAAAAAGAGAAAAATATACAATACAATGTAATCTTATATTACTTTATTCCATTTACTTATTCTCTCCCCCTCCACATACCCCCTCTCCCCTTTGTCCTATACAACTCCTCTTCCTTCTGTTTTCCCTCACTCTGATGATGTGTATGCTTTTATTTCTATGTACTTATTTGATTTTTTAAAATCTATCCATTTTTTCCACTTTTCCTTCATATTTATTGGAGTCTCCTCTTGAGTATTGCTGATATATTCCATATTAAAGATATGATTTATCCTGTTACACCTTTCCTTTAATTTTGGGCTTTCTGCTTCTCTCCACATTTTTGGGATTATCCCCTTCGCTGCATTTAGTAAGGTTGGAACCACGGATGTTTTATATTTTTTTAATGACGTTATTGTGTTATGAAATAGACATACCCATGGGTCATTTGGAATTTTTGTATCTTTGATTTCACTGGTGATTTGTCGGACCCTTGTCCAAAATTCTCTTACTTTTGGACAATCCCAGAACATGTGATACATTGTTCCAATATTTCCACAATTCCTCCAACATTTTTCTGTTTTATCTGGTTGATATTTGTTTATTACTTCTGGTGTGATATACCATCTTAACAGACATTTGTAATTTAATTCTGTTGTACTAACATCTGTGGCTACAGACCCCACCATCTTTAATACAATATCTGATTCCTGTTTTGACAATTGTGCCCCTATTTCTTTATCCCATTTTTCTATGAATGGAGGGGTCTCCGAACAGTGCCACTCTGTCAACATTCTATATATTTGTGATACTCCATGTTTTTGAGTGGAAGTATAACTTAATTTCTCAATAGTATTAAGAGTTTTTTCCAATCTAATCGGTTGTGGTAATGATTTTACAAAATGGTTCAGTTGGAGATATCTCCATTCATGCAATTTTATATCTTTATTATTTTGCTTTAAATTTTGAAATGTCTTAATACCACCTTTGTGAAGTATATCCTTTAATTGAGTGCTACCAATCCATTTTCCAAATTTCTCCTCATTCCCTGGTGGGAAGTATTTTGTGCCATTTAGTGATATCATTGGTGAATTATATTCTAATTTCAATTGTTTATTAACCCTATCCTATATTTTGTAAACAACCTTTGTTAATTCATGTGCACCTTGTGTTTTGGTGGTATCCATATTTTTTTGTGTAAGTGAGTATTATTTTGTGCGCATTCTATTTCCACCCATCTTTTCCCCGTTGCTTCTTTTGTCCAATCAATAATTTGTGTAATAATTACCGCCCTATAATACCTTTCTATATCCGGGGTGGCTAATCCCCCTTGTGTTTTACCTCTTGTGAGCCCTGGGTTTTTTCTGCTGCCATATATATTTTGATAGTAGAGTTTTTATTACCCTAAAAAAGGATGGAGGGATGTTTATTGGTAATAGAGAGAATTTGTACAAAATTTGGGGTAGTACAAACATCTTAACTACCGTATATACTCGAGTATAAGCCGACCCGAGTATAAGCCGAGACCCCTACTTTTACCACAAAAAGATGGGAAAAATCATTGACTCGAGTATAAGCCTAGGGTGAGAATGCAGGGCGGCGGGCATGGTGCAGGAGAATGCAGGGTGACTGGCATGGTGCAGGAGAATGCAGGGTGACTGGCATGGTGCAGGAGAATGCAGGGTGACTGGCATGGTGCAGGAGAATGCAGGGTACTGGCATGGTACAGGAGAATGCAGGGTACTGGCATGGTGCAGGAGAATGCAGGGTACTGGCATGGTGCAGGAGAATGCAGGGTACTGGCATGGTGCAGGAGAATGCAGGGTACTGGCATGGTGCAGGAGAATGCCGGGTACTGGCATGGTACAGAGAATGCAGGGTACTGGCATGGTGCAGGAGAATGCAGGGTACTGGCATGGTGCAGGAGATTGCAGGGTACTGGCATGGTGCAGGAGAATGCAGGGTACTGGCATGGTGCAGGAGATTGCAGGGTACTGGCATGGTGCAGGAGATTGCAGGGTACTGGCATGGTGCAGGTGTATTAAGAATTTCAGATTTTATTGGATTTATTTTGAAGTTTGATAATTTTCCATACTCTTTTAATTCTTTTTGGATGTTTGGAAGTGTAATTCTAGGATTTGTGATATGAAATAATAAGTCATCCACATATGCTGCTGCCTTATGTTCATCTTGATTCACCTTCACTCCACTTATATCTTTATTTTGTCTTATTTTTGCTAATAGGGGTTCTAGGGTTAATATGAACAATAGGGGGCACAGGGGGCATCCCTGTCTCTTCCCATTGCCCATCTCAAAGCCCTCTGACAATCCTCCATTTATCTTAATTTTTGCTGTCGGTTTTTTATATAGAGCCTCTATCCATTGCCTCATTTTTAATCCAATCCCTAAATTTTTTATTGTCTCCTTCATGAAGTCCCAGTCCACCCTATCGAAGGCCTTTTCAGCATCAATTGACAATAGGAGGGAGGGGACTCCATGATTTTTAGTTTTTTTGTAGGAGTAGCAGGGTTCGGACAGCATTGTCTTTCCCTTCTCTGCCTGGTACAAATCCGGTTTGATCTGGGTGTATCCATAGTTCCAGTAAGCCCTTTAATCTTGTTGCCAGGATTTTTGCAAATAATTTCGTATCTACATTTAACAGGGCAATTGGTCTATAGCTGGAACATAGGGTTAAATCTTTCCCTTCTTTCGGTATTACTGTGATATGGGCCATCAGAGATTCCTCCCGAAGATCTTCCTTTCCAACTTGGTTCATATATTTTTGCATTTTTGGTACCAATATTTCTTTAAATCTTTTATAATACTTTATTGTGTATCCGTCTGGTCCTGGCCTTTTTCCATTTTGAACAGTTTTTAACACCTCTTTTATCTCGCTTTCGGCAATTGGGGCATCTAGAAGTTCTAATTTATCCTCTGGTAATTTAGGTAAGTTTGCTTCCTTAATATATTTTTGCATATTTTTTATTCTTTCCTGTCTTGTTTGTTGGGTTTCTTCTTTTCGTACGTTATATAGGGCATTATAAAAAGTATGGAAGGCTTTAGCTATTTCTGTAGTTGAATTAGTTATTTCATTTCTGCTGTTTTTAACTTTTTCTATATAATTTTTTGATTTTTTTTCTTCATGAATAGTCTAGCTAAGAATCTTCCTGGTTTATTCCCAAATTTATATCTGTATCTTGCTAATTTATTAAAATGGCATCTAGTTTCTTCTCTTTCTCTTAAATTATCTCTTTTCAATATACCGTATATACTCGAGTATAAGCCGACCCGAGTATAAGCCGAGACCCCTACTTTTACCACAAAAAGATGGGAAAAATCATTGACTCGAGTATAAGCCTAGGGTGAGAATGCAGGGCGGCGGGCATGGTGCAGGAGAATGCAGGGTGACTGGCATGGTGCAGGAGAATGCAGTGTGACTGGCATGGTGCAGGAGAATGCAGGGTGACTGGCATGGTGCAGGAGAATGCAGGGTACTGGCATGGTACAGGAGAATGCAGGGTACTGGCATGGTACAGGAGAATGCAGGGTACTGGCATGGTGCAGGAGAATGCAGGGTACTGGCATGGTGCAGGAGAATGCAGGGTACTGGCATGGTGCAGGAGAATGCAGGGTACTGGCATGGTGCAGGAGAATGCAGGGTACTGGCATGGTACAGGAGAATGCAGGGTACTGGCATGGTGCAGGAGAATGCAGGGTACTGGCATGGTGCAGGAGATTGCAGGGTACTGGCATGGTGCAGGAGAATGCAGGGTACTGGCATGGTGCAGGAGATTGCAGGGTACTGGCATGGTGCAGGAGATTGCAGGGTACTGGCATGGTGCAGGAGATTGCAGGGTACTGGCATGGTACTAGAGGATCCGGGGTTGTGGGCATACTACAGGAGATGCAGTGCTGTGGGCATGGTACATGTGGACCATGCCCGCAGCACTGCATCCCTCGTAGTGTGCCCGCAGCCCATGGCAGGTAGTGAAGCTGTTTCACTTACCTGTTCCAGAGGCGCCTTCATTTTAAAAATGGCGCCGCCCGGGGCCGACACGTCATTGCGCACGCGCCGCCGCCGCTCGTATACTTTCGGCTATTCCCGGCCTCTCCCGAGCGGCGCCGGGAATAGCCGAAATTACACGAGCGGCGGCGGCGCGTGCGCGGTAACATGTATGCGACGGGCGGCGCCATTTTTAAACCTTAAACCCGTCGGAGAGGACATTTTTTTCCTTGACTCGAGTATAAGCCGAGGGGGACGTTTTCAGCACAAAAAAATGTGCTGAAAAACTCGGCTTA
Organism: Pelophylax lessonae; assembly: GCF_965119305.1. Lineage (NCBI taxonomy): Eukaryota > Metazoa > Chordata > Amphibia > Anura > Ranidae > Pelophylax > Pelophylax lessonae. Next base: position 717,030,105 of record NC_138768.1, read on the forward strand.
TACTCGAGTATATACGGTAAGGTCTTTTTCAGTTTCTTTTGTTAGATCTTTTTTATGCTTTTGTTCTATCTCATATATTTCCATCATTCATTTATTAATTTGATTAATCCTTTCCTTTTTTTTTTTTGAGGCGATAGATATTAGTATTCTTCTAATGTAGGCTTTATGTGCCTCCCAAATTTTCACCGTTGATATTTCCGAGGTTTTGTTCTCTTGAAAATATTGTTCTAATTCATTTTCTAGTCTTTTTCCGACTTCTTCATCTTGGATTATGTCTTCATTTAACCTCCACGTTCCTATACTTTTTTGGTAAACTGATGTTTTTATTATTAAAGTTAATGGGGCATGGTCTGATAAGGTAATCGTACCTATTTCTGTACCCAAAATGAATTCCAGCAATCGATGATCTATAAAGAAGTAATCCAGTCTTGAATACATCGAGTGAACGGAGGAGTAGTAGGTGTAGTCTCTTTTTTTTGGATATAAAATCCTCCATGCATCTACTAATTGGAGCTGATGTAATTTCTTCTTAATTTTTCTAAGTTTTTGCTTTCCCACAGACCTTACACTCGTTGTGCTATCAAGACTTGGATCCATGCAGAAATTCATGTCTCCCGCCATTACTAGATAACCTTTTTTAAAAAGTTCCAGGTCATATAAAATCCTTCCTAAGAACTCGCTCGGTTTTTTATTTGGGTTATAAATATTAGCTAATGTTAGGTCCATCCCCCTTATTTGTCCTTTAAGGAAGATGTATCGGCCAGATGGATCAGCTCTTGTCTCCTCTAGGGAGAATTCTACATTTATAGCTATTCCTATTGCTACCCCCCTTGCACGGTCGACTGGGATATCTCCATAGTACCATGTTGGAAAATATTTAGAATATAATTTTACGTTTGAATGTAGAGAGATGTGTGTTTCCTGTAAGAAAACTATATTTGCTGCTTCTCTTCTTAATTCTTCCAGGATTTTATATCTTTTTATTGGGGAATTTAATCCTCTTATATTATAAGTTACTATTTTTAGCTGTTCGCCCTCCATATTTCAACCTTTCCATTCGGTCCCGCTCCAATCTGTAAACAGGGGAGCAGGGTCGATTGAAAGTTTTCCAAAAACATCATACAGAGGTTAGAAAACAAAACTTCCTTTAAATTTTTCCTTCTTTTTTGATAAAGGGGAGAGTCCCTTTCCCACCCCCACCTCCCTCCAACCTCCCTCCCACCCCCAGTTCCTTTCCCCCCTCTGGCCTCCCCCTCCTTCCCATTTCCCCTGTCTCACGAAGTTGTTTGTTCGATCCTTAGTTGATCTTAGGGTATCTAGCTGTCTCCTTGGGCTATTTGCCCTTGTACCCATTTCTATTGAGGTGATGCTCTGTTGAACTAGCACGTTTTAGCCCCTTCCTAAATCGGAGGGTATATCGGGCTTCCTGGGGGGCTGTCATTAAATTCCTTAAATTTCTTATCCTCCCTCCCATCCCGCCCCCTCGCCCCCGCCTCTACCCTTTTTTACTCTGTGATCATATGACCTCTCCCCCCCCCCCCATCTCCCCCCAAAAAAGAAAAAAAAAGGGGGGGTGATAGTTGAAGATCAGAGTCCAATCCTTCCATCTTTTTCTAACCCGTTTTACGATTTCCTTTGCATTTCTCTTGTTCTTTACTGCTAATCTCCATTGCTGATCTTCTGTTTGTGGATTTTTCCCTATCTCTTCTTCATCATCTTCTTCATACCATCCTGGCAAATTTGGTTCTTGTATGTCTAATTTATTACAAAAATCATGAGTTTCTTCTGGAAAAGTAAGTTTTGCAATCCATCCATCTTTCTTTCCTAGAAGGCAGGCTGGGAAGCCCCAATTATATCTGATTCCCTGTTTTTGTAGTTCTTCAATTAATGGTTTTAAAGTTCTTCTTCTCCTCAATGTTTCCGGAGCTAGGTCTGTAAAGATCTGTATCTTGTTGTTTTCTGTGTTTATTAGTGCTTTATTTTTCTTTAAATTCTCCCAAATTTGTGCTTTGTCCGTGTAATTTTGGAATCTGACTATTACATCTCTGCGGTGTTCTACTGGAATTCCTATTGGTTTTCTGATACAGTGGACTCTTTCAATTAGCAGTTGGTCATCTTCACCTCTCCCTAGTAGGAATGATCGAACGGTTCGGGTCGACCATCGGTTCGACCCGAACATTGGCTGTTCGAAATTCTGCCCAATTCCGAACTTTTTGCGGTAAAAGTTCGGAATTCGGCCACCAGAACCGCCCAAAATGCAATGGGACAGGAACTTGGATTTAAAAGCCCCTGACTGGACCAGAAACGTCAGTAAAAGCCAATTGAGGGGGCAGGAGTCTGCTAGGAATGTGATTGGAGTGACTACGGGGTCCAGAGGCCAATCAGTAGTGAATACGCCCCCCAGTATATAACATAGCCCCGCCAAATCTCTAGCACTGTAATAGAGAGGCTGTGGAATAGAATGAAAGCATTTCTGTTACTCCTGCTGCGCCAGTGTCATTTTGCAATTATTAGTGTGAGGAAAGGGATATGCAGTGTAGTTAGGGTACTATATACCACTATAGTTAGATTCAATAATCTAGTTTCTGTAGGGAAAGTTTTAAGTGTCAGGGTGACCGTAATGTCGATTAGGGTGAACTGACTCTGACTGCTATGCCAGGGTGACCGAACCCATCCATGTCAGGGTGACCGTAATGTAGTTTAGGGTGAACTGACTCTGCTGCTATGCCAGGGTGACCGAACTCATCCATGTCAGGGTGACCGTAATGTAGATATATATATATATATATATATATATATATATATATATATAATCAAAAAACACCATTTTGAAGACCTAAAACCCAATAAATGCCCCTAAAAAGTCATGCCCCAGGGACTATTAATCACACAAAAAAAGTTCTTAAAAATTGTCGTTTTTGATAGAGAGCCAATTATTGAAAAAATTATTGAAAAAAAAAAAGATTTCTTTGGATTTCGTGTCTGGGGGGTCTAAAATGTGTACCTGTGAAGTTTCAGCTCTGTAGCATGTCCAGAACCAGAAAAAAAAGATAATTTTTATTAGAATTTCAGTAGCGCAGTGATAGGGTTACGCTCCTTTCACACCTGTGCGTTTTTTTCAGGCGTTTATTGGGCATTTTTTGGGCAGGCATGACATCTGAACTTCTGTATAGGGGTATATATACACACACACACACATATATATATATACATATATATATACACATACACACATATAGGTGTGAATGGAGGGTAACACCATCCCTGTGCTACTGAAAAATGATCCTTTTTTTTCTGGTTCTGGACATGCTACAGAGCTGAAACTTCACAGGTACACTTTTTAGACCCCCCAGACACTAAATCCAAAGAAATCTCTTTTTTTCCAATAATTTTTTAAATAATTGGCTCTCTATCAAAAACGACAATTTTTAAGAACTTTTTGTGTGTGATTAATAGTCCCTGGGGCATGACCCAGAACCCTAGGTACTTTTTAGGGGCATTTATTAGGTTTTAGGGCTTCAAAATGGTGTTTTTTGACTCCATATATATATACACACATATATTTATATATACAGGTCCTTTTAAAAAAATTAGCATATTGTGATAAAGTTCATTATTTTCTGTAATGTACTGATAAACATTAGACTTTCATATATTTTAGATTCATTACACACAACTGAAGTAGTGCAAGCCTTTAATTGTTTTAATATTGATGATTTTGGCATACAGCTCATGAAAACCCAAAATTCTTATCTCAAAAAATTAGCATATTTCATCCGACCAATAAAAGAAAAGTGTTTTTAATACAAAAAAAGTCAACCTTCAAAAAATTATGTTCAGTTATGCACTCAATACTTGGTCGGGAATCCTTTTGCAGAAATGACTGCTTCAATGCGGTGTGGCATGGAGGCAATCAGCCTGTGGCACTGCCGAGGTGTTATGGAGGCCCAGGATGCTTCGATAGCGGCCTTGAGCTCATCCAGAGTGTTGGGTCTTGCGTCTCTCAACTTTCTCTTCACAACATCCCACAGATTCTCTATGGGGTTCAGGTCAGGAGAGTTGGCAGGCCAATTGAGCACAGTAATACCATGGTCAGTAAACCATTTACCAGTGGTTTTGGCACTGTGAGCAGGTGCCAGGTCGTGCTGAAAAATGAAATCTTCATCTCCATAAAGCTTTTCAGCAGATGGAAGCATGAAGTGCTCCAAAATCTCCTGATAGCTAGCTGCATTGACCCTGCCCTTGATAAAACACAGTGGACCAACACCAGCAGCTGACATGGCACCCCAGACCATCACTGACTGTGGGTACTTGACACTGGACTTCAGGCATTTTGGCATTTCCCTCTCCCCAGTTTTCCTCCAGACTCTGGCACCTTGATTTCTGAATGACATGCAAAATTGGCTTTCATCCGAAAAAAGTACTTTGGACCACTGAGCAACAGTCCAGTGCTGCTTCTCTGTAGCCCAGGTCAGGCGCTTCTGCCGCTGTTTCTGGTTCAAAAGTGGCTTGACCTGGGGAATGCGGCACCTGTAGCCCATTTCCTGCACACGCCTGTACATGGTGGCTCTAGATGTTTCTACTCCAGACTCAGTCCACTGTTTCCGCAGGTCCCCCAAGGTCTGGAATTGGTCCTTCTCCACAATCTTCCTCAGGGTCCGGTCACCTCTTCTCATTGTGCAGCGTTTTCTGCCACACTTTTTCCTTCCCACAGACTTCCCACTGAGGTGCCTTGATACAGCACTCTGGGAACAGCCTATTTGTTCAGAAATTTCTTTCTGTGTCTTACCCTCTTGCTTGAGGATGTCAATGATGGCCTTCTGGACAGCAGTCAGGTCGGCAGTCTTACCCATGATTGAGGTTTTGAGTAATGAACCAGGCTGGGAGTTTTTAAAAGCCTCAGGAATCTTTTGCAGGTGTTTAGAGTTAATTAGTTGATTCAGATGATTAGGTTAATAGCTCGTTTAGAGAACCTTTTCATGATATGCTAATTTTTTGAGATAGGAGTTTTGGGTTTTCATGAGCTGTATGCCAAAATCATCAATATTAAAACAATAAAAGGCTTGCACTACTTCAGTTGTGTGTAATGAATCTAAAATATATGACAGTCTAATGTTTATCAGTCAAAAAATTTGGGGGAGCATACCCATGTATTTCTAAAGCTGCTGCAGCTATGAACCAAAAGACATGTATATTAAAAAAGAATAGCGCGCAAATGCAAAAGAAATAACTACCAAATCTGAAGACAATCCATAGATAAAAATGGGGGTTTGGTCCCACCATATGGCCATATCGTGCTCAAGCCCACTACTGCGTCAAAGTACCCCATTATCAGTGGGTCCTACACTATCCATGAAAAAGAGATGAATCCAGCCTTTCTAACCCTTGGAGATAATACTCCTTGCTGGGAAGGATGTGCAAATGCACTACAGGGGACTCCTCCTATATCCACTTGATGGTGGACACTGATTGAGTACAGGTGTGTGTGGGGGGTGGGGAGGGTTGCTCAACCTCGATAGTCTGGTCAGACCGAATACATAATAAACAGGCAAAAAATTTGGGGGAGCATACCCATGTATTTCTAAAGCTGCTGCAGCTATGAACCAAAAGACATGTATATTAAAAAAGAATAGCGCGCAAATGCAAAAGAAATAACTACCAAATCTGAAGACAATCCATAGATAAAAATGGGGGTTTGGTCCCACCATATGGCCATATCGTGCTCAAGCCCACTACTGCGTCAAAGTACCCCATTATCAGTGGGTCCTACACTATCCATGAAAAAGAGATGAATCCAGTCTTTCTAACCCTTGGAGATAATACTCCTTGCTGGGAAGGATGTGCAAATGCACTACAGGGGACTCCTCCTATATACACTTGATGGTGGACACTGATTGAGTACAGGTGTGTGTGGGGGGGTGGGGAGGGTTGCTCAACCTCGATAGTCTGGTCAGACCGAATACATAATAAACAGGCAAAAAATTTGGGGGAGCATACCCATGTATTTCTAAAGCTGCTGCAGCTATGAACCAAAAGACATGTATATTAAAAAAGAATAGCGCGCAAATGCAAAAGAAATAACTACCAAATCTGAAGACAATCCATAGATAAAAATGGGGGTTTGGTCCCACCATATGGCCATATCGTGCTCAAGCCCACTATGTTTATCAGTACATTACAGAAAATAATGAACTTTATCACAATATGCTTATTTTTTGAAAAGGACCTGTATATATATATACATACACACATATATATATACAAACACATATATATATATATATATATATATACATACACACACACACACACACATATATATATATATATATATATATATATACACACACATATATATATATATATATATATATATACCCCTATACAGAAGTTCAGATGTCATGCCTGCCTCCAAAAAACGCCCAATAAACACCTGAAACAAAAACGCCCAGGTGTGAAAGGAGCGTTACCCTTATCCCTGCGCTACTGAAATTCTAAGAAAAATTATTTTTTTTTTCTGGTTCTGGACATGCTACAGAGCTGAAACTTCACAGGTACACTTTTTAGACCCCCCCAGACACTAAATCCAAAGAAATCTCTTTTTTTTTTTCAATAATTTTTTCAATAATTGGCTCTCTATCAAAAAACGACAATTTGTGTGATTAATAGTCCCTGGGGCATGACCCAGAACCCTAGGCACTTATTAGGGGCATTTATTGGGTTTTAGGGCTTCAAAATTGTGTTTTTTGATTCCAGAAGTTCAGGTCCCATTGATTTCAATGGGGTTATGGAATCCAAACCGAACTTTCGGAAGTTCGGGTGTTCTGGCCGAACCAAACTTTTCAAAAGTTCGGATACAGATGAGGATCAATGCGCTACCGAGAGGAGTTTGATAGGAGCAAGCCAAAAAATATTAAGTATAAAAATGAAGGAAAAATGAAATAAGAAAAAGCTGCCAATTTTAATCGGTGTCCCCACCGTAAAATAGTGATGTGTATGGTATAAGCAAAAATCGGCGCTAATTCAAAAAAATCTTATAAACTCCCAAAACAAGAGTGAATATACAGATGGCACATATAATTCAATTGGGGTGAATCAACATCGGCATAAAAATCGGTGCTACTAGATATGAAAAACTAGATCAAAAGAATGTGTGGAAAATATATATTTCTAAAAAGATCTATGATACTCGTGCAGGTATACAATGATGTAAAGGATTAACACATCCGCATAAATTCATGTGGGTGAACAAATCTGTAGTAAACTTGTGACAGGTGAGATAATTCAAAATCAATACGAAACTACTAAACAAATCCGATATCCGTGCAGGTGAATAATCAGTGCAGTAAATTATCCCAAACTGCAAAAAGTTGTGCAATCAATGAATGCTGTAGATAAACGATCCGAGTGAACAGTGATCTAACTAACCTTCCAAGGGACAATCGTGTTTACAAAAATGGAAACAAAGTGTTACTATGAAACAAATAGTAACCAAAAGAGTGAGATAAATAAATGCTGTGGATAAACAAGTGTGATTGTGCAAATATCTGACTGATCTTCCCCGGGTCAGCCGTGTGAGCACAAATAAAAAGAATGAATAAAAATGTAAGAAGCTGTCCCAATCAAAATAAAAAAATAAAAAATATATAAGATGAATAATGCTGGTGTGACAACACTAAATATATAAAATGACTCCAATCAAATAAAGGGATCGCATTGGACAGTGATTAGCCCAATCAGTCCAAAAAAAAAAACGTAGTGAATCCTATGTGGAAAAGGTGTAGACTCCCAACTAATATACAATTCAACAATATTGTCCGAGATGTAATGAAAATAAAGTGCAGTGAATGTCCACAGTAATGTCCAAAATATGATATCAATCAAAAATAAAGTGCAGTGAATCAACAGATGAAAATCCCGATCCAATCCAAAGCAATCCGATAAAGGCAAAAAGGATGACTATGTGAATGAATAATGCACTCCTCTATGTATACAATAGGTTTCTTCAAAAATGTCCAAAAATCCAGTGTAATAAATAAACAAAATGGAATGAATGACAATAGTAATAGTAAATAACGATCCGACTCTTGGTGCTCTTAATGTGTGCAGTGGCCGCTTACCTCAAACACACAATTCAATCGCATGTGTGTAAACAAATAATGAAGGTGGATCCGCTCTCCAGACCGCTTCTCTCAGAACGATGAATGACTGGATCTTTCGTCAGCTGAATTTTCTGCTGCGGACTCCTGGGTTCTAGATGACGGATCAGCCTCGTGGGGATGTAAAGGAGAGATCGCTCATGGTGCAGTATCTTTAAACCAGTTTATTGAGCAAAAAAAGTAATGCACTTACATCAATGAAAAATTTTTTACACGCTGACACCGCTGTGCAAACGGTATGCAATAGGACTTCCGGTTCCGGCCGTGAACACGGAAGCAACGTCACCTGGCTCCTCTCGACGCGTTGCGTCACTACTCATGTGACTTTATCAAGGGATCCCTTGATGAGTTGCTAGAGAAAGAAAAAGCTCAGATATTAAGTCGTGGCTGGATAGGCTTAACTGAAACATGAGTTTTCAGGGATTGCCTGAGGCATTCAGAGTGGGAAAAAGCCATATAGATTATGGTAGGGACTTTCATAGAATAGGCGGGGCCATGGGGAAGTCTCGGAGGTGAGCAGGGGAGGAAGTGATGAGGAAGATAGAGAGCAGAGGCCAGGACCTTGCCTGAGAAACTACCGACGTTAAAGCAAATCAACTCATCTGAATAATGGTTGCCACTAAATAGTAGGGATGAACTCAAGATTTGGTCCAGATACAGTTTCAGACTGAACTTTACCTTTGCAGGCATTCACCTTAGCGTCAGATCTTTTGATCTTTAGGTTTGAGCCGGACATCATAATAAGTAGCGATTTTTGTATCGTTGATGAGTTGCTGGAGAAAGAAAAAGCTCAGATATTAGGTGGCAGCTGGATAGGCTTCCCTGAAAGCAGAGTTTTCAGGGATTGCCTGAGGCATTCAGAGTGGGAAAAAGCCATATAGATTATGGTAGGGACTTTCATAGGATAACGGGGCCATGGGGAAATCTCTGAGGTGAGCATGGGAGGAAGTGATGAGGAAGACAGAGAGCAGCAGTACTTGAAAGGAGATAACACGGTGGTTTGCTGGATATTTTCAAATAACATTGATGATGTAGCTTAGGGCAGACTTGTGGGTGGTCTTTTATGGTGTAAGTATTTTGAATTTGATTTGTTGGGTGAACAGAAGAAGGGGGGGACTGGAAGAGAGGGAGTGGCTGACACCTCTGCTCGTAAACAGTTGGTAGGAGGATAAGTCTGGAAGCAGCCTATATGGTAGGCTAAAGTGGGAAGGGTCTTTTTAAAGGCTAATTACTACGGAGATGCAATATTCAAGGCAAAAGATATGAAGGGAATGAAGTAGAAGTTTGGTGATGTAATTGGTGAAGATGATGCTTACTTTGGAAATGTTAATGAGGTGAAGGCAGCAATATTTGGACAGTAAATGGTTGTGGGGCTTAAAAGAGAGGACACAGTCAAGAATTCCACCTTGCATCTGGTATAAGGGAATGGAACAATAGCATGCAGATTAGCTAAGCAATCCCCCTCTTTGTTCTGTATTTCACAGGGTACCTTAAATTTTGTTGATATGATTGGTCAACTCTGAAGAGTGACCAGAGCCATGAAGCACTATTATTAACTTATGTGGCAAATTGAGTTCTCTACAGCTCACTTATGAATGGAATCTATTAATTTATAGCTATGTCACAATGAACAGGGACGATATAAAACAGATCTCTGGCTGGATTTGAACCCACAACCTTTGAATTGCTACACCAGCTAGAAGTCCAATACACTATCCATTGCACCACAGAGCCCTCCTTGACTGTTTTTGATGACTGTTTTTGATGACTGATTTTGAGGACTTTGCTTGAGAACTTTGCTTAAGGACCTTGCCTGAGAAACTACCGAAGTTGAAGCAAATCAACTCATCTGAATAATGGTTGCCACTAAATAGTAGGGATGAGCTCAAGATTTGGTCCAGATACAGTTTTAGATTGAACTTTACCTTTGCAGGCATTCACTTTAGCGTCAGATCTTTTGATCTTTAGGTGGGAGCCGGACATCATAATAAGTAGCAGTTTTTGTACCGTTGATGAGTTGCCGGAGACAGAAAAAGCTCAGATATTAAGTTGTGGCTGGATAGGCTTCCCTGAAAGATGAGTTTTCATGGATTGCCTGAGGCATTCAGAGTGGGAAAAAGCCATATAGATTATGGTAGGGACTTTCATAGGATAGGCGGGGCCATGGGGAAATCTCGGAGGTGAGCATGAGAGGAAGTGATGAGGAAGATAGAGAGCAGCAGTACTTGAAAGGAGATAACATTGTGGTTCGGTGGATATTTTCAAATAATGTTGATGATGTAGCTTAGGGCAGACTTGTGGGTAGTCTTTTATGGTGTAAGTATTTTGAATTTGATTTGTTGGGTGAACAGAAGAAGGGAGGGACTGGAAGAGAGGGGGTGGCTGACACCTCTGCTCGTAAAACAGTTGGTAGGGGGATAAGTCTGGAAGCAGCCTATATGATAGGCTAAAGTGGGAAGGGTCTTTTTAACCACTTTAATACAGGGCACTTCAGTCCCTTCCTGCCCAGGCCAATTTTCCCCTTTTAGCGCTGTTGCATTTTGAATGACAATTGCGCGGTCATGCAACACTGTACTTACACCAAATTTATGTCATTTTCCCCCCACAAATAGAGCTTTCTTTTGGTGGTATTTGATCACCTGTGCGATTTTTACTTTTTGCTAAACAAATAAAAAAGACCGAAAAGTTTGAAAAAAAAAAAAGTTTTTTTGTTTATGTTATACAATTTTGTAAATAAATATGTTTTTTCCTGCACTGATGAGCACTGATGAGACTGCACTGACAGGCACTGATGAGGAAGCACTGATGGGGTGGCACTGATGGGGTGGCACTGATGGGGTGGCACTGATGGGCACTGATATGTGGCACTGATAGGTAGCACAGATATGCAGCATTGGTGGGCACTGATAGGCGGCACTGCTGGGCACTGATAGGGGGCATTGATAGACACTGATAGGTGGCACTGACGGGCACTGATAGGTGGCACTGACAGGCACTAATGGGCACTGATAGGCGGCACTGGTGGGCACTGATGGGCACTGATCGGCACTGACGGGCGGCACTGATGGGCACTAATGGGCACTGATAGGCGGCACTGGTGGGCAATAATGGGCACTGGTGGGCGACACTAAAGGATGGCAATGATGGGCACTTGTGGGCAGCACTGATAGGGAGGACACTGGTGGGCATCACTGATGGGGAGGGCAATGGGGGGCTCCCTGAGCCCTGATTGCCATCCCTGGTGGCCATAGTGGGCATCCCTGGGGTCATAGTGGGCATCCCTGGGGTCATAGTGGGCATCCCTGGTGGATCTAGTGGCATCCCCCCCCCCGCCCCCCGAGGGTCTGCACTGGTAATCAATGATCTGATTACCAGTGCCGACCCCCCCCTGTCAGGGGAGCCGCCGATCGGCGCTCCTTTACTCGTGCCTGTCAGGCACGAACTAAGGAAAGCCGATCAACGGCTCTTCCTGTTTACGATGTGACAGCCGTGATTGGACACGGCTGATCACATGGTAAAGAGCTACGTCAGTAGTCTCTTTACCGAGATCGGAGGTGCAGGGTGTCAGACTGACACCTCGCATCTCCGATCGCCGCTCTGCGCGCCCCCGGGGGGCGCCCAGAGCTGTGTTATCCTGCCGCCGTCATATGACGTCCGGTCAGGATAACACAACCACATTCCCGCCGTCATTTTGTAATAGGGCGGGCGGGAAGTGGTTAAAGGCAGGCTAATTACCACGGAGTTGCAATATTCAAGGCAACAGATATGAAGGGAATGAAGTAGAAGTTTGGTGATGTAATTGGTGAAGATGATGCTTACTTTGGAAATGTTAATGAGGTGAAGGCAGCAATATTTGCACAGTAAATGGTTGTGGGGCTTAAAAGAGAAGACACAGTCAAGAATTCCACTTGAAGAAGAGAGAAGACCGGGCGCCGATCTAAGTGTAGTAATGCAAAATTTAATAACAATTAAAAGAGTGCTACTCACAGGAGTATAGTAAAAACAGGCATCTCAACAAAGTGGTGGGTTTTGGCAGAGTTCATCCAGGGGGTCCTTCCGTGATCCTGGCGGAGCTGGTGCTGAGCAGGATGAGCTGCAATCTCCTTGTAGGGGACGCGCTGATCGCTCGGTGGTGGTTTAGCAGCGTGGGTCCGCAGGTAGGAGGGCCGTGATGTCACTTCCTGGAGACACTGTGCACTTCAACGGCGACGCGTTGCGGAGCATGCGCTCCTTCTTCAGGCCGTCACCGTTCAAGTGCACAGTGTCTCCAGGAAGTGACATCAAGTCCCCTACAAGGAGATTGCAGCTCATCCTGCTCAGCACCAGCTCCGCCAGGATCACGGAAGGACCCCCTGGATGAACTCTGCCAAAACCCACCACTTTGTTGAGATGCCTGTTTTTACTATACTCCTGTGAGTAGCACTCTTTTAATTGTTATTAAATTTTGCATTACTACACTTAGATCGGCGCCCGGTCTTCTCTCTTCTTGTCTTGGATCACACAGGGTAACTTCACCCTTCACTGGAGGCGGCCATCAAAGTGTACAGCAAACCATACTGGACTTTGTTTTTATTGAAGCCCACCTTGCCATATCTGCTCTATGCATAGATTACTGCATGCGGTTCTGACAATCTGATTGCGCCAATCTCTCCCCTTCTCCTAAGAATTCCACTTTGCATCTGGTATAAGGGAATGGAACAAAAGCATGCAGTTTAGCTAAGCAATCCCCCTCTTTGTTCTGTATTTCACAGGGTACCTTCAATTTTGTTGATATGATTGGCCAACTCTGAAGAGTGACCAGAGCCACGAAGCACTATTATTAACTTATGTGGCAAACTGAGTTCTCTACAGCTCCCTTATGAATGAAATCTATTACTTTATAGCTACATCACAATGAACAGGGACGATATAAAACCGACTCTGGTGGGACTCTAAACCACAACCTTTACTTTATAGCAGGGATCCTCAAACTACGGCCCTTCAGCTGTGGTGGAAGTACACATCCTATGAGGCATTACAAAACTCTGACACTCACAGACATGACTAGGCATTAGGCCTGCGGAATATAATCGCCGAATCGATGCATCGCGATGCGACCCTTCGCGATTCTGCATCGATTCGGGGTGACTGGAAAATCGATTAGCTAATGACGTCACTCCGGAGGTGGGCGGTGCTGGAGCTTAATGAGAGTGCTGGCGGCGGCGGCCGGGATTGTGGAACACGGAGCTCCTCCCGGGAGAGGAGAGAAGGAGAGCGGAGCTATCAGTGCTCTGGCCCCGGGAGGGTTCGGGGCGGTTGCAGCCTTCCCAGTCTGAGATGTGACAGTGGAGGATGAGGAGGCCTCGTCTGAGCTGGAGGAGAAGCGGGAGAGTGGCAGAGCCAGGTGAGGGGGCGGACAGGGGGGGCACACTGAGGAAGAGGGGGAGCCGGATGGACTATCCGGCATGGTCACAGCAGTAAGAAGAAAATGACTTCTAGCCTTCCTAATCTAAATACTTGATTCTGTGCTAGAATCCCAGCTCCCCCCGCCTCTGCAAGTACAGCCCGGCTGCCAGTGCACTCAAAAGTCAAAACAAAGTGTCAGTGACTCCGTTTTCAGGGCACACTTCCAGTGTGTAAGGGTTAATGTACACTGATGCCTGATTTTACCTTATCTCTGGACGGACTTGACATCTCCCCTCGCTCCGCACAGTCTTGTGCCCTCTGGCCGCCGATCTCCTCCTCCTCCCTGTCCTCCCTGCCAGCTGAGTGCAGGAGACTGACATGAAAATACCAGAGATAATAAGGTAATCAGTCACTCAGGCATCAGTTTACATTAACTTACACACTGGAAGTGTCCCTGAATGGAGTCACTGACACTAATTTTGCAAATATGTACTGAATGTGCTACTACAGTCCTGATATGAGTACTAGATCAAAGGGTATAAAAGGTGCTAGCAAGAATGTGTAGTATAAAACATATATGAACTCACCCAAAATAATATAGTGCTAAAAAAACTCTAAAAAAACTCTATTATTGATATTATCCCTAGAGGTGTTCTATGTCACTTGCACATTATTATATATTGTGATTTATTTTTGCCAATTTGCACTACTTTTCGCACTTATATATTATATTTGGTGAGTCCCTAATCCAGAGTGACACGCACATCGACTCCATCCACCTGCTGATTGCCGGACTTTGACTGTGTTGTTTACACACTTATGCACTTTAGATTATGATTAATATTTATTACTGCTTCTAAGTGGTATATATATATATTTTACACTTTATATTGCACATTATATATTGATATTTGTATGCACTTGGTATAATCATATTATAAAATATTGTAGCAGGGTGATCTATACACAATAGGATTACTGCACTGCTGGTTTTGGTAATAATAGCACCTTTATACCCTTTGTTCTAGTACTTCTCACATCAGGACTGTACTAGCACATTCAGCACATATTTGCAACATTTGCACACTTTTTCTTATTTAGCACACACATCATTTATGTTAGTAGCGCTGTATCTTTCTATTCATTTATGATCCTTCTAGGTGCAGTGATTCACAGATTTTGATATAGCTGCTGCGAGTATTATATTGTATACTAGTATTGTATTCCACACATAGTCGCACTGATACTTTCACCTTTTTGAAAACCATTGGACAGTGGACTGGGCATGGGCATTGGGCAGTAATCGTGATGCATCGTGGAATCGAATCGTGATCCTAATAATCGTAACGAATCGTGAGGTAAGTGAAGATGCGCAGCCCTACTAGGCATGATGGGAATTGCAGTTCCAGGACAATTGGAGGGCCATAGTTTGAGGACCCCTGCTTTATAGCTATGTCACATTGAACAGGGAGTCAAACCCACAACCTTTGAATTACTACACCAGCTAGAAGGCCAATGTGCTATCCATTGCGCCACAGAGTCCTCCTTGAAGGCTGATTTTGATTACTTACTTTGAGAACTATGCTTAAGGACCTTGCCTGAGAAACTACCGAAGCTGAAGCAAATCAACTCATCTGAATAATGGTTACCACAAGCCTCACATAAGACAGCTCATAAGAGATAAAAACCTGTCAAGGATATGAATATATATGTATTGTAGATATATTATATGAGTTGAAATTATTTTATATATTTATTGATCTTGACAGGATATCAATGTATATATATATATATATATATATATATATTTATAAAGTGTCATTATGTTATACTTACAAGTATATATTATGTCCAGATTGCCTAGCGCGCCTAACGGTGTTCCTGAGGATGAGACATCTATGAGGTGGGTCTTTACAAAAACGTTCCCGATTGATAAAAAAATGGTGTGTGATGAAAGACAAACAACTGATTTATAACCAAAAAACAGAATCCAACAGAATCTGCAACCACCAGAGTGATAACAAGGTACAATAGACAACATCAGAAAATACAGGCCATCTATAGTAAATATTGGTATTTACTTACTTCAGACGTCAAAATCCACAAACACATTCAATCTTTCCTGGAAATCCCTTACAAGCGTTCTAGACCTCTTAGAGACAGCTTAGTGAGAAGCCATTCTCAATAGAAGCATGACAAAGGGCACATACGCCTGTGGTAAATGTAACTACTGCTCTCAAATTTTAGAGGGCCCCAATGTTCTATTACCCAATAACACTACATGGAGTCCCAAGCATAGGGTTACATGTCAGATGATAGGCGTTGTCTATATTATGAAGTGCAAATGCAATGCATTTTATGTGGGAAAAAAAAGACATTTTTTTAATAGAATTAGGGACCACGTTGCCCTGATAAAGGCTAAAAAAATGGAAACACCCATTAGCAGACATATAGGCTTATACCACCAGTTTGACCTCAGATGTATGAGATTTTATGCCCTTGACCATGTCCCAATTCATGAAAGGGGAGCTGACATTGATACAAAAAACTTCTTCAAATTGAAACTAAGTGGATATATTCCCTTCAAGCCGCCAGTTATCCAGGGTTAAATGAAGGAATTAGCTATAAACCATTCTTATAGGGATATCCTTGTGCTGCTTCCTTTGATCAAACTCCCTTGTGATATTTTCCCCTCTTTCCACCTTCCTCCTACTCCCCACACTCCTCTCTTTCCCTTTATTGGCCTTTATGTGATCGCTGTATAACTGTATATACTGTATGTACCTTCTTTTTTTTGTTGAATTTTTTTCTTTTCAATGTGTATTAATCTTAGGTGCTTTAAATATAAGGAATGATTCTTTGTTTCCGCAATTTGCATGTTTATATAATTGCCAGATGTAAAATTGGTCTTTGATGCATTATATAAAATGTATCTATATGTGCTTGTTTGTTTCATTAGATTTAAAGATGTATGTGGTCTGCCAGGAACAAGTCAGTGCATAATATCATTATTAATTTTGTCAATTCACATTTCCCCCGTTTTCATTACAGGGACATATTTCCTTATTCTCGGGTCCTCGCTCATGGGACACTAGACACCTGCCTCTTTTAAAGGTCGCCGCACGGACGCCCGAGGCGTTCTTGGTGCCCCCATCCATTGTTCCAGAGAGAAATTTCTCCAGGGCTGGATCGGGACTTATCCGGGACGCCTCTCCTCCCTGGGGGATCCGTGCTTGCTCTCCTGCCCCCAGTTGCCGTTGACCTCTCCATCAACACCTTCCGTCCATATCCCCATGGATATGGAGCATGACATGCCTCCTCTCCATTGGCCGGCACCCGCCAACCGGACGGAAGTATCAGTGGATGTCCGACATGTATGGGAATGCAGATGCGCATGCGTGAACCTCTGGGCTTCGCGCCCGCACCCCACTCCATGTCACGATGTGGGAGGGGTGGAGGGGGTATATATTGGAGCCTCGTTTGCTATGTCCCCAGTGTCTTGTTGCACTCCCTGCGCGCTGGGTCCTGCTCCGTATCTGTCAAAGGTAAAAACGATATTCCTCTACCTCTTTGAGCCACCATTTATTCAATAGGTGGTTGTCCCCTTTTTTTTTTTTTTTTTTTTTTTTTATTCATTCATTCTTTATTTCATTTTCAGGTGGATAGTGACTCCATCTTAATCACTGGAAATTACATCTTCCCTTTTTCGGTTGTTTGTAATATACACTTTTTGGTTATAAATCAGTTGTTTGTCTTTCATCAAACACCATTTTTTTATCAATCGGGAACATTTTTGTAAAGACCCACATCATAGAGGTCTCATCCTCAGGAACACCGTTAGGCGTGCTAGGCAATCTGGACATAATATATAATACTTGTAAGTATAACATAATGAAACTTTATTAATATATATTAATATACACATTAATATCCTGTCAAGATCAATAAATATATAAAATAATTTCAACTCATATAATATATCTACAATACATATACAGTATATTCATATCCTTGACAGGTTTTTATCCTTCATGAGCTGTCTTATGTGAGGCTTGATATCCCCTCTGCGGGTAGACCCAATAGGTGGGGTCCTTTTGCTCCATGAGCATGGCTGTTGAGCCTTTGGAAGTGATAGTCCCATTCCATCCCTTCCAACTTCCATAATAATACTTGGACTCCATGCTCCAGGTATGGTGAATTCCACCCCTTTTCTTTTTGTGCATTGACTTGTTTACCTGGCATATAGAAGCTTCCTTGCAATGCATTATTACGTATGAAATACAATATCCGCCTTACATGCATGTTTTTCTTCTTAGTCCTTAAAGATATATATATATATATATATATATATATATATATATATATATCTTTATTTCCCTGAGAAAACCAGTCCGGCGAAACCGGTTGGAAATTAAAATTCAAAAATACTGTATGTGCACATCCCCACAAGACAGTCAATATTTGTTATTGTATGTTTTTATAAATATATGTGTAATAAAATGCGATTCTTTTTTTAAGATAAATATTTGTTGCATTTATAGTGTTTTTTTGAGTCTTTGAGTACCTTTAAAGTCCCACACCCTATATGCCCACTTTTTTGAAATACTAGGGATGTTGTTACTCTAGCATTGTTTGATTTGGTTCCACCCACCATTTTATAAATTTAATCTGAGGGTATTTACATCCAAATCAGGTCAACGGTGTAGGAATTACAACAGTTTGTATATGTGCCTCCCACTTTTTAAGGGACCTAAAGTAATGGGACAGATTAACAATCATAAATCAAACTTTCACTTTTTTATACTTGGTTGCAAATCCTTTGCAGTCAATTACAGCCTGAAGTCTGGAACGCATAGACATCACCAGACGCTGGGTTTCATCCCTGGGGATGCTCTGCCAGGCCTCTACTGCAACTGTCTTCAGTTCCTGCTTGTTCTTGGGGCATTTTCCCTTCAGTTTTGTCTTCAGCAAGTGAAATGCATGCTCAATCGGGTTCAGGTCAGGGGATTTACTTGGCCAGTGCATAACATTCCACTTCTTTCCCTTAAAAAAAAAATCTTTGGTTGCTTTCGCAGTATGCTTCGGGTCATTGTCTATCTGCACTGTGAAGCGCCGTCCAATGAGTTCTGAAGCATTTGGCTGAATATGAGCAGATAATATTGCCCGAAACGCTTCAGAATTCATCCTGCTGCTTTTGTCAGCAGTCACATCATCAATAAATACAAGAGAACCAGTTCCATTGGCAGCCATACATGCCCACGCCATGACACTACCACCACCATGCTTCACTGATGAGGTGGTATGCTTTGGATCATGAGCAGTTGTCTCACTAGGGTTGGTGTCACCTGGTGCAGTAAACCATGGTGTCACTTCCCCCCAAAAAAAATTATTTTCCTGTTTTCTGAAAGAGTGCCAAAGACGCAGCATACTAGAGTTTTAGTGCGCTTTCAGAAAATGCAGAAAAAAAATCTATAGGATTGCAGTAATAACTGCGTGTAAAATGTAGGAAGACCCCCTTTACATTACACAGCCCCTGGACCCCTTTACATTACACAGCCCCTGTACCCCTGGACCCCTTTACATTACACAGCCCCCGTACCCCTGGACCCCCTTACATTACACAGCCCCTGTACCCCTGGACCCCTTTACATTACACAGCCCCCCCATTGGAACCCTTTACATTACACAGCCCCCCCCATTGGAACCCTTTACATTACACAGCCCCACCGCCCTCATGGAACCCTTTACATTACACAGCCCACACCCCCTCATGGAAACCTTTATGTTACACAGCCCCCGCCCCCCATAGAAACTTTTACATTATACAGCCCCCGTCCCCCAATAGAACCCCTTACATTCCACAGCCCCCACCCCCCATGGAACCCTTCACATTACACAGCCCCTGCCCCCCAAAAGAACCCCTTACATTACACAGCCCCCACCCCCCCATAGAACCCTTTACATTACACAGTTTCCGCACCCCCCCAATAGACCCTTTACATGACATAGCCCTCGCCCCCCCTCAATAGAACCCTTTACATTATACAGCTCCCCCAATAGAACCCTTTTACAATACAAAGCCCCATCAATAGAACCCCTTTACAATACAAACCCCCACCAATAGAACCCCTTTACAATACAAACCCCCCCAATAGTACCCCTTTACAATACAACCCCCCCAATAGAACCCTTTACAATACAAACCCCCCCCCCCATAGAACCCCTCTAAAATGCAGACCCCCCCAATAGAACCACTTAACAATACAAGCCCCCCAATAGAACCCCTTTACAATGCAGACAACTCCCCCCCTCCAATTAAACCCCTTTATAATGCAGACCCCCCCCAATAAAACCCCTATACAATGCAGACACCCCCCCCCCCAATAGAGCCCCTTTACAATGCAGACCTCCCCTTCCAATGTAACCTCTTTACAATGCAGACCCCCTCCCCCCCAATAGAACGACTTTACAATACAATTGCCCCCCCCCCCACCTTATTAGGAGGAGAGCAGAGAGGGAGGAACTGTTCAAAGCAGAGAATGGGAGAAAGACTCACTTCGCTCACGAGCCCTGCATACACAGCGGTCGGCGGGAAATGCCGGAGTTAACTGTGCTAGTTAATGAGCCGGTGATTGGTTGCTAGGCGGTCCTAGCAACCAATCGCCTTCTCATTATCTAGCACAGTTAACTCCGGCATTTCCCGCTGTGTATGCAGGGCTCGTGAGCGAAGTGAGTCTCTCTCCCATTCTCTGCTTTGAACAGTTCCTCCTCCTCCGCGCTCCTGTGTCAGTGAGCGGCGGAGGCAGTCCGGCGGCCGGCCCCGGGTGTCACCCTGGTGCTCCCTGACACCCCCCTAATGTGTGGCACCTGGGGCGGACCCCCCCCCATTGGTACGCCACTGATCATGGGCAGTTCCCTTCCTTCTCCATACTCTTCTCTTCCCATCACTCTGGTACAAGTTGATATTGGTCTCATCTGTCCATAGGATGTTGTTCCAGAACCGTGAAGGCTTTTTTAGATGTTGTTTGGTAAACTCTAATCTGGCCTTCCTGTTTTTGAGGCTTTACATCTTGTGGTGAACCCTCTTTATTCACTCTGGTGAAGTCTTCTCTTGATTGTTGACTTTGACACACATACACCTACCTCCTGGAGAGTGTTCTTGATCTGGCCAACTGTTGTGAAGGGTGTTTTCTTCACCAGGGAAAGAATTCTTCGGTCATCCACCACAGTTGTTTTCCGTGGTCTTCCGGGTCTTTTGGTGTTGCTGAGCTCACCGGTGCGTGCTTTCTTTTTAACCACTTTACCACCGGAGGATTTTGCTGTCTTACGTCCAGGCCCCTTTTTGAGATTCGGCACTGTGCGAATTTAACTGACAATTGCGCAGTCATGCAATCCCGTACCCAAACACAATTTACGTCCTTTTTTCCCCACAAACATAGCTTTCTTTTGGTGGTATTTGATCACCTCTGTGCTTTTTATTTTTTGCGATATTAATAAAAAAATACAAAAATTTGCAAAAATAACAATATTTTTCTACTTTGACAGTTAAAAAATATCCAATATATTCAATTTTTGTCATATATTTAGGCCAAAATGTATTTAGCTACATGTCTTTGACAAAAAAATTCTCAATAAACCTATTTATAACAGCTTTAAGACCGGAAGATTTTCCCCATTCCTGACCAGGCTATATTTTGCGATTCGGCACTGCGTTATTTTAATGGACAATTGCGCAGTCATGCAATGCTGTACCCAAATAATATTGATATCCTTTTTCCCCCACAAATAGAGCTTTCTTTTGGTGGTATTTAATCACCTGTGCGATTTTTACTTTTTGCGCTATAAACAAAAAAAGAGCGACAATTTTGAAAAAATAACAATATTTTTCAAATTTTTTTATATGAAATTCCCCCCAAAAAAAATTTAAAAATCAAAATGTTTTAACATTTTAGGCCAATTTGTTTTCTGCTACATATTTTTGGTAAAAAAAAATCGCAATAAGTGTATTTTGATTGGTTTACACAAAAGTTTTCGCTGCTACTAACTACGGGAAATTTATGTTTTTTTTTTTAAACTAGTAATGGCGGCGATCTGCATTTTTTTTTTTTTTTTTTTTGTGGGACTGCGACATTGCGGCGGACAGATTGGACCCCTGACTGACATTTTTGACACTTTTGGGGGTACCAGTGATATTACTACAGTAATCAGTGCTATAAATATGCACTGTTACTTTAAAAATGACACTGGCAGGGAAGGGGTTAACTTTTATTGGTGATCAAGGGGTAATGTATGCCTGGTGCTTACTAACGTGTGTGGGGGGAGGGGACTATGTGACACAGGCACAGATCGCAGGTTCAGCTATGCTGAATCCTGCAATCTGTCCCTGAATGTCACTTTGGAGATCCGCCCCCTTGGTTTACACAAGCGGGCGGATTTCCACACTCGATCCCCGACGATCGGGGAAGAGCGGAGGTGATCACCGCCGCTCCTCCCCTGGCCCGACTCCCGCTGTGACTGAAAACAGCGGGAGTGAGCCTCCGGCATGTAATGTTCTGGTACCTTTGGGTACCCTAATTACTCTTTCATAAGTGTATGTGCCCCACCATTCTCTTTTGGTAAGGTGCGCATACACCTTTAAGACTGATGCTGTCATCACTGTGCGCCGGACTGGATGGCTATTTAGATCGCCGGCTCTCACTCACATGTGTTCGTTCAAACTGCTTTGTGCCTTGATGCTAACCTGTCTTGAAGCTCTCATGCTTGCAAGCATACCTCGCTGTCGGAAACCACGCTGCGCTGATCCCTGTATCCCGCTACCGGATCATCCGCTCTTGCCGAACCTCTCCTCTGCTACATTGCTATTAGTGATAAGTACCCCACAGGGGAAACCTCTATAACCTTTATACTAAAGCTTACACTATCTAGCTCTGCATACTAAGGACTATTACTACATCTGCATTATCTAAGATTGCTAGCTCTTGAGCCTACTACCACCTGTTCTTGCACTGGGTTGATCTCTCTTGTATGTCCACCTGCTACTCTGTCATCTGCTACCATACATGATTGCTAAACCTATCTGCATCCCATCTGCTACTATCTTACTTTCAAGAACATTTCCTTTCAAGTGTCTGTCATCTACCATCTCTACCCAACCTGTCTCTTCAGCCTATCATCACTGTGTTACTATATACATAAGTCACTCTAGGAAACATCTTATTGAGTGTGTGTATTTACTTGCTGAATTGAGATCATCCACACATGATGAGTCATTGGGAGTTGGGATTGGTGTCTCAGCGTTTCTCTACATGACTACTGAAGTGGAATATTTCTGCAGCTGAAAATCCACATCAAACGTAAAATGCAGGAGCGTTACACGGCGGCGCATACGCGCCGCCCACAAGGGGAGGAGTCCAGCGACGTAGGTCTACGTCGCTGGACGATATCGAGCCACTTTGCCGCATTACGGTCAACGTGACCGGTCGGCAAGTGGCCACACCTAATGTTTTTGCTATTTCTCTGATGAGTTTGTTTTGTTTTTTCAGCCTAATGATGGCTTGCTTCACTGATAGTGACAGCTCTTTGGATCTCATATTGAGAGTTGACAGCAACAGATTCCAAATGCAAATAGCAAACTTGAAATTAACTCTGGACCTTTTATCTGCTCCTTGTAAATGGGATAATGAGGGAATAACACACATCTGGCCATGGAACAGCTGAGCAGCCAATTGTCCAATTACTTTTGGTCTCTTAAAAAGAGGGAGGCACATATACAAACTGTTGTAATTCCTACACCTTTCACCTGATTAGGATGTAAATACCCTCAAATTAAAGCTGAAAGTCTGCAGTTAAAACACATCTTGTTTGTTTTATTTCAAATACATTGTGGTGGCGTATAGAGCCAAAAAGATTAGAATTGCGTCAAGTCGATGTCCCAATATTTATGGACCTGACTGTACCTTGCTGATCCTGCCAGTTTCTACCTTTCCCCCTGTAAACTGACCACCATGTATACCATAGCTGCTGAGCCCTGAAACCGTGATGAGTGCTCTCTCCCCCTTCCCCCCTCATCCCTGGCTGTCTGCTCCTGTGACAGTGTCTGCCCCCTGCTGCTGAAGTTTCATTTAAAGTTTCATACCATCCGTTCTGTTTAATAATCCTTTGTGCCCCTGTCTGTGTTTTATAAAATAAGTAATTCTTTATCAATTTTCAGAGCGCCGATAGCCACTTACGTGATCCACCGCCTCTCTCCTTCTCTCCTTCTCTCCTCCTCCCCTCCCGACTGACATCAGAGGGGAATCATGGCCCTGCCCACTGCAGCTGTCAGACGGGGAGAGGAGAGAGCCGGTGGGTCACGTGAGAGGTGATCGGCGCTCTAAAAACTGGTAAAGAACGGCTTATTTTTAATAAAGACAGACACAGGGGCACATAGGATTATTAAACAGACAGGATGGTATAAAGTGCATAAAGTGGCTTGACAACCAATTTTAAGGATAAGTTCATCTTTTGGAACATGTCAAAAGTTCCACCCATATTTAGGGTGGAACATGTAGATCAAAAAAACAAAGAGATTTCCAGTCACAACTTACCAACCAGCCAGCGACCAACCAAATTGACCTGTCTAACAGTATGCGTTAAAAACGGGGGTTTGGTTGCACCCTGTGATCTGCAGTCCCTAACTCTACAATTTAAAGAGTCTCTACGATCAGAGCACATGCATTTAATGGGATAGATGGAGGACAGGTGACTAGAGGGAGCCCACCCCTCCTTAAAGGCACAGGGTCACACTGAACACCCAGCACATCGCACAATGGCGGCAAAGGTGTCAATGCGTTGCCTGGCTCAATATAGATATCAATAATGCACAAAGTGGTAGAGTTAGGGACTGCAGATCACAGGGTGCCTTGTCGAGGGCCTGCAGCTTACGCATGTATTTGCAAATGTGTGCAACCAAACCCTTGTTTTTAACGCATACTGTTAGACAGGTCAATTCGGTTGGTCGCTGGCTGGTTGGTAAGTTGTGACTGGAAATCTCTTCGTTTTTTTTATCTGCGTCCGCCCTTCCAGTGCTCCTTACTAGTGTTGAGCGAACACGGACTGTATTATTCGTGTTCGTACCGAATAATTGGATTTTTTGTACCCGAACACGGACACGGACACTTTACTGTATGTTCGGGTAAAAATCCGTGTTCGGTCGTTTTATTTCCGGGTTTTGCATGCTTTGGCGCTCTTTTCATGGCGGGCTTTCAACAGCCAATCAACAATCGTTTAACTGGTGTGCCTTAAGCCATCCCAGCCATGCCTGCAAATGTCTCAGTAGCTGTGATTGGCCGTCTGAAGCATGTGACCAAGTCTTTATAAGTTCCAGGCAGCCGCAGCGTCTTCATTCTGCTGCTTAGATCAGGGACAGAGCACACATCAACGTGCTGGCTGCTGATTAGGGAAAGACAGGCAGGAAAAAAACATTTGTGTCCGGATAGAATTGAGGGACAGGTCGGAGTGTTTAGGCAGGGCGAGTTGTAGGTATTTTAGGGATAGAGTCTGCTGAATTATAGGGTCAGTGTCTTCTACAAAGTACAATCGATATTGCTGTGTGGGGGGTGGGGTGACTCTGCACTCAATCCTGATCTACGATCTCTTCTCAATCCTGTTAGGGAGAGGCTGCTGCTGCTGAATTTTAGGGAAACTGTGTTCTACAAACTACAATCGATATTGCTGTGTGGTGTGGGATAGGAGATAGGCAGGTGTCAGTGATCCACATCCATTTTTCTGTGTGTGAGCTGCAGTGAACACAATCTTTTTGGGCTGCAGTGAACACAATCTTTTTGGGGTGCAGTGAACAACGTCCTTTTTGGGGTGCAGTGAACAAAATCTTTTTGGGGTGCAGTGAACAAAATCCTTTTTGGGGTGCAGTGAACAACATCCTTTTTGGGGTGCAGTGAACAAAATCTTTTTGGGGTGCAGTGAACAAAATCCTTTGTGGGGTGCAGTGAACACAATCTTTGTGGGGTGCAGTGAACACAATCTTTTTGGGGTGCAGTGAACAACATCCTTTTTGGGGTGCAGTGAACAAAATCCTTTTTGGGGTGCAGTGAACACAATCTTTTTGGGGTGCAGTGAACAAAATCCTTTGTGGGGTGCAGTGAACACAATCTTTGTGGGGTGCAGTGAACACAATCTTTTTGGGGTGCAGTGAACAAAATCCTTTTTGGGGTGCAGTGAACAACATCCTTTTTGGGGTGCAGTGAACAAAATCCTTTTTGGGGTGCAGTGAACAACATCCTTTTTGGGGTGCAGTGAACAAAATCCTTTTAGGGTGCAGTGAACACAATCTTTGTGGGGTACAGTGAACAGAATCTTTGTGGGGTGCAGTGAACACAATCTTTGGGGGGTACAGTGAACACAATCTTTTTGGGGTGCAGTGAACAAAATCCTTTGTGGGGTGCAGTGAACACAATCTTTGTGGGGTGCAGTGAACACAATCTTTTTGGGGTGCAGTGAACAAAATCCTTTGTGGGGTGCAGTGAACACAATCTTTGTGGGGTGCAGTGAACACAATCATTTTTGGGGTGCAGTGAACACAATCTTTGTGGGGTGCAGTGAACACAATCTTTTTGGGGTGGAGTGAACAAAATCCTTTTTGGGGTGCAGTGAACAACATCCTTTTTGGGGTGCAGTGAACAAAATCCTTTTTGGGGTGCAGTGAACACAATCTTTTTGGGGTGCAGTGAACAAAATCCTTTGTGGGGTGCAGTGAACACAATCTTTGTGGGGTGCAGTGAACAAAATCCTTTTTGGGGTGCAGTGAACAAAATCCTTTTTGGGATGCAGTGAACACAATCTTTTTGGGGTGCAGTGAACAAAATCCTTTGTGGGGTGCAGTGAACACAATCTTTGTGGGGTACAGTGAACAGAATCTTTGTGGGGTGCAGTGAACACAATCTTTGGGGGGTACAGTGAACACAATCTTTTTGGGGTGCAGTGAACGAAATCCTTTGTGGGGTGCAGTGAACACAATCTTTGGGGGGTACAGTGAACACAATCTTTTTGGGGTGCAGTGAACAAAATCCTTTGTGGGGTGCAGTGAACACAATCTTTGTGGGGTGCAGTGAACACAATCTTTTTGGGGTGCAGTGAACAAAATCCTTTTTGGGGTGCAGTGAACAACATCATTTTTGGGGTGCAGTGAACAAAATCCTTTTTGGGATGCAGTGAACACAATCTTTTTGGGGTGTAGTGAACAAAATCCTTTGTGGGGTGCAGTGAACACAATCTTTGTGGGGTACAGTGAACAGAATCTTTGTGGGGTGCAGTGAACACAATCTTTGGGGGGTACAGTGAACACAATCTTTTTGGGGTGCAGTGAACGAAATCCTTTTTGGGGTGCAGTGAACACAATCTTTTTGGGGTGCAGTGAACAAAATCCTTTGTGGGGTGCAGTGAACACAATCTTTGTGGGGTACAGGGAACAGAATCTTTGTGGGGTGCAGTGAACACAATCTTTGGGGGGTACAGTGAACACAATCTTTTTGGGGTGCAGTGAACAAAATCCTTTTAGGGTGCAGTGAACACAATCTTTGTGGGGTGCAGTGAACAAAATCCTTTTTGAGGTGCAGTGAACACAATCTTTGTGGGGTGCAGTGAACACAATCTTTGTGGGGTACAGTGAACACAATCTCATACTTCTGAACATTTGAGGGTGCTGCCTGTTCCATACTCCTCCTCCTACTCCTCAACCATCCTTTTAGGGGTACAAACAATAGTAATTGGGGCCTAGTGTGGTGGTGTACGTGTGAGATACATACACTTTCTTTTTGATCATATTTTCTATTCCGCTATTCAATTAAATCCTTTGGGGATCAATTAAATTGCGTGATAGTCTGTGTCGGTACGTGTGAGATCCACCTTTCCAAGTTTTTGGGGTTCATCTCATACTTCTGAAGATTTGAGGGTGCTGCCTGTTCCATACTCCTCCTCCTACTGCTCAACCATCCTTTTAGGGGTACAAACAATAGTAATTGGGGCCTAGTGTGGTGGTGTACGTGTGAGATACATACACTTTCTTTTTGATCATATTTTCTATTCCGCTATTCAATTAAAACCTTTGGGGATCAATTAAATTGCGTGATAGTCTGTGTCGGTACGTGTGAGATCCACCTTTCCAAGTTTTTGGGGTTCATCTCATACTTCTGAAGATTTGAGGGTGCTGCCTGTTCCATACTCCTCCTCCTACTGCTCAACCATCCTTTTAGGGGTACAAACAATAGTAATTGGGGCCTAGTGTGGTGGTGTACGTGTGAGATACATACACTTTCTTTTTGATCATATTTTCTATTCCGCTATTCAATTAAATCCTTTGGGGATCAGTTAAATTGCGCGATAGTCTGTGTCGGTACGTGTGAGATCCACCTTTCCAAGTTTTTGGGGTTCATCTCATACTTCTGAAGATTTGAGGGTGCTGCCTGTTCCATACTCCTCCTCCTACTGCTCAACCATCCTTTTAGGGGTACAAACAATAGTAATTGGGGCCTAGTGTGGTGGTGTACGTGTGAGATACATACACTTTCTTTTTGATCATATTTTCTATTCCGCTATTCAATTAAAACCTTTGGGGATCAATTAAATTGCGTGATAGTCTGTGTCGGTACGTGTGAGATCCACCTTTCCAAGTTTTTGGGGTTCATCTCATACTTCTGAAGATTTGAGGGTGCTGCCTGTTCCATACTCCTCCTCCTACTGCTCAACCATCCTTTTAGGGGTACAAACAATAGTAATTGGGGCCTAGTGTGGTGGTGTACGTGTGAGATACATACACTTTCTTTTTGATCATATTTTCTATTCCGCTATTCAATTAAAACCTTTGGGGATCAATTAAATTGCATGATAGTCTGTGTCAGTACGTGTGAGATCCACCTTTCCAAGTTTTTGGGGTTCATCTCATACTTCTGAAGATTTGAGGGTGCTGCCTGTTCCATACTCCTCCTCCTACTCCTCAACCATCCTTTTAGGGGTACAAACAATAGTAATTGGGGCCTAGTGTGGTGGTGTACGTGTGAGATACATACACTTTCTTTTTGATCATATTTTCTATTCCGCTATTCAATTAAAACCTTTGGGGATCAATTAAATTGCGTGATAGTCTGTGTCGGTACGTGTGAGATCCACCTTTCCAAGTTTTTGGGGTTCATCTCATACTTCTGAAGATTTGAGGGTGCTGCCTGTTCCATACTCCTCCTCCTACTGCTCAACCATCCTTTTAGGGGTACAAACAATAGTAATTGGGGCCTAGTGTGGTGGTGTACGTGTGAGATACATACACTTTCTTTTTGATCATATTTTCTATTCCGCTATTCAATTAAAACCTTTGGGGATCAATTAAATTGCATGATAGTCTGTGTCAGTACGTGTGAGATCCACCTTTCCAAGTTTTTGGGGTTCATCTCATACTTCTGAAGATTTGAGGGTGCTGCCTGTTCCATACTCCTCCTCCTACTCCTCAACCATCCTTTTAGGGGTACAAACAATAGTAATTGGGGCCTAGTGTGGTGGTGTACGTGTGAGATACATACACTTTCTTTTTGATCATATTTTCTATTCCGCTATTCAATTAAAACCTTTGGGGATCAATTAAATTGCGTGATAGTCTGTGTCGGTACGTGTGAGATCCACCTTTCCAAGTTTTTGGGGTTCATCTCATACTTCTGAAGATTTGAGGGTGCTGCCTGTTCCATACTCCTCCTCCTACTGCTCAACCATCCTTTTAGGGGTACAAACAATAGTAATTGGGGCCTAGTGTGGTGGTGTACGTGTGAGATACATACACTTTCTTTTTGATCATATTTTCTATTCCGCTATTCAATTAAATCCTTTGGGGATCAATTAAATTGCGTGATAGTCTGTATCGGTACGTGTGAGATCCACCTTTCCAAGTTTTTGGGGTTCATCTCATACTTCTGAAGATTTGAGGGTGCTGCCTGTTCCATACTCCTCCTCCTACTGCTCAACCATCCTTTTAGGGGTACAAACAATAGTAATTGGGGCCTAGTGTGGTGGTGTACGTGTGAGATACATACACTTTCTTTTTGATCATATTTTCTATTCCGCTATTCAATTAAATCCTTTGGGGATCAATTAGATTGCGTGATAGTCTGTGTCGGTACGTGTGAGATCCACCTTTCCAAGTTTTTGGGGTTCATCTCATACTTCTGAAGATTTGAGGGTGCTGCCTGTTCCATACTCCTCCTCCTACTGCTCAACCATCCTTTTAGGGGTACAAACAATAGTAATTGGGGCCTAGTGTGGTGGTGTACGTGTGAGATACATACACTTTCTTTTTGATCATATTTTCTATTCCGCTATTCAATTAAAACCTTTGGGGATCAATTAAATTGCGTGATAGTCTGTGTCGGTACGTGTGAGATCCACCTTTCCAAGTTTTTGGGGTTCATCTCATACTTCTGAAGATTTGAGGGTGCTGCCTGTTCCATACTCCTCCTCCTACTGCTCAACCATCCTTTTAGGGGTACAAACAATAGTAATTGGGGCCTAGTGTGGTGGTGTACGTGTGAGATACATACACTTTCTTTTTGATCATATTTTCTATTCCGCTATTCAATTAAAACCTTTGGGGATCAATTAAATTGCGTGATAGTCTGTGTCGGTACATGTGAGATCCACCTTTCCAAGTTTTTGGGGTTCATCTCATACTTCTGAAGATTTGAGGGTGCTGCCTGTTCCATACTCCTCCTCCTACTCCTCAACCATCCTTTTAGGGGTACAAACAATAGTAATTGGGGCCTAGTGTGGTGGTGTACGTGTGAGATACATACACTTTCTTTTTGATCATATTTTCTATTCCGCTATTCAATTAAAACCTTTGGGGATCAATTAAATTGCGTGATAGTCTGTGTCGGTACGTGTGAGATCCACCTTTCCAAGTTTTTGGGGTTCATCTCATACTTCTGAAGATTTGAGGGTGCTGCCTGTTCCATACTCCTCCTCCTACTGCTCAACCATCCTTTTAGGGGTACTAACAATAGTAATTGGGGCCTAGTGTGGTGGTGTACGTGTGAGATACATACACTTTCTTTTTGATCATATTTTCTATTCCGCTATTCAATTAAAACCTTTGGGGATCAATTAAATTGCATGATAGTCTGTGTCAGTACGTGTGAGATCCACCTTTCCAAGTTTTTGGGGTTCATCTCATACTTCTGAAGATTTGAGGGTGCTGCCTGTTCCATACTCCTCCTCCTACTCCTCAACCATCCTTTTAGGGGTACAAACAATAGTAATTGGGGCCTAGTGTGGTGGTGTACGTGTGAGATACATACACTTTCTTTTTGATCATATTTTCTATTCCGCTATTCAATTAAAACCTTTGGGGATCAATTAAATTGCGTGATAGTCTGTGTCGGTACGTGTGAGATCCACCTTTCCAAGTTTTTGGGGTTCATCTCATACTTCTGAAGATTTGAGGGTGCTGCCTGTTCCATACTCCTCCTCCTACTGCTCAACCATCCTTTTAGGGGTACAAACAATAGTAATTGGGGCCTAGTGTGGTGGTGTACGTGTGAGATACATACACTTTCTTTTTGATCATATTTTCTATTCCGCTATTCAATTAAATCCTTTGGGGATCAATTAAATTGCGTGATAGTCTGTATCGGTACGTGTGAGATCCACCTTTCCAAGTTTTTGGGGTTCATCTCATACTTCTGAAGATTTGAGGGTGCTGCCTGTTCCATACTCCTCCTCCTACTGCTCAACCATCCTTTTAGGGGTACAAACAATAGTAATTGGGGCCTAGTGTGGTGGTGTACGTGTGAGATACATACACTTTCTTTTTGATCATATTTTCTATTCCGCTATTCAATTAAAACCTTTGGGGATCAATTAAATTGCGTGATAGTCTGTGTCGGTACGTGTGAGATCCACCTTTCCAAGTTTTTGGGGTTCATCTCATACTTCTGAAGATTTGAGGGTGCTGCCTGTTCCATACTCCTCCTCCTACTGCTCAACCATCCTTTTAGGGGTACAAACAATAGTAATTGGGGCCTAGTGTGGTGGTGTACGTGTGAGATACATACACTTTCTTTTTGATCATATTTTCTATTCCGCTATTCAATTAAAACCTTTGGGGATCAATTAAATTGCGTGATAGTCTGTGTCGGTACGTGTGAGATCCACCTTTCCAAGTTTTTGGGGTTCATCTCATACTTCTGAAGATTTGAGGGTGCTGCCTGTTCCATACTCCTCCTCCTACTGCTCAACCATCCTTTTAGGGGTACAAACAATAGTAATTGGGGCCTAGTGTGGTGGTGTACGTGTGAGATACATACACTTTCTTTTTGATCATATTTTCTATTCCGCTATTCAATTAAAACCTTTGGGGATCAATTAAATTGCGTGATAGTCTGTGTCGGTACGTGTGAGATCCACCTTTCCAAGTTTTTGGGGTTCATCTCATACTTCTGAAGATTTGAGGGTGCTGCCTGTTCCATACTCCTCCTCCTACTGCTCAACCATCCTTTTAGGGGTACAAACAATAGTAATTGGGGCCTAGTGTGGTGGTGTACGTGTGAGATACATACACTTTCTTTTTGATCATATTTTCTATTCCGCTATTCAATTAAAACCTTTGAGGATCAATTGAATTGCGGGATAGTCTGTGTCGGTACGTGTGAGATCCACCTTTCCAAGTTTTTGAGGTTCATCTCATACTTCTGAAGATTTGAGGGTGCTGTCTGTTCCATACTCCTCCTACTCCTCATCCATCCTTTTAGGGGTAGAAACAATAGTAATTGGGGCCTAGTGTGGTTTTGTACGTGCGAGATACATACACTTTTTTGGATCATATTTCCTATTCCGCTATTCAATAAAAACCTTTCTAGGGCAAGATCTTAAATTACAGAAATATGAAGAGACCGTCAAATAAGGGCCGTGGCCTGGGTCGTGGTGCTGCTGGTAGAGCTCCTGTTGCAAGGAGAGGACGTGGTCGATCTGTGCCAGCTACACGCACAAGTGAAACACCTTCCTCAAGTGTGAGTAGGCGACAGAACCTGCATCAGTATTTGGTAGGGCATCATACGCCCCTAGAAGTGATGAGGCCAGAACAAGTGGAGGCGATAGTAGATTGGTTTGCTGCTGACAGTGCCTCCAGTTCCTTCACATTGTCTCCCACCCAGTCTACTGCAGAAAGGTCACAGTTGGCACCTGCAGCCGATGTCCAACCGTCTTTCACCTCACCCCCTTGCAAATCAGGCAAGCAGTCTGAGCCCCAAGCCATACAGCAGTCTCTTCTTCTTTTTGATGACTCTGTCAGCAGGGTTTCCCAGGGCCATCCACCTAGCCCTGCCCCAGAAGTGGAAGAGATTGAGTGCAGCGATGCCCAACCACTTATTTCTCAAGATGAGTACATGCAAGGATCATCGCAGCACGTCTCCGATGATGACGAAACGCAGGTGCCAACTGCTGCGGCGTTCAGCATTGTGGAGACCGACAAGGAGGGCAGGGGTGAAGACTGGGTGGAAGATGATGTGGAGGACGATGAGGTCCTCGACCCCACATGGAATGAACGTCATGCAGGTGACCTGAGTAGTTTGGAGGAAGAGGCGGTGGTCGCACAGAGCCACCAGCACAGCAGAAGAGGGAGCAGGGTGCAGAAGCGGAGCGGCCGTGCCCTAGACACTACGCCCGCTACTGCCCAACGCAGCAAGGGAACGAGCGCACCAAAGTCAGCTCAAAGGAGTTCTCTAGCGTGGAAGTTCTTTAGAAAATGTGCTGATGACAGGACACGAGTGGTTTGCACCCTGTGCAATCAGAGCTTGAAGCGAGGCATAAACCTTCTCAACCTGAGCACAACCTGCATGATCAGGCATCTAAGTGCAAAGCACGAGCTGCAGTGCAGTACACACCTTCAAAACCAAGAAACATCTCTGGCTCATCCTGCTTCCTCTTCTGCTGCAGTCTCGGCCGCTCCAGCCACATCTGTAGTGATACCGGCACCTGCCACCCCGCAAACAGACGATCTGTCAGCAACACCACCACCTGGGTCACCAACAACCATCTCCACAATGTCCCGTGGAAGCGTTCAGCTTTCCATCTCCCAAACACTTGAGAGGAAGAGGAAGTACCCCCCTACCCACCCGCGATCCCTGGCCCTGAATGCCAGCATTTCAAAATTATTGG
Source organism: Pelophylax lessonae (assembly GCF_965119305.1). NCBI lineage: Eukaryota > Metazoa > Chordata > Amphibia > Anura > Ranidae > Pelophylax > Pelophylax lessonae. Next base: position 717,063,836 of record NC_138768.1, read on the forward strand.
CCTTTGAAATGCTGTCATTCCGTCTGGTGGAGACGCACAGTTTTAAAAACCTTATGTCGGTGGCTGTCCCACAGTACGTCGTGCCCAGCCGCCACTACTTTTCCAGGCAAGCCATCCCTTCCCTGCACAACCAAGTGGGGGAAAAAATCAGGTGTGCACTGCGCAACGCCATCTGTGCCAAGGTCCACCTAACTACCGATACGTGGACCAGTAAGCACGGTCAGGGGCGTTATATCTCCCTAACGGCACACTGGGTAAATGCAGTGGCGGATGGGCCTGAGGCGGATAGCAATTTGGCGCATGTCCTTCCACCACCGAGGATTGCAGGGCGCTTCAGTTTGCCTCCTGTTCCTAACTCCTCCTACTCCGCTTCCTCATCCTCTACCGCCTCCTCATCCGGACAGCGTAACACCTTCACCACCAACTTCAGCACGGCCAGGGGTAAACGACAGCAGGCAGTTTTACAACTTGCCTGTTTGGGGGACAAACCACACACCGCGCAGGAGTTGTGGAGGAGCATGGAACAGCAGACAAATGAGTGGTTGCTGCCAGCGAGCCTCAAGCCCGGCCTGGGCGAAATCTCATAGCAGCTCTGGGCCTAGCCGGTTTGACGCACATCCCTTGCCTGGCGCATGTGCTCAATTTGGTGGTGCAGAGGTTCCTTAAAAACTACCCCGATATGTCAGAGCTGCTGCAGAAAGTGCGGGCCGTTTGTGCGCACTTTCGGCGTTCTCACCCTGCTGCTGCTCGCCTGGCAGCGCTGCAGCGTAACTTCGGCCTTCCCGCTCACCGCCTCATATGTGACGTGCCCACAAGGTGGAACTCCACCTTGCACATGCTGGAAAGACTGTGCGAGCAGCAGCAGGCCATAGTGGAGTTTCAGCTGCAGCACGCACGCGTGAGTCGCTCTGCGGAACAGCACCACTTCACCACCAATAACTGGGCCTCCATGCGAGACCTGTGTGCCTTGTTACGCTGTTTTGAGTACTCCACAAACATGGCCAGTGGCAATGACGCCGTTCTCAGCTTAACTATCCCACTTCTATGCCTCCTTGAAAAAACAATTCGGGCGATGATGGAAGAGGATGTGGCACAGGATGAGGAGGAGGAGGAGGATAAAGAGGTAACATTTCCAAGGCTTTCAGGGCAGACATTCGCAAGGGGCTCCGAGGGTGGGTTCCTGCACACACAAACGCCAGGGACACAATTGTCCAGCAGGGGCACAGTTCTGGAGGATGAGGAGGAGGAGCTGGAGGAGGAGATGGAACCATGTTCACAGCAGGGTGGCACCCAGGCCAGCTCATGGCCATCACTGGTGCGTGGCTGGGGGGATACAGAGGACACGGACGATACACCTCCCACAGAGGACAGCCTTTCGTTGCCTCTGGGCAGCCTGGCACACATGAGCGATTACATGCTGCAGTGTCTCCACAACGACCGCCGAGTTGCCCACATTCTAACTTGTGCTGATTACTGGGTGGCCACGCTGCTGTAAATCCCTGTTACAAGGACAACGTACCATCCTTAATTCACTCACTGGAGCGCGATCGCAAAATGCGCGAGTACAAGCGCACGCTGGTAGACGCCATGCTGCTGGCATTCCCATCTGACAGCGGGGCCGCAGTGGAAGCACAAGGCAGAGGAGGAGGAGGTCGCCAACGCAACCAGGGCACCGCCAGCACCTCAGAAGGCAGGGTTAGCATGGCCGAAATGTGGAAAAGCTTTGTCAGCACGCCACAACAAACAGCAGCACCAGCAGCTCAGATGGAACGTCTTAGCAGGAGGCAGAATTTTACCAACATGGTGGAGCAGTATGTGTGCACACGCCTACATGTAGTGAATGAGGGGTCTGCCCCCTTCAACTTCTGGGTCTCCAAATTGGGCACATGGCCTGAGCTTGCCCTTTACGCCTTGGAGGTGCTGGCGTGCCCTGCAGCCAGTGTATTATCTGAACGGGTATTTAGCACGGCTGGGGGCGTTATAACAGACAAGCGCAGCCGCCTGTCCAGAGACAATGTGGACAAGCTCACGTTCATTAAAATGAACCAGGCATGGATCCCACGGGACTTTTCCGTACCTTATGCAGAATAGCAATGGATACCGACCTTACCCACCCATTGTTCTATTTTTGCTCTTTCTCACTCTTTTGGGGTGTACCCTCATTTTAAATTTGTGAAAAGAAGCAGTGTTGGCTACCTCGTCCTCCTCCTCAGGGCCAGATTAACGTAGGGGCTATTGGAGCTGCAGCTCCAGGCCCCTACCTTTTATATAGGCCCCGGGTTGGCCATATTCACTGTTACCGCTCTTCTGTCACTTGTAAACACAGAAGTCTGGCTTCTATGCTCGCTTCCCCAGGCAGCACCCTCAGAACCTCCCCACACAGCGCGAAGGCCGGACAAGGAGGGACAGTTGCCGATGCATGGATGTGTTTATGGGCTTCAGAGACAGCATCCCATGTTGAATTAGGCATGCATGGCTGCACCCTTCCTCCTCTGGGTGCATGCAAAGGCACGGCCCTTAAGGCCCTTCAAAATCCTCAGCACCAAGCCCATGATGCTCTTAATCCGGCCCTGGTCCTCCTCCACCGCCGCTTCCACCTACACCGCCCATAGGTGTGCGCAGCCTATTGCATTAAGGTGTGCACCCCAAAGTTGAAATACACATGCATGTGTTTGCCAGCAGGGAGAGTAATGTATCGGGCCATGTACCTGTAGGCAAAGAGAAATAGAGCAGAGCAGGTCCGAGGGAGATCTTTCCCATCTCCTCACTGGCAATGCTATGTGCCCTAGGTGATTAGGGTGTGCCCAGGCACACCCGGCACACCCTGTGCGCATGCCTATATCACCGTCACATCCACCACCACCTCAACCTCCCTCCTACTCCATATGGGCCTCGTCCTTCAGAGATGAAGAAGAACATTGTTTTATTTTTCTGTTTTTTTTTGTTGTTTTAAGTTATTTTCCTATCCACATTTGTTTGCAGAGCACTTGCCATGCTCTTAATTACGTTTTGCTGCCATTTGCAGCACTCTAGCCCTTTCCTTTGGTGTTTTAGAGCCATTTTAGTGCCTTAAAGTTCGGGTCCCCATTGACTTCAATGGGGTTCGGTGTCCGGGAAAAGTTCGGTAAAAGTCCGGGACACGGACCCGGACTTTTTTTTAAAGTTCGGCCGAACCCGTCGAACACGGACATCTAGGTGTCCGCTCAACCCTACTCCTTACCACTAAGACCAGTTATAGGTGGAGGCGGTGACCACTTTGTGCATTATTGATATCTATATTGAGCCAGACAACGCACTGACACCTTTGCCGCCATTGTGCGATGTGCTGGGTGTTCAGTGTGACCCTGTGCCTTTAAGAAGGGGTGGGCTCCCTCTAGTCACCTGTCCTCCATCTATCCCATAAAATGCATGTGCTCTGATCGTAGAGACTCTTTAAATTGTAGAGTTAGGGACTGCAGATCACAGGGTGCCTTGTCGGGGCCTGCAGCTTACGCATGTATTTGCAAATGTGTGCAACCAAACCCCTGTTTTTAACGCATACTGTTAGACATGTCAATTCGGTTGGTCGCTGGCTGGTTGGTAAGTTGTGAATGGAAATCTCGTTTTTGTGATCTGCGTCCGCCCTTCCAGTGCTCCTTACCACTAAGACCAGTTATAGGTGGAGGCGGTGACCACTTTGTGCATTATTGATATCTATACAGGGTGGAACATGTAACATGTTCAGTGTTGCCAACCCCCCGGAGGGAAATTTACTGGCAGAACGTCCAAAATTTACAGACGGCACAAATTTTTTACTGGCATTGCAAAAATGTACATATACAGGCTGTTTTCAGTGCTAAACCATGCAAATATCAATACTTAAACTATAAACATGTAGATAGTGCTATTAGCAATGTGTTTAGGTTAAACAAAAGTCAAAAAACATATTTCTCCATTTACATGAAGATCAGATTAATATAACCCAGCCAGCACAGCGTTCCCCCCATATATCAGAGTGTGCAGGATTTCCCTTACAGTGTAACTCTGACATAAAGAGGAATGCTGCAGATCTTGATTTAAGCGGGAACTCTGATTTAAGTGGGTTCTCTGGTGACCAGAAACCGCCTTATATCAGAGTCCACTGCATTCCCCTTTACATCAGAGTTCCCTTTTACATCAGAGTCCGCAGAGTTCCCCCTTCGCACTGTAAGGGGAGAATCCTGCAGACTCTGATGTAGAGAGGAAGATCAGGAACTCTGATAGGGGAGTGGGGGGGGGGGGACTCTGGTGACCAGAGACCACCTTCCACAGATTAATTACACTAAGGTAAGGGGGGGGATTCCCTGCTATAAGGGGGAAACCTTTATATCAGTCCCTCCTTACATTATTGTATTCACCCAGCCCTTACATCAGTGACCCCCCCTTAGACTGGCCTGGCAGCGCTGTCACTTACCTGAGGGTGGTCAGAGGCTGTGGAAATGATACGGGAGGTGGTCAGATGCTGTGGACATCATACCGGAGGAGGTCAGAGACTGCGGACGTTCTACTGGAGATGGTCAGAGGCTGCGCAGACATGGTACAGGAGGTATTGAGAGGCTGCAGACACCCCCCATTCCCCCCCAACAGTAGTGTCCTAATCTGCTCCCCTTCACCCTCCACATCAGTGTCCACCTCTGCCACCTTTTACATCACCCTCCCACAGCAGAGTCCTCTTCTGCCCACCTTCATATACCCTCTACAGCACTGTCCTTCTGTGCCCCCTTCAGCCCCCATAGTACTGTCCTTCTGTGACCCCTTCAGACCCCATAGTACTGTCCTTCTGTGCCCCCTTCAGCCCCCATAGTACTGTCCTTCTGTGCCCCCTTCAGACCCCATAGTACTATCCTTCTGTGCCCCCATAGTACTGTCCTTCTGTGCCCCCTTCAGACCCCATAGTACTGTCCTTCTGTGCCCCCATAGTACTGTCCTTCTGTGCCCCCTTCAGCCCCCATAGTACTGTCCTTCTGTGCCCCCTTCAGCCCCCATAGTACTGTCCTTCTGTGCCCCCTTCAGACCCCATAGTACTGTCCTTCTGTGCCCCCTTCAGCCCCCATAGTACTGTCCTTCTGTGCCCCCTTCAGCCCCCATAGTACTGTCCTTCTGTGTCCCCTTCAGCCCCCATAGTACTGTACTTCTGTGTCCCCTTCAGCCCCCATAGTACTGTCCTGTGTCCCCTTTAGACCCCACAGCACTGTCCCCTTTAGTCCCCACAGGCACTGTCCTTCTCTGCCTCCTTCTCACATGAGTGTCCTCCTGTCCTCCTCTTCTCTAGCCACAGCGCCAGTGCAGTGCCCAGTAAAGCCATTGGAATGCTTCTCTCACCGTGGAAGGAAGCTGCTATCTAGCAATGGGTGATCCTGACCTGGCTTATAGAGATGTAAAAGCTGCATCCTCCCGCCTCTTGCCGCCGCCGTATGTGTGCTCGCCTCATTAGGAGGGCTAATTACAGCAGCTTTGCCCCTCTAGTCTACCCCCCTCCGAAACGATGCATGGGCCGGGTGGCGTGGTGGGGAACCGCGTCCGGTATGAAAGGATTCTCCCTCCTCCTCCCGCCCGCCTGGCATAGTTTTACATTTTTACGACGGCTCCCGCCTCCCGTACGGCATGACATCACCAGTGGGTGGCGGCGGCGCAGACTAAAGATCGGATGACTCGATGATATCCGGAACTGCGCATGCACAGTTCTCACCTGAGCCCGAAGCAGCCATTTTTACTGGCACTTACTGGCTCCTACGGGCATTTACGGGCAGCCTTAAAGTGCCCTGATTTTACGGGCTGTCCGTAAATATACGGACGGTTGGCAACACTGAACATGTTCCAGCTACTGCTGCCTCTCCCCCGATCTCCCCCCTCAGTGTGATAACAGGTGGGGGATCTTCTCCCTACACACACTGTCACAATCCAAAAACAGTGAGGCCCGTGCGGGGCTCCACCCACATGGCCGCATCAATAATTCAGTTTCCTCTGAATTAATGAACTACCATAGCTCCCAACTGTCCTGATTTTGAGGGAATGTCCCTGATTTGGAACAAAGTCTCTCTGTCCTTTTTTTCTCATTTGTCCCTCATACTGGTCTGATCTACACTGCTCAAAAAAATTAAAGGAACACTTTGAAAACACATCAAATCTCAATGGTGAAAAATATTATGCTGGATATTTATACTGATATGGACTGGGTAATGTGTTAGGAACTAAGGGATGCCATAGGCGTGCGCACAGGGTGTGCCGGGTGTGCCTGGGCACACCCTAATCACCTAGGGCACATTAGCATTATCGCTCTGTTTGCTAGTGAGGAGATGGGAAAGATCTCCCTCTGACCTGCTCTGCCATAAGAGAAGTGCCACACACTTCTATTTCACTTTCCAGCAGGGAGAGTAATGTACCGGGGCCATATACATGTAGGCAAACACATGCATGTGTATTTAAACTTTGGGGTGCACACCCTAATGCAATAGGCTGCGCACACCTTTGAGGGATGCCACATTGTTTGATGGAAATAAAAATTATCAACCTACAGAGGGCTGAATTCAAAGACACCACAAAAATCAAAATGGAAAAATGATGCAGCAGGCTAGTCCATTTTGCTGACATTTCATTGCAGCAACTTAAAATGGTATTCAGTAGTTTGTATAACTCCACATGCTTGTAAGCATGCCTGACAACATGAGACAACAGTTGGTGACCTGAAGTATTTCCTCCCAGATCTGGACCAGGGCATCACTGAGTTCCTGAACAGGTTGAGGTCCAACCCGGTGGCGTTGGAAGGACCGATACATAATGTCCCAGAGGTGTTCTATTGGATTTAGGTCAGGCGAGCAGGATGGCCATTCATTGTTATCAATTCCTTCATCCTCCAGGAACTGGCTGCATACTCTCGCCACATAAGGCCGGGCATTGTTGTGCACCAGGAGCAACCCAGGACCCTCTGCACTAGCGAAGGGTCTGACAATGGGTCCAAGGATTTCATTCCGATACCTAATGGCAGTCAGGGTGCCAATTTCTAGCCTGAAGAGGTTTTTTTTGCGTCTCTCCATGGATATGCCTCCCCAGACCATCACTCACCCAGCACCAAACTGGTCATGCTGAACTATGTTACAGGCAGCATAACGTTCTCCACGGCTTCTCCAGACCCTTTCACAACTGTCACATGGGCTCAGGGTGAACCTGCTCTCATCTGTAAAAAGCGCAGGGCGCCAGTGATGGACCAGCCAATTCTGATGTTCAATGGTAAATGCAAATCGAGCTCCACAGTGCCATGCAGTGAGCATAGGGCCCACTAGAGGATGTTGGACCCTCAGGCCACCCTCATGAAGTCTGTGTCTAATTGGACAGAGACATTCACATCGGTGGCCTGCTGGAGGTAATTTTGCAGGGCTCTGGCAGTTCCTCCTTGCACAAAGGAGCAGATACTGGTCCTGCTGATAGGTTAAGGATCTTCTACAGCCCTGTCCAGCTCTCCTAGAGTAACTGCCTGTCCCCTGGATTCTCCTCCATGCTCTTGAGACTGTACCGGGAGACACAGCACAAACCTTCTGGCAATAGCACATATTGATGTGCCATCCTGGAGGAGTTGGACTGCCTGTGCAACCTCTATAGGGCCCAGGTAGTGCTACCAGTGGTGATAATGACCCTACCCAAATGCAAAACTAGTGAAAAACAGTCAGAAAAGACGAGTAGGGAAAGAATGTCAGTGGCCTCCACCTGTAAAACCATTCCTGTTTTGGAGGTCACTGTTGCTCATCTAGTGCACCTCAGTGGCGGCTGGAGCTCGGTAATTTGGGGGGGGGGGGGAGCGGCAAACCAATATGCCCCCCCCCGGATGGTGTGCCTCCTTACCTCCTCCTTCCTCCTGTCCGAGCCAGGGAGTGCTGGATGGCTAAGCCACTGTGCTTCTCCTCTAGCCGTGTGTCTTCTCCCTCTTCCTGGCCACCGGCCAGTAAGATCGCTTCTCCTTTTGGCCAATTGGGAAAGGGGTCTCACAACACTCTTCCTGATTGGCTGGGAGGAGAGTCGGTGTGACAATAGCGAATATTTATTCGCTATTACCATACAGCTGGGTGGGCTCAGGGTACAGTGCTCTGCGCCCCGAGCCCACCCTTTTTTGAAGCCTATTACAGCCTCTGGCTCTAATTACGTGCTTCAAAAAAAAAAAAATTCCCTATTGGAATCCATGCGTCCGGCGCCCTGCATGTACAGTAGATTAATGCACGGGCCGCCACTGGTGCACCTGTTGCTAATTTCATTAACACCAAAGCGGCCGAAACTGATTAACAACCCCCTCTGCTACTTAGCTGACCAGATCAATATCCCAGGAGTTTAATTGACTTGATGCTATACTCTGATTAAAAAGTGTCCCTTTAATTTTATTTTTTTTTTTGAGCAGTGTATATAGTTGTAAATAAAATGCCCTTTTTATCTTTCAAAGTGTTTACCAGTGCTAAACCTTTCATCCAATTTCTTAACTGCTGCAATTGTAAATTTCAAAAGCCAATATAAAAGAATAGTAGTGGTAAAAAAAACACTTGTAGGTTTAACTAATTATTGTTTTTTTTTTTATTATTTATTCAAATTTTCTTTTAAGGGGGCATGGCAGGGGGTGTGTCCTATGCCTACATCCTTTTGCTAATAGGTGTCCCTCGTTCCCATCTCAAAAGCTGCAGGGCTTGTGCAGAATCCTGACTGATCAGGGTGCAGTACTTTTCAGGCCCCTGCAGGGAAAAAAAATAATAAATACACACTTTTTTCTGCAAAAAATATATGCATTTATTATTTTTTCTAAAAAGGTGTATGTATCCTTTAAAAGTTAGGAATTTGTAATGCAATACTAAAGTTTTTCAGCAGATGTCATTATTACCTCACTTTTAAATACTACCTTTATTCTTGCTGTGTGTCTGGTTTCTCTTTACCTTTTTTGGAATTGAAATATTTGTGTCCTAGAAGTAAAGGTAGACCCGCCCGCTGCATGTACTGCACCAATCAGAACTAGTCCAAATAAGGTGAAAAAAAAATATCTCACCAAATATGGTTCAGATCAAAGCATATATCACAAAATCTGTACCCCCACTACAAGATGATAACATGTATTAAGTATAAAAGAGCAGTGAGGTTCTTAAATAATTAGGGAAGTGCCCATGTGTTTAAAGTATATTTGAATTGAAAAGATTCATTTTCTTTGGAGTGCCATACTTCGTTAAACACCATGTGGCACAGTGGCGGCTGGTGCTCAAAATTTTTGGGGGGGCGCAAAAAGAAAAATGTAATAGGTATTGCTTTGCAGCAAAAAACGTGGTAAAAAATTGCGTGACTTTGAGGTCATGCTACAGGCATGGCAGAGGTGATGGTATAGGCATGGCACAGGTGATGGTACAGGCATGGCACAGGTCATGGTACAGGAGATGGTATAGGCATGGCACAGGTCATGGTAAAGGCATGGCACAGGTCATGGCACAGGTGATGGTATAGGCATGGCACAGATGATGGTATAGACATGGCACAGATGATGGTACAGGCATGTCACAGGTCATGGTACAGGTGATGGTACAGGATTGGCACAGGAGATGGTATAGGCATGGCACAGGACATGGTAAGGGCATGGCACAGGTGATGGTATAGGCATGGCACAGATATGGTATAGGCAGGGCACAGATATGGTATAGGCAGGGCACAGGTCATGGTACAGGCATGTCACAGGTCATGGTACAGGAGATGCTATAGACATGGCACAGGTCATGGCACAGGTGATGGTATAGTCATGGCACAGGTCATGGTACAGGAGATGGTATATGCCCCCTTTCAATGCAGAGACCAGCGTACATGCCCCCTTTCAATGCAGAGACCAGCGTACATGCCCCCTTCAATGCAGAGATCAGCGTGCGTGCCCCCTTCAATGCAATGAACATTGTGCCGTGCCCCCTTCAATGCAGAGTTCAGCGTGCGTGCCCCCTTCAATGCAATGAACACTGTGCTGTGTCCCCTTCAATGCAGAGTTCAGCGTGCGTGCCCCCTTCAATGCAGAGTTCAGCGTGCGTGCCCCCTTCAATGCCATGAACACTGTGCTGTGCCCCCTTCAATGCAGAGTTCAGCGTGCGTGCCCCCTTCAATGCAGAGTTCAGCGTGCGTGCCCCCTTCAATGCCATGAACACTGTGCTGTGCCCCCTTCAATGCAATGAACATTGTGCCGTGCCCCCATCAATGCAGAGTTCAGCGTGCGTGCCTCTTTCAATGCAGTGTGCCATCCCCCCCCCCCCCCCCCCCGAGACCAGTGCACTTACCTCGAGCAGCCCGGCGGCGACGGATTCTGTTGTCTTCAGTCCCAGACTCCCGGCTGGCGGCTTCTTCTCACTCCGGCGATGGCTTAGGCGGACGGCTTCTTCTCACTCCGACGACGGCTTCGGCGGGCGGCTTCTTCTCACTCCAGCGACGGCTTCGGCGGGCGGCTTCTTCTCACTCCGGCAATGGCTTTGGCGACGGCTTTGGCGGGCAGCTTCTTCTCACTCTGGCGGCGCGTCTTCTCTGGTCTTCCCGCTCCCGCCTCCTCCTCGGCCAATGGCATGGGGTTTGCCATGCGGCCAATCAGGAAACCGGTATTAGACCGGCTTCCTAAATGGCCAGGAGGAGGATCGGTGTGACAATAGCAAATTTTCATTCGCTTTTGTCACACAATGGGTGGGCTCTGGGCGCTTCATTGCCCTATTAGAGCCTCTGGCTCTAATCAGGTGATTGAAAAAAAAAAAACCCATTGCTCTCCATGCGTCCGGCGCCCTGCATGCAGATTAGGGGGCCGGACGCATGGATGGGGGGCATGTTTCCTAAGATGAAGAATTTCAGCTTTCCTATCACTTTAGATCAGGGGTAGGCAACCTTAAAGAGGGGAGATCTACCTGAACAACATGGGAGAAGTCAAAGATTACCGGGCACAGTGTCTCTCACACCTGATTTAAACCTCTAATTGCCATAGTACCATGTCGCAATCGTATGCATTGAACAGCAACCATGGGTTTAAATTAGGGATCAACCGATTATCTGGGGTCGATATGCACTTATCTCGATATATCGGAATTAGCCACCACGGTGACCAATATTGCCGATATTTCAGGAAAAGGCTTGTACTGAAGTGATATCTGCAGCTAGAGGCATCACCCTGGTACCGGGCCTGCGTCCATAGCCGACGGGTCGGCTGTCTTGTAATGACAACCGATGTGCTGAGAAGCCGCTCGACTATCATTACAAGGAGCGGGATGGGATGTCCCCCCCCCCCCTCCCATCGCCTTCCGTGGCTAGCCAGGGTCTCCCGTCCCAACGGGAGATCCAGGTAACCATCCTGTACGGCTGCCAAAGAGAAGACCCCATCAAAGCCGCATTTGGCTCTGATCGGGTCTCCATGTGAAAACCCAGAAGTGATGTTATGACATCACTTCCGGGTACTCGGCACCAAATTAAAAAAAATTATAGCATTCAAAACAGCCAAACTTGGCGTTTTGAATGCTTTTAAGTGCAGAGGAGGGGTTTGGGGTCTTTTAGACCCCCAGATCCCTCCACAACAGTACCTGTCGGAAAAAAATTTTTCAAGATTTTTAATGTACGGAAATAGCGGCCAATACCGATATGCGATGACCAAAATATCGGTATTGGCAATAAAAGAACAATATCGGTCGATCACTAGTTTAAATCAGGTGTTGAGAAGGCAAAATATCCTCACCACCTGTCAAACACACTCGGATCACTTTTCAGAGAAGCAGCAGTAGCTTCTGTACTTGGGAATGAGCCCTTAGTTGCATTCGGCAGAGGCACCCTTAGGGCTCGCTCACACGTAAAGTTGGGGTTGGAAAA